>NC_137160.1:46684528-47284528 GCF_951394435.1 Stenella coeruleoalba
GGCTCCTTCTGCCTATAAAAATCTTGCATTACGTACAGCTCCTCGGAGCTCCTTTCTGTCTGCTAGATTGGATGCTGCCTGATTTGCGAATCCTTGAATAAAACCAATAAAATCTTTAAAATTTACTCAGTTGAATTTTTCTTTGAACACCCTAGAACCTCTCGAGGGAGAGCAGCCCTGCTTACACTTTGTTTTCAGCCCAGTGAAACCCATTTCCATTTCAGAACTATAAGATAAAAAATTTGTGTTTCTTTATTTTTAAAATTTTTAAAATTAATTTTTATTGGAGTATAGTTGCTTTACAATGTTGTGTTAGCTTCTACTGCACAGCAAAATGAATCAGCCATACATACACATATATCCCCTCCCTTTTGTATTTCCCTCCATTTAGGTCACCACAGTGCATTAAGTAGTTCCCTGTGCTATATAATATGTTCCCCTCAGTTGTCTATTTTATATATTGTATCTGTATATATGTATATATATATATGTCAATCCCAATCTCCCAATTCATCCCCCACCCACCCTACCACTTTCCCCCTTGGTGTCCATACGTTTGTTCTCTACATCTGTGTCTCATTTCTGCCTTGCAAACTGGTTCATCTGTACCATTTTTCTAGATTCCACATATATGCATTAATATATGATATTTGTTTTTCTCTTTCTGACTTACTTCACTCTGTTTGACACTCTCTAGGTCCATCCACGTCTCTACAAATGACCCCCCCAAAATTTGTGTTTCTTTAAGCAACTACATTTGTGGTCCGTTGTTTTGGCAACAATTAGTAGCTGATAGACTGGCATTAACCTGAATTCTTATAGCAATCAGTGCCCTTAGCTAAGTGGAGGAAGTGAGTGTTTCATTTGAACTGGAAAATATTGATTAAGATTTAGTAAATTCAATTAGCTAAAGATATACGATTTTTAGTCATTTTAGAGTGAAACACACTCTCCTACTGTGGAGCCCTGTGAGGTGATTTAGGAGTCTGTTAATTTGAGCGTGGCTGGTCCCAGAAGCAGTGTGCCTTTGGATACCCAAAGAGTGCTGAAAGGACCAAGATAATGAAGGAGCTGTCCAGCTATTCAGAAAATGATGAAAGGCAATATACAATTTGTGTTCCAGCATTACATATTGTTCATCAAGTTAAGTTTCAAATTGCTAATTGAGGTTAATGTTTCTCTACGTCTTTTAAAAAATTCCAATATATCAATACACTAAATACCCATTTTTCCTTTGTGAAAATTGTGGAGAGGTTTCCCAAAATGCCTGGAACATGAGTTTTGAAGTCAGTGAACTCTCAGTTTCAAATCTCAGCCCTACAATTTATTAACTTTGTGAACTTGGTGTGGTAACCCAATCTCTCTGAGCCTTGGATTTATACTCTGCAAATTGTAAAGGAAGCCTTCCTGTTGGCTTATTGTAGAGATTAAATGAGGTAAAGATTATCTGTAAAAGTTATCTGATATTATCAGTAACATGGCATCATCTTTCACATTGGAAACCTTCCACATACCTCATCTTAGAAAGTCCTATGAATCCATAGAGGCTCAGGATTTAACTTGAAGCCCAAAACCTACACTAAAGTTTCTAGAGGAAGAAGACTGATCTGGCTGGGAAAATTATCCCTTACCTGCTGTTGAGGACTGAAGAATGTGATGCCCAGAAGTTAAGGCCATAGAGGCTGTCTTTTTTTCTCCTGGTGGCATCTACCTCCTGCTTTATTTTTGTCATTCTTTTTCTTAATAACATAAGGCAGTTACTGCTGTGGAAATAATCATTCTTCTCCAGAAAGGTGTGCCTTAAAATGACAGCAGCCTTAGGGAGCTAGCAAAATATTGGGATCTTGGATGAAAGAAAATCTCTAGGAGTCACCATTCTACCCAGAAGATGAGTTAGAAACCACAGTCAATCATATCTGATTTCTTTGGCTAAGTCACGTGTACCTCTAACTTAGAAAATAATTAGGTAATATTCACTAATTATTTTTTCCTAATCATCTATAACTAGGAACCAAAAGAGACTTGAGTGTAAAATTTTTGGTATCTATTAATTAATGACATTTAGTTTTCATTGAGCTTGTTTTTGGAAGGGACTGGGATTGGTCACTGTGAAAAGAGCAATGAACCAGAGATGAATAATCCCAAAATTTAATCTCATTTCTGCCATTTTATATATATAGAAACTCTCTCTATGTAAATCTCTATGTATCTCTAATGTCTTCATTCATAAAGTTAAAATAAAATTATTTCCCTCTCAAGATTGCATGTGCAAAACTGTCTAGCATATAGTATATGTACTTTTCAGAGTATTTTCTCTACTTTTGCTTATAGAATGAAGAGTATAGACTTTAGTTCACAAATCCAGATCTGTAAGAAACAAAACATAGATTTATTAACTTTTCAAATACTCATGTTGAACTCAAGAGTATTGTGTTTCTGTCCCCTCTAAGTAGTAGAAATTGCAGTCTGAGTCAATCCTCCAGGATTGCTCTTTCTGAAGCAATGAAAACTATTCTCCTCAGAACTAAACTGACCAGGTTTCAATCCTGGCTCCACCAGTAATCATTTCTAAGACCTTGGGCAAGTTATTTTACCTTTTTGTGCCTCAAGATATTCATCTGTAAAGTGATATAATAGCAATAAATCCATCATAGGATTTTGTGAGGATCAAGTGAGTTAAAACATGAAAAACATATAATGAGACTAGCACATAGTGAGCCCTTTAATAATATTTTTATTTTAAAATAAAATAATCTATTTTTAAATTAATCTATTTTTAAAATTACTGTTATTATTATTATTACTACCATGTTGACTGAAAGTTGGCAAAGTTAGGGTGGAGAGGGTGTGTGCAGGTCTGCATCTCAAATGTTGATTCTCCATATGGGCCTGAACTTTATGGTGAATTTCATCATTCCTTGTATGACCAGGCCCTCCTTACGTCTGGGATCTGTGTGCCCTCCCTGCCTCTCAGGCACACCCACACTTAATCCAGAGGGCACACCGAGACTGCCTGAGACCTCATGTGCCTGGACAGGCTAGGCAGCCAGTTCTCCTCTACCCAGATTCTGCTAATGATATCAGGCTCTCCAGATCACCTCCACTCAAAGGTCAGAAGGTATTTTCCTATGTGGTCTTCAAGAAGCCTTATTATTTGTATATTTAGAGCTTCAATCAATTTAAAATTGATTTTTGAGTGTGCTGTCTGGTAGCGAGTGGAGATTACTGTTTTAAAAAATATGGATATTGAACTGACTCGGCACCATTTAGAAAAAGACCATCCTTTCCCCACTCAGTGCAATGTAACTATTGGTGATAAGTAACCATATACATGTGGTGATAAGTAACCATACACGTGGGCCTTCTATTCTGTTTCTAGTCTATTGGTCTTTTTGGCTATACTTGCACCAATACCACACTATTTTAATTGCTACAGTTGTGTAGAAAAATCTGATACCCAGTAGTAAGTCCTCTAAATTTGTTCTTAGAGGCCTGGACCATTCTTAGGCCTTTGTATTTCTTTATAGATTTTAGAATCCGCTTGTCAATTTGCACACACACATACACACACACACCCCACAAAACTTCTGGGAGTTTGATCGTAATTTATTAATGCCATAAATCAACCTAGAATGTATCTTTGCAGTAATGAATCTAATCCATGAACATGTTATATCTCTCCATTTACCTAGGTCTTTAAAATCTCTCTATAACATCTGTTGAGTTACAGTGTTTTCATTTAGTTTATTTCTAAATATTTGATGTTTTGGGTGCTGTGTAAAAATGTTAAAATTTCATTGTCTGTCAGTTTGTTGCTAATATATAAAAATACAGTTGAATTTTGTATAACATCTTGTATCTGGTGGCCTTGCTAAATCAACTTATTTCTAATAGTTGTCTGTAGATTCTTTTTGTGTTTTCTATACACACAATCATGTAATTTGCAATTAATGAGCATTATATGTTCTCCTTTTCTTTTCAGTCATTATGTCTTTTATTCCAGTTTCTTGCTTTATTGCACTGATTAGGATCTCTAGTACAGTGTTAAGTAGAAGATATGTTTTGACATCATCTTCGAGTTCACTAATCTTGTCTTTTGTTATGTCTGCTGTTGTTAACTCATCTAATAAATTTTAAATATTGTTTTTTTCAAGCCCAGAATTTCTACTTGATTATTTTTAAGATTCCAGTTCTTTGATGAAATTATTCCTTCATCTATTTTTCTATCTTTTTCTCTGTTTACTGGTATATATTAATTACAGCTATTTTAAAATCTTTGTCTACTAATTTTAATATCTGGATATTTGTGAGTTTTTTTCTTTGTGTTCATTAAGTGGTCCTGTCTCTTGGCATTTCTAGTAATTTTTTAATATGGAATGATAGATGTTTTGTATAAAATAATTACAGAGGCTACAAATAATTTTACCTTTTTCCAAAGAAGAATAACAGTTTCCCCTTCTCAACAGGTGAGGTTAGGGAGCTAATCACCTAAGTCCAATCAGGAAATAGTTAAAACTGGTCTGTAGCTTTGGTAATAATACATTTACCTCTTGTTCACCCCTATTCTAGAATATAGCTCTGCAGGGCTTTCAAATATGAGACCTGTACAGTTATTGAGGTCCTTCCCTCTGACAGATTCTGAACTCTAATCCTTGTTTTCTCAATATCACAAAAGAAAATTTCACTCTGCTTCTGAGAGATCTGTGACTTAGCTTTTTATTCTGCCACTCTGTGCACCGTCAGAATTCACCAAATTATCTAAGGAGGAACTTGCCAGAAGCTGGAGGCCACTCAGCTCTCCAATTTTATCACCCCAGCCCTGTAAACCCTTTGAAAGCCCTCATGGTTTCTCTCTACCCAGCATTAGATCTCTACCCAGACAGATCTTAGTTGCTCAGTCTCCGTCCCATACTCAGAAATGGCAGTACCTCGAGGGTAAAACTCACTACTGATGGCAGTTCTCTCCTCTGTGGAATCCTAACGGCCTCATGCTCTGTCACTAGCAGAAGATGACTTTTGTATGCTATAGAGCTTTTCTAGTTGTTCTCAGTGTGTGCATTGGCCTGCCACAAACCAAGTCACACAACTTATAGACACTTCTAAAAAAGGAGGCTTCAGGCAAGATACTTCCTGTGGAAGAGTGATGAAAGTGACATAACCTCAAACTCTAAGGATAAAGAGGACTGTATAACTCGGGGTCTGGCCACTGTGAATGATCACCATAGATCTCTACCCAGCTGATGTCATGTGAACTTGCATTTTTGGTGACCTACTTCAATGCCTATATAAAAGTTTATGTGGGGATTGGACTAAAATCTACTTTGTTTTCTCCCTTCTCTACTTGTCTCTTAAGGAAGTATTGTCCTAAACACATGTCCCATTGCAGTTTCAAATGGCTAATTAATACGGATGGCAACAATTTCATCTGAGACACAGCTCTCAAATTGGTAGAATTTACTAATTAAAATTATTTAATGCTGTTGATCCTGCACACATTCTTTTTCTCGAAGTCATTCATTATTATACATTTTACCCCATTTTATCATCTCCCCCCAAATTCTTCTCTGAGCCAGATTTTGAAGGTTTCAGACAATCGGAAAACCTTTTATTCCATCTTTCCTAATCATAGTCAATTGAGATCATCTGTTTCTACGCGTCAGCCTTTTCTTAACTTCGGCATATTTTTATAATTATTTTTTGTGTGTTCTATGTCCCACTTTTGAACTATGCAATTCTGACTGCCAGGGACATTGAATGATACCAACTGTACACACAGGCTGGCTGTCCAAAGCAATTCCTGTATAATTCTTTCCCATAGCATTACATCTTAGCATAGTGCTAGCAAGTAAGAAGTAGATGTATAATGCCTATTAATGCCATTTGAGGAGAGAAGTCAGCGTCCGTGCAGATGAGGGATGAACGCTGATCCCTAAATGAAGTGTTGGTGCAGCCAAATGCTGTGACAGCATTGCCTTACAGCCGATTTATTTATTTATATGCATTTTAAAAAATTACTTATTTATTTTTGGCTGTGTTGGGTCTTCATTGCTGCATGAGGGCTTTCTCTAGTTGCGGCGAGCGGGGTCCACTCTTCATTGCTGTGCGCAGATTTCTCATTGCGGTGGCTTCTCTTTGTTGCGGAACACGGGCTCTAGGTGTGCGGTCTTCGGTAGTCGTGGCTCCCTGGCTCAGTAGTTGTGGCTCACGGGCTTAGTTGCTCTGCGGCATGTGGGATCTTCCCAGACCAGGGCTCGAACCTGTGTCCCCTGCATTGGCAGGTGGATTCTTAACCACTGTGCCACCAGCGAAGCCCCTTGCAGCCTATTTAAAAGGCATACCCGCCATGATATGATAAATTCCCCCATATTGGGCGATGCCACTTCACTAAAGCAGGGAAGGCCATTCATCCGAAAAAATATAGCCATTTGGGAATCTGAAAACCTTTTGTTTGGATTTTAAGAGAAAAATCTACCCAAATTTACATGCATCTTAAAAGCAGGAGTTTGGCCTCTATCACTATCAGTGAGATAGTGATAAGTCAGTGTTTAGCTTCCATGTATAGGTGACTTTGGCAATGACCAGAGGCACTGTTAACCATATATCTTTCATGTTCCAGGTTGGGCTGTAAAGACTGTGTCATCAGATAGCCCCTAGACACATTGTAGCACAGAGGAAATTTGTTCTTGGAATAAGTAGGGGTAAGTCTCTTAGGCCAGAGACTTAGGCCAGAACATTGTTTAGGGAGTGTTGGATTTATATAAACAAATAAGTCAATATAATTCATCTTATAAAACTAGCAAGCCTCATTTTGCATTTATTTTTGTGATAGATTGTGGTAATTTAGGGTAAATTAGACTATTTACTTCAAAGTGTCAAATGTAATTATCACTTAGAGATTTTTCACTTTTAAGGGTCATAGAGAATACCTAGGACCTGGAATAATTTGTTCTCATCACTGTTGGCATTTTGCTTTGGGACTTTGCTGTGCTTTTACTACCAAATAAAAGGTAACAAATTTATGTCTTCTTTTCCACTTCCCACCCTCTACCTCCTCCAGGCTTGCCAAAGATATTCTTCACAGTCTTTTCAGGTAATTCAAGGCAAATAGAGATCTAAGACCCTGTCTCAATTGAGACTCTAATTATGATGATGTTTTAGTGGATTGCAAGCTGTCTCTACAACACAAATAGGAAACAACAAAGATGTTTCCAAATGACCTATAGCTCATCTACATCTTTGAATTTATGTATTTTTACTTCCAATCTGTGAAGCAGTTATCTGCTATTATAATTCAAATATAAATTAATTCAACCAGAGATTCACACTCCCTCTTAGAAGGCATTGCAGTTTAACGAGTAAATATGCATTAGCATGTCTTAAAACTGCACGTTATTGACCTGCAAGATAAGGGAACTATTATGACTGATTATGTAAATCCTCATTTGCAGATTGTCACCGTATTCCATAATGTCATTAATTTACATTAATGTCAGTCTTTCCTTACCAGGCACTTATTAATTAGCTGTTCCTTGACACTTATTCTAATGTAGACTTTTTGTGAGTCATTAAAGTCTTTTGTGTGGAGACCTCAGTGAAGACCTTCTCATTTGTGTGTAATTGACAAACCAGATGACAGCTTTTATTGTCGATCATAAAACTGCAGCCAATTCATGCGGGCACTGGATTTATGTTTTGAAACCTTTCATTTTAACGTTTTTGTGGATAAAAAGTTTAAATGCAGGTACATTTTATTTATTAGATGGTCTAAAATATGCCCTTTTCTGCAAGGTCAAGTTCAGATAACTTTTCTAACCAAATCCACAATAGCTTTTGAAGATTTTAAAATCACAAAACCTCCTCAGAAGCACTCACTCTATATGAATTCTCTGAAAAAGCCTCACATTTTAGGATAATTTTCTAAACTAGCATTTAGAAGTACAGATTTTCATGTGTTTCATACATCACCTAACTGAATTCAGCCCTCTGAGTATCCGGTGACTTTCAACATCTACCTCCTAGAAAAACCCATCATTTAGACTTGAATAATGCTTACCAACCAAGGGTACTCAAGGTCGCAGATTACCTCTGTTTTATCATTTGAACTAATTACTGTACCAATAATCACTATCACCCATTCATTTATTCCTCAAAAATATTTATTAAGAACCAACTCTACACCCACTACTACCTAGACTGCACTGAAAAAAAGAGATTAAAAAAAAAATCTCTGCCTACACGCAGCTTACTTCCTAAGGGGAAGAGGGGATAAGCAATAAGATGAAAATCACGTAGAACTTCAGAAGATAATAAAGTGGGGAGCGGTGCAAAGGAGGGGTAAAGGAAGCAAAATAAAGGCAAGGAGCAGGGTGGGAGTGAAGTAGAAATTTAAATTAAGGTGATCAGGGAAAGCATCCTTGAAATGGGGGTATTAGACAGAAGTTTGAGTACGAGGAGGGAAGATATTATGCAGATATCTCAAGGAAGAGAGGTCCAGGCAGAGGAAACTAAAGGCTGTGGAACTACAAGAAGGCTAGTGTGGTGGAGAAGAGTGAGGAAAGGGGTGGTCAGGAGTCCTGTTCAGAGAGGTAGTGGGAGAGGCAGGAGGAGGGTGTCGGGCATTGCTGGCCACTGTAAGATTTTAGCTTTCACCTGAGATGGGGAGCTCTGGAGGGTTTGGAGCAGAGCAGCGACAGAATCTGAATATACCAGCAGATTCTTTCTGGTTTGCATGTTAAATACACCGTGGAGGTAGGTGGGTGGGCAAGGGCAAAAGCAGAGAGAACTTTTAAGAAGATATCGCAATAATCCAGTCTACGACCAAGGGGGTAGTAGTTGATGTGCTGAGAATAGGCCAGATTCTCAATACACTTAGAATACATAACATAATATGTATTGAATATAATATAATATACAGTCAGAGTTTGCTGATGTGTTCAGTGCTACATACAAGAAAGAAAGAAATCAGGGATGATCCAAGTTTGGGGCCTGGGCAGCTGGAACTGTGAGATTGTCATTAACTCAGATGGAAAGAACCATCAGAGAAACAAGAGTTTGTTTTTAAAACTGCTAAGAATTGATTCCCACCAGATATTTATTGGAGATGTCCAGACGTAGCTGAATATCCAAGTCCAGAGTTTAGAGAAGAGATTCAAGCTAAAGGGGTTCATTTGTGAATTATGAAGCTACGGATGGTGTTTAAAGCCATAAGACAGAGAAGGATTAAGGGGGTGAGTATGGAGTAGAGAACACCCAAGAACTGATCTCAAGGCAGCCAGCAATAAAAGGTTAACAAGGAAGGGGAAGAACGAGTAAAGGAAACTAAGGAGGAGTGGCCAGTGTGGTGGGAAAAAGAACAGGAGAATGTTGTAGAAACCGGGTGGAGAAAGTGTTTCACTGCTGACAGATCAAGCAAGAAGATGATAAAGATTAACTGCTGGATTAAGTAACATGGAGTCACCGGTGACCTTGGCAAGAGAACTTTAATATAATGATGGAATAAAAGTCTGATTAGAGTGGGTTTCAGAGCAGCTGGGAAGAGAGGAATTGGAATCTGTGATCATAGGCAACTAGTTTGAGGAATTCTGTTCTAAAGGGAAGCGTACTGACCAAAATCCAAGATAAGATTCAGTTGACTACAAGAAAGGGTAGGACTTTTGAACACAGACATTAATGAAATGTTGTTGTTGACTTGTTAAGGAACATTAATATCATAGGGAGCTGTAACATGAATATTTCTCTTCTGAGATTCCTCCCATTCCCAGTGGCTTCTGGACATTTTTGGAAGCAACAGAGGCACTTAGATAAGAGGAGGTCTAGAAAAATCACTGAAGAGTTTGGGTCATGGACTTCCTAAATAACCACCGCCATATGTAAGAGTCAGAGGTCACCATCATCCTAGGTGTTGCTGTCAGTCAACAGTGGTTTAAAACCAAAGCCTTCATCTTTGGTTTGGTTTGATCACTGACTTGTAAAGTAAGCTTAGGTATCCTCTCAGGTTTCATTTCTTCCAAATTAAAATGAATGGCCCAACTAGATGGTTTCCGTGGTCCCTTGTGGGGCTAAGATTCTTTGATGTTGGATGTTAGTAGCACCGTAGATTCCTAAATAGTGTGAACAAGCTGCATTTTTACAGAATCTAGTGCTCTTTTCCTATTAGAGCTGGATCTTAAAATTATGGCAGCTGGAAAACGAATAGTCGAGAGGTGTTAAGGAATTTTTCCATGCAGACTAGAAGCTGGAATTTGTCCTTGGGGCAGGCCCTCAATTTGTTCTAGGAGGGATCTTTCTGGTCCTATTCATAAATGTATAAGGTAAAAATATTCATTTGCTTTTCTCCCCAAATTGCTGAGAAAGCCCCAAATAGGGGAGGTGGTCCAAACACAGGTGTTAAGACTAAGGTCCAGAGTATCAGTTTTAAAAGTTAGTTCATCATTTTCATTGTATCAGGGCATCCTTGCATAGATTTTTACGATACCTGTTTTAATCTTCTTTTAACTAGGTTAGAAAATGGCAAAGGGGTTTTCTAGACTTGAGGAAGAGAGCCATAAGCAGAAGGCTTCCACTTATAAGAGATGAGCTAACATCTGTACTAGGCAAGAGACAACCGAAAGAAATTTGTAGAAAAAAGATGTGATCTTTTTGGATTCTCAGAAATAATAACGAAAGACAAATTCCCAGGAAAATTTCTTGGAATTTGAGTTTCTGTAGAAACTTCAGTAGAGTTTCTGAAGTCATTTCTTATGAGAATTGAGCATTTAGATTGTACGTTAAAGGAAATGGTAGCTACTGGGGGCTGAGTAGGTTGGGACATTCAAGTTTATTCCCGCTTGGGGCTCTAAATCTATTATTCACAAGATGGTATGGTTTGTAAAATAATTTAAAAACTATTCATTGAAAAAAATGTCGATAAAACAAAAGTTTTGGGGGACTTCCCTGGTGGTCCAGTGGTTAAGAAGCCGCCTTACAATGCAGGGGACGCGGGTTCAATCCCTGGTTGGGGAACTAAGATCCCACATGCTGCAGGCAACTAAGCTGGCGCACCACAACTAGAGAGCCCATACCCCGCAACTACTGAGCCCACACACCCTGGAGCCTACGTGCCACAACTAAAGCAAGGGTTTTTGATAGACACTGTTCATTGTCTGTCCAGGATTTTTTCTCTTCTCTTCTTCCTCTTTCCTAACTGACCCTAAATATTTTGGTATTATGCCTGTCTGAAAAACTCAGCTTCTCAGGATACTAGCCAAGGAAGCCATACAATGTGTAAGTGAACATCATTGAACAATACTTGTAGAAAAACTTACTAATGGAGAAGTACTTACATGGCATGGATCCTTTTGCATTTTGTCCTTTGCCTTTTGCCCTCCTACTCTTCTCATAACTAGAGGGACAGATGCCTGGCGATGGAGCAGACAGCTTGCAAGCATGAGAGTGGAAGTTATTCATTAATGGTGGAGAAGCAGAAGGAGAGGAGGGGTCTGGTTCCTTATGGCTTGTTGAGCCACCACGGACTTCCTGCTTCTGGCCATCTCATTGTGTGAGGAAAATAAACATCTATTCAGTTAAGACACACTATTTGTGCTTCTGTTACAAGAGCTGAAAAGAATCCTAATCGTTATAATTTTTGTTTTAGTGATTTTTTTTTTTTTTTTAATCTCCAACCCTCTACTTATTTCTTTTTCTTTCATTTCCAAAGGTAACAATCCCGATCTGGCATTTCTGATTTAAAGTTGTTTTCTATATTGTGATAGTAGATTTTCTTGCCCATCTTTATTACCCACAGAGGACCCCTTCATGGGTAATAGGAGGATGGCCCCCTGAGTTTGAAGAGCTCAGCTGCAGTATAAAACCAAGGTGACTTGCCTACCTGAGGGTTGTTTCCTACTTGCTAATTTCATTAGCTGTGTCACTGGACTGTGTGCAATGACTGGCCTGAGATGTACTTTACTACTATTTATTTTTCCTGGAGTCGCCATATTTATATGATAGTTGTTTTACCATCCATTCAAAGTTGTAAGGGGCTACCTATCTAATTTGATTTCAAGAGCCATAATGCAGTTACATTCAAGTAGCTGTTAATATAAAAATGCATTATTTTCTAAGTAGATGATATGAAACCTTTGAGTTCATTTTTGGCTATTATTATTTTTATGTCAAAAGAAATATGTTAATGAGAAGAAATGGAGATGAAATAAGATTGAACCCATGATAGACTGATCTAAGTTCAACCTCTAAATTCTCAAATTTGGAGAACACTTGAATTCTTAAATAGCCTTTATCAATCAAGTTTCATCCCGTGTCATCACTAGAGGCCCCCTAGGAAACTAAGTGAGCTTGGAGTTCTTGAGAATTTTGAACTCTCCAGTACATAAACTCCTTAAGGATACTATCCATTAAAATCATTTGTATAGTCCAAGTAATGAAACACAGCTTGGCATCCTGTTTTAATATGTTATCAGGGAACAACTGACAATTATCAATGGGCTAGACATCAATCTCTTTTTGTGGGTTGTTTTCTGAAATATATATTAGATTATGTTCCAGATCCTTTTTGAAAGTATTTAATAATTGAATACAATGGGATTATCCAATTGTAAGGTGAAATTTTGTGAAGATGAGCATTGTGATTTGTGTTTATCACTTAATTACTTTTATCATCTATGTATAATCAAGATTGGCCCAAAGATAGAGTCATCTCTCTTCTTCTTTCCCTAAGCTTCCCCCCCTCTAATTAGCTCCATAATCCTACTTACATCTCCTTGTAATAACCTGCCATCTGATTCCAGTTTTGGTTTCTTCCTAAAAATAAGTTGAAAATAAAATCTGATTCTTTATACACTTATTGTTGATAATAAATATACCACATTTTCTGTGGGAGAAAGACATTGTGCTGACCTTGTGTTTGTAAAGAGATATGATATGGTCTCTCTTGAAGGGACTTGCAGTTTAATTAAAAGGAGAGGGTGATTACAACAGCTGTATAGATAAGTGACAAATAAGTTGTACAAAGCCTGTCTCCCAAGATGACATTCTCCATGTGTAATCTGAGGTCTCAAGTAAAGTGGGACTTAGATGTGCTTTGCGGGAAGTATATAAATATGAGACTAATAGGTGCAATGGTACTTTAATAGCAATGTTGATAGTGATAGTATCATTGAGTATTTACCATGTGCCAGATATTATATTAAGCGTTCTACAAGGATTATACCTATCAAGTCCTCATCACAACACTATGTTTTGGAATGAGTTTTTATTTTAATTCCCATCTTAAAGAAGAAAATATTGAAGGTTACAGAGGTATCTGCCCAAGATTACCTAGCTAATCAATGGTGAATAAGAGATATAAACCCAAGGTAGTGTGACTCCAGATCTGCCTCCGTTCTAGTCAGGGAGACCTAAAAAGACAAATTATATCTATGTTTGATCCATTTACTATAACTTAGAATTGTTAGCTTTTAAATTATGCTCAAATTAGTGAGCCAGTATCCCTGGATTTCAGTATGATGGCTTTAAAATCAAGGAACTCTGCACTTGGGTTTATTTAACAGGCTGATAAACTGCCAGGATTGTGAATTCATTGTTAAACATTAACCTGGAAGTGAAAGATAAGAATGCACATGCTTTGTCTACAGACGGAGCGAGTCGTCATTCAGAGCTACAAAATATAGCTAAGGCGTTTAAGAATTGAGAGGAACAGAAGTTCAAGACCCAGGAGGAGAACATGAGACCAGACAATATGCCAGTTAATGGAATTAAACTGAAAAGATTTAAAATGAGGTCCCCTCAGGGGACAATGTAAAAGAAATGCCAGTTAATTCAATAAGGACAAAAGGATAAGCGAGCTAACTGTGAGAGGATCAGAATATTTAAAGTTGATAGTGTCTTAAGAATTCGAGAACACTGGCTTATGATTGCTGTGAATGTATTATACACCAGTAGCTTGGTCTAATTTGGTCCCCTTCATCCTCTGAACAAATATGCTCATCCTGAAATTCCAGGACAAAAGAAATAATCCTTTTTGTTGCCGTCAAGCTGTAAAAGTGATTATGATCAGCAGCCATTCACAGAGGAATAAATAAGGGACCCATCCGTCATGCTAGTAAAGTTTTCTGTCCATCTGTCACGTTGCATTTCAAAGGCTGTTTCCTCATATTTTAGTTGTTTTCAAAGGTGTACTTAAAAAATAAATTTTATACTTGGAAACTCCCCAGTACACTGAGAGTTTAAATGTATAGATGTCATTTCTCTCTTGCTAAGCAGGTTTTAGCTTGCCAAAGGCATGACAGAGGGTAGTTAAAGAGTGCAGTAAGGTGAATCTGTATGTCTCTGTAGCAAAAAACGAAAAATCTGGATTTTAGAAATTCTGTTATTGGCTATATTGTCTAGAAAAGCAGTTGTTCAGTGTCATTATTCAATTGTGTCTCAACAGATGTGCCTCTAAAGACCGAAGTCTAAAAACGACAGCAGGGAGTAGGTTTAAAATCTTACACAAAATACAAAGGCACCAGCATCCTGTAGCTGAGCTTTGGTAAATGCACACTTGGGAGGACGGCATCGCAGAGAACACATGATTGATGGAGACAAATAACATTATCTGAGAACAGAGGGATATAAACTTAGAAGGACCATTTATGGGGAAGAAAAGTTTTTCATCGATGGGTATCAATGAGGCTGAAACAGTGCATTTATATGAAGTAGATTTCCCCATGTGATATTTATACCTAAAGACTACCAGGCTTTATAATTGTCCTGCAGCTGATAAATTGCACCCTTTTTTTTTTTTTTTTTTTGCGGTACGCGGGCCTCTCACTGTTGTGGCCTCTCCCGCTGCGGAGCACAGGCTCCGGACGCGCAGGCGCAGTGGCCATAGCTCACGGGCCCAGCCGCTTTGCGACATATGGGATCCTCCCGGACCGGGACACGAACCCGTGTCCCCTGCATCGGCAGGTGGACTCTCAACCACTGCACCACCAGGGAAGCCCACACCTTTTTTTTTTTATACACAGATTTCATCATCTGAAAACTTAAGGAGTTAGACCTATAAATTTTATGGGTTTTTTTTGTGTGTGTGTGTGATCTAGATTTTCTGGCAAATCAACTATGCATGTACATAATTTTCTTTCGCTGTAGTTCCCTAAGCCTATGTGTACATATAACTAAAATTAGTTTCTTAAAAGTGGCAACAAAACTGTTCTCAGTCCATAAAGAAATACAGGAGTGCCTTAAAGTCTGTGAATTCTCTGCTCGAAAACATTTCTTTAAAATATTTAGTTCAAACTTGGTGGGGGGGAGGATGGGGGTTCTACTCTATTAAACAAACAGTCCTGTCTCCCCTGGTTTTTTGCTCACCATAGAGTTTAAGGGACTTGCCATTCAGGTTACTGGTAGAACCGTATCATGACAGAATTTCTGCCACCTGTTCATTCCAACGAATCTTAGCACTTAACTGAGAAAAAACGTCCCACTCTTGGGACTCACGGAATCCCTAAGAAGAGCTTCTAAAGAAGTCCTTCTCAGGACCAAGCAAGTCTAACATTGCCACAGATCTGATTTCCTAGAATTTTTAATACGCAGTTGACCCTTGGACGATATTGTTGTGAACAGCACAGGTCCACTTATACACAGATATTTTTCAATAGTAAACACTACAGTACTACACGCTTCATGTTTGGTTGAATCCACAGGTGCAGTGGAACCCTGGATAAGGAGGGCCGAGTATAAATTATACTCAGGTTAACCTCCCGAGTTGTTCAAGTGTCAACTGTAGTTTTTATAAGGATTTGTGAATTTATACCCAAAGACCCAGCGATGAGAACCTAAAGATAAACATGAATGAAATAGACCTGAAATGTGAATACACACTCACGTTTGGCATAGTGCTCTGTACTTATGGCGCAATCCAAAGGTGAATGCCAATGTTCACATTACTCGGTAGTTGATCCATCTCACGGTGGCATCAGTTTAAAAAACAGGACTTTTTGTAACACTGATCTCTGACAACATTTATCTCAAACTTCTCTGCAGTCTAGAAGCACAGTGGAATTGGAAGGTCTAGTAAAAGCATAATTAAAATACTCTACTTAGCATGTGCCTGGCACTGTGGTAGGAATACGAGGGAAGAAACCAGATATGGGTTACGATTCTTAATCAGCCAGAAATCACACATGTGGTAGTCTGTTCTCAGAGCCATTGGGGAAGTGCAGTGGTGTGGGACTTAACCGCTTCATGAAGGCTTTTGACCTCAACCCAATGGCCTTTTTTGGGGAAGATGGGGACAGGGTAGGTGAGTAGTACGTTTCAGACCTTATATGAGACCCTGATAGATTTTAGGCTATGTAATTCATGGTGCAAATTATAGGAATTCTAGAAGTTAGTGCTGAAAAGGTAGAGAATTATTGTAGGTTTGATTATTCGAAGAAGGCTTCATGAGATAGATGTCAGACAGGGTAGAATTAATGGATTTTAAATAAAATGGGTTTGATGTTTGTGGGGGAAGAAGGCCTTTGGGTTAGAAAGTGATGTAAGGAAGGCAAGGTGGGAGGAATTTGTGCAGAGTGTTTGGGGAATAAGGAGTATGACGGTGTCACTGTGCCAGTCATTTGTCATTCCAGTGGCGTTTCACTGATCCAAAGGCTATATCAGTAATTCATCTGACCTGTTCATGTTGATAGCCACAGAAACAACTGAATGCAGATCGTTTCATTTGTTGAGATTCATGGCACGTAGCAAATGATCATTCAGTGGATCCAGGCCAACTCCTTGTTCTGCAAATTGCAAATGTTGTAGCAGAGCTGTTCATCTATTGTCTTGGTCAGTGTTGAAAGGTCAACGTTCTCTTTTTATACCTGAAACAGCCAGAGCTGCTTTAATCCCAGAGAAGGTGTCTGACTTATATTGTACAGTGATTTGTTTAGTCAGCAAAAATCATCTTGTAATATAATTCTAAAATTGCTGAGTAAAACGTCTATTCAACTTGAAACCCCTGCTCCTTCAGTCCAAGAAAATTCTGTGCCTTGAAATCACCTGTTTCAGAAAGTCGCTAATCTCCCGAAGAGGCACTCTTTAGCACCTTCGGTAAAGGAACCAGACCAGGAGCAAAAGAAAGATAATTCTATAAAAACAGAGATCAGAAAATGTCAGAAAATCCACACAAAGGGATCTTCAGCTTTTATTTCACCTCTTTATTTTCTACCGCGTTTGGAAATGAGGCTGACACATGGCTACGTGGCACTGTTAAAGTGACGTTGAGACCCCGAGCTTTTCCACTGGAAATCCAGAATTTACAAACACAACCTAAGTTTCCCCAGATTTTTCTGTCTTATGGGATATATGTTTTATTTTAATATTCCCTAATAAGTCTCAGTCCTCACTCTGCAGGGATGAAGAAATTGTGTGCCCTCTCTAAGAATTTTTAAGAAAAGGAATGTTTAGTGTAAACTGGGGGTCACTTGTCACCTCTCCCACCAGACTGTCACCCAGGCATTTGCCTCCGTGTCCTCCTGGGCTATCTCTTGACTGCTTTTGGTATTGCGTTAATTTTTCTGGTCCTGCAGATCCCCACCTTTCATTCCCCTAAGCTGCATTGAGCCTATGCTTTTCTGTTCAGGAAATTATAAGGAAATTAACAAAAAAGCAAAAGTAAGAACTCAGCTGCCCATATGGTTTCTGGGCCACATTCTATCAAAGATGGAAAGATGTCTTGCTGAACATCTCTCTCTTAGGATCCTAGCCTGCTGGCATCTTGCAGAGCCCCTCTCATCCCTACGAACACAGTCTTTCTCTTTTGCTGTCTCTTCCTATTCCTTGGATCCACCAGAGGAAACGTTGCATCCTTCTGAATACCTTAAGAAATCTCCTTTTCAGAAGTTCAACTCCCATCCTTATCACAGAGAAGACTTCTACATTATTTCTGGATACATTCCTCTTAATTACTTCAGTCTCTCCCCTTAATTACTTTGGTCTCTCCCTCCATACAAAAATCTGTGATCAAAATGGCCCTGAAAGTACATTCCCTCTCCCAAAAATACTGCCCTTGTGAACTGAAATGCAGAAATGGCTATTGGCAATAATCTTTTCATCCTTGGGCTCAAGCTAGAGCCAAAGAGCCAGGGAAGGGGCCAGGATGAGTAAGAGGCATATAAGGAGAGACTGAAACACTGCACCCTTTGGGTGGGAACTGCTCTCAGATTTTAGGACCCTGTAAACTGGAACCTAAAAGTCAAACCTGGCTGAGACAAACCTGGGTCAACAGCCCAAATGTGATAACCTGAAGACATCTTTCTTTGTTAGAAAAGACATCTGCCATGGAGGACAAGATCTAGTTTGTGCTCAGAGAAACTCTGAAACCATTTCTACAAAACCATTATGAAATTTTTTCATCTGAAGTTCCGTACCCCTTATATTAAAATAAGAATGTGTTCCTAGCTGTTTCCTCATTTGATGCCAATGTAATTTACAACAGTAGTCTGCAAAAATAAAGGACCTTTTTAGATGAAAATAATAGATTTCATTATATTTTATTCTTAAAAAGTAGATATATGAGGAGGGCGATTAGGTATATGAAATGAGATACATTCATCAAAGACATTCCTGAAAATTTCATAGGAATAGTAGACCATTCATTTTCTGGAAAAATTATATTTTAAACACCTTTGTAATACATATTCAAGGAAGTACACTTTTTAAAAAGCCATTTTACCTTCTTTCCTAAAGTGACTGACCTAACAACAAAGTAAAATATGTATTTGGAAAAGAGCAAAAAAAAAAAAATCAATTTTCTGTGTTATCATTACTGGTATCATTGTTACTGATTCTTTTCTAAACGTATTGTCTTCTAACTACATTTGTTATGGCTAGTGGTGAACACCATAAAACTTCACACGTGGGTGTCAAAACAAGTAAATGATGTTGTTTTGGTGATCTTGGGAGTCAGAAATCTTTTCTTCTCCCTTTTTTATAGCTGACCTTTTCAGAAAGAAATCCCTCTTGAGAAGTCCCACTTTAATTTGTTACATTTTTCAAACTAGACTGTCACATATGCTTTAATGGCACTATTTCTTAACACCTAGGAATAAAACTAACACCATTTCTGTGGTTTTTAACACTCTTGTGGTCTTATACACTGAATACAATCTTCATTAGTAACATATCATTTTATATGTTTTCCTTTTAAGGAGTTTATATGTATCAGGATGGATCTCATGATGAACAGAATTTAATAAAAAAAAAAAGACTTGGAACATGCTCTGTTAGCTATTGCTTAGGTGGAAAAAAATCTCCTTGGTCAGGAATGTTAAATGAAGTTCACAAAAGAGCTCTTTTGTGATTCCTATTGCAGGAGTCAATGGAGTTACACACTTCTGTTACTTCATGGGTCATGAGAGAGTTTAGGTTAGTGGTGAGCTAAAGTAAAGAAATAAGAATGCTGGAAGATACACTTTTTCATTTCTTTTGGTTTTGCTTTTAAAAATAGCAGCATCATTCCACATCTGGTAGTAGGGAAATCTTAACCTAGTTCTGTTTCTACCCCAAATCTCTTAATTTCTCTAGTCCTCAGTTTCCACATTTATAAAAGATGTAGACTATGTTTGATAATGCTTGAAATTCTAACTAACTGCAAATCATAACTTTGATAAGGGACTTGTATCCAGAATATATAGAGAACTCTTATAACTCAATAATAAAAAGATAAATAACCCAATTAAAAATAGGCAAAAGATCTAGATAGACATTTCTCAAAAGAATATATACAAATTCTTTCTCAAAAGAATATATACAAATATATACAAATAAACATCACTAATAATGTTCAACACCATTAGCCCTTCGGGAAGTGCAAATAAAAATCACAATGAGATACCACTTTACAACCACTTGGATGGCTATAATCAAAAAGACAATAACAAGTGTTGACGAGGATATAGAGAAATTGAAACCCTCATACATTGCTGGTGAGAATGTAAAATGGTGCAGCCAGTTTGGAAATAGTTTTGCAATTTCTCAAAATGTTAAAGACATTCTCAAAAATGTCAGAAACACTTGAGGGAAGTTGATAATAACCCAGGTCCTGCTTATATAGGTGAAATTTAGGAATTACTATTAACATTCAGATTTCACCAACTTTTTATGCCCTTACATGTGTGTGTATGTATGTAGTTCTATGCAGTTTTTGTTTTTTTTTTTTTTTTTTTTTTGCGGTACACAGGCCTCTCACTGTTGTGGCCTTTCCCGCTGCGGAGCACAGGCTCCGGATGCGCAGGCTCAGTGGCCATGGCTCACGGGCCCAGCCGCTCCGCGGCATGTGGGATCTTCCCAGACCGGGGCATGAACCCGCGTCCCCTGCATCAGCAGGCGGACTCTCAACCACTGCACCACAAGGGAAGCCCTATGCAGTTTTTTCATGTCTATATTTGTGTGCCCACTGCCACAGTAAGGAAGAGAGCAGTTCGATCACAAGGATCCCTCATCCTACCCTTAATAGCCACAGTCAGCTCTCTCCTTAAACCCTCTTACAAATCCTTGACAACTACCAATCTGTTATTCATCTCAACCCTTTGTCATTTCAAGAATAATGCATAATGGAATCATACAGTATGTAACTTGTATTTTTTTATCGCTGAGTACAGGATACCTTGCTTTACTGGGTTTCGCCTAATTACGTTTTTTACAAGTTGAAAGTTTGTTACCCTATGTTGAGCAAGTCTCTTGGCGCCATTTTTTCAACAGGATTTGTTCACTTCATGTTTCTGTGTCACATTTTGGTAATTCTCACAATATTTCAAACTTTTTCATTATTACTATATTTGTTTTGGTGATCAGTGATCTTGGATATTGCTGTTGTAATTTTTTATTTTGTACTTTTAATTAAGGTATGTACAATTTTTTTTAGACATAATGCTATTGTACACTCAATAGACTACAGTATAGTGTAAACATAACTTTAAATGCACTGGGAAACCAAAAAATTTGTGTGATGCTCTTTATTGTGATAGGTGCTTTATTGTGTTGGTCTGGAATCAAACCCATAATATCTCCGAGGTCTGTCTGTATTGTTCTGTGGTGTGGATGGATGTCCTACAGCGTGTTTAACCATTCACGCTAGGAGGTCATTTGGGTTGTTTCCAGTTTGAGGCTATTACAAATAAAGCTGCTATGAATGTGTGAATATAAGTTTTGTGTGAATATAAGTTTCAGTTTCTCTGGGATAAATGCCCAATAGTACAACCACCAGACTTTGGTAAACATTTTAAGCACATGTTTAGCTTTGTAAGAAAACTGCCAATTCTTTTTTTTTGTTTTCCCCAGAGTGACTATACCCTTTTACATTCCCACTAACAATGTCAGTGTATAGCGACCCGCTTTTCTGCATCCTCACCAGTGTTTGGTGTTTTGTTGTTGTTGTTGTTTCGTTATTTTTAATTTTAGCCATTCTGATAGATGTGTAGTGATATCTAATTGTGGTTGTAATCTGTATTTCTCTAATGGCTAATGATGTTGAACATACTTTCATATACTTACTTGCCATCTATATATCCTCTTTAATGAAATGTCTATGTATGTCTTTGCCCAGTTTCTGACTGTATTTTTTAATTGTTGAGTTTTAACAGTTCTTTGAATATTTTAGATACAATTCCTTTGTCAAATGTGTGGTTGCAAATATTTTTACCCAGTCCATAAGATGTTTTTTTATCTCTCAGGACTTAAGAGGGGCCTTTGTAGAGTGAACGTTTTAATTTTAATGAGTTCGCTTTATCAACTTTTCCTTTTTACAGATCACACTTTTGATGTGATCAAAAGAATTCTTTGTCAAGCCAAAGAATTCTTTGTCTAGCTCTAGTTACTAAAGAATTGCTCCTATGTTTTTTTCTAAAATTTTGTAGTTTTATATTTTACTCTTAAGTATGTGATGCATTTTAATTTTTATATAAGGTGAGAGATTCAGGTCAAGTTTTATTTCTTTTGCTTATGGATATCTGACTGCTCCAGCACCATTTGTTGAAAAGCCTACACTCTTCACTGAATTGCTTTTGCATCTCTGTCAAAAACCACTTGGGCACGTTTGTTAGGGTCTATTTCCGAGTTCTCTATTCTGATCCATTGATCAATGTATCTATGGTAGATATTTATTACTGTGGTATACAACATACCTTTTCATCAGATAGAGTAATATTTCCCACTTTTTTCTCCTTTTTCAAAAGTATTTTAGCTATTCTAGCTCCTGTGCCTTTACATAGAAATTTTAGAGTAAGTTTGCCAACGTCTACCAAAAAAAAAAGCAAAAACAAAAATGAAAACCCTTTTTGGGATTTTGATAGGAAATTCATTCAACCAGTGGATCAGTTTGGGGAAAACTGACATCTTCACTATGTTGAGTCTTTCAATCCATGAACATTGTATATGTCATCATTTATTTAGGTCTTCTTTGATTTATTTAATTAGTATTTTGTAATTTTTAGAAGTCAGATTTTGTATGTATTTTGTTAGATTTATACTGAAATAATTTATTTTTTGGAGCAATTGTAACTTACATTGTGGTTTTTTTATATGCTCTTTGCTTTGGGAGTTTTATTATTATTTTAAATATTTATTTATTTTAGTTTTGGCTGTGTTGGATCTTAGTTGCGGCACATCGGATCTTTCATTGCGGTACGCAGTCTCCTCGTTGCCGTGCATGGGCTTCTCTCTAGTTGTGGCATGCAGGTTTTCTCTTCTCTAGTTGTGGCATGTGGGCTCCAGAGCTTGTGGGCTCTGCAGTTTGCAGCATGTGGGCTCTCTAGTTGAGGCACACAAGCTCAGTAGTTGTGGCACATGGGCTTAGATGCCCCACGGCATGTGGGATCTTAGTTCCCTGACCAGGGATTGAACCCGCATCCCCTGCATTGGAAGGTGGATTTACCACTGGACCACCAGGGAAGTCCTTTACAGTGTTTTTAATTTCAGTTTCCAAGTGTTCATTGTTAGGTTATAGAAATGCTATTGTGAAATGTAAGGGGTTGAGCAGGAAGGCAAGAGTGAGGTGACTGTCCCCACTTTCCTCAATGAGCTCATGTCCCCTGTTTCATTTATTTCTTTATTTTTGTTTAATTTTTTATTTATAAAAAATATAAATACAATTTATATTATATATTACATGCAATATATAAATACATTTTAGAGGTATAATTGATTTACAATATTATATAAGTTTCAGGGGTACCATGTAATGCAGGGATCCTCAACTCCCAGGCCACAGACCAGTACTGGTCCATGGCCTTTTAGGAACCAGGCTGCACAGCAGGAGGTGAGCAGTGGGTGAGCAAGCAAAGCTTCATCTGTATTTACAGCCGCTCCCCATCACTCGCATTACCACCTGAGCTCCACCTCCTGTCAGCATTATGGTGAGTTGTATAATTATTTCATTATATATTACAGTGTAATAATAATAGAAATAAAGTACACAATAAATGTAATGTACTTGAATCATCCCCAAACCATCCCTGCTACCACCCCGGTCTGTGGAAAAATTGTCTTCCACAAAACTGGTCCCTGGTGCCAAAAAGGTTGGGGACTACTGATATAAGGAGTCACAATTTTTAAAGTTTATACCCTATTTATAGTTATTATAAAATATTGGCTGTATTCTCTGTGCTATATTTTCTTGTATACAATATATGTTTGTAACATTTATTTTACACGTAGTAGTTTTTACCTTTTAATTCCCTACAAATATCTTGTCCGTACCCCTCTCCCCACGGGTAACTACTAGTTCATTGTCTATATCTGTGAGTCTGTTTCTTTTTTGTTATATTCACTAGTTTGTTTTATTTTTTAGGTTCCTCATATAAGTGATGTCATATAGTATTTGTCTTTGTCTGACTTATTTCACTTAACATAATACCCTCCAAGTCCATCCACATTGTTGCTAATGACAAAATTTCATTTTTTATGGCTATTTCATAGTAGTGTGTGTATGTATATATATATGTGTGTGTGTGTGTGTGTGTGTGTGTGTGTGTGTGTGATGACACTTCACACACACACTCCTCTTTTTCCATTTATCTGTTGACGGACGCTTGGGTTGCTTCCATATCTTGACTATTGTGAATAATGCTGCTATGAACATTGGAGTGCATGTGTGTTGATCTAATATCCCTCGCTCTTGCTCAGCTCACTTATTAGTCCTAAAAGATGTTTTGTAGATTCCTTGGGATTTTCTATGTAGGTAATCATGTAATCTGCAAATAGCAATGGTTTTGTTTCTTCCTTTCCAATATAGATGTCTTTTTTTTTTTTTTTTTTTTTTTTTGCCTCAATGGGCTGGCTAGAACTTTTAATACTGTGTAGAATAAGAATAATGAGACCAGTCATCCTTGCTTTCTTCCCAGTCTTAGGTGGAGACTGAACTGCAGGGTTTTTTTTATGTGTTCTTTTTCCATTTGAGAAAGTTCCCTTCTGTTGCTGGTTTTCCTGAGAGTTTTTTATCATGAACTGGTTTTGGATTTTATCAACTGTATTTTCTGCATCAATTGATATGATTATATGATTTTTTCTTTAGCTTGTTGATATGATAGATTATAGTAATTGATTTTTGAATGTTGTATCAGCCTTGCGTACCTGGAATAAATCCCATTTGGTCTTTGGGTATAATATTTTTTATATATATTGCTGGATTTGATTTGTTAATATTTAATTGAGAATTTTTGCATCTAAATTCATGAGAGATATTCATCTGTAGCATTCTTTCTTTTTCTTTTCTTTCCTTTTCAAAAAATCTATCTTTGTCTGGTTTTAGTATCAACATAACAGTAAAATGAGTTGGGAAGTGTTCCTTTTCTGTTACTGGAAAAGGTAGTGTAAAATTCTTGTTAATTCTTTAAATGTTTGTTAGAATTATCAAGTGAAATCACGAGGGCCTAGAAATTCCTTTTGTAGAAGCTTTTAAATTTAAATTTCTTTAATGGTTATAGGACTATTCATGCTATTGATTTCATGTTGTCTTGTTTTTTTTAAGGAATCAATTACCATTTTCAAAAAGATCATGACATGCAGACATCAGTACAGTTTCTACTCACTTTCTCTGCAAAGGCCTTTCTACCCTGGATCTAAAACACAATCGTTCAGGGTCCCCTTGGCCCAGGAGCCCCCTGAGTTTAAAGAACAACACTTACAGTGGTTTTTTCTGCTTGCTTTTGTGGCTCCGTGCTGAGTTTGGCTGCTGGAGTTCTCGAGTATCTGTACCTGTAGGCAGAGGTAGCCTTCGGGGCCTTTATTCTCCCGAAATCCCAGATGCTTCAGAATTCTTTATAACTTGAATCTGTTAATAACCCCAAGGGGTTATTAGTAGACTGGAGAACAAGTAATGGAGGATATCTTGGGCTGCAATTTTGCACTGGTCTCTGTAAGAAGCTGTTTTCCTTAAATTGAGGAGAGCCTAACTAAAACTGTAGCAGATTCAGCATGAAAGTGGGGACAGTTGCTCTGACTAGTGCAAATAGTGTGTTTGCAAAGAGGGTTTGAAATGAATTTGGAGGGTATTTTATCCTCATGCTCAATTACTGACATAAATCACATACTTTACAATAAATACGTTAAAATTTTGTTCTCTACTATGTCATGAATAATCCACCTCCAGTTGGTTTAGTAACCAAATGCTGACTGTTTTCTATCCATTAAAGCCAGCAGATTTTTCTGAGGTAAAATGAGTGTCAACAGAAATCTCAAAAGATTTCTTTTATGCTCTTTGAGGCCATGAAATAATGTAGTTTGCTAATGATCTTGTGTCTAATACATGCAAATGTCCAAGGTAGTAACTCTGCCACAAAGAAAAGACTAAAACTACATGCACGTGGGAAGCATGACTGGAGAGGTTCAAGATCACAGCAACACACCAATTTCCAATAGACTCATGGACAGTATCCCGCCTTGTGTTCCCTACTCACTGTATGTATTAGACTTTCCCCACAGCATACTGTTTGGGCACCTGCAATGTCTCCAGCTCTGGCTCTTCCTCTTGCCCAGCATTTACAGAGTCAGGTCTATGAAGAGAGACTTTCAGGAAAGGATAATGCATGTTAACCAAAATAAGTTGCAAATTATCGGTAAAACACGAAGTAGTCCCTCTTTAAGAGATGTTTACCTTTTAAGGAGCAAAGTGTCCATTTGGTTAAAAACCAAAGAAATTGGGATGTAATTTTGACATTTTAAACACCTGAGAGTAGGGTAGGTAGGTTTCTCTTTCGGCAGGGTGACCAGTGGGTTCAAAATTCTCCATATGGCTTTCCCAACATAAGACCAGATCTGACTCTTCACCACTTTGAATGGTTTCTCTTAATCCTGGCACCAAGGATCCTGGGAAAGAAGCCAGCTTTACCAAAATGAAAACACCTAACTAGATGGAATTCAATCCACCACGATAGTGATGAATCACAGTTAAGATTTCAGCAAGCAAATAAATGTTGTTATCACTTCTGGAATGGCTTGAAAGTGCTTATGATTAGGATAGTTCAGTTTTGCCTGTTTTGTTGGTACGTTACAAAGTACAAAGGATTCAGAAAATTGCTTTTTTTTTCTCTACCCTTCAGGCTATGTCCTCTGTCCATGGTTTGAAGAAAGACTTCCTTCTTTGACATTGTTCAGAATTATATTCAGAATTGTGGAACAAACTAGTTGGATTCTCTTTGTATGTCAGAGGTTTACAATCTGAAATGGCAGCATCTAAATGAGATTCTGATATGTACATTGTTCCCAAATAGCTCCCTATATCCATGTGGAACATTTTTTTAAATTAATTTTTATTGGAGTATGGTTGCTTTACAATGTTGTGTTAGCCTGCACTGCACAACAAAATGAGTCAGCCATACACATACAGATATCCCCTCCCTTTTGGACTTCCCTCCCATTTAGGTTACCACAGTGCACTACATAGAGTTCCCTGTGCTATACAGTATGTTCCCATCAGTTGTCTATTTTATACATAGTATCAATAATGTGTGTGTGTCAATCCCAGTCTCCCACCCCACCCCTTTCCCCCTTGGTATCCATATATTTGTTCTCTACGTCTGTGTACCTATTTCTGCTTTGCAAATAAGATCATCTATACCACTTTTCTAGATTCCACGTATAATTCAAAAAAACACCTGCACCCCAATGTTCAGAGCAGCACTATTTACAATAGCTAGGACATGGAAGCAACCTAAATGTCCATCAATGGAGGAATGGAGAAAAGCAAATATTGCACATGGAGCATTTTTAACGGGACCCTAAATTTTCCTGACAGTCGGCCTTCTCCAAAGTCAGGATTCACTCACTCCGCAGGGGTTTGCATGGCTTTTGGCCATGGGTCCAGCTCCTAGGTGCATTTCCAATAGGATTCATGGTGTTTAGTTATGCACCTGTCATAACTGGGTGAGCCCCGTCTCTAGGGGCACATACAACACCTGTCAGCGTCAGTGGGGTTGAAGCTTGTGTTTCAGGGAGGTCTAAACTTGCCAACAGTGAGAGGACATTTTAGTTCTCCATGCTTTTGATTGGAATCACAAATCCTGTGGTGATTTTGATTCCTCTAACAGAATTCCTTTCTTTCCATTTATTATGTTTACAGAAAATTAACTGTCTGAAGAACATAAGGCAAGCTGGAGTTTCTCTGTCTCTCCCGTGTCTTTCTTTCTCTGTCTCTGTTTCTCCCTGTCAGATCACTGCACTTTTATTTGAGATATTTTCCTTGTTTCCTTCTCATTGCTCTTTGCGTCAGTATTGCCACCTTTTCCTAGTTCTGTTACTCATTCCAGACTCTTACTCCTAGAGGAAATATCTCTAGGATCTTCATTTAATTCTTGCCAATTTATTTTGAAATGACTCTATTCTGTCTTTTGGTATAACACAGAATTCTTACCTACTTAGGGAGGTGATATATTTTATTATTTATTTTTTAAAATTAAAGTATAGTTGATGTACAATATTATATAAGTTTCAGGAGTACCACATAGTGATTCACAATTTTTAAAGGTTATACTCCTTTGTAGTTGGTATAAAATATTGGCTGTATTCCCCATGTTGTACAATATATTCTTATAGCTTATTTTATACCTAATAGTTTGTGCCTTTTAATAGGTACGCCTATATTTCCCTCCCCTTCTTCCCTCTCCCCACTGGTAACCACTAGTTTGTTCTCTATATCTGTGAGTCTACTTCTTTTTTGTTATATTCACTAGTTTGTTGTATTTTTAGATTTCACATATAAGTGATATCATACAGAATATTTCTTTCTCTGTCTGACTTATTTCACTTAGCATAATACCCTCCAAGTTCATCCATGTTGTTGCAAATGGCAAAATTTCATTCTTTTTTATGGCTGAGTAGTATTTTGTTGTATATATAGACATCTTTTCTTCATCTGTTGGACACTGAAGTTGTAGGGAGGCAATATAGTTTCATTATTTTGTTTACGTAAGTCTCAAAACTATTAGTTAAATGTTCAGAGAAAGTTTATCTCAATATTATAAAAAATAAACAAAAAATTTTTCCCTGAACTCAGAAGTTAAGTTCTATAATTTTGACATCATTACATTCTCATACTTGGGGACCTTCAAGATGGCAGAGGAGTAAGGTATGGAGATCACCTTCCTCCCCACAAATACATCAAAAATACATCTACATGTGGAACAACTCCTACAGAACACATACTGACGCTGGCAGAAGACCTCAGACTTCCCAAAAGGCAAGAAACTCCCCACACACCTGGGTAGGGCAAAAGAAAAAAGAAAAAACACAGACAAAAGTATAGGGATGGGACCTGCACCTCTGGGAGGGAGCTGTGAAGGAGGAAAAGTCTCCACACACTAGGAAGCCCCTTCACTGGGGAGACGGGGGTTGGGGTGGGGGGGTAGCTTTAGAGCCGCGGAGGAGAGCGCAGCTACAGGGGTGCAGAGGGCAAAGCAGAGAGGTTTCCGCACAGAGGATCACTGCCGACCAACACTCATCAGCCCGAGAGGCTTGTCTGCTCACCCTCCGGGGCAGGCAGGGGCTGGGAGCTGAGGCTTGGGCTTCGGAGGTCAGACCCCAGGGAAATCTGATGTTTGGCTGCGTGAACACAGCCTGAAGGGGGCCGGTGCGCCACAGCTAGCCGGCAGGGAGTATGGGAAAAAGTCTGTAACTGACTTAAAGGCAAGATACTATTGTTTCGGGGTGCACGAAGAGAGGGGATTCAGAGCACCGCCTAAATGAGCTTCAGAGACGCGGTTATCAGCGGGGACACCAGAGACGGGTATGAAATGCTAACACTGCTGCTGCGGCCACCAAGAAGCCTCTGTGCAAGCACAGGTCACTATCCACACCTCCCCTCCTGGGAGCCTGTGCAGCCCGCCCCTGCCAGGGTCCCATGATCCAGGGACAACTTTCCCGGGAGAACACACGGCGCGCCTCAGGTTGGTGCAACGTCATGCTGGCTTCTGCCGCCGCAGGCTCGCCCCGCATCTGTACCCCTCCCTCCCTCCCCCGGGCCTGAGTGAGTGAGAGCCCCCAAATCAGCTGCTCCTTTAACCCCGTCCTGTCTGAGCAAAGAACAGATGCCCTCAGGTGACCTACATGCAGAGGCGGGGCCAAATCCAAAACTGAACCCCAGGAGCTGTGTGAACAAAGAAGAGAAAGGGAAATCTCTCCCAGCAGCCTCAGGAGCAGCGGATTAAATCTCCACAATCAACTTGATGTACCCTGCATCTGTGGAATACCTGAATAGACAACGAATCATCCCAAAATTGAGGCAGTGGATTTTGGGAGCAGCTGTAGACTTGGGGTTTGCTGTATGCAACTGACTTATTTCTGATTTTTATCTTTATCTTAGTATAGTTTTTAGTGCTTGATATGATTGGTAGATTTCTTTATTAGTTTGGCTGCTCTCTTCTATTTTATTACTCTTTTAAAAAATTTTTTTATTTTAATAATTTTTAAATTTTAATTATTTTATTTTATTTTATTTATTTATTTATTTTTCTTTTTAACTCCCTCTTCTTCAGAGCCATGTGGCTGACAGGGTCTTGGTGCTCCAGCCTGGTGTCAGGCCTGAGACTCTGAGATGGGAGAGCTGAGTTCAGGACATTAGACCACCAGAGACCTCCTGCCACACATAATATCAATTGGCGAGACCTCTCCCAGAGATCTCCATCTCAACGCTAAGACCCAGCTCCACTCAATGGCCAGCAAGCGACAGTGCTGGACACCCCATGCCAAACAACTAGCAAGACAGGGACACAGCCTCACCCATTAGCAGAGAGGCTGCCTAAAATCATACTAAGTTCACAGACACCCCAAAACACACCACCGGATGTGGCCCTGCCCACCAGAAAGATGAGATCCAGCCCCAACCACCAGAACACAGGCACCAGTCTGCAATATCAGGAAGCCTACACAACCCACTGAACCAGCCTTACACACTGGGGGCAGACACAAAAAACAATGGCAATTAGGAACCTGCAGCCTGTGAAAAGGAGACCCCAAACACAGTAAGTTAAGCAAAACGAGAAGACAGAGAAATACGCAGCAGATGAAGGAGCAAGGTAAAAACCCACCAGACCAAACAAATGAAGAGGAAGTAGGCAGTCTACCTGAAAAAGAATTCAGAATAATGATAATAAAGATGATCCAAAATCTTGGAAATAGAATGGAGAAAATACAAGAAACGTTTAACAAGGACATAGAAGTACTAAAGAGCAAACAAACAATAATGACCAACACAATAAATAAATTAAAAATTCTCTAGAAGGAATCAGTAGCAGAATAACTGAGGCAGAAGAACAGGTAACTGACCTGGAAAATAAAATAGTGGAAATAACTACCACAGAGCAGAATAAAGAAAAAAGAATGAAAAGATTGAGGACAGTCTCAGAGAACTCTGGGACAATATTAAACACACCAACATTCGAATAATAGGGGGTGCAGAGGAAGAAGAGAAAAAGAAAGGGACTGAGAAAATATTTGAAGAGATTATAGCTGAAAACTTCCTTAACATGGGAAAGGAAATAGTCAATCAAGTCCAGGAAGTGTAGAGAGTCCCATACAGGATAAACCCAAGGCACATATTAATCAAATTATCAAAAATTAAATACAAAGAAAAAATATTAAAAGCAGCAAGGGAAAAGCAACAAAAAACATACAAGTGAATCCCCATAAGGTTAACAGCTGATCTTTCAGCAGAAACTCTGCAAGCCAGAAGGGAGTGGCAGGACATATTTAAAGTGATGAAAGGGGAAAACCTACAACCAAGATTACTCTACCCAGCAAGGATCTCATTCAGATTCGACAGAGAAATTAAAATCATGACAGACAAGCAAAAGCTAAGAGAATTCAGCACCACCAAACCAGCTTTATAACAAATGCGAAAGGAACTTCTGTAGGCAGGAAACACAACAGAATGAAAGAGCTACAAAAACAAACCCGTAACAATTAACAAAATGGTAATAGGAACATACATATTGATAATTACCTTAAAAGTAAATGGATTAAATGCTCCAAGCAAAAGACAGAGACTGGCTGAATGAATACAAAAACAGGACCCATATATATGCTGTCTCTAAGAGACCCACTTCAGACCTAGGGACACATATAAACTGAAAGTGAGGGGATGGAAAAAAGATATTCCATGCAAATGGAAATCAAAAGAAAGCTGGAGTAGCAATTCTCATATCAGACAAAATAGACTTTAAAATAAAGACTATCACAAGAGACAAAGAAGGACACTACTTAATGAGCAAGGGATCAATCCAAGAGGAAGATATAACAATTATAAATGTTTATGCACCCAATATATGAGCACCTCAATACATAAGGCAAATGCTAACAGCCATGAAAGGGGAAAATGACAGTAACACAGTCATAGTAGGGGACTTTAACACCCCACTTTCATCAATGGACAGATCATCTAAAATGAAAATAAATAAGGAAACACAAGCTTTAAATGACACATGAAACAAGATGGTCTTAATTCATAGTTGTAGGACATTCCATCCAAAAACAGCAGAATACAGTTTCTTCTCAAGTGCTCATGGAACATTCTCCAGGATAGATCATATCTTGCATAACAAATAAAGCCTTGATAAATTTAAGAAAATTGAAATTATATCAAGTATCCTTTCCTACCACAACATAATGAGACTAGATATCAATTACAGGAAAAAAACTGTAAAAAATACAAACACATGAGGCTAAACAATACTTTATTAAATAACCAAGAGATCACTGAAGAAATCAAAGAGGAAATCAAAAAATACCTCGAAACAAATGACCATGAAAACACGACAGCCCAAAACCTATGGGATGCAGCAAAAACAGTTCTAAGAGGGAGGTTTATAACTATACAATCCTACCACAAGAAACAAGCAAAATCTCAAATAAACAACCTAACCTTACACCTAAAGCAATTAGAGAAAGAACAACAACAAAGAAGAAAGAAAAAACAAAGTTAGCATAAGGAAAGAAATCATATATATCAGATCAGAAATAAATGAAAAAGAAATGAAGGGAACAGTATCAAAGGTCAATAAAACTAAAAGCTTGTTCTTTGAGAAGATAAACTAAATTGATAAACCATTAGCCAGACTCATCAAGAAAAAAAGGGAGAAGACTCAGATCAACAGAATTAAAAATGAGAAAGGAGAAGTAACAACTAACACTGAGGAAATACAAAGGATTATGAGAGATTACTACAAGCATGGACAACCTAGACAAACTGGACAAATTCTTAGAAAAACACAACCTTCTGAGAATGAACCAGGATGAAATAGAAAATATAAACAGATCAATCACAAGCACTGAAATTGAAACTGTGGTTAAAAATCTTACAACAAACAAAAGCCCAGGACCACAGGGCTTCACAGGCAAATTCTATCAAACATTTAGAGAAGAGATAGCACCTATCCTTCTCAAACCCTTCCAAAATATAGCAGAGGGAGGAACACTCCCAAGCTCAGTCTATGATGCCACCAGCACCCTGATACCAAAACCAGACCAAAATGTCACAAAAAAAGAAAACTACAGGCCAATATCACTGATGAACATAGATGGGAAAATCCTCAACAAAGTACTAAAAACAGAATCCAGCACCACATTAAAATGATCATACACCATGATCAAGTTGGGTTTATCCCAGGAATGCAAGGATTCTTCAATATACACAAATCAATCAATGTGATACACCATATTAACAAATTGAAGGAGAAAAACCATATGATCATCTCAATAGATGCAGAAAAAGCTTTCGACAAAATTCAACACCCATTTATGATAAAAACCCTCCAGAAAGTAGGCATAGAGGAACTTACCTCAACATAATAAAGGCCATATATGACAAACCCACAGCCAACATCGTCCTCAATGGTGAAAAACTGAAACCATGTCCACTAAGGTTAGGAACAAGACAAGGTTTCCCACTCTCTCCAGTATTATTCAGCATACTTTTGGAAGTTTTAGCCACAGCAGTCAGAGACGAAAAAGAAATAAAAAGAATCCAAATTGGAAAAGAAGTAAAACTGTCACTGTTTGCAGATGACTTGATACTATGCATAGAGAATCCTAAAGATGCTACCAGAAAACTACTAGAGCTAATTAATGAATTTGGAAAAGTAGCAGGATACAAAATTAATGCACAGAAATCTCTTGTATTCCTATAAACTAACAATGAAGAATCTGAAAGAGGAATTAAGGAAACACTCCCATTTACCATTGCAACAAAAATAATAAAATACCTAGGAACAAACCTACCTAAGGAGGCAAAAGACCTGTATTCAGAAAACTATAAGACACTCATGAAATAAATTAAAGATGATACAAACAGATGGAGAGATATACCATGTTCTTTGATTGGAAGAATCAACATTTTGAAAATGACCATACTACCCAAAGCAATCTACAGATTCAATGCAATCCCTATCAAACTACCAATGGCATTTTTCACAGAACTAGAATAAAAAATTTCACAGCTTGGGGCTTCCCTGGTGGCGCAGTGGTTGAGAGTCCGCCTGCCAAGGCAGGGGACACGTGTTCGTGCCCCAGTCCGGAAAGATCCCACATGCCGCAGAGAGGCTAGGCCCGTGAGCCATGGCCGCTGAACCTGCACGTCCGGAGCCTGTGCTCTGCAATGGGAGAGGCCATAACAGAGAGGCCTGTGTACTGAAAAAAAAAAAAATTCACAACTTGTATGGAATCATAAAAGACCCTGAATAGCCAAAGCAATTCTGAGAAAGAAAAACAGAGCTGGAGGAATCAGGCTCCCTGACTTCAGACTATACTGCAAAGCTACTGTCATCAAGACAGTATGGATTCTGGCACAAAAACAGAAATACAGATCAATGGAACAGGATAGAAAGCCCAGAGATAAACCCACGCACGTATGGTCACCTTATTTTTAATAAAGGAGGCAAGAATATACAATGGAGAAAAGATAAGTGGTGCTGGGAAAACTGGACAGCTACATGTAAAAGAATGAAATTAGAACACTCCCTAACACCATACATAAAAATAAACTCAGAATGGATTAAAGACATAAATGTAAGGCCAGACACTTTAAACTCTTAAGAGGAAAACATAGGCAGAACATTCTATGACATAAATCACAGCAAGATCCTTTTTGACCCACCTCCTAGAGAAATGGAAATAAAAACAAAAATAAACAAATGGGACCTAATGAAACTTAAACGTTTTTGCAAAGCAAAGGAAACTACAAACAAGACAAAAAGACAACCCTCAGAATGGGAGAAGATATTTGCAAACGAATCAACGGACAAAGGATTAATCTCCAAAATATACAAGCAGCTCATGCAGCTGAATATCCAAAAAACAACCCAATCCAAAAATGGGCAGAAGACCTAAATAGACATTTCTCCAGAGAAGATATACAGATTGCCAACAAACACATGAAAGGATGCTCAACGTCACTAATCATTAGAGAAAGGCAAATCAAAACTACAATGAAGTATCACCTCATACCAGTCACAATGGCCATCATCAAAAATCTACAAACAACAAATGCTGGAGAGGGTGTGGAGAAATGGGAACCCTCTTTCACTGTTTGTGGGAATGTAAATTGATACAGCCACTATGGAGAGCAGTATGGAGGTCTGCTAAAAAACTAAAAATAGACCCAGCAGTCCCACTACTGGGCATATACCCTGAGAAAACCATAATTCAAAAAGAGTCACGCAAGCGGGAAGAGATATGGGAACATATGTATATATATATAACTGATTCATTTTGTTGTGAAGCTGAAACTAACATACCATTGTAAAGCAATTATGCTCCAATAAAGATGTTTAAAAAAAAAAAAAAGAGTCATGTACCACAATGTTCATTGCAGCACTATTTACAGTAGCCAGCACATGGAAGCAACCTAAGTGTCCATCGAGAGATAAATGGATAAAGAATTTGTGGCACAAATATGCAATTGAATATTACTCAGCCATAAAAAGAAACAAAATTGAGTTATTTATAGTGAGGTGGATGGAACTAGAGTTTGTCATACACAGTGAAGTAAGTCAGAAAGAGAAAAACAATTACCATATGCTAACAGATAGATATGGGATCTAAAAAAAAAAAAAAAAGGTTCTGAAGAACCTAGGGGCAGAACAGGAATAAAGACACAGATGTAGAGAATGGACTTGAGTACAAGGGGAGGGGGAAGGGTAAGCTTGGAAGAAGTGAGAGAGTGGCAAGGACATACATACACTACCAAATGTAAAATAGATAGCTAGTGGGAAGCAGCCGCATAGCGCAGGGAGGTCAGCTCGGTGCTTTGTGTCCACCTAGAGGGGTGGGACAGGGAGGGTGGGAGGGAGACCCAAGAGGGAGGGGATATGGGGATATATGTATACATATAGCTGATTCACTTTGTTATGCAGCAGCAACTAACACAACAATGTTAAGCAATTCTACTCCAATATAGATGTTTAAAAAAAATAAAAATTCTCATATCTTAGGAAGTCACAACTTTTAATTTAAAACATAGCCCAAAATATAAATTCTTCCCTCTCTCAGGTCCATTAGCTTTTTACTTAAAACATAAAAGTAACTAGACCAAGCCTTCTTAACCTAAATTCTGTGGAATCTATATGCATTCATAGATGCCTTTCAGAGGACTTACAGAATCCTATGAAATTGTTTACTAATTTTTATATATGTATGTTTTTCTAGGGAGAGGGTTCAAATCTTTCTAAAGGATTTATTACTTAAAAAAATTATTAACCATCCATTAGAAATTCATTCCAAGTTTCTTATGGGTGTAGCCTTAATTCCTATTTTCCTGAAAAATGGGTAACATGTAATGAGTTTGATGAGTCTTTAAAAGTTCTCTCCCTCCCACATCATGCTTTTGCCTCTTAATAAACTACTTCTGCTCTCTTTAGCAAAGATCCACCAATTACTACTCCTCCACCTACTATTTCCTTATTAATAAGACTCATCCTAGAGCTACCTCATTTCAAGTTGTCAAGGCTATCACCCCTTGTTCTTCTCTGCTAGATGACTGGAGAGTCAGGTAAACTCAGGGCGGCATGGCCCTAAGTCCATCCCTGCCTAGTAACCACGTGGTCACTGGGTCCATCCAATTCACTTCGCCCTGAGATGTCTGATTAATATTCCAATATTATGCATTTTGGCAAAATGAGATTATCTGAATATAACTCACACTGTGAGTGAACATAAGCACACACAGACAGTCCCTGACTTACCATGGTTTGACTTATGATTTTTCGAACTTACGATGGTGCAAAAGCAATACACATTCAGTAGAAACTATATTTTGGATTTTGAATTTTGATTTTTTCCTGGGCTAGCCTTATGTTGCTCTCCCACGATGCTGGGCAGCGGCAGGTCTGTCAGCCACGCAATCACGAGGGTGAACAACTGATAAACTTACCGCCATTCTGTACCCAGACAACCATTCTGTTTTTCACTTTCAATACAGTATTCAACAAACTACATGAAATATTCAATACTTTATCATAACATAGACTTTGTGTTAGATGATTTTACCCAACTCTAGGCTAATGTAAGTGTTCTGAGCACGTTTAAGTTAGGCTAGGCTAAGTTATGATCTTCGGTAATTTAGGTGTATTAAATGCATTTTGACTTACATTTTTAACTTACGATGGGTAGGTTGGGACATAGCACCATTGTAAGTGAGGAAAACCTGTATAGTTAAATTCATTATTACTAACCATAGCTTTATTTATTTTCCAAAAACGTACTGAAGCCATACTCTCTTTCAGCTACAGTTTGGTCATCAGTGAAATTTGGGTGTCCTAACTGAGGGTCAGTAATAGCTCATTAGACAGGGTTGACTAGTTTAGTATCTCCATACTGATTTTCTAAGTTTTGACTTGTTACTTTCATTTGCTCTATTATTTGTTGCAAAAAATTTTGCAAACTCTACTGTTTACTCAATTAATCCCTTATGAACTCAGTTTTTCTTACACGTTCTCTCTTCCACATACTTTTGTATGCTTTATCTTTCATGCCCCTCCCACACTCTGGTCATCGATTCCTCTAATCTCTGCTCTCTGCTTCTGGGCTCCAAGTCTTCAGAAAGATCCTCTGTTGTTGGCTGTCACTGTCTGTGTTCTTCTCATCTTCATATTCTTGAAGCTGTTATCATTCATACTAGGTGTTGCTCGCTTGAGTTCACTATTTTCCATTTTATTTAACTGTTGATTGGTTCTCTCTGACAGGAGAGGCTATTTCTCTCACCTAATGAAAGCTCCTACTATTGCAGGAAAAGTCTAGCTTCTGATCAGTGACATCACGAATAATCTCTTCAGAAAGGAAAAAATCTAAAGGATTGCCTGCTTCCTTTCTTTTGAGCACTCTGAGAGCAGCACAGCTATTATGTAATTCAAAGATATCTACTATCTCTCCTGATTCCTGTTTGTATGTGTGTGTGTGTGTGTGTGTGTGTGTGTGTGTGTGTGTGTGTGTGTGTATGTGTATTCTTTTATTCAACAGACACAAATGTGTCAGGCAACATACAAGCTCCTGGAGACCAAAAGTTGTATGTGTTATGGTCTCTGCCCTCAAAGGGCTTACAGTCTAAAATGAGAATAATTTTTACCTTTAACTTTGTTCACTGCACTTAGATTACATTTGGGTCTTCCAGCACTAGTCAATCACCTTATTGTTGTTTGTCTGTTTCAGTTTGTGACACTGTTTATATTTAGTATGCCAAGAATTACCATCTATAAGAAGATGCTCTGGAAGAACTTTCTTTTTCTTCATTGTTACATTTTTATAGCTACAACCTTTGACACCCATTCCTACTTTCTCCCCAGAACCTTCTTCTTCCAAGCTGTCTTATTTTATGAGAGTACCGAAAGGCATTCCTCAGTCCTTTTCACCTTTTCACCTTTTCACCTTCTCTTCAGTCAGAGACACCACTTGCATTTGTAGCACGCAAAATTGATGTGCCTCGAAAGGCAAGCAGAAAGCCCAGACTGCGTGTACCTCCATCACCCTGTTCCCTTGTGCTATCTTCTGGGAAGAAAGGAGAGCTACAGTTTTTTGTAACTCCATCAGAAATTTTTTCCTATAAATGCCCATTGCAGACTGACTTTGGTGATGCCTGTTTATCTCTGGGCTCCTGGGACCACTCTCTCGAAAACAGCCTGGATACTAGTCTCCATTTCTTTTCGTTGAGACTTTATTATTCTGTTAAAGTGGTAGCCTGAATTACTAATTTATATTCTAGGTGTCTGTCTTCTTCAGATACCAAATAGACAAAAACCCTTTTCTCAAATATTCCAGAAACATTCATTCACCTACCTTTTCTGGTAATTTTTAAACTGGGAAAAGTCACCAAATACATTCAAACATGAAGCATGACATATGGTTATATCATGGTTATGTAACAGCCATGTGGCTGGTCATGTGTCAGACCAGAATGTGAAGATGTGGAAGTCATGACCTTTGCCTTTCAAAGCCACTCAAGAAAAATGGGAAGACAAGTACATGAAGAGGAAGTTACAGTAAAATCATTAAATGTCACCCAGGACATAATCCTACAGGAAAATAAGAGAAGTCACTTTCCCTATCTTTCCCCTTACTACTACCCAACTATGGGAAGAAATATGATAAAATGAAGAGTTTTGATGTAATGGTAAGTGGTGAAGTACTTAGTCCCAGGTCTGTGGTTGTAACCAGGCTGTGCTGTTTACTCTCCATAGACCTTAGTAAGTCATACCGTCTCTTAGCTAATTTCTTGTCTGTAAAATGGGGATAATGACAAGAATTTCTCCTACCTGTCATAAGGGTTAAATGAGCTATAGGATAGAATGCAAAGCACTTTGGTTAATATACAGCAGATGCTCAATTAGATATTAGTGAAGTGAAGAGATGAATGTGTGTCATTGACAACATTCTCTGGTGAGCTTGTAGCTATTACATATGACATTGTGTTTTAGTGTCACAATAATTTCCTAGCTTTGTGATCATGGGTAAACAATTTTTCTGATCCTTAAGATTTCCAATGTAAACAAAACTTCATCTTTAAATATTTTTTAAGTGGAATTTACTTTTTATTTATATTCTTTATGCTTTTTACTTTATTTTCTTTCCTTATTTTACTGACTAGAACATATGCTATAATGTTGAATAAAAGTGGTGGGAATGAACTTCCTTCTCTTGTTTTTTTGGGAGAAAGAAAGTGTTAAATATTTCACCATTTAGTTTGGTGTTAGCTATATATATTTCATAGGTGGTCTTTATCAGATTGACAGATTCACCTCCACTCTTAGCTTGCTGTCTTTTCAGGAATAATCTTGAATTTTGTCAAATGCTTTTCCTTTATCTACTGAGGTAATTACAAGGTCTTTCTCCTTTTCCTGTTAGTATGAATAGTGAAAATGTAATGAATGTTTTTTTTAAAGAACAGACCAGTTTTACATTCCTGTGACAAGCCTCAGTTAGACATAATGAATTATCCTGTTTTCAGATATTTTAGTGTTCAATTTAAGAATATTTTGTTAATAATTTTTGCTTCTGTGCTTATGAGTAATATTGGCCTGTAGTTATGATGACCTCATAAAATAAGTTGGGATGTACTCCCATCACCTCTAATTTCTGAAAGATTTTTTGCAACCTGAGTATTATTTCTGCCTTAAATGCCTGAAAGAATTCACCAGTGAACCCATCAAGGAATAGAGTTTTCTTCTCAACAGGTTTTTTTTCTTTATTATTATAAATTAAATTTCTTTAAGATATAAAGAACTATTTTGCTTTCAATTTCTGTGTCAGATCTGAGAAGTTGTGTTTTTAAATAAATTTTTCCATTTCACCTAAATTCTGAATGTTTTGGCATAAATCTCGCTTATTATTTTTAATGTCTATAGGATCTGTATTGATGTTTACATTGTTAATAAGTATCTCCCCTTTTTTGCTTATTAGTCTAGTAAAAGTTTTATCAATTTTATTAAGCTGCTCAAAGAATCAAATTTTGACTTAATTTTTTACTTCTACTCTTTATTTTTAACTTCCTTCAACTTACGTAGGATTTACTTTGCTCTTCTTTTTTTCTAGATTCTCCATGTATAAACTTAGATTTTTGACTTCATAAATTTGTGTTATATGTTCATTATCATTCAGTGCAAAATATTTTCTAGTTTTTTACATTTTTTCTTTTGTTCATGAATTATTTAGAAGTTTCTTGTTTCATTTTCAAAAAATGTAGGGATTTTCTAGATAATTTATTATCTTTGTTAGCTAATGTTATTCTGCTTTTGTCAGATAAAATATTCTGTAGTATTTCATTCATTTGAACTTATTGATACTTATTTTATGGCCCATTGTAAGTTCTATCTTGAAAACTATAAGTGTGAACTCAGCAATTATTGGGTATACCTCTATAAATACCCAGTAGGTCAAGGTAGATTATCGTGTTTGCAAATGTTCTATGTTCTTACATTTTGGGGGGGTTCTGAATTTTCTGTTAATTACTATAAAAAGGTTACAAAATTTCCAACAATAATTATGGATTTGTCTATTTCTCTTTTTAGTTCTGTCAGTATTATGTATTTTAGAGTGCTGTTAGTAGGTAATACCCATTCGGATTGCAGTGTCTTTCTAACGAATTGACCATTTTATCAATAAAACATGACATTCTTTATCACTAGTAATACTCTTTATGTTGAAATCTGCTTTATCTGACATTAAACCAAGCACCAACTTTCTTGTGCTCACTATTTGTATTTACTAGTCACATTCTATACCTTTTCCTACCCTTTTATTTTCAACCTATCAGTATCATTAAAGTATATCTCTTGTAGCAAGCATAAAGTTAGGTAATGCTGTTTAAATTGGAGCTCTTATTCCATTTACATTAAATGTAATTGTTGCTGTGCTTCGATTAATTTTACCAAAGTTTTATTCACTTTCTATCAATATTTGTCCTATCTCTTTTCAGATCTTTTGTTCCCCTGCCCCTGCTTTCTTTTGTCTCAATATATATATTTTTAGTATTATACTTTGTTTCCTCCATTGTGTTTTTAGTTCGATTTCTTTATATACTTTTTAATGCTACTTAGGGATTATAAAGTGCATCCTGAACTTCTCATCGTCCACTTAATATTGTACTAGTTTATGCAAAATGTAAGAACCCCGTAACCACGAAATTTCATCTATCCCTTATCCTTTGTGCTTTCGTTGTCAATATTTTATTTCTGTATACACATAACAAATGCCATTATTCTTACTTGATATAATCTTTTAACTTTAAGAAATAAAGTAGTCCTTTTTATTTGCCCACATATTGACCATCTCTCTTAGTTTCTTACTTAATATAACAATTAATTTAATTCTTCACAGTGATACGTTTCTATCTGATAATATCTGCCTTCAGCCTGAAAAATTTCCTTCAGCCTTTCCTATAGTGCAGGTTGGCTGGCAGCCAATTTTCTGAGAAATTATTTAACTGAATATCTTTTGATGACACCCTCATTATTGAAGGAGAGATTTCTGGCCTTACTTTTTTTTTTCCCCCAGCACTTTACATATGCTGTTTCACAGGCTTCTGGCTGCCATGACGTCGAATGGAAGTTAGCCATCACTTGTATCATTGTTCATCTGGAGATGGTGTGTGTTTTTTCTCTGACTACCTTTAAGATTTTCTGTTCAGCTCTGTTTTCAGCAGTTTGACTATGATGTACTTAGATGTGGTTTTCTTTGGATGCTGGGCATTCAGGTAAGCCCCAGAAAGGCCATGAGAGTAAGGGGCCTATGCTTTAGAGTAAGAACCATAATTTAGGACAGAGAAAAGAAAACACTGTAGACCTAGCTTAACCGATGATAAAACCAAACCTGACAAGTTCAGTGGGATACACGAGCAATCTAACCAGCGGCCAGAGCACAGTTCACCCCTTTCCCAGCCAGGCCAGCCCACTAACTTCTCTTGGCAGTGCCTGGCCTCCATGTTTCTGGGCAGCTCTTGCCCTGCAGCACCTGCTGTCTGCTGGGCCTGCCAGGCTCCCCCTGCACAGGCAGAGAGCAGCTTTCAGCTGGGGTCTGACAGGGAAACCCTGTGCCATCTTTTGGGACCACCACCTTCACAATCCCCTCCTCTCCTGTATCCTGCTCCACAAACCCCAGTTGCTTCAGCAGGTCCCAAACTGCCCTCTGCATCACCTCTTCTCATCTCAGAGAGAGAAAGATCTCTCTGCTTGGACTCTACTTCCCTGTTCTGAGACTGGGAAAGGAGTGCCAGGCAAAAACTAGAGTAAAATCGATCACGTCTCTTGTATTTTCATACTCTCAAATATATGACAATCCTCTGACTCTGTCCAATACATAAAAATGGTTCTTTCATATACTCTGTCCAGTTTTATACTTATTCACAACAGTAGAATAAATTCCATACCAATTATTCCATCATGGCCAGAAATGGAAGTCCTCTTTTGTTTTTGTTTTTTTGGAAAACTCCTCAGGTGATTTTTAATGTGTAGCCTAGAAAGAGAAGCAGCATGTTACAGCTCCTGGACTTTGGAGAAGCCGCCTATCCCTTCATCAGCCCGTCATCGCCAGGTACTGGGGACCAGGGCAGGAGGAAAGGTTACTGGAGTGGGGATTCCGAGGGAAGAGGATCCAGTCTGACTTTCCTGGCAGTCCCTTTTCAAGAGATGCATTTCTGAGAGAGAAAGAGATAGTGGATACTGTTTGCAGATAGTGGATACTGTTCGCAGAACTAAAATCCAAGAAGCTTGGATTTTAGTTCTGGCTCAGCCAACAGCTACTAGATGCCCATCGTTTACCTTGCCTTTCCTCATCTGCAGAGTCAGAGAATTGGATTTAGAATACTTATATTTTCCTCTATCATCTAGAGTCTGAGAACCACAAAATATTAGGCTATCTAAGTATTTCTATAACCAAATGACACATGGGAAGGCATAAAAAAATCAGGCTCCTATTACAAAAAAACAAAAACAAAACCCTTCATGGAATGTACCCATGTACCTCTAAGAAAATGACAAGATATAAGTTAAAACTGACTGTAAGAGGCTACAGGGGTTTCAATGTACTGTCAAGAACTCTTTGCTGAATTTCAGGGTTTTCCAAAGCAGGACACCAACTGAATCCCAAGTAATTAAGATGGTAGATACTTTAAAGCCTTGTTTTCTACTCCAAACATGCTCTGTTGTTAAGAGGGCAAGTGAATCCATTATTACCTGACGGTAGCCAAATGCAACCATGGCCAATGAAGAAAAGGGGCATGTTCAGAACTATTTTTAAACCTTAAACAAATTAATTATAATACTGTATAAAAGCACAACACAGGAGAAGACTTAACCACTTAGTCTGAGCTCATCACACTCACATGATTTTGTACCAAACATTATGTTGAAATAATACACTTTTTTTTTTCCTCTTCAGATTCGTATTTCTCACATTACTGAAGGACCGATAAGTGAACCCCTTCTGTAGGCATTAGAACTGGTTCTTGGGCTCAGTGTTCTGAGACTTGTAACCTACTACTGAGGATAAAATTGTCTGGAAATCTACAGCTGGGTAAAAGTTTTGGCATATGCTGAGTTGGAAAAACAAGGCATATTTGTCTTTTCAGGCATATTTTTGATGACAAGACTAAGATTCTAACAGAAAGTTTAAACGTGGGGTTCTGTGCATCCTTGCCCCTTAAAAGTCTTGAGTTCCAGGCTTTCTTCTAACATACTTACACACTTCCCATATTATTCCAACCTTCTGAAACTCTAATTTTGCCTTTGCTCACATTATATTTCCTGTATCAGTAAGAAACTCATTCGGTGGTCCAAACAAATTCAGCTGGGCTTTCATGTCTTTCAAGAATTAAAGCAAGACAACACAGAGGGAAATATTTATCGAAATTTGTCTTGAGGCGCATCTTAGTCTGTCTTTAGAGAGTACTTTGTGTATAAGTTAGGTTTAATGTGGCATAAACTCAGTAAAGTCATACACTTTTTAAGAAAGGCGTAGGTGTTAGGGTTAATGACAATTCTAAATTGATATCTGGCGGCATGCTATTTACAATAATAATATATCATGAGAACTTGTAGTTTCATTATAAGAAGTGAAAATTGATGTCAGTAGCATATAGAAACAAATTATGCTCTAATGATTTCCTAATAAAGTAATTGGCTCATAGGTCACGAGGGATACAAGCCAAAAAATCTCCTTGGCCACTGAGGCCAAAGTAATTATTTTTCAGCCTTTAAATATTAAGCAGGTTGCCTAAGGCTTCGCATGGCATGCTACCTGATGATTCCCTGTCCCATCAAGTTCTTGGGGAGTTTGAAGAGGTCAAAGACAGAACTTCAGAGATAATTGAATGCACTTAAAATGAAAATGTTTATAAAAAGAGCAGGTTAGGTTTGTTTTTTCCCTGTGGCTAAGCCTTCTACCTTTGGTCCATGTGACAGATTGGGAGACGTGTGTAGATTCCTGTAATCCCATTGCTTAGCCAAAGGGCAAGGATCACTTGGCAGAATCTGTAGAACCTTTACCAAATATAATCCACTCACCACATCCTCAGGTACAACCTCATTTAATCCCAGGGTGGGTAAATATGAGGATTAAATCAAATGATACATATGAAAGTGCATTGACAGGTACAAAGTAGTATATAAATTAAAGTTATTAAGACACATTTGACTGGAAAAGACAAACTGTTTTTGAAACCTTACTACATTTCCCTCTGGATTTCTAAAAGTAAGCCATCTTGCAATTGCGTATTAAGAAATAGTGACTAATTGTGTTTGCATCCAGTCAGTACCATAGAAATTATGTCCCTATTTAGTAGACTTTCAATCACGCAAACTGACCAATTAAAAACACTAGGAATGGACATTTGTAGCAGTAAAGCCTTTTGCACATGTTTTTCTTCATTATTATTTTTGCCTTACCTTGAGCTGCCTCTAGAGTTTATTTTAAAAGATAAAAAGAAAAAAATTTAGAAAGGAAGGAAAACGTACAAGACAGATGGTTTGTCAAATCAGAAACAGGAAGCCTTTCCAAAAACAGGATAAAGAACATGGTGAATTATGAGATCGAAATGTTTATTGTAGGTCTACTGCAATTCCTTTGGATGTAAAAATAGGATGTTGCTGTAGTTCAGCCTTTAATTGTTCTTCCTTTCCTAGAGGGCAAGTATGTTCACTGTACATCTTCTATACCCATAAGGAGTGTTGGGCTTTTGTTCATAGTATGTCTCCCATTTTTCCGGAAGATTCCTTGGCAGGTAGAACACAGCTCATGTGCTAACTCAGAGCGATGTCAAGGGCCTAAGACATGCCCCTGTATGAGCACTTCTCTGTAGAGCACTGCTGCAGGACAGTGGAAAGAGCATGAACTTGGAAGTCAGGTGGATCTGGGTTTGAAAACCACCAGTTCTGACACTAGGTTGGTATATTTGTGGGAAAATGAATTCACCTCTTTCAGTCTTGGTTTTCTAATCAATAAAAGATAATGACAATAACACGACCTTGCAAAGTTTTATTTGGAGTTTAAGATTATCAAGATATGTTAAATTGACACAATTTAATAGCTGTCTCTATGGAGCTTCCCCTTCCATGAAGTGTTTTGTATGTATTTCTCATTTAGTGCCCACAACAACCTTATCCCATAGGAAATACTATCTCATTTTTTTTCACAAAATGGAAACACTGAGGCTCTGCTAAGTTTATGCTGAATCCATGTGGCTAGTAAGTAGACGTGCCAGTGGGAGGAGCTTGTGTGGTCCAGAGCTTGCCCTGATAACACCCACAGTAGGAGGTTAGTTCAGGACCACAGAAATGTTGCTGGAGAAGAGAAACCTTCTTTTTATAACTTCGGTGACTCTACCCACTTTATCTTTTGAATCAATGGACTCCCTTTTGGGGAGAGGGGGAGAGGGAAGTGAGCAAACTGTATAGGACTTTTCCTGCACTGAAGTGAAAAGGTGGTCTCCATGGTCTTTTTTATTTTTATTTATTTATTTGTTTGTTTGTTTGTTTATTTATTTAAGACTGTGTTGGGTCTTCATTGCTGCGTGTGGGCTTTCTCTCATTGCGGTGAGCAGGGGCTACTCTTCGTTGAGGTGCACGGGCTTCTCATTGTGGTGGCTTCTCCTGTTGCAGAGCACGGGCTCTAGGCATGGGGGCTTCAGTAGTTGTGGCACGTGGGTTCAGTAGTTGTGGCATGCAGGCTCCAGAGCACAGGCTCAGTAGTTGTGGTGCACAGGCTTAGCTGCTCTGCGGCATGTGGGATCTTCCCGGACCAGGGCTCGAACCCGTGTCCACTGCCTTGGCAGGTGGATTGCTAACCATTGAGCCAACAGGGAAGCCCTCCATTGTCTTTTGCAATACTAAAAATTTTGACAACTATAAAAGAAAAAATGATTCCCTTTAGCAGAAGTAAAGGAAAGGAAAAAAGATTAAATGAAAGAACTTCTTGGCTATGAAATATGAGAGTTTAGTGAAAGAAGTAGTGGCTTTAACGGATAGACATGTTCTACAGGTAAACAACCATTTCTCTCAAATCATCTGAATCAATCCTATCTAAGGCAAGGATATCACCTGCACTTAAATAATGTTAGTATGTATTATACTATGAGGGACAGTATCCCTTAATTTATCAGTCCTGCATTTTTAACAGGACCAGTATTCATATAAGTGGATATCCAAATCATGAAGTTTACCGGATGTTTGTAAGAACCGCCCTCCCCCAAAAGCTATAAGTTTTGCCCTTTTGAAATCTTAAATTGCAAGCACTGGTGCTTCTAGAGCAACTTTTTGATTCAGGATGAGAAGGCTGAACCACATGGAGAATGACTAGAGATAAAGGTTTGATGGTAGCTGGGGTATCCATTCTCTTCAGTTCCTCTCCCCCACCCCACCTCCTTGCTCACAGACCCTGGAAAAGCAGGAAGCTGGAAGCATGGCCAAGCGTGGGGGCACAGTGGGAGTCAGATTTTCGTTCCATCACATCCACCATCTGGTGCTTCTCTTCCTCACTGTCTGCCTGCATCTCCTTTTGGGGGCCTCTGGCTTTCAGCTTTTTCCTTTCTCCTTTTTTTGATATTCTGTTTCCCTACCAGCCCTTTTCATTTTATCTTCTCTTTTCTATTTCCATTTATCTGCGATCCCTTAGTTTGTTCTTTCTCTGTAGAAATCATTTAAAACGTCACCTGTATCTCAAGAAACTTTTTCAAGAATAAAATATATCTAACTCTGTATTTGTGAGTCTTGGTCCTTTGAGGATCAGATATCAAAAACAAGGTATCAAGAATTAAATATGAAAAGAATGTATTAGGAAAAATGCCAGTGAGAGAAAGTGGAGAGGGAGCCAGGGGAGGCTAGGAAAGACCATGATGGAGACTGGATCCAGAGAATAGAGAGGGACTTAAGGAAAGTAGGTCAGGTGCAAGCGTCTAGTCAGTGCAGTTCTAAGGAAAGTTCAGCAGGGGGAGCTCATGAGTCAGTGTCACTCCCCAGAGGAGTCCTCTGTTTATCAGGAAAGGGCCTTAGCATCCCTGCTGTGCTCAGTCACTGGCTGGGAGCAGCCCCTGGGAAGCAGGGCCTCAGTCAGAGTGCGGAGATGGATTGCAGAGTACAGAAGCTTGAGGCCATCAGCAAATGACATTCTCTGCCTGTGGAGATTTGGGAGGTGCGTTCTCCTGGTCACCATACTACTGTTCTTAGAGCTATGGCCCTTGAGTGTGTGTGTCTGTGTGTGTGTACAGTAAATATCTATATTTATTAAACGTAGACCTTACTTTTTGACAAAAGGATTTGGAATATGTAACTAAAATAGCCCCGTGGGCTCTTTGCCAAACTGGAGACCTGCTCCAAGTAATTACCTTTAGATCTACATTGGCTAAGCTGGTGACAATGAGACATAGTTTTCAGCAGGAAAGTAAAGTTATTCAACAAGATAATGGTAAGAAGTATTGTGCATATTCCAAGAAATGTCAGCAGCCATCGTCACTGCTCCTGTCTTTTCATCTAAAGAGACATTTGTCTGATTATTAAATTTCTGTGACAGTGTGCCTCAGTACAATCGCCAGAAAAAATAACAGCTGGTAAAGGTTGCCTTTTATGTGAACAATAGTTGTTGTAAAGCTGTATAAAAAATCACATAAGAGGTAAAAGTAAATACTGAGGATTGTGTTGAGTCTTGTGGATTTTGAACTAGACCAGTTAGAATTAAGTGTAAAATTGAATAGCTATTGCTGAATATAATACTTAACCAAATAAGGGTATTCTGTATTTCATAACTTCTAAAAACATTAGACCATGATAATTAGGAAGCCAGAATTCTATGTTCTGATCCTCAGCCACTGCTAAATTATTCTATATCTTGTCATATGTTCAGTAGAGGCAGCGTATCTAGCAAGAGAAAAATGAAGAATATACAACACGATACAGAAGTAATCAAGGAAAGATGAGAAGGAGACTAGTTTAAAGAAACTATTACAATATTTATTTCTAAACACATTTTTATGACATCCCAGATTTTGACTCTTCTCAGACCCCACTCACATGATAGTCTCAGCATATTAGCTTCATGATTTTATCTAAGCACACCTATTATTTCAGTTGAAAACCAAACATAAGGGGCTTCCCTGGTGGCACAGTGGTTGAGAGTCCGCCTGCCGTTGCAGGGGACACGGGTTCGTGCCCCGGTCCAGGAAGATGCCGCAGAGCGGCTGGGCCTGTGAGCCATGGCCGCTGAGCCTGTGCGTCCGGAGCCTGTGCTCCGCAACGGGAGAGGCCACAACAGTGAGAGGCCCGCGTACTGCAAAAAAAAAAAAAAAAAAAAAAAACATAAGTAGAAATGAGAAGAAAAAATAAACTTTGAGTAGGGTATAGTAAGGATTGAGAGTTGACAAGCTATCTGAGTCAGAGTTCTCCAGAAAAACAGAACACAATAGGATGTGTACATAGAGAGAAAGAAATTTATTATATGGAATTGGCTCCCATAATTATGGAGACTGGAAAGTCCAAAATCTGCCAGGTAGACCAGCAGGCTGGAGACCCAGGGGAGGTGATGTTCCAGTTGGAGGATGTCTGCTGTAGAACCAGATCAGACTTACTTTGCAGGTGAAGTCCGAAGACAGTCTGCCGTCAGATTTTCTCTTGCTCACAGGAGGCCTTTCTGTTCTATTCTGTCCTTCAACTGATTGTATGAGGCCCACCCACACTGTAAAGAGCAATCTGCTTTACTCACAGTCCCTTGATTTAAATGTTAATTCCATCCCCAAACATCTTCACAGATAACACAACATAACATTTGACCAAATATCTGGGCACCTCATGACCCAGCCAAGCTGACATCTAAAATGAACCATCGCAGGGCAGAAATTGAGACACAGATGTAGAGAACAAACCTGTGGACACTGAGGGGGGAAAGTGGTGGTGGTGTGATGAATTGGGAGATTGGGATTGACATATATACACTAATATGTATAAAATGGATGACTAATAAGAATATGCTGTATAAAAAGATAAAATAAAATTCAAAAATAAAATAAAGTGAACCATCATACAAACCTTCCAGATTCCTTACCTCTGGTAGCAGGAATAGTAAACTAAGTGATGTCCAGCCCACTCTGATTCTATGTTAACAGTGAGAATAGTCTCTAGGAGTTGGGTCAGGTACCCCATTAAAAAATTTTTCAGAAATGTATGCCCTCTTCTTAGACTTAACTTCCTAAGTTGTTGAAATTCAGAGTGCAGTGTATTATTGGTCTTTCCTTTATGCAACATTTTACTGAGGTATAGCATATATTCAGTAAATTGCCCAAGTCTGAGGTGACAATGAAATATCTGTATCTGTCTCTATATCTCCATGTAACCACCATCCAAAACAATATGTAGATCATTTTCAACATTCCAGAAGAGGCTCTCATTTTCCTTTTCAATTAATGGACCCCAGAGGAAAACACAGCTCTGACTTCTATCACTGAAGATTCTACTTTGCCTTTTCCTGAATGTCATATAAGTGACATCACAGAAAATTTCCTCTATTAATATCTGGCTTCCTTCATGTTAAGTCTGAAACTGTAAAAGGACTGTGATTACACCACTTGTGAGATAACGAATTAGCTTGCCATAGTTTTATATATATATATATATATATATATATATATATATATATATGGTGTATATATATATTATATATATATATATATATATATATATACTTTTTTTATTTTTTTTTTGCTGTACGTGGGCCTCTCACTGTTGTGGCCTCTCCTGTTGCGGAGCACAGGCTCCAGACACACAGGCTCAGCGGCCATGGCTCATGGGCCCAGCCGCTCCGCGGCATGTGGGATCTTCCCGGACTGGGGCAGGAACCCGTGTCCCCTGCATCGGCAGGCGGACTCCCAACCACTGCGCCACCAGGGAAGCCCTATATGATATATTTTTTAAACAAGACCTTGGGTCAGACACACAGATGGTTTATTACTCACAGCAAAAAGCAGCCAGAGCAGTATCTCAGCACACATTCTCCATGTCCCAGTCTTCACAGGGTGACAGAATGAGCGCCACATGTTTATCTGACCTGCATCAGGTTTACATCACAAGAGCAGAACCCTTAAAGGATGAGACTTGGAACTTCTTTGGGGTGGTTGGCATTATCTCCAGCACATGGCTGCCATTCTCCTGCCAAGAGAAAAAGGCTTTTACTCTACAATGTAAATCACCTTCTCCTGGGAAAGTGGGGGAGGGATATGATGACCATCCTGGAATGTAAGCCAGTGCCTCTGGAAGAGGGGAAGGAAACCTTACTAACTTGGAAGTGTCTGGAGATTTCTGTCTTTAGGGAGGTACTACCTCTAGCTTCTAAGGCATGTTCCCAAGGCCATCCCTGTACTCGGAATGCCCAGGCCATGCAGAAAGACTGAAAAATCCAGGGAAAATTATCTCCCAACGTCATCAACTTTTCCTTGAGATTAATTCACGTTTGCATAAAGTAGTAGTTTATTCTTCCCTTGCTGGTATACACAGTTCCTGCAGTTGATGTATTTAGAAATTGGCTGTTGAGCACGAACCATGTGCCCAGGTCTACCATAATAAAAGGACTGGCATGCCTACAACTATCTACCATAATAAAAGGACTGCCTACGACTATGAATTGTGGAAACGAGGGAGAGAGTTTAACGCGAGTTCTATAGATCTCTTAGTAGTACATATTTGGTGTTCAGGTAGCTCATGATCCTTTCAAAATTCTACTTAAAACTTTGAGTCATGTTATATGCATATTTCTGGGGAGAAAAACCATTGCTTTTATCAGATATAGTAATATGTCTGTAATTCAAAAGATTAAGAGTTCCTAGCATGGTAATTCCATCTCTGCAAGATTCAAACAGACTCTCTGTGGTTTTGTTTCCTCCTGACAGATCTGGACCCTGAGCCTCTGCTCCCATTGCCTTACCTTCTCACCAAAACAGTGGAAATTCCAAGACAAATATGGAAAGAATGATTGAAAAAGGTAGTAGGTGTAAGTGAAGTAAGACAGAGAAAGGCAAATATCATGTGATATCACTTACACGTGGAATCTAAAAGATGATACAAATGAACTTATTTACAAAACAGAGACAGACATAGAAAACAAAATTATGGTTACCAAAGGGGAAAGTGGGGGGAGGAATAAATTAGGACTCTGGCATTAACAGATACACACTAATATATATAAAATAGATAAACAGCAAGGACCTACTGTATAGCACAGGGAACTATATTCAACATCTTGTAATAACCTATAATGGAAAAGAATCTGAAAAAGAATATATATATATATATATATATACACACATGTATATATATGAATCACTTTGCTGTATACCTGAAACTAACACAACACTGTAAATCAACTATACTTCAATTTAAAAAAAGAAAGAGATGATAGGTAATAGTGCTCAAATTAAGGACAAAACCACCTCAGGGGCTTCCCTGGTGGCGCAATGGTTAAGCATCTGCCTGCCAATGCAGGGGACACAGGTTGAGCCCTGGTCCAGGAAGATCCCACATGCCGCGGAGCAACTAAGCCCGTGCGCCACAACTACTGAGCCTGCGCGTCTGGAGCCTGTGCTCTGCAACAGGAGAGGCCGCGGCAGTGAGAGGCCCATGCACCACGATGAGGAAGTGGCCCCCGCTCGCTGCAACTGGAGAAAGCCCTCGCACAGAAACGAAGACCCAACACAGCCAAATAAATAAACAAATTAATTAATTTTTAAAAAAGAAACAATTCCTAAAAAAAACAAAACAAAACAAAATTTAAAAAAACCTCAGACAAGTCAGTTTACAATTTTTCTGGCTTCTTTTTGTTTTAGTATCTTTGTTAAGAACGCACCAGTAAAGCACTCAAGACCAAGATCTGAGACCCACCAGAGTGCTATACTCTCCCCAGGACTTAATCTGAAAAAAAAAAACCGTGCTATCCCCAAAGGCCCTAGCCTTCCCCCACTAGTATGACACGTTTATAGCAAATTTTTCTAAATTTGATACTCACCTGCATGTGTTCAATCTCTTCTCACCCAGCACTGAAAATAAATTTAACAAATGTTCTCTTTTCATCATTTGAATTTTTGCCTTTTTGGAATATTTGCATTTTAACAGGAGTATGCCTGAAAAATAAGTCTTTGCTCGAGGGAATGTATTACTAATGTGAAAATGTTAGGCATCTGTTACAGTCTAGTTGAAGAGGGATTTAAGATAAATAAGCTTTCCTGTCACACTGTCACACAGCAGTGCTCACATCACGTCGTCATCTCCTTAGATAAGCTTCATAAAATTCTCTACTTTTCTGATTGAAAAAGTTGCTCTTCGGAACAACATGACGGCACACACAATTGCCACATGGTGTGGTGACAAGGACACTTAGCCCGACCTTCCAAGACCAGAGTCCAAATCATGGGTCTGCATTCAGTCCGGCATGACCTTGGGCACACTGATTAATCTCCCAGAGATTCAGTTTGCTTATGGGTAATACTGAGATCATGATGCTTGTGTTAACACGTTATCAAGTGAAAGGTGTTTTACGAACTTAGGTAATATTATGTCACAATCACATCACAACCACCCCATGTGACCTCATCTGGACCTCATCTGCGGGTTACAAAAAAATTCCTTAAACATTCAAAATGGCAGTGCTATCGAGATGACAGTTTTGAAACATAGTCCTGTTGGACTTTGGGTAACAGCTGCAGGATGGAGGGAAAGGGGGAGAGAAGGAGTTAAGGAAAAGAGATTCTGCTATTTTAAAAAAACTTTTATTGGAGTAGAGTTGATTCACAATGTGGCGTTAATTTCTGCTGTCCAGCAAAGTGAATCAGTTATACATATAGCCACTCTTTTTTAGATTCTTTTCCCATATAGGTCATTACAGAGTACTGAGTAAAGTTTCCTGTGCTATACAGTAAGTCCTTCTTAGTTATTTTATATATAGCAGCGTGTATATGTCAATCCCAATCTCCCAATGTATCCCCCCTTCTCCCCTGGTGACCATAAGTTTGGTTTCTACATCTGTGACTCTATTTCTGAGATTCTACTATCTTGTGAATGTGCGAGATTTGCTCTCCTTGGAGGAAGAGTGACAGTTAGCCGGTGACTTTGCAGCGTGGAACCCATAGCATAAAGGTTTAGGGCTCTGTTATTAACCAACAATGTGTTGCCAACCAGTGTTAGCGAGCATTTCAAGTGTCTCTTCATTAGTCAGGAGTGGGGAGAGATCAACAATTCAGTCGCAGAGATATAGGAAGCCTGTATCTTAATACTGTTAGGCTTGTAGGCAGGTTAGCGATAGCAGCTCTGTGGGCTCACAAGTGTGATTCAGGTAATCTATATCCTCATAAATTTGGGAGTGTTAGAAGCAAGCAACCACACTCACTGCTTATGGAAAACAGAACAAGTATCTCACAGCGAGCATTAAGATCGAACGATGCCTGAGCTGTTGGAGCCCTGTTGATTCCAAATTTATAATGTCTGTGGAAAGGTGGAGAACAATAAGGGAACATAATGACTTACTTTCCTTGGCTTAGACAATGCGAGGTAGGTCAATTGTTGTAGTCATATCTTCGTCCAGAGAAACTGCCATTTTAACTCCCTACTTCATAGCTTCTCATCTGAAGAGTTTTCTCAGTGGAGAAGACTTCCTGTGTTTCTGGATGAGGATGAGAATAGTAGCATAATGTCAGTTACTTTTTAGAAAGATAGAACAAATAAAGAGTCCAAAAGTGGGGGTGAGGGAGGGGTTGGGAAAGAGAGCATACTGGCATTTGGTCAGAAAGAAATTAAACTTAGGGATAAGGGGAGAACTTAACTCACTCATTATTTTCTTTACCCTCCCATTCCTACCAAATCTTGTGCAATTTTTTTTTTAATGTGAAAAAGAGATGTGCCATTTTTGATAGTTAATACTCCATCATAAATGAGCAGCAATTAGAGAATATAATGGATGTCTTTTGGTACTTGAGAAACACAAATGGAAGTAGAGAGTTTAGAGTTTTCAAATAGAATGAACTCTATAACTTCCAGTTTCTTTCTTTGTCTTACCATGGTCACATTATTATTATTATTATTTTTGTCCCTACAGGTGATCTAATTTATTTTCTCCAAAAGCTTACATCCTTACAGTAGGCTTGAAATTCTGACATATTGACATCATGAGGAAAGATCGGGAACCTTAGTGTCAAATCATGAAGTCTTTATTAGAAAGTACAAAGTCAACAGAAGACTGTTACTTGGAGATTTACTACTCTTAAAGGAAGTAATATATCAGTTTGCTCTTAAGACATGGCCCAAGAGATGCCTGCTTGGGAAGTTTGGAAAGCTCCAGCTGGGGGGGCTTTCTATCCTTCTCTTCATGCCTGCAACTCCAGAAGTTAATACACAGAGTTTTAAGTAATGATGATACACATCATTTTTCCTTGGCTTCTCAGAGTGAATTGTTCTAAGAGAAGAAAAGTACTATGCTTCATATAATGCTTTACTATAATTCCCTAAGAATGTAATGGTACTATTCTATTCTCTAGATGTTTGTGGGGGAATTGGAAAAAACTTAACCTGGTATTCAAATTGAGCTTAATCTTCTAGTCTCTATTGCTGTACCTAGAACTTGGAGAGTCAGAGAACATATCTACCAGCCCAGTGAATGTTTGTACCTTAGTGATTTTTGAGTCACTTTGTAGAACAAGTCAGGTTTCTGAGTGTTCTTGGTTGGGGGGAGTCTAATATGTAAAGTTTGTAAAACTTAAAGAACAAATCTTTATTTCCTGCCTTAATGGGTTAAGAAGCTTCCTTTCGGCCCATAATTTTATGGGGTGTTATTTCAAAAAATAATAATATTTAATGTAGGTTTTTTTTTTTTTTTTTTTACTATTTTGGTCTTAAGAATCATTGAGGTAAAGAGCTTCTAGAGCATTTATTCTTAATCTCTGGATCCTCTCTTCAATAAATCATGTATATAGAAATGTGGAAATTTCACAGACCCTCTGAAACGTATTCATACACCAATAGATCCATGGTTGCCAAGTTTAAAACCACTGTTGTAGAGGAATTGGAATTGTATCCGCTTAAACAGATTAATATCACACCCTAGATAGTGCCAGGGACTCAGTAAGCACTTCATAAAACCTTTTGGAGAAAATAGCAGATGGAATATTTTTTCATTCTCTGCTCTGAAATTACATTTCCTAGGCCTCTCAGAGACCCAATAAGGTCATCAGTTGTCATTTCCAAGATTCCTGCTTTTCATTGCTCAACTGCAAGGGATGAGAGGCAGGAGAATAACGTCCATATTTCAGCATTTCATGAATCTGATTGTTACGTGATCTCAGAAGGTTACAGTTAGGCTCTTCTCCCTTGTCTTTCATTTGTGTGACACTGGATTTGTTAATGAAGGAACCTAAATGAGTTTTAAATGGTTTTGTAAAGGAGAGACAAATATTTGGTTTGTTTTCTTTTAAAATGTTTTTCAATTGCCCGCCTCTCTTTCTCTCTCCCTCTCTCTCTTTCTCTCTCTAGGCACACAAGAAGTTGTTGGGTATTGCTCAAATTCTATAATATGGTAATGAAATACTTTGATCATGAGAAGCAAATGAATGTTTAGTAATTCAACCAAAACACATAGAATCATCTGAGTTTTATAATACAGTTTTAGCTTTAGATACCACTTCAAAATCCACCTGCTTACTTAAATTAAACTCAACCATCATAATTTTACATCCCTTGTTACTTTGTCATTGAACTATTCTGGTTTTAAGAAAATGAAAAGTAATTTTTTAAAGTGAGAACAATAAAGGAAGTTTGTGCAATTCATTTTTCTCTGATTAAAGAATACATACACAAATTTACCTCTGTAGTTGAAAAGCTGTACAAATAATAAATTTCATCCTTGATTGACCCTAATATTTTTGTCATTAATATGGGAAATGGTCAGTCAAGACAAGAGGAAAGGACATTTTATATTCATGGTGAAACTTCTGCAGAATATTACAGGGTTCTTGGACTATATTTGTAAGCTAAAAGTTTGACCTTTTAATAAATAATTTACAAACTGAGTCTTTTAAAAATTTGTGTTGAGGAAAATTTCAAATACATGCAAAAGTAGAGAAAATAGTATGACTTTGTGACCAATCTTTAAATTGATTTTGAAGTCACTGGTTGAATTATGGTATTCTAGAAAAAGTGTTAACAGTTATTGCCTTATTTCGGTCCCTTTCTTACTTCCTGTCACACCTTATTAGAATTGAAGCTAGGTAAATGCGTTTTTTGTTTTTTGGTTTTTTTTTTAAAGAGAAAGAACAAGTTCTCTGCTGTCTCTCTCTATTTTTTAATTAATTAATTAATTTTTATTTTTGGCTGTGTTGGGTCTTCATTTCTGTGCGAGGGCTTTCTCTAGTTGCAGCGAGTGGGGGCCACTCTTCATCGCGGTGCGCGGGCCTCTCACTGTCGTGGCCTCTCTTGTTGCGGAGCACAGGCTCCAGACGCGCAGGCTCAGTAGTTGTGGCTCACGGGCCTAGTTGCTCCGCGGCATGTGGGATCCTCCCAGACCAGGGCTCGAACCCGTGTCCCCTGCATTGGCAGGCAGATTCTCAACCACTGCGCCACCAGGGAAGCCCCTGGTAAATGCCTTTTTATGTAAAATTAATAGATGCTCATTAAGAAAAATTCAAGCCATTAGGAAAAGTACAAAGAAAACATTTAAAACCATATCAATTTCCACCACCTCCAAATTACTCTAGTTACTATTTTGTGAACAGCATTTTATGCATCTTCTTATAAAGAGATAAATAGGTAATAGAGTAAAAAGTATTATCATGCTATATTCAGTATTTAAAATGAAAATTATGGGATTTAAAGAAAAAGAAACTGAAGCAAAACTAAAATAATTGTTTCTTCAAGAGATACTCAATTCTTAAAACGTCTTTACATTTTAATATAAAGAGTTTATTAAAAAGTACATAGTTCTACTTTAAATAGTATCTATTTGCATTTTGACTTGAAACCATAACTCCCATAATTCTGTATTTAAATGGATTCGCTATTTACCACCAGTTTTTTTTATCATGTTTTATCCGTATCCAAGTTTTTTATTATGCTTCATCTTTCGCCTGCCTGGCATTCATTCTGCTCAAGAATGTTTTGGTCCCTAAGCTGTTAACAGATTTGCTAACTTCAAGGAAATGTCTTTATCTGAAGACACTTTGGACAGTATGAACTATTGGGCCACTCTCGGAACGTTGTAGCTATCATTCACTATCTTCAGGAGTTGAACGTTGCCTTAGAGACATCCGCAGCTAACCCTATTTTTACCCTTTGTATACCATTTACTTTTCTTATCACATGCTCAATTTTTTTTTGAATTGTTCAAGTACAGCCACTTTTACAAAACATGTCGAATGAATCTGTCTGAATTTTTTGAAAATGTAATGTTCCCTTTCAATTTGCAGATTCAAGTTTTTTCTCAGTTCTGTGGTATTTTCACCTGTGATATATTACTTTATAATTTTAACTGCTCCATTTTTTCCATACTCTTCTTCAGCAATTATGGATATACTGGATCTCCTTTTCTTCCATATCTATCAACTTACAAACAGTAATTGTCTTTCCATTTATTATTATTATTATCCTAATGTGACTTTCATCTTTATCATGGTTTAGCTTTCTCTTGTATTTCCTCTATGAATTGTACTGGCTCAATTTTTTTCTCCATCCATTATCTTATAATTTCTTCTTTGAATCCTTACATCTACCCTATGAGATCTTTTCAGGAGTTATTATGCAATTTGCAATTTTTTTGAGACCTAACAGGTTGAATATTTTTGTAATATAAGCATAGCTATTTCAGTATTTTGTAGGTGTTTCTTATAGTTTGGGGTTGTAAACTTCCTTGTTTCATTGGAGATGAAGAACTCTTCTATTTCTTCTATTTTTTCTTCATTGCTCACAAAGGGATTTAGGAAGGGAGAGGGGAATTCTAGAAAAGTCTTTGCTCAACCATCTTTGACATAAGGCTTACATAGAAGTTTAAGTCCAAAGTTTTACACTGCTTCAGTGCTATGAAGACTTCATAGATAGCCACCCAACTATCTGGGTGGAGTGTCTTCCTTTCCCTAGAAATGAGCAAGTTCTTAGAATGAACTGATTGCAAGAGCTAAGAACACAGGATTAGTTTTCCAATTCCTCCAACCACCTTCTCCCCAGAAACTTGGAGGATCACTTGCCTGATACCTGTGGTGTGGACACAGGGTGAGACACTGTAGGTAGGGTTGGAAAAAGCTTTCTTTTTTTTTGACCACATAGAAGAGAAATATAGAGTGTTAGAATCAGCAGCTTGACTGTGTATCCAAAAGACTGGGCTGATTTTGGCCATTTTGTACCTTGAATAAGTTTTTACTATACAGAAGGTTGAGATATGAATATTACACTTCGGAGGTTCCTTTCCTGTTCAAAGGCAAAAAAGTAACCAAAAGCTTTGCTGGGAGTTTTTATCAGCAATAGGAATAAAGTCTAGCTGGAAATACTAACTAGATTATAAGTTTCTCAAGCGACCATATTTTATTTATCTTTGCATTTTCAGTACCTTGCACAGTGTTTGGAAAATAATAGTTGCATAATATTAACATAATAACTGATAGCCAGATGCATATTGGTGATGGGCACTATGCCAATCACATTCAATTCTCACACAAAAAGAACAACTCATTACTCTTCTTGATTAGGGAAGTGAGGCTCAGAAAAGTAAATGCCCAAGATTACACTGCTATTAAATAGACGGAGTCAAGATTTGAACCCAGGCTAACTGACTACAGAGTACATCAGCTTAACTAAGTGTACGAACTTAACCACCAAGAAAGGGATGAGGGAGCCAGGGAAGGAAAGAAAGAAGAACAGGAGGCACAATGAGAAGAATGATTGACATAAGCAAGAATTTTAAGGTATTGAAGCATTGTTATACAAAAAGGAGAAGAGATGACCTTTGAGCAGCCAGTGGGAAGCATGATTTTGCTGTGGAGACTCAATACTAGAGGCCCAGGAAAAAAGCAATACACCTGAATGCACACACAAAAAGTCTGTTACAAACCAAAGCTGGCCTCCTGGTGGTGAGAAGACAATTGTGGACATGGGGAATGTAGAAACCAATATGGAGAGATCGTGGTTGCCTTTGCAAGGTTCCATGCTGTTCTTAATTTCTGCCTTCCTGACCACTATCATTTTCTTGAATATCTTGGGAAAGTGTAAACAACATGGGAACAACACTCTTCTACCCGATATGGACCATGTAACTCTTGAGAACACAGTCATCTTGACTAGCCAAGAATAGCTAACTGTAGTGGGCCCCAACTCTATTAAGCAATAGTTGGTGGGTTGCAGGTTTGATGGGAGAGAATATCAAAGGACCTCTTAGGCCTTTCCTCAGTTGGTTTTCTTTATACCTTTGAGTTCGGTTACGTATGTGCAAATGTGTGTCTGTGTATGAATCTATAAGCTGTCAAAAATTCAGTCTAGACTAGGAAGACTTAAACCAACAATACTCAGTAATCTCCATCTAACCTGGGTGCTGATATTACTTGGAGGAAGGAGGTGTTCTGTGGGTCTAGACAGTGTGATCCCAGCTAAGGGAAAAGCAGTTTAGTGAGTCAAAGGTGTGTATTCTGGGCCTGGCTTTCCCTCTCTGTAGCTGAGTGACATGATCATGCTTGGCTTCAACTCCCCATAATTTGAGGACAATTCTCCTTGCCCAACCTACATTTGCTTCACTGGTTCCAAAACCTATATAAAAATAGACAAATTGCAGATACTCTTCATAAGCCAGAGGAGCTAGAGTATGCACTAAGCAGTTTAAGAGTCCTCTGAGTACCAGATGTCTTCTGTCTCCGGATGTGAGCCGGGCCCTGCTCAAACCTTACTCACTATGACTTCCCGCTACATTTTGTTTTTAACATCTTTATTGGAGTATAATTGCGTTACAATGGTGTGTTAGTTTCTGCTGTATAACAAAGTGAATCAGCTATACGTATACATATGTCCCATATCCTCACCCTCTTGCGTCTCCCTCCCACCCTCCCTATCCCACCCCTCTAGGTGTACACAAAGCACCGAGCTGATCTCCCTGTGCTGTGCAGTTGCTTCCCACTAGGATCTATTTTACATTTGGTAGTGTATGTATGTCCATGCCACTCTCTCACTTCGTCCCATCTTACCCTTCCCCCTCCCTGTGTCCTCAAGTCCATTCTCTACGTCTCTGTCCTTATTCCTGTCCTGCCCCTAGGTTCCTCAGAGCTATGTGTTTTTTTTAGATTCCATATACATGTGTTAGCATATGGTATTTGTTTTTCTCTTTCTGACTTACTTCACTCTGTACGACAAACTCTAGGTCCATCCACCTCACTACAAATAACTCAATTTCATTTCTTCTTATGGCTGAGTAATATTCCATTGTATATATGTGCCACATCTTCTTTATCCATTCATCTGTCGATGGACACTTAGGTTGTTGCTTCCATGTCCTGGCTACTGTAAATAGTGCTGCAGTGAACACTGTGGTACATGACTCTTTTTGAATTATGGTTTTCTCAGGGTATATGCCCAGTAGTGGGATTGCTGGATCATATGGTAATTCTATTTTTAATTTTTTAAGGAACCTCCATACTGTTCTCCATAGTAGCTGTATCAGTTTACATTCCCACAAACAGTGCAAGAGGGTTTCCTTTCTCCACACCCTCTCCAGAATTCATTGTTTGTTTGTTGTTGGTTTTTTGTGGTACACGGGCCTCTCACTGTTGTGGCCTCTCCCGTTGCGGAGCACAGGCTCCGGACGTGCAGGCTCAGCGGCCATGGCTCACAGGCCTAGCTGCTCCACAGCGTGCGGGATCTTCCCGGACCAGGGCACGAACCCGTATCCCCTGCATCGGCAGGCGGACTCTCAACCACTTAGCCACCAGGGAAGGCCCAGAATTCATTGTTTGTAGATTTTTTGATGATGGCCATTCTGACCACTGTGAGGTGATATCCCATTGTAGCTTTGATTTGCATTTCTCTAATGATTAGTGATGCTGAGCATTCCTTCATGTGTTTCTTGGCAATCTGTATATCTTCTTTGGAGAAATGTCTGTTTAGGTCTTCTGCCCATTTTTGGATTGGGTTGTTTGTTTTTTTGATATTGAGCTTCATGAGCTGCTTGTATACTTTGGAGATTAATCCTTTGTCAGTTGCTTCATTTGCAAATATTTTCTCCCATTCTGAGGGTTGTCTTTTTGTCTTGTTTATGGTTTCCTTTGCTTTGCAAAAGCTTTTAAGTTTCATTAGGTCCCATTTGTTTATTTTTGTTTTTATTTCCATTTCTCTAGGAGGTGGGTCAAAAAGGATCTTGCTGTGATTTATATCATAGAGAGTTCTGCCTAGGTTTTCCTGTAACAGTTTGAGAGTGTCTGGCCTTACATTTAGGTCTTTAATCCATTTTGAGTTTATTTTGGTGTTAGGGAGTGTTCTAATTTCATTCTTTGACATGTAGCTCTTCAAATTTCCCAGCACCACTTATTGAAGAGGCAGTCTTTTCTCCATCGTATATTCTTGCCTCCTTTATCAAAGATAAGGTGACCATATGTGCATGGGTTTATCTCTGGGCTTTCTATCCTGTTCCATTGATCTATATTTCTGTTCTTGTGCCAGTACCATACTGTCTTGATTACTGTAGTTTTATAGTATAGTCTGAAGTCAGGGAGCTGGATTCCTCCAGCTCCATTTTTCTTTCTCAAGATTGCTTTGGCTATTCAGGGTCTTTTTTGTTTCACAAGTTGTGAAATTTTTTGTTCTAGTTCTTTTTTTGTAACATCTTTGTCTGGTTTTGGTATCAGGGTGATGGTGGCCTTGTAGAAAGAGTTTGGGCGTGTTCCTCCCTCTGCTATGTTTTGGAAGAGTTTGAGAAGGATAGGTATTAGCTCTTCTTCAAATGTTTGATAGAATTCACCTGTGAAGCCATCTGGTCCTGGGCTTTTGTTTGTTGGAAGATTTTAAATCACAGTTTCAGTTTCAGTTTCAGTGCTTGTGGTTGGTCTGTTCATACTTTCTGTTTCTTCCTGGTTCAGCCTCAGAAGGTTGTGCTTTTCTAAAATTTGTCCATGTCTTCCAGGTTGTCCATTTTATTGGCATATAGTTGCTTGTAGTAATCTCTCATGATCCTTTGTATTTCTGCAGTGTCAGTTGTTACTTCTCCTTTTTCATTTCTAATTCCATTGATTTGAGTCTTCTCCCTTTTTTTCTTGATGAGTCTGGCTAATGGTTTATCAATTTAGTTTATCTTCTCAAAGAACCAGCTTTTAGTTTTATTGATCTTTGCTATCGTTTCCTTCATTTCTTTTTCATTTATTTCCGATCTGATCTTTATGATTTCTTTCCTTCTGCTAACTTTGGGGTATTTTGGTTCTTCTTTCTCTAATTGCCCTAGGTGTAAGTTTAGGTTGTTTATTTGAGATTTTGCTTGTTTCTTGAGGTAGGATTATACTGCTATAAACTTCCCTCTTAGAACTGCTTTTGCCATATCCCATTGTGTTTGGGCCATTGTGTTTTTTGTGTGTGTGTGTGGTACGTGGGCCTCTCACTGTTGTGGCCTCTCCCGCTGTGGAGCACAGGCTCCGGACACGCAGGCTCACTGGCCATGGCTCACGGACCCAGCCGCTCCGCGGCCTGTGGGATCCTCCCGGACCGGGGCACGAACCCCCGTCCCCTGCATCGGCAGGCGGACTCTCAACCACTGCGCCACCATGGAAGCCCAGAAATTGTCTCTTGACCAAAATATCAACACCAGGAACCTTCCCCCTACCTCATCTGCAAGCATCTGTATGTGTATTGAACTGACGTCTGATAGATTATGTTTGACAGTCAAAGCACAAGAGGCATATTCATCAAGTGATTTTTCAGTGTAAGATATACAACCACTACTAATTATTCCTAAGTCTTAGAGATAGTGCTAACACTATCTGAGTTCTAGGTTTATGGTTAAAATTCTCTGCTCTCTTCACCGTATCTCATTTCCTCTCTCATAGACTATCAACAACTGTACATAACTCTTCATTGATTCCCAAATGCAGCCAGCCTGAGATGAAAGAATAAAAGACATGGTAGTCCCCTAAATAAATAAGCACTTTAGCCATAAAGAGAAAAACATAGTATAGCTTATTGAAAGTACAAGGCAATCGAGGAAGTTTTGAAAATAAGTTATTCCAAAAGGTATTAAAGTAAAAATCCACAAAACCTTTGATCTATCAAGTCTGTCTTTAGACATAAACATTATAGAAATACTTGTACAAATAAGTACAGATAAGTAAGAGAATTAATTCCAGCTCTTTCTTAGTGACAATTGGAGGTAATAAATATCTATCCCTGTGGGAATAATTTTTAATACCAGGATATGCCTAAAGAAAAGTCTTAGCCCCTGAATAGTATGGAATAGATCTCCATGTAGGACAGTGAAAGAAGTCTATGAGGCAGAGCTGAAGTTTTTTAAAAAGCAAGTTGCAAACATTAAGTGGGAAGATAATCGTAGTTTTTACAATTCATGCTTCGTGCCCAGGAAGGTGCCTATGGTTTTCAGTTATTCAAGAAGAGTGAAGATGTTTTATAAATGTAAGATTCTTAAAATTCATTGTAGGTTTAATGATTTGAGGATTTCTTCAGCTGTCTATGTACAAGCACAGATTCTGAAGATTACTCTTGAAAATACTAACGGTGGTTGTTCTAGGGAAGTGGGAGATTGGAAAAGGAAGGTGAGGAGACATCACTTTAGTCTGAAAACTCTAGCCATCAAATGCATATAATTAATAAACTATACGAAAAGCAATTATCTCCGAAAAGAGCTGCACTATCTCCTCCATCCATGACCCAGGCATAGTATTTTCCTTTATCTCTTCCCACCTCACAGACTCTTTTTCCTTCCCTGCCTTATGAGAACAATACATTATAAGACAAGTACAGAGAATGATTTAGGATAGATGTTACTGGACTGCAGTTTGACTTCTACAATTGGACTTATGCATTTGACAGATTATAGGCGGAATAATGATTCTGAGTTCTTTGCAGCTGCCTTCCATATAGCAGATGGAGATGTGCAGGACATGTGAGATAGCCATATTTATGGCAGCAATGACTTAGACCCAGGCTTTGATCCCAGAAGAGGTGATGTTATCCATATCAGTTAGAGTCTATCAACATGGTTTAACAACCCTGTGTTAAACCATTTCCATAAAGAGCAGCTGTTTCTTCCAATCTGTCTCTTGCTTGTTGTCCCTAAGCACGTGTTCATACTCACATTTGTCCTTGTGCTTTGATAACATTTAAGATGGACAAAGGTGTTTTATAAATATAAAAGATGATTTTCAAAGGTGGTTTTAAGGCTTAATACTTCAAACATGATTTAAACTGTCGAGGCTTAGTGTTTTCAGTGGCTTAATGAAATAAAACCCACCTGTTATTTTTGGCTGCTTTATTTAGACCATCTGCATCACAAAGAACGAAAAGCTCAACGGTGGACAGAGAATTGTCTACTCTTCATGTGTCAGTAATTTATTTATTCTCTCTATCCAAGCCTTCAGGTCATTGCAAAAGGGGTTATGTATTCATTTTCCAGTGCAAGGGAAACCAATATTTGGTGTTTGGCTTTATTAAAAAGAATCACAGGGTGTTGTATTTTTTGTTACTTAATGGTTTTCTATTTCCCCTATGTTAAAATAGCTTGCTGGGTGCATGTATTTTAAGGAACCAGATTCTCTTTTCCTTCTATGGCAGGTGGAGTAGCTGCTGAAGAGGTGTTTTTGGTGATGATGAACAAATCACGTGGCATTCACAGTTCAGGTAGCGATGTGAGCATCACATTTTCTGTTCCTAAATTATGGAGTCCCAGCTAGAGATGAGAATTACAAAGGTCAGGCACTTTGGTCACCAACTATGTGCACTCGAATGGAAAGGTTTTGCAGCCCTTGTTCTCATCTTTTTGCAACATAGGATACTAGAGATCACCTTACTTTAACTTTTCTACTTTACTTGATGACTGCGAGTTTGTTCTCTCTTGGGTTCACTATCACATCTTTGACCAATCACATCTTTGACCACCTCTAATCATAATCATAGCAACAACAATAATAATAACAGCTTGTATTTATCGAATACTTACTAAGTTCTAAGTACTATGCTAAACACACCACACATCTCTCATGTTTATCCAGCTCCTCCTTTTTCTCATCTTAGGCTTTCCCACAAACTTGCTCATGGGTCTTTTCTTCTACTTACTTACTCATTTCTTGAATGAGAACATTTCACATATGGTTCAGAATACCACCTCTTACGTGGATGGGGTCTAACTGCATTTTCAACCTGTCTTAGTCCCTTCAAGCACCTATAACAAAATGTCATAAACCAGGTGGCTTATAAACAACCAAAATTGATTTCTCACAGTTCTGGATTCTGGAAAGGCCGAGGTCATGATTCAGACAGATTCAGTGCCTGGTGAGAGCCAGCTCCCTCGCTGACGGCCATCTTCTCATTGTACCCTCATATGGCAAAAGGGATGAGGGAGGTCTCTTTCATGCCTCTTATAAGGGCATGAATTCCACTCATGAGGACTTTGTTCTCATTACCTAATCAACTCTCAAAGACCTCACCTCAAAGTACCATCACATTGGAGATTAGGATTTCAACATACGAATTGTGGCAGGAATGGGGGTGTGGGGAACACACAGACATTCAGATCATAACACAGCCATTGAACTTGAACCTGACTTCCAGTTTCTAGCTGCCTATGGGATGTTTTAGGATTATCTAAGCAGAATGAGAATCTACTATTTATTGAGTGCCTGCCAAGTGCTAGGCACTTGTTAGATATTTTATATATTATCTTTAATCTTCACATAAACAAAGTACATCTCGCTTTAGATTTGGGAAAATTTGGGTACGAATAATTTAATAATTTTCCTGAGACCACACTGTTGCTAAGAAGCAAGCTGAGATGTTCAAATGTAATTCTAAAACCCATGACTTTTAAAACATTTCATATGATAAATCTCAGATGTAACACTTTCTCCATATCACTGACTAAGCATCTGAGACTATCACCCATGTACTGCCAGAGCTCCCTTTCTATGTTTCTGTTAATCTCCCAGCCAGCCACCTGCTAGGACTTTCATCCAAGCCTTGGTAACCTCAGCCTTAGATCACCCCAGTTATCTCCCTCCCTACTCTTCATTTCTAACCCATCCTGTATGAAAACTATCCAGTTTATTTTCCTGTGGCACTGTTCTCCTACTGTCATTTCTGGGCTAAAGAACCTGTAACATCGCCCATGATCTATCCATCAAGGTCAAATTATAGATTCAGAGTTTTTCTTCAACTCCTCTAATCTACTTGTCTAAAATGATCATTATTTTATTAATTCATTTCACTCACAACAATCATTTTACTGGGTTCTTCACTTACTCTGTTCTTTGCCATTCCTTTTCCATTTCCCTGAATCTCTTTCCTCCTCTTCTTGGCCAGTACAATCTTACCCTGATTCAAAGTTCCAAACCAAGTTCTTTTCTCCCAAGAAAGCCACCTTGCTTGTCTACAGCCCACTAACATCTTTCTTCTCTGAATTCCTGCAGTATTTGCAGTGTGCTCCATTCCCTTATCTACTGCCTTTTATTTGCCTTTCATCGTTTGGGTCTCCAGGCATTAGGCAGTAAACTTTGGAGGACAGAGGTCCTTTGTAGTACTTCTTGGACCTGGCATATGAACTTGGCACAGACTGTGTGATCAATAACCACTTTTAGATTAGTTGACTGGCATAAATTGTGTACTTAGAAGTGACAATCATTCTGCCACACAGACTCCAGAGCCTCCCTGAAAACCTTTATCATAGCCTGTTTGTCCTACAAGTGTTTGGAATTCCCCACCTTTGACATCATATATGCCTAATAGGAAACAACAAACAATATTTATTTAGCTCCTTAAGTATGTTTCATATCCAACACAGTCTCTCATGCAAAAAGATAATTGTACTTATATGCTGCCATCCTTCAGACACTACCTGTGGTAACTTTGAAAATGTAAAGTCTATCATTGAAAGAGAGAGGGTAAGATAAGATACACCATAGTATGTTCATAGATTTCTTATCTACAGTCATGATTCTCTCTTCTTTCCCAAGGACGTGCTTACAAAGTATTAAATGAAGAATTTTGAAAGTCCCCTCCATCCCTGAAATATAATCTCTTATGAAACAGGCTGGAAAGATTCTAAAGAGCAAAAAAGTATGATGTACTTTAAGCTCTCTTGGGGTCAGAACTAACACTTGAACTAATTCCAAGATAGTGACCTCTGCAGAAATATTTATTGAGCTTTGTTGCAGATGGACAGTGTGACAACAGATAGGCTAAGTGGTTAGAAATTCAGAGCTCGGGTATTCTGATGGCTCTTGAGATGCAGGCAGATAACTCACTGTATAATACGAGAACAAAGGACAGGGCTTCTAATGAGATTTAGCTTCTCAGCAAGAGCATGCATTGTGTATAGGAAGCACCGTTTTGACTTTCCAATATCTTAAAATGCATTGGCATCATTAGTGTAGGGCCATTTCAAGGTCGATTGAATTCCAATAGAAAAATCAATGACCAGTATAGGATAACACTACGGTCACATAAAAAAAGGGCATGAAATGGGCAGCTAATTCCCAGAGATTTGCCATGTGATTCCCAATGCGGCATCTAATAGAAGAATGATTCACTAGAATTTAAAACTACCAGCAATACCTCTGCTTTGCTTGTACATTAAACATGAATCTATATTTTTCGTATGCCAAAGACATTATCTAAATTGCATGATGATGTAGGAAAATAGTGATATAAATTACCTCCCAAAACAAATAGAACATATTACCGCTTTAGGTATTTTATCTTGTTTAATCCAATTCTGACCAATTCTGTGGTATGGGTATTTGTATCCTAAAGTTACAGATGAGTATATTAAACCTTGGAAAGGTTAAATAACTCTCTCAAGGTCAAAGTTAGTAAGAGGCAGAGTTAGGATTCAAATAAATCTGAAAGCTAATTCACTTCCCTCACTCCTCTGTTTGGGGTTTTGAGAAATCCTGGAGTAAAGAAATCCACTCCACATTGTTTAGGACCAGATCTGCCACACTCATCTGACCGGTAAACCTGTTTTCCACAGAATACTTTCTACAACCTAAGATGGTAACATTCTGTAGCACATGCTTTGGGGAATGCTGCTTTGGGAAGATGAGTAGTTTGCCAGGGATAGCAGATCTCACTCAACTCAAAAGAACTACCAAGGGAGTTGATGGTAATCCAGTGTGTAGCCAGAGTGCATACCTTGATGCTCTAGGTTTGGAAGAGAGGCAGATCTCTCTGAGCTTCTAAAACAAGAAGTGCACAGAGCCATCACAGAGTCACCCTGAATTGATTGTCAATCAAGTCAACAAATCAGTTGCTGGTCTCACTCCGGATTCTGCTCAGATCAAGCAAGAGGAATCATGGGTGATGCCTTGGCTTCTCCAAGGTGACTCCAGATTTCAAGTAGATTCTCCCATGAACCTTTCAACACTAAGTGCTCGCAAAAGGAGGCAGTGGTACTGCACCTCCACAGCTCTGAAGAATCTTTCCTGGATGATCCAGATGACCTAGCTGGGAGCTGCTGATTTCTGTTAAAACCTGTGAATCTTAGGAGACCAAGAGGTTTCCATTTGTTGCAGCCATTTAGATGTATTCAAAATGAAACAGCTATTTTTACATGAGCTTAAAAATCAGCTATTACATTTTAAGCTTTTGAAGTTGAAAATGAGAGTTTCTCCTCCCATCTTTGGCCCCATCCCGTTTCTGATTCATGAGTATGGAGGAGTGAGGAGTGGGGGGAGGGTCAGAGATTAGGTAAGGTTTTATGATGAATATTATTGCTGCTTTAAAATACTCACTTTGTATTTTGACATAACTACATGACAAGTAATATCCTTCAAGTCAAACTTTCCTTGTTAACAAAAGGTGAGTCAAATTAGCCAAGATAACTTGTTCTCTCTCGAGGCAATGACTATGTCTTACTTATTTTATGTTCCAAGGACCTAGTACAGTGTTTTACACTAAATAAGAGCAGCAAGAAAAACCACTGCCACATCTAGTAAAATCAAGCCCTAGCCTGGGAAGTTGACCCTGGATAAAGAGGGGAACTAGAACCTTGTCTTCCCAACTCTAACCCTCCGACTACACTTTGCCCTTGGGGACGTTTCACTTTTTCTGCTATCAACACTCCCCTGGCCTCTAGGACACTATTTCTTCCAGCATATCTTTTTCTGTAGCGAAACTGAAAAGAGGCTAGATATTTTAAAAAGACTTTTATTTAAAGTCTTATTGATAAGGAAATGGTAAAAGACCCAGAGATAAATGTATAAGTCAATATAAAATATGGCTTACTCATTTTTGTCTTGGGAAACCTTCAGAGAAGCTTTCTGCCTAAGCTCCTGACCTGCGTCCATAATACAGATGCCATCTTCTCTAACCATGATACTAAAAACCTCAATGCCAAATTCCTTATGACCCAAGACAAAGAGATTGAAGTTCTCTTTCTCAACTAGAGCTGCTTTACCATGCTTTTGACAGCTGTGGGAAATATTCTTTCGTTTCCCAAAGACCCTAGAAGAGCATACTGCACACGGCAAGCACTCACTTCAGGGGGGCTGGCTGACTCCCACATATTCTTGGGTTAAACCATGAAAACCTGAAGGCAGCAACTTAGCTGAAGACAGTGAATTCTACCTGGAGTTCAGTCTCTCAGGAAGCTGGGCTCCTGGCCTGCCTGCAGTGAGTGTGCCATCCTGACTCTTTCCAGCCCACTGCAATGTTCTCTAACACTCTCCTAGGAAGCTCAAGACCGCGGATTGGCAGAGGATTGGAGGATGCTTCAACAACATGCAAGATTCTTGGGGGGTTGTTTGTAAAGTTGACTTGGCAGGAAGTGTCAGTAAACAATTTACGGGAAGTTTTCTCTGTCTGCTTTACCAGATCATTTGGAGGAAATACTTTGCTTCAGGTTATAGTTTCCATAGATCTAGCCTACAGAGTATTGTGTTTTTACAAAAGGCCGTGTAATAAACAATAGCAGAGAGTATCTTAATTAACTCTTTCATACTGTTCATTCTTTCCTCGATTAAAAAGAATGTTTTAAAATAATTCTTATCCTTTGACCTAAGTCTTTTCATTTCTTAATAAGAATTAATCTTCTGAAATGTACCTACATTTGGGGATTTTTTTTCTATGACGAGAGAGCATATTTTACATGTATATAATTTATAGGAAGAACTTAAATTTATTCCATACCATCACTTCCTTTTTGGAATATTAATATGCTTGCTGTGTTTGATTAAAAATAGCTCTTTGAGGTTCAAAAATATCTTTTTGCTAGCTTCTGAGAAGGATTTGAGGGAACAAAGGGATCCAGTTTCCTCGGTGAAGAAGGGAGGTTTCTTCAAGGAGGAGGCTTATTGAACAAGGGTAGAGGACCGTTAAATAGTTCTGCCAAGGTCAGTGACAACTTCAGTTACTGGCTACATATTTTACGGTAAACACTGCTCACGTTAAAGTTGCCCATGATGGTTAAATGGAGGCACTAAATTATGTCCTCTCTGGATTCATTGGGTAGAGATAACAAGAGCGGAGGCTGTGTGAGCAATCTGGCTCGTTCCTCTTCCATCTGTCTCATGCCCTTTATTCCCTCTTTTAGCCTCATACTTGAAAACAAGAGTCCACCGAAATCATATTTGTGAGCAGTTGTAATGAAGCCCTAAACTGCACCTTTCTGCTCCCACCTCATTCATTCAGGCTTTGGGGTAGAGAAGTTCCTTCCCGGGCTATACCCTTGGGGCTATTCTCTCGTCCTTTACCATTCATTTATTGATTGAGCCTACATATAACACAAACCATTTCAAGGTGAGGACATGTTCTCAGGCTACTAAAGGCCCACTCTCTGGCCCTGGGCAGGACTTGGGAAGCTTTGCCTGGCCAGTTCCCTTTCCAGGATCTGGTTCCCTGAGGCTAGACTAGCTAGGACGCCTCCCTGTTTATCTCGGTGTCCCACACCAAAGCGTTATAAGTCAGGTGTTCCTTCTGAAGTTACTTTTGGTTCCCTAGCAAAGTCTAGGATCACAGTGTTCCTGGTGGGTCAGGGGAGAGGGAGGCTGGCCACTGAATAGGAGGCTGATTGATGTGATAGGACAGTTAAGTGCTGGAGAAGGGAAATGGATATTGGCTACATTTCTCTCCCCTTTGGTAATTCCTAAAAAAATACGTGTTACCCAAGCAGCTTAGTATCCGGCCAGGTCTTATTTCAGGAATAACTGATGCATAATGGTCAGCCTACTTTGTGGACTTCTGTATTCGCAACCACTGGCTTAATATGCAACTCTTTTATTGCTGTGTTTCTCTAGTTTTCTAATCTCTCCTCTGAGTCAGGTAGCTGGGCTTATTTTTGCAGAGACTACAGGTCCCTGAAGTGACAGCCCTGCCCTTCACACTCACCTCCTTTCTTGTTTGCTCCCTTTGTCAAGTTAAGAAATCTTCATTGCCCTCTATGGATTTCCGGTTTCCAGGACATCGTTCTCAACGGTGTTATAAGGTAAAAAAGAGGTACTTTGACCACCATCCCAGTGGTTCTAGGGTTCTTTAGGTGACCACTAGTGATTCTGTTTGCAGACTGATCCCTACCAGTAAGGACCATCATGCCACAGTCTTACTAGAGTTAACTAACACTCTACCCTGACTGATGACAGGTGTTTTCTCAGCTTGAAAGTGTCACGGTGGCCACTGGAGTGATGATTGATAGAACTGTGGTCCCATAATTATAGATATGAGTTCAAGCCAAGTGCCTGAATATAGAATATAGGATCTTTGACTTTTCTAAGAGCAACATGGTCCAGGAAAGCAATGTCATGCATCCATCTTAAGGCTGTATTGTCATTGTACTTCTTAATCTTGCATCACTCATCAAATGTTACTTTGTCTACGTGGATCACAGAAAGGATCGAAGTCTTATGAAAAGATTAACAGAAGGGAAAAATACAAATTCTTTGTATGTATGGATCACAGAAAGATCGATATTTTGTTTGAGGAATGCCATAGGAAACATACAGGAGGAGCTTTTCATCACACATGTGTAGAAACATAGAGCGTGATCAATAAGGCTATGTAGTTATTGACCTGTGAACACTTGGCTAAAGAGAATGCTTCTCTGACAAATGGAGAAAAAGAGCCAAACACCACAAGTGACAGGTCTAACAAATAACCCCACTGAGCTCTGCGCGCGCGCGTGTGTGAGTGCCTCAGTGGGGAGCTCAGTGGGGAGCAGGGAGCAGGGGTGCAGGGGTGTATTGACTGCCTGTCCTCCCTCTGATGTCTGCCTGCCTGCTCATGCTTTCACTCAGTCAGTCTTCTGAGAGAATCAGTCCTCTGCTCCAAGAACCTGCCCTATTTTACAAAGAGCTGAGAAGTTGTGCTACTATCAGAAGTAGTGAAAACTGAGCTCTTAGGGAATCCAAAGTATTGGCCACGACCTGAACCCATTTATAGCTAGGAGCTCGCCCGCCCACCCCCCGAGCTCTCTTTCTCTCTCAGAGTGGACGACAAAGGCTTTTTTGCCCTGGTAACCAGAGACTTTCTCCTCCCCCACTTCCCCACAGAAACCTGTTCTGACCATCCAGGTCAGAATTGGCTTGAACTTGATGGAGGTCATGAGACATGTCTCAAATGTTTTCTCTTTAGGTTCTACAATGGACTCTCCGTATAATTGAAGGGATATTTTTACGCAGAATGAAATTTCAGTCTGTTAAGTTGCCATGTTTATCTTAGCATTTGTCCCTTGGAGTTATTTGTGGTCGAATCCTCTGTGTATTTGCATTTGTCTGGTAGGAGAGGAGTTGGTCTTACAGATTGTTGACGAACTTGTGCTCTTAGTTGATGCTAACTAACAGGTGTGACTTAGGAAAGCACATAATGGCTAAGTTCTGAGGGGGCTCCTGAGTAGAACAAAAAACGCCATCCAAAAATCAATCCTTGAAGGTTTCCTAGAAGCAGTGAGTTCTGAATCAGATTTTAGGAAAAGATAATGTATTCTTTTGCTTCAAGGTATAGCCTGCTAGAATATGCAGGAGATCAATTCAAACACCATGAAGTAGAAATTGAATAGAAATAGATAAACAAGCCTTTTCAATTTGCTCTTCAAATATTTTTAAATCATTAATTCTATTAGCATACAACTGAATGAGCTATTAGTAGGAGTGTGTAAGCTGCAAATTCAAAAATAAGAAAGATCTGAAATTGTCAGTGGCTTCTTTTTTGATCAAATACCTGCTTTATGTTTTTGGAAGAGGAAGAATAAAGCAATATTTGATTTAGTGCAAACAATTTATTTGAAATGTAGCTAACATTTGATATGGAAGACACATTTGCAATGAGAAAGAAGATAACATAATGTGCGAATTCAGAACAAGTAAAAGTAGATTTTTATCAAATTATCTTGTAATTTAACGTAACAAAGCCATACAAAGTCTTTAACATAGGAGAAAAATGGAAAGGTCTTGGAACACTATAAAATTCTTGTTTCAGATAATAATATACTGTGTAAATTATAAAAATCAGACCCAGTCTACCAGAAACACCCTAAGAATGCAAACGAGGCATCGTTGAATAACTGATATGTGATGCAGTTTGTTTTAAATCAAGTCCCAAGGCTGGACTTATGCTACAATGCAAGGCCCTCACTGTACCTTTAAATCTCCTTATTAAGTGTGATCTAGGATTTGTTAGGAAAAATGTTCCAGTGACCATTCACTGCATTCAGTATAAAAATCCAAAGGCCTTATCCTGCCTTTCAAAAGTCTTTGAAAAGTATGCCTTGTATCAATGTTCAGCTTAATCTCCCATCAAAACCAGTAAGGCCCAATGCTCCAGTTAGAGAAGCTGGCTTCACATTCTAGAAGCTGAATTGTGTACCCACATCCAGGTCTTGGTTTGGTTGGTTCGGGATGCTTGGCCAGCTTCGTCCTTGCTTTTCAATGTCTGCCTCTCAAAAGGTTCCCCTTTATTCTTGGCCAAATTCAAACTCCCTTTGATCTAAAAAGCCTTTGCAGAGCTTCTTAGAAGAAATGTCTCCTTTTCTTCTATTCCTCTAGCAAATTATTAGCTACTCTGTTTGACAACTGATACATACAGTCAAACTCCAAGTGCTGTGGACTTTACCTCCCAAGGCAGAAAACACATAGTAGGCATTCACTTAATATTTGTTGCCTGGCTGCCTCAGTATTTCTCAAGTGATGCTTTCTTCCCCAGAACTGCCGTCACCAACCCGGTCAGGTCCCAAACTCTGACCTAATCACAAAACTAGTCCTCGAACATGTCACTCTGCCTCTGGTTCAGCCCTTTTCCACACTGCTGTCATAAAGATCTCTCAAAAACAGGAACTTAAAAATTGCTGTTTTGAAAACTGCAATCCCCTCTGTCTCTCACTCAGAGGTTGAATTCCACAGGCTTTGTATGACACACACAGCCCTGTGATTTGTCCCCGCTCCTTTCCAGTTACTTGTCTGAAACTCCCATTCATGTGCTTTATGCTCCAGCAACACTGGGTTGTTGCATCTTATGCAAGTGATAAATTCCTGAAGACCCGTGTAATTTACAACTTGCATTATTTAACACAGATGTTCTCATGTGAATGAATGTCAACTCTCATGTGAATGAATGTCAACTCTCATGTGAATGAATGTCAACCTGCTCAACTTGGAGCAGGTATATTCTAACCATTATAGGGTATGTTTCCTTTCATATTCTTCTGCCTGGCAATGCCTCTATTATTATTTCACAAAATGCTGTCTCTTAAATTTACAGAAGAACACATGGTAGTGGATTTTTGGAGTTCTTTGTGACTTTTTATTGCTTTTAAATCCTGTTTCAAAGTTATGGATTTTCAGGCATTATTTCAGGTCTGAATTTTAGCCTTAGCCCTAGCAGTACTATTTAATGAAGATTTTCATTATATTATTATAGGGTATAAGGAGATAATTTAAATTACAAGCAGTGAATGCTAAAATTACGGGATGAAAGTCACCAGAAGCATTCACAGAAGTTTGAATGTTGGTAAACAGCAGTGATCAGACATAGGACAGAAGTCATTTCTGTTCACTAGCAAAAGTGGCTACATGGTAGGAAAGGAAACTGGTCTCTTCATATGTTGGCCATTTCTTCCTATTTTCCCTGGCTATCATTCAAAGCTGCATCCTAAAGTGTGCTCAAGGAATATTCCAAAACTGTATGGAATCCAGTTATAAGGGCACATCCCAGGCACTGCCATTCTTTACAAGATTGATTATACCACTTTCTTTCTTGAACTGTGAGCACCTGCCTCTGAATCATTGATTTCATTTTCCTCTCCTGGAATCAAGTGTCAGTCTATGAACTTGCTCTTTGCTCTTTATCTGTTCTCTTCCTTTAAAGAAGTTCATATAAGTCTTTTCAATTATACACCATCATATCTCATTCAGTCCCATCCTATACACTGTCTTTATGTTCCTTATAGCTGTCACCTATGAACCTCTTGTTGTGTTTTATAAAATCTAAGACACTGTCTCTCAAACTTAAGGATACATGAGAATCATCAGGGGGAATTTGCTAAAATGTACAGACCAGCAATATTTGGACTCAGTAGGTTTAGAGTAGGGTCCGGAAATTTTCATCTTCACAAGCATGGTGGGAGATTCTGATGCTGGTCTCTGTGGCGTGCAGACCTCATGCACTGCTTTGCAGTGCTTTTGTTGTTGAACCCAAGTTCGTGTGCCCAACGCACAGTGAGGCCAAACAAACTGGAATGTTGCAGTTTGGAGCAGAGAGATGTTTATTGCAAGGGCCAAGCAAGGAGAATTGGCTGGCTGGTGCTCAAAAAGCCCTAACTGCCTTATGGTTTTGGGGGAAGAGTTTTTATAGGCAAAATCTGGGGGGAATGCTGCAGGGTGTGTGCCCTTCCTCTGATTGGTTGGTGGGGAGGTAATAGGGTGGTGTTCCAGGAATCTCAATCATCAGCCTTCTGGTTCCAACAAGTCTGGGGTCCACGTGCTTGTGCTCAGCCTGAAGTAACTATCCACCTGGGTGGGGCCTTAGTTCCTGTAGAAGAACTCAAGAGATGTGTATCAGATTGTTATGTGTATCCCTTGAGGAGGAACCAGGACCCTGCCCCATCTTGCACTATTGTTTCTTTTCTTTTTTTTTTTTTGTTAGTTGCACTATTGTTTCTTGATTGCCTTTCCTTTATTTGTACATTTCCTCACTCTATTTAATACCCATTTGAATCTGCTCTTTGGGACTCAGGGAAGGTCTAGGAGACTGAAAACGTCTTCCTACAAACAAGAAATGGGGGCCGTGGAAAGGCTTTGTTACCTGAGAGGGCTCCACAGGGTCCTGCTTAGTTTCACTTTTGAACAGCTTCACCTGGTTCTCCTTTACTCTCGGAATACTCTACATAAAACTTCCTCCCTGTTTTGTGATGTTCATTATTTATCTTCAGATTTTTTCACATTTACTCTCAGTCCTGTCTGAAGTTGGAAATGTCTTTCAAAATATTCATTTTGTTCCTTTGCCTGAGGACTATCTCCATATTATTATTTGATGACCAACCACTGATATTTTGAAGGTGACTTGCTTAATATTTTTATTATATTTTGCATGTCACCCCATTCTATAAAGAAATTGGTCATATCCCAGTCCAGGTTCCCTGCTTTCAAAAAATGAATTTGAGATAACTTCATGGTCAGAAAAGATGCTAACTTTCAAATTACATGTCGCAGATTTCAGGTTTTCTTGTATGGAAATCTCCTGGTTTTGCAAGGTCCATTTCTCTTCATTAAATGTGTATTCAGAACTATTATCCTGTACTTACAAATCGGTGTCCTTCAATACTGATAATTCTGCATGCTGGTTATAAATATTTGTCCTCAGAGAGTGCATTGTCCCTGCCTATGCCTCTGTCATTCGAAATCCTGTGTCTACTGAGCACCTTTGTTGTTATACTAAGAAAAGTGATCAAATTCTTAAAGTGTGCTTCTTAGTTTATTGGCGGGAGTGGGGCAGAGAATAGGCAGGATATGAGATTGGGTTCTGAATCAATATCCCTGATCATACATCATCCAACACAGATCTCAATCTTGCTTTCCTTTTCTTCTACAGAAACTACTGGAATCTCAGCATATTTGGGGACAGTTGTCATGATTTCCATAATATCTCTTCCTTCCAGTGTTTCTTCTATCCCAAGTTTTGTGACATTCTCCGAATTTTTTTTTGCACTTTTTCGTTCCAATGGTTGTGCATAATTCCAAGTGTACAGGAAGCATTTTTACACCCTTACTCTCTGAATTATAAACCCCACTTCTGAATTCATTTTGTTATTACCTGACACACCTTCATGTCTCTGACTACAACTGGAGAGGAGAACTTTGAGAGACAGACACATCCAGAAGTGTACGAGGCCCATTCTAGAGTTATCATTCAGTTTTTACATACAGATGCTCCATGTGCCTAGGAACTATGTTATTTAAATCAGAGATATTTAAGCCACCACTTATGGTGCTCCAAGTGATATCCACACTTTGAAAGGAATCCATCAAGTCTCAAAAAAATGTTTCACTGTCTTCATAGAGAACAGACTTGCAGTTGCCAAGGGGGAGGGCAGGTGGGGAGGGAAGTATTGGGAGTCTGGGATTAGCAGAGGCAAACTGTTACATAAAGGATGGATAAACAACAAGATCCTACTGTATAGCACAGGGAACAATACTCAATATCCTGTGATAAACCATAATGGAAAAGAATATGAAAAAGAGTATATATATATATGTATAACGGAGTCATTTTGCTGTAAAGCAGAAATTAACACATTGAAAATCAACTATACTTCCATGAAAATTAAAAAAAATTACACTGTCTTAGAGGAAATGTTTATGTCTATGCTTTTGTATCCTTTTTTACAGTTGCAAATCCACTTGACCCTCACATCAGCCTTGCTTGTATACCTGAATAAGATTGCTAGCCAGAATTTCTTTAAATGTAAAAACTCTTGGATTAAGTATTATGCAGTAGGTTTCAAGATAAAAATAAAAAGCTACAGAGCTGGGCTTCCCTGGTGGCGCAGTGGTTGAGAGTCCGCCTGCCGATGCAGGGGACACGGGTTCGTGCCCCGGTCCGGGAGGATCCCACATGCCGCGGAGCGGCTGGGCCCGTGAGCCATGGCCGCTGAGCCTGCGCGTCCGGAGCCTGTGCTCCGCAGTGGGAGAGGCCACAACAGTGAGAGGCTCGCATACAGCAAAAAAAAAAAAAAAAAAAGCTACAGAGCTTTTTTATTAAAGTTGACAAGTATCAAGTGATCCTAATCCAAGTTCAGGGAAGCATCTTTGTCATCATAATAATTAAAGTGGGAATCTAAAGTGTGACAGTTTGCATAAATACGTGAGTGGTATATGCATGTTCAGATTCTGTAACTTCAAAGTTCCTAGACGTATCTAGCCCTCAATTTCCTCTTCTATAAAAGAAGAGAATTAGACTGATTAGTGGTTCTCAAGGTTGTCTGCCACCAAATCACTTAAATGATTCCCACTCCAGTTCCTTTGTTATGAGTTGAATTGTGTCCCTCCCAAAAGGTATGTTAAAGTATTAAACCCTAGGACCTGAAAATGTGAACTTAGTTAGAAATAGGGTCATTGCAGGGGTAACTAGGTAAGACGAGGTCATCCTGAAGTAGGGTGGGCCCTAACCCAATATAACTGGTGTCACTATAAGACAAGAAGAAGAGGCCCAGAAGCACACACATAGAGGGGAAAAGGCCGTGTGATGATTGAGGCAGAAATTGGAGTGATGCTTCTGCAAGCCAAAGAAAGGCAGCAGACCACCAGAAGCTAGGAGGAGGCATGGAAGTGTTTCCCCTACAGGTTTCAGAGAGAGCATGGCCCTGCCGACACCTTGATTTCAGATTTCTGGCCTCCACAACTGTGAGATAATAATTTTCTACTGTTTTAAACCACCCCATTTGTGGTACTTTGCTATGCCAGCCCAAAGAAACTAAGAAACTTTAGGAGTGAGACAAAGGAATCTGTATTTTGAAAGCTCCACCCTCCCTGGTGGTGATTCTGCTATGAGCAAGGTTTGGGACCTCTAGACAGATGATCTCCAAGTTTCTGTCCAGGTCTCAGAGTCTGTGATTCAAGGATATATAGGTATTGTTAACAGAAGGAAAAAAAAGAAGGATCTACTACATATTCACTGATGAAATAATGTTGAGAACTACTGGCACTTGGAGACAATACCAAAAGTTTCTCTCCTACTTATGACAATGCAGCCCTAAATGATGCTATTCTATAGTTGCTACCCTAGAAGTGCAAGTCACTTGAAGGTCAATTTAATTTCATCTTGACAAACACATCTGTTTGAACTTACTTGCTCTTCGAGATACGATGCTTATTCAGGTTTCAGTCAGTAAGTGTTGGGGTACTGTTTGCGATAGACGCACCTCCTATGGGTAATACATCTTCTATGTATGAACGTCCAGTTCTTTTGCAGTTGTCTGTGATGTTGATATTAAGCTATCATTTCTTGGTCTGTGGCATCAAGTGCAAACTTATCTTTCATATTGCCAGCTCCAGACACTTCCCTCTCCTACCTGGGTTGGCCCTTGAGACACAATAAAGTGTGACACATGGCACTGCAGCAGCATCAGGAATCTGCAAAGTGCCTGGAGCTGCAGAGTGCCCTGAGTGATGGCTGCAGCCTTCCAGAACACACCAGTGGGGCCTCCATCCATAGCTATACCAGACTACAATGACCCCTCACTCCACAATACATCTTGTTCATCACTCATGGAAGCTGTTCTTCTACATTTTCCTCTTTATTTCGTGTCTTCACCAGGGACTACCAGTGGGAAACCTGTAGGATATGCAGTTCTTCAAGGGAAAAAATGCCGAGGAAGAGAAGAAACACTCGTTAGCATTTTTCTCTCCTATAGTGTATTCTTGAACAGAACAGGATTGGAAATTTAGTCAAAAATAATCAGGCACTTGGGAAACAGAAAGGGAAGCTGTCTTTCGTAGCCGTGTCTACTAAAGTGTTTTCAACACATGGACGGGGGCTCCTGACGTCTGTCTGCATCATGTATATACATACTTGTGTTTGGGCTTTTTATCCCTAATCTTGCACGATCTCTGTCCACTCTAATAGGAATGTTAAGGTAAGAGAAAACCATCATGGTTTATAATAACTGTTCTTCTCCATCCTTTGCCTCACAAATGAAGAAGATTGTTTATTTTTAGATCACTGTAGCAAATACATTACCTTCTATCTCTTTTATTGGTACTGACAAGATTAGTGCATGGGAGGTATTATATAGTAGTAATATGGCCAATTTATGAGGAGATAACCTCTAGAATATTGAAGGTCTCTAAAATTAGGACCTATATTTGTACTCCTGATCCCTCGCCTTTGTACCTGGCACATACTAAGAACTCAATCTATTTTTTTAACCTGAATTGCTTCCTTATAGACATAGCTATCCTGGCTTCTAACAACCAAGTGAGGGAGTGTCAGATTGGGATCAAGACATCAAATAATTTCTTGGGCTGGTTTATAGGACTGGTAGATTATAGGTGTACTACAAACGTTCTGAAGAGCTGAGGCTAAGAATGGAGAAGGTCTAAAATTCACGTATGTACTTGAACTGAAGCAGTGATTTTGGAGTATGCTGATATTTCTGCTTTAAGAAAAATTAATGGACACAATTTAAAACAAATGTTAGTTGATAGTATACCTGTTCATATACATCAAAGCTCTTCATACTCAAAGGGTCAGTTAATGCAATCAACAAATGGGTTTGATATCAATGTGAAAAATCACCAATGTGGTGCCTTAAACATAAAAAACTCAGTCCTTACTGAGTGACAGCAGTCTCAGGATATGGGAATTAGCCCTGTGGCATATTTTAAGACACACAAAAATCAGATGGATTCAGCATTCATTTGACTAAGTACTTGCAAATTTTATGTAGAATAATTACTTAATCACAGAATATCTGATTACAAAAGCAAAAATGCTGTTAGAAGCAACATTAAGATGAATAATTATGCTTTTTACTAGTGTTTTATGGGAGTATAATTTTTATACAATAAAATGTCAGATCCCAAGTGATCAGCTTAATGACTTTGTTCACATGTGTACTTCCATGGAATCATCACTGATTTAAAAGTAAAGAACATTTCACCACCTCAAAAATAATTTTTGATTTTAAAATGGTGCTAAACTGTGAATATTGGGAAGAAGAGGTGGGATTACATGCCCCAAAATTTAAAAGAAATTAGTGGGAAAGCAGAATTCAGTTGATAAATATTTGTTTCACACATAAGGTTCAGGTATGTTTCTAGTATATATCACGATGGTCTCCCATGTATCTCAAAGTTACTCAACTACTATGTTCACTATAATCCATTAAAATATTTTTAAAACATTTGTATGGTTTTAAACAAATAAATATTATTTGCTGAAGGAAGAGTTTCCCATTGTTTCTCGGAATGCCTATATTTCTTTATGAGTCTCCCTCAAAGTTGATTCCTCTGAAGATATAGATAATTGCAGTTAAGAGGATACTAGTGACACCTAGTGCTTATACACTAAAAATGTCTGCATTGAAGAGAACATTTATTTTCTAATGGTTAGCTACTGTTAATCAAGTTCTTGCTTATGTGCAGAAAAGTGACAATGATAATCTCAGTGCTATTTCATGCTGTGAAAGACTAAATGGATAACCTTCCAACATAACCTCTTAACATAATTAAAGCAAACAGATTTGACATTAACACTACACATTAAGAGCCCGTGCGGAGGATGAGAGGATCACAGAATGAGGAAGCATGTGCTCGAATTGGAATTTTATTATTCATAAGCAGATAGGGATACTTAAAAGTTGTGGCTGATTAACTTGGTCCACTCATTAGCAACAAGTAAGTGACACGGCGGGGGACAGAGGTGGGACCTCTGCCCACAATGAAAAAAGACATAAAAAAGTCTTCTTCCTTGTTATTAATGGGTTGGTTCTGAGATTTTTCCGTATCTTAGGTCAGATTCTGAAATACTATGAACCCAGTAGGCAAACATAGCAAGGCTTGGAGTGTGGGGCTGGTCACTGAAATCAGACGGATGACTCATAGCATCCTCTCCCTCCCTCCAGTCTAGGAAGGAAATCTCAGCTCTCAGTCCCAATGTGTACAGACCATTAAAACTAAAATATTTTCCCATCTGCCTATCATTCCTGTTATGCCACTGTCAGACTCCATCCTCTTGATCTAGCAAAATCTTGGTTTAGTTTTATAAGCTAAACCAAATTGGGGGTGATTTCGCAGTTAATCTTTGGTTGATAGTGATGAAGCAAACGTGATCCTAGAGAAGGAAGGACCATACTGAAGGTGGAGAGAGAGACTGCTAAATTTTATAAAAATTGTACAATTTTTACTAAAGATAAGTCATCAAACAATGAAACAGTGTAGCTACTTTCACTCTTCTTAGAATTGCCATCATCAGCAAACATTATTATTAAGCCTCAAGGATATCTAAGGCACTGTGCTGGGCACTGAAATATTTTACATATAAATAATATATATATATAATGTTGACATATAATGTATGTGTATATATGTATATTTATATATCATATTCTAGGTTCTAAATTCTGGAGATAAAGTTATAAACAATATAGATAAGATGTCTTTCTCATGAAGCTTACATGCTCATACAATTCATAGATAATAACTAACAATAATAATAACAGATAATTTTGGATAGTGATAACTAGTGAGAAGGAGAAAAAGAAGATGAGATACTGTGATAGAGAGTGATGATATAGGAATAAGGAAACAAATTTTTGCTAGGTATCCAGGAAACCTCTCTGAGGGGGTGATGCGTGAACAGAAAGCTGAAAGAGAAGGCATGTGAACACATGGGGAAAAATAAGATCCCAGCAAGTACAAAGGCCCAGACGCAGGAATAATCATGGCTTATTTAGAGAACAGAAAGAAGCCAAATGTGGGAGGAGCTGTATGTGGCAGGAGAGGAGGAGAAGATCAGGTCTGAGATAAAGACTAGAATGAAACTTTGCAGGTTGTTATGGGCTCAATGTTTGTGTTCCTCCAAAATTCATATGTTTAGGCCCTAGCCCCCAATTTGATGGTGTTTGGAAGTGGGGCCTTTGGGAGGTAATTAAGTTTAGATTAGGTATGAGGGTGGGACCCTCATGATGGGATTAGTGCCCTTATAAGAAGAGGAAGAGAGAGAAAGTCTCTCTGTCTCCACTAGCACACACCAAGGAAAGAGCATGTGAGGACACAGCAAGAAGTCGGCCATCTACAAAGCAGGAAGCAGGTTCTCACTAGACACTGAATCTGTCAGCAGCTTGATCTTGAACTTCCTAGCCTGCAGAACTGTGAGAAATAAGTATCTATTGTTTAAGCTACCACTCTATGATAGGTTGTTATAGCAGTCCAAGCAGACTAAGCCCCAAGTGATGACATGGCATTTGGAATCTAAGGACAGTGGGAAAACCATTGGAAAATTTAAATTTTATGAATATATATATTCATTTCATTTAAGGACACTATGACTACCATGTACATAATAGATAAACAGGGTAAATATTGGGAGCAAGATGACCTCATGTAATTTACAATCTATTTAGGAAGGTAGGACACATACATAACAGAAGCTTAAATTCATAAAGAATACAGCCTACATTATGAACATACACTACTTCACACCTTTGATACTAATAAACATTTCTCCCTGTGGGAACATGTATTGCATGTGCAGAATGCCTTTAAGAAGTGAGCCCTGATAATTTAGTGGACTTGGAAAAGCTGTGTCCTGCCATTCTCCTGTCTTTTGGGACTTTACACTATTACACTCCCTCCAGTCTCATACATCAAGTCACTTGAGGTGTCACCTTACATGATTTAAGGCAGCAAAAGATAAACACACTCTGTCTCTGGACTCCGCATATTGGGTGTTTGAAGGGCAAGCCAATGATTGTTTATTTCCCTGAAAACCTCCACAGCTGGAGACATAATGAGAAATTCCTCCAGCAACTTTGCTGAAAAGCTAACAAAAACTCCCATGCAACATCAAAACTGTTTTGAATTTTTATGTTTTTTCTTGTACACCTCAAATTGAACTTTATTTAAGGACACAAAGTTTTTGTTTGGCTCTTGCTTTTGCATAATATATCATTTTGCAGTGTTTTGGAACACAACCATACCTTCCCCTCATTCTATTCTGTTTAAATTTAGCACTTCAATAATTGCTGCTGCTTTCTAAATACACACGCACGCACATGCACACACAGACACAGTGACCCTTATGTAAGTTCCAATAGCACCTCATCATCCTGTCATTTATTAGCTGATTTTTCTTATTCTGCTGTCTAATTAAATGTGATCCCACTCTGTTATCCATGTTAGACTGTACACTCCTATTTGGAATTCTAGATGGCAAGAACGCTTTCTGACGAACGCTCTTGTCTATTGGTTTACTCAACATTGAGTGTTCAACAAGATATTTCAACTTGCATGGATGGCAGAACCTAATAGGACATGGTCCCTGTCCTCACGGATGGCACATTCTCATGGAGAAGCTTACCAGAGCTGAGACAAAGCTCAGCTACCCACTTCCCTCCACATAAAAGGTGGAAGAGGGTGTTGTAGTGGTGGTGGGTGGTGATAGTGGACGGTGGTGATGGTTGTTGGTGGTGACGGATGGTAGTGATGGTTAGCAGTGGTGGAGTGTTTGATATTAAGTAGGAGTTGTTTGGGGTTTGGTCACATAATTTATTGCGTATTCCAGCCATTCTCATTTGTTCTTCTGACTCTTTATTCATATGTCCATTCACTTCAAGACTGTTCTAGACAAAAAATATACAGAATGGTAAGCATCATGGAGCTTACAGTCATGCTGCTTCCTGTGGCAGAATGCCTCCCAATCTCTTTAGCACCCACATCAAATGTCATTTCTTCTGCGAAGCATTTCTTGACCAACTCAAGAAGCCTCTGTGAGACTCTCTTCTATGCTTTCATAAAGCTCTTTGTACCTCCATTACAGCACTTTCCATAGCCTAACTTAGTAGGGTTTGTCATTGACTTTTCTCTGTATATTTCTGTCCCTTTATGAGATTTTAAAACCAGGAATATTGCTTTCCTCCCACCCCCACACCTCAAAACCAAAGAGTGTTTATAGTACATACTCAATCCACATAGTGTTTATAAAGTGAGATGTAAGTCTTCTCATAGGAATCAGTATCCAAGCAGATATTTGGATGGTGCCTCTCAATTATCTGATGTTTAATAGAAGATATCAAAATTATTTGCCCAAACAGTGACTTGATGTTTTTTTTCTTGAATTATTTGACAAATCTGTATAGCAAGCTTACCGTGTGCTGCACACTGTTCCACAAGCTTTAGAATGTAAGATTATTTAAGGTTCACAACAACCCAATGGTACTGGACAGTCATCACTGTTACTGAACCAAAGTTGAGTCCAGTCAAGTTTACTGCATGCAGTAAGGCCAATCTACGGACATCGGGTTGTGGTGAAGGACAGTGCCGTGTTTATTGTAAGGCTCTAGACAAGGAGTTCAGGGCAGCTAATGCTCGAAAAACCAGAACTCCCCTATGTGTTTCAGGGAAACATTTTCAAGGTGAGGGTGGGGAGTCGCAGGGTGTGTGATCAGGTCACGCACAATTCTCTGACTGATTGATGCTGAGGTCACAGAGTGGTGTCTCAGGGGTTCACATTATCCATCCTCAAGCTCCAGCTGGTCTGGGGGCTACATGCTCATGGTCATCATGTAGTTAATTTCTTCCATTTTGTGGGAGCTTTGGTATCTGTAAAACAACTCAGAAATGTGCGTCAAATACTGTTATCTAGGTACTTCAGGGCGGAACTAAAGATTCTGTGACTGCCATATGGCTGATTTACCATTTAAATTGTTACCAGTTCTCCTGGCCCAACTTCTAGTTTTGTCACTGCATGTTCACATCCTTTCAAACATTAATTCTTGAGCCAGGCTTTTGTGACTCAGGGGTGACCTGAGAAACTACAGCTTTTCCACAAACAAAAGGCAGGCAGAACATTGGGGGAGGCTCTGTCTGGGGAAGGCCCCATAGGGTCCTGCTCATTTAGATCACCTCCATCATGAAAATGAGGATCCTGGACAAAGAGATGCTTAGGTACTTTGTCCAAGGTCACAGAGCTGATCGGAGGCAGATCCCAGTTTTGATTCTCAGCAGCCTGGTTCCAGAGTCTACACTCTTGACCACTACACTCTGCTGTCCCTCCCACCATGCTGGTCTGTTTCATAGTGTTGACTCTTGAGTCCACACGCTCATTCACTTATTCAGCAAGCATATTCCTTTCCACGGCCACCACTTCATCAAGCCCTCTCTTTCAAGTGCTCATGTTTATGGAGTAGCTTTTTTTCCCTTCCTCTTAGGCTTTAATTGTAGGAATCACCCCAGGCTGGTTTCTTGGCCCTCTGCCGTTATCTCTTCACATTCTCTTCTTTGGAGCTCCTCCTGCCTTTCTAATGCATATCACTTTCATGATACTATTTTGTGGTTCAGTTCCTCCCATTCAAAGTGCTCCATCTTCTGGATCCAAATTACCTTTGCCACCTTATATTTCCACTTTCCTTTTCAAATATTCTGCCTCAAATACAACTTGCAAACACAGCGTAGAATTTGCTAGCCTGGACTCCGTGTTCTTGCTTCTGCTTTGCCCCGTCTCCACCAGCCTCACCTCTCACCTATGAAAATGCTAACTATGTCTCTAGGGAGATGAAACAATCTCCAAGAAGCCTTTGCTGTGCCTCCCAGCTCGCTGTGATCCTTCCACCTCTCCCTTCTGTGTTTCTGTAGTTGCCTGTTCCCTACGCCTCTTATCTAGGTAGGACTTTGTAGTGGTTGGGAACACAGGCTTTGCAGTCAGGCTGCAAGACTCATAGCCCAGCTCTGCAACTTACTTGTTTGGGTAAATTCTTTTGTCTCATCAACAAAAATGGGTATAGTGTTAGCAAATTCATGCATTGGACACCAGGATGATAAAATTAACTCATACCGTAATAGCTTAAGATTAAAATTAAGATCAACAATTGCCTGGCACGTTGCCTTTAACACATGTTAGCAACTATCACTATAATTACATAGAGAACCTTGTAGCATCTCTAATAATGATATTCAACTCCTCAGGTATTCCCTATGTATTATTAGTCCCCATCTCACCTTCCATACCTTTGTCTCCTACAATCTGCTGTCTCCTTGTTCTTAGCCTTTCCCATTGTACTGTACTTTCTGACCCTAATGCCTGAATCAGATTTAAAATTGGACGCAACAGATTGGACTTTCTGTCGTTTCTGAGGCTTTAATTTGTCCTGTATTCAAACCAAGTTCTCACCTAGTTCTATTCCTCTGTACTTTCCCATTGATACAACTGATTTCTTCTCCCTCCATATCCTCCAATGTCTTGACCCACTGCCAGTCCCTCTTTATAGTCTCCTGGAGTCTATCCAAATAGATTTTAGGAACATTAAAAAGGAGAACTATAAATTTTCCTTCTTTGTATTCTCCACAGTGCTGAGTACATACTAGATGCTCCAAATATATTTATTAAATAAATTGATGACACAAAAATAAAGATGTTCATGGCTTATTATTATAAGAGAAGACAATTTATATCAGTGAAATTTGACACACATCTGTGATAGTCATATTTTAAGTAGGTTCAAAGAGATAATCAGAACATTTCATTTGGTTTGACAAATAACCGAGAATTTTCCCTCCTACCAGCAATAACACTTAAAAGAGACTTTATTTCATTAATGAGGAGAGGTTTATTTGCTTATGGCTCCTGGAAGACAGGAATTTGATATTTATTCTAAGGCAACTGGAAAATTGATTTGACCCATTTAGTAGTTTAACAATGGATTTATAATAACTCTTCTCAAAAAGTACAAAAGAACAAGTACATCAGTTGATCAGTAGCACATTTAAGAAGAAAAAGAACTCAAGATCAAGGGAATTTAAAGAGGTGGCCAAAGAACACTATTCAGAGAATTAAATCATAAGGTATTACAGAGAGTATAAAATGAATACATTAGGAAATGTTTCCTTAACTTTGGGACACCAGTTTCAGGGAGGAGTCTCAAAACTCCTTCCTGTTAATGTAAAATCAAAATGATAATCCCACTCAAAATTTCTGGGTCATTGGAAACTTATCTAATTTAACCCTGTGGTCAGCCTCTGATGTCTTTTTACAGCAATTCTGGGTTCCCACCAGGTATATGCTCTCAGCTTTCTCTTGGGGCCAGCTAGGTTCACAGAATGGGAGAATAAATCCCAGGAAGACCCTGATGAAAAGGCTTGTGGGTGGAAAGGCTGAGTGGATGTTACACAGTAAGTGCCACCCAGGGAAAAAGAAGAAGTTTGCCTCCTTTCTTGTTTCCTCCAGAAGAAACGCTAGCAATCTGGGAGGAATTCTTTCCCATCAGGCATTATCAGGCCTTAGCTCTGATCAGTGCCCAGGAAATTCCAGTTCTAACAGGTCCTTAGTTTGTCCAGCTACATCCCCTTTTTCTCTGGGTTCGATGGGAAACTTTAGTTTTCCAGTAGGGTAGTTTCCCTGAATAAGGCCTTAGGTAATTAATGGATAATTTTTAAAAATAAGTGAACAGGTTAGTTTCCTCTGGCACAGAAGAGTTGGGATAAAAGGAGAGAAAAGAAAAAAAACAAGATGTTAAATTTTCAAATCTATGTAGAGACTAAATTACCTGTCTAATGCTCACTTGGCAACAGAAACATAGGGTAAATACACAATTAAAGAGAGCTCTTTGAAAACACACATAAATTCTTTACTAGAGTTGTAGGTGCCTACTCCCTAAGAATTTAAGTTATATGTATAGAAGCTGAAATAGCTATTTTAGAAGCTTATGCAAATGAAATGATAATTACCAAACTGTAGAAATACAATATAGAAAAAAATACCTCCTCTCTTTTATTTTTTCCCTCCTCTCTTTTAAAATAAATTATTTAGATGTGAATCCAGTAAAGCTACACTTTATTAGAAACTAATTTTAAAAGATTTCTTTTCCCAAAGTTAATAAGATTATAATCGCTAACCCAGAAATAAGGATAATAGGATTATTAACTACAAAGTTCACTAAGTAAAAAAAAAAAATTCTAAGTATAACTCCCTTGGAAAATTATGTCAACCTTCACATACTATCTTTCACCCTCTATTGTCGTTCATTCATTTACTCCCCAGTATTTGTTCCAGTCTCTTCCAGAGAAATGGGGCAGAGACTAATTAAGCCTTAACATTTTTTTTTTTTTTTTTTTTTTGCGGTAAGCGGGCCTCTCACTGTTGTGGCCTCTCCCGTTGCAGAGCACAGGCTCCGGACGCGCAGGCTCAGCGGCCATGGCTCAAGGGCCCAGCTGCTCCGCGGCATGTGGGATCTTCCCGGACCGGGGCACGAACCCGTGTCCCCTGCATCAGCAGGCGGACTCTCAACCACTGCGCCACCAGGGAAGCCCGCCTTAACTTTTTAATCGGCTTTATTTTTTAGAATAGTTTTAGGTTTACAGCAACACCAAGCAGAATGCATAGAGGGTTCCCATATCTCCCTTCTTCCACAAATGCACAACCTCCCCCCACTGTAGACACCCCACACCACAGTGGCACTTCCGTTACAATCGATGGACCTCCACTGAAATAACATTATCACCTAAATTGTGTCTTTATTTCCATCTCTCCTTGTCCCAGAGTCATACATTTTTGGGGTATAAATTAGCTACCAGCTATAAAGATCGTATCTTTCGGCCTTTCTTGCAGCTCTGTGTGGCCAGGTGACGCAGCTAGCTCTGACCAACAAAATAAAAGCGAATGTGACTTGTAGTGGCTTCCAGGATCCTTCCTGAAGAGACAGAACGAGTGTACCCTTAGCCCTTTTATTCTTCAGCCCATCTTTCTTCTTGCTCAGCAGTGCAGAAACCATCTTGGTTCCCAAGGTCAAAGCCATGCATGGAAGAGCAACAACAGAGAAAGAACCTTTCTAGGTAGAGCAGAGCTACATCTCCAGCCCTAAATTCATTTAGACAAAACAAAGGTAAATGTTTTCTTGTTTAAACCACTATCATTGGAGGAATTCTAATACCCACAGCCATATCTAATACAAACTAATACAATAAGACAAAGTACTAGATCCCTTAGGTAATAAAATACATGTAAGATCCAGCCCTCTCAGGATACCTCCAATCTGCTAAGGGAAATAAGATACATAAGTGAATGAATGAGCTATAAAAGTCGTACAAACTGAGCCTTATAGAGTACAGAAGAGGAAAAAAAATTCTTGGGGGAAAAAGGAGGACTTGATGGACAAGATAGTGTGAAATTTGTGTCAATATGTGGCATTAGAAAGGGAAAGAATTTAATGTTTCGGAACAGATTGAACTGACATAAATCCTAAGAAGGGCCTCTCAGAGAACCAAAGGTGATCTAGTTGGCTAGAGAGACACAGGAGACAAAAGAAACCGATACAGGTACTCAATAGATTGGGGCTGTTTATGGAAAGTAATGTCAGGCAAACTATTGTGTTTTTAGAGAATAGGATTCATTTAAATCTAATGTTAGGGAAACTGACTTGGCTGTAGTATCAGAGGATGTCAGGGCAGGAAGCAGTGAAAAAAGTCAGGAATATAAGGGTTCCTCTCCCTGCAGTTAGTGTGATGGCATTAAAAGGGAAAAAGAGGGGGTGGGAGGGCAAAGTGTGGAAAAGGAGCGATCTTTCAGACTTGGCAACTAAATATGAAATGCGAAGAGTGCAGAAGTATATTAAAAAGCCCAGACTTTAAGCCAAGTGACAGGTCAAGGTGTAGTCCATTGCCTATAGAAGGGCGGTTGGAAGTAGGAAGCTGTTTAATGGATTGGATGTATAAGTATTTTTGAAAGCATTGTGTGTTTGAGGTGCTGGAAGGAGGGCATGTCTATCAAACCATTGGAAATAGGGACCTTAAGACCAGAAAAAGTTCACCCTAAGGATAATGATTCCACACTCATTCCAAAAGAGGTAAGAGTCAAAATATATTAAATAGAGTGAGATAAAATAAGAGAGAAAAGAAAAGAGACCACAGACGGAAATTTGGAGCATACCTCATAAATAGGTAGAAAGAGAAAAAAGAGGTTAGCAAGGGGGCCATCTCAGACGGGATTCCAGGAAGTGTGAAGGGAGAAGAAACTTGAATCAAAAGTGGTGGTGGTGACCTATGTAAAATGCTCCTGAGAGGTAAAGATGTGGGAGTGCTTAGAAAAGCTACTCAACTTGATGTTGAGAAGCTCATTAGTAAGTGGTCAGAGCATTTTTCATTGGTTATGAGAACAAAAGCAATATTTCTGGGGGTAGGTATCAAATGGTACAGAGGTACCACTAAGCTGTTATAGGCAACAAGGTTGTCATGCAAAGCACAGTGAAAAAGATTGATGACAGTGGGTCCCAGCTGGAGGTGACTTGGGCAGGCCTCAGTGTCTTGGGGACACTGCCACACCACTCTCTCCTCCATCACTGGTGAACAGCTGTAGTAGGTCAGCGCGCAGCCCTGACGCAGAGCCGAGAGAGAGAGAGAGAGAGAGAGAGAGAGAGAGAGAGAGAGAGAGAGAGAGAGAGAGAGAATGAATTTATAGCCAATGTGCTGATGGAGAGGTATCAAGAAGGACACCAATAATTGTTTACTTCAGTCAACTTTCTTGTTTCTATGGAATGAGAAAGCTATTCAAAAAGACCCACTCCTAAGGCAGTGATAAAAACAGGTGACAGCAAATAAGGAAGGAATGGAGAACTTATCTATTATCTACTGCAAAATCCTAGAACTGAGATTAGTTAGTTTAGATTGAAGTTAACAAAACACTGACAGTCTGTGCAGGCCACCCTTGAAGGTAGGATTGAACCTGTCTTTGTTTTTTGCTGAGCCATTTCTGCGACATCTTTTTGGCCTGAGAACTAGAGTCAACTTAGAAAGGAAAAGAGCAGTGGTTTTTGTGCCATCCCAGTGGTTCAGAAGGAGAGACGTGTGTGTGTGTGTGTGTGTGTGTGTGTGTGTGTGCGCGCGCGTGCACGCATATGTGGGCTAGCTATGAGTTTGAAATTGTCCTTGCTGTCTAATCTAATTCCTCCTCTTGAACCTACCCCCACCCAAGATTAGAATTGAACAGTAGCTCCCACCCACCCTAATGGAACTAAACTATCTTGAACTTATGTACAGTAGTTTCTCCCCCTTCTAGCCTCCTCTCTGAGGTCAAAATTTTTTTTTATTCTTCAGAATTCACTCCTAGGCCCTCTCTTTTCTTAGAAAATCACATCTGCACCCCACGGCTTCAGTTATCATTCAAGTACCAATAGCCTCAATTTTCTTTATCCAGTCCTGATCACTCATCTGTGCTTGAAGAGGTGGGATATAAATGACTACTCAGCATTCCACTTTGATTTCTCAAAGACCCATAAACGCAGCATGTCTAAACAATTCAACTCATGGATTCTTTGCTAAACCTACCATTTCTCCACTTCTCCCCAGTTTAATAAGTAACCCCAGACTAGGAGTGATTATTGATTACTCCTTCTCCTTGACTCCCCAAATCCTATGGGTTCTATCTCCTAAATCTCTCTCAAATCCATCAATTCTCTCCTCCCTCCAGCAGCCTATGGTTTCAGCCACCATCCTCTCCCATCAAGAAAACTCAAAAAGTTTCTTCAGGATAGAAAGCCCAGAGATAAACCTACGCACCTATGGTCACCTAATCTGTGACAAAGGAGGCGAGGATATACAATGGAGAAAAGACAGTCTCTTTAATAAGTGGTGCTGGGAAAACTGGACAGCTACATGTAAAAGAATGAAATTAGAACACTCCCTAACACCATACACAAAAATAAACTCAAAATGGATTAAAGACCTAAATGTAAGGCCAGACACTATGAAACTCTGAGAGGAAAACTTAGGCAGAACATTCTTTGACATAAATCGCAGCAAGATCTTTTTTGACCCACCTCCTAGAGCAATGAAAATAAAAACAAAAATAAGCAAATGGGACCTAATGAAACTTAAAAGCTTTAGCACATCAAGGGAAACTATAAACAAAACAAAAAGGTAACCCTCAGAATGGGAGAAAATATTTGCAAATGAAGCAACTGACAAGGAATTAATCTCCAAAATATACAAACACCTCATGCAGCTCAATATTAAAAAAACAAATAACCCAATGAAAAACTGGGCAGAAGACCTAAATAGACATTTCTCCAAAGAAGACATACAGATTGCCAACCAACACATGAAAAGTTGCTCAACATCATTAATTATTAGAGAAATGCAAATCAAAACTACAATGAGGTATCACCTCACACTGGTCAGAATGGCCATCATCAGAAAATCTAGAAACAATAAATGCTGGAGAGGGTGTGGAGAAAAGGGAACCCTCTGGCACCTGGTGGGAATGTAAATTGATACAGCCACTATGGAGAACAGTATGGAGGTTCCTTAAAAAACTAATAATAGAACTACCACATGACCCAGCAATCCCACTCCTGGGCATATATCCAGAGAAAACCATAATTGAAAAAGATACATGCACCCCAATGTTTGCAGCACTATTTACAATAACCAGGACATGGAAGCAACTTAAATGTCCATCAACAGAGAAATGGATAAAGAAGATGTACACATATACAATGGAATATTACTCAGCCATAAAAAGGAATGAAATCGGGTCATTTGCAGAGACGTGGATAGACCTAGAGACTGTCATACAGAATGAAGTAAGTCAGAAAGACAAAAACAGATATTGTGTAATATCACTTATATGTGGAATCTAGAAAAATGGTGTGGGTGAACTTAAATAGAAATAGAGATACAGATGTAGAGAACAAACTTATGGATACTAAGCGGGGGAAGGGGAAGGTGGGATGGATTGGGAGTTTGGGATTGACATATATACACTACTATGTATAAAATAGATAACTAGTGAGAACCTACTGTATAGCACGGGGAACTCTCCTCAATGGTCTATGGTGACCCAAATGGGGAGGAAATCTAAAAAAGGGGGGATATATGTATACGTATAGCTGATTCACTTTGCTGTACAGCAGAAACTAACACATTGTAAAGCAACTATACTCCAAAAAAAATTAAGAAATAAAAGAAAAATCAATAAGTTTCTTAAATGGTTTACTGCCTCCATTGTCACTGTCTTCCAGTTCATTCTCCATAATGTAGCCCAAGTATTCATTTTAGAAACAAGATCTTGTCCCTCTTCCCTGCTGAACACTTTTCAGTGGTTTCCTATTCCTCTTAGGAGAGAAAAGACATGGTCCGTGACCCTTCACATGTCCCTTGAGATTCTGCAGGATCAGGCTGCCTCCTGTCTTTGCCTGCTCTTCTCTACACACTCACATTATTGGTCTTAAAAAAAAAAATGTCTCTGATGGGCCATTCTCTTTCTTGCCCCAGGACCGATATATATGCTGTCATATAATTTCTCTCTCCCACTTACTCTGCCTTTACTTCTCTAGTGCCTCCTTTATGGTCAACACAAATTTCATTTCCTTAGGGAAGTATTTTTGGACTCTCCAGTACAATTTCCTCTCATCGGCTTCCACGGAACATTTCTCGTACATAGAACTCAATAAAAGTGTTTGATAACTCTCTTCCCGACCAGGCTGCAATCTGTCTTGTTCAGTGCTGTGTATCTAGCAACCGGCACATTTTCTGGAAAGGAAAGTGAATGAATGAATAAATGGTTTTAGAGAAACTGTCGTAGGCTTGACTTACCATTCCAAATCCATTTGTTTTTCTTCTGGCAGAATAGAAATACCATCAAATAATAGCTCAGCTCAAATTTGGTTATCAGATCAGCAGAAAACAAGGCATTGGAGAAAAGTAACACAGCAGATATGTGCGGTTTTCTGTGGCAGAGCTGAAGATAAATGTTAGAAATATAAGACTGTGCTGAAAGGGGGCCAGTGGATGGTAAATGCCAGAATAAGAAGGTGAAGCAAAAGAGAACATTTAAGGTGGGAGGAAGAGACACAGAAATCAACTTCATAACATCTTTGCAATATCTGGGGCTTTGAGTCGGAAAGACCTGGAGCTGAATCCCAGCTCTGCCATTCACAAGCCAATTAATTAAGCTGAGTCTCTATTTCTTACTGTGACTTATTTCACACCCATAAAAAGGGTGTGAAGACTACTTTTTAATGGCAGGAAAATTCTTGGAGCATAGCAGGTGTCTGAATTGTCAGTTTCCTTCTTCTCTAACTCGAGGAGTTTCCACTTACATTTGTTTATTTTACATTCAGTTTATCAAGCAGTAAACTTCGTGGCATATAAACTTAATGCCAGTTGTGTTTCCCACAATACACAATTTTGTGTGAGTCACAGGAGAATACATAAACCATGCCATGTAATTCAAGAGACTATTCTGTGTATCATTGGACAGTATTGAGAGAAATATAAACAGAGAATGTCAGATGGCCAAAAGATTAGCAAAAACAGGAAGCAGCTAGAGCCCTTTAGGCTGGAGAATCAAAGAGAGAGAGTGGTCCTTTGAAATGTAGCTGCTGGGGAAGAAGAATGGGAGCTGCCATGGAGGATGAGACTGCCAGAGAGGCACCTCTCACCCAAGATGCCACTTAAAGCAGAGAGGAAGTGAGACATATTCTGACTTCCCTCCTTCCAACCTCCTGCCAGTATCTCCCACTGGCCAAACCTAACTAAAGCCATTGGACAGTGACTCCTGGGAAGTATCATCTGCAGAGTCAGATCTCTGAGATGGAAAGCAGAGAGGGGAAAACAGGGAATGGGTCCGAGTGAAAACAGGCAAATGGCTGGCATAAACAGCAAGGAAGGGCAATCAAAAGTGATTTAATAGAACTCAGTTACCAAAAAAGAACCCTTCTGTGATGGTGGAAGCCCATCAGACCGACACAGGAAAGATTACAGATAATAGTCATTTCACTCTTTGTGCTTTACAAAGCATTTTCAAAGGGTAATATGGTGTAATGGAAAGAAAACGAGCTTGGAAGGGGATAGCTTTGGAATATAAACAACTCAAACATGAAGTAGATGTAAGCAGACAGAACAAGTCTTTCACACTCTTCTTCTACTCCTCTCTCCAAATAAATAACCACTGTTACTAAATTAGCATCTGCTTTAAAATATATCTTTGTCATCTTTCCGTATCACATATATAATGTTGTCTTACTATTTTTAGTAGCATCATATCCTACTCTATGCTCAGATCATAATTCATTCAATCAATTCCATACTGGGAGTCATTTGTAGTGTTTTGAATTGTTTTCTACTAAAAATCAGCTTGGGAATAATATATTTGTACAAATACCTGCAGGATACAATTCTAAAAGTGGAATTGCTATGTCAAAGGGTAAGATGTTATACATTTTAATATATACTACTACAAGGCGTTCCAAAATTTGTTTGAATTTACATTCTCTTTTGAGTTTTATAGCACTGTTTTCCAGTCAGCTCTTGATACTGCCTCAGACAAAAGCCCTGTCTGCATACAAACAAAAAGACAATTATTTATTGCGCGCAAATCTGTCCAACCAAACTTTATGCATCATATAACTCTAAGAAACAGGATATTTGAATACAAAGGAAAAAAGTTGTTTTCCAAAAGTATCATGTCTGAATATGCAATAGTACTTTCATAGCTTTTCATCTGCTATTCTGGGAAAGTTACCTGTGACATGAAAGAAAATTTAACAATGAAAGCTGATCATGTAGAAAAACTAATGTATAAATTAAAATGGAAATACCCAGCATATAGGCTAGATGAAAGTTTAAGCATTTCAAATATCCTAGGAACTTCAGTTGCTCTAACAAAATAGAAATGCTCCCAGACATACGTATTTAGAGAGATTATTGCAAGGTTTATACACATGTGAAGTGTTTTACTTTTAAAGGCAAGGATAGGAGCCTAAATCAGGTGAGACTAATAGCAAGTTCATCGTAAAGACACTAAAGATTTTTCACAATAATTTTAGAAGGAGGTCAGCCCTGTGGCTCACTGCTGAAAAGAGGCACAGCTGTCTAAGTATTTTGGGAGGTAGGGCGATATATGATACAAACCATTGAAAACAAGAGCCACGGCCAAGGTGCTATTATGGTTCTCAGGCTGTCTTTGGAGACAAGAGCACATCTCCATAATGGTTCATTGCCCTGGAAGACCACCCTGCTTGGTAGATTTTACAACTACTAGCTAGAGACTTTTAAAAATTCAAAACGTTATTGAATTTACAGTATCCAATACACGGAAGCAACCTAAATGTCCATCGACGAATGGATAAAGAAGGTGTGGTATATACATATACAATGGAATATTACCCAGCCATAGAAGAGAATGAAATAATGCCATTTGCAGCAACAGGGATGGACCTAGAGATTATCATACTGAGAGAAGTAAGTCAGACAGAGAAAGACAAATAGTGTATGATATCACTTATATGTGGAAGCTTAAAAAATGATACAAATGAATTTATTTACAAAACAGAAACAGACTCACAGACATAGAAAATAAAGTTATGGTTACCAAATGGGAGGTATAAGTTAGGAGTTTGGGATTAACATACACATTACTGTATATAAAGTAGTTAAAAAACAAGACCTACTGTATAGCACAGGGAACTCTACTCAATATCTTGTAATAACCTATAATGGAGAAGAATCTGAAAAACAATGTATATATTCAGTTATACATATATATATGTATATACATTTGTATAACTGAGTCACTTTGCTGTACACCTGAAACTAACACAACATTGTAAATTAACTATACTTCATTTATAAAAAATGGTTTAAAAAATTCAAAACATTATCGGAAGTAGATTTTAAACAATAAACAGCTTGAGGCACTTTAGTCAAGGAATGTGTTAATATATTTTAAAAATACATTTCTTTGGCCAACCATCCGGCTGAGTTTGCCAAGGGGCAGGAATATCTGTAAGACAGGGTGAAGTGAGGTGTTTCAACATTTACCTGGTCCAGGGAGATCTTGAACTGGTTCCAGTCTGTGGACACAGTTACCCCAGCACTTTCCCTTCTATATCATTACTACCCCTCTAAGTAACCAGGGGCCTCTGGCTCTGGGCGATCGTTAGTGTCCTTAGCTGCTGAAAAGAGGGTGGTTTCCATAAGTCAAGTTTGAGGACAAAGTCTCTGGGCACAAATGGGACCCGCTCTTATTGGATGGCAAGCTGTCAAAGACTGGTGGGAGGTAGGTCCTTCTTTGATGCCAGTGGGAGCTATGCTTAACTTACCAGCTTGATACAAGCAAAGCACCAAGCTTCCTGGAATGGAAATATGATGATTTGTGGGTGATTTCTCGGCTTTCCACGTGGCTCTCAAAAATTGTTGACAAATATGATTATTCAGCTGGAGATGAGTTAGGTCCTGGATGCTGATGCCCCTCCTGTCATTGTATCACTCAGGTCTGGGTCACTAGTCTTGGTCCCACTGACTTCTGCTCAGAGCATTGTCTTCTGTCTTCTTCCGTCCTCCTCCAGACTCTTCATCTAGATGACTGTCAAGATAGCCAGGATCTTCAGCTGTTCTTCATGATCTAATCTTTGTGTCCTGACTTCAGTACTGGATCCAAAAGATGAGAATGTGATTGTTTGATTTTTTTATTTCTCCCATGTTCTTTTCCTTAAGGCAGTAGTTAGAGGACATGGAATTTATGGGTTGGAATGGGGGCAGGAACATCACAAGAAATAGAAAAATATAAGGACTGAAAAACACAATGGCTAATATATAAAAATATCATCCTGCCCATTTTCAGAATTTGATAGTATTTTTGCAATTAAAATTTACAGAAAACAGTAAGCTATAGACCCTCCCAGTTTAGCTTTGAGCTTCTAACAGATTCTACTTCAGAAGTAGCATGTACTAATAGTCTTGCTTCAAATCTATAAGCATCCTCCTGTGGACATTATGTCAGAGAGAACTGGATGGAATGAGTTCTGTCACATGGTTCTTGTTACAATAAAGCTGTAAGAGAAGAGAGAGTTCTGTACTCTGGATGCATTGTGCTTTAGAAATGAAAAAGGAAGTTTCCCCATAACAGGCATTTCCACCTGAGAGCAATCACAATGCCCGTTGGTTCTCATGCTTTTGATAGTTCTTAACTGTGTCTAACTCTCCTGATGAGTTCCTGTCTCGGGCTCACAGATTCATATTAACTCAGGCCACAACAGTCAGATTCCTCTTGTTGAGAGGGAGTTATTTTGATCTGTACACTTTATCATTATAACATTTTCTAAAAGCCTATCTTGCAGCATTTTCCAAATCATGTTCCATGGAATCCTGGTATCCAGTGAGATGTAAAAAGGTTTGGCACAGATAAAAGGAATCTGTAGTCAAGCTACTCGCTGATATTCTGCAAACTTTACCTCTTATCGTAAAGATACAGAATTAAATTAACATATAAAAGGCTCAGAGAAAAACTACATGAAAGAAACCTGCCTCACTTTGATAAACCCAGTATTTCCCAAACTTTGCAAATACAATCTTGGTTTTATTCATCTAGTTTCGATGAGTATTACATGATCCACTTTTTGAAAAAGGCTGCTCTATACAAATGACATAATTTACTCAGGTATTTGATTCCACACATCCCTTAATAAAGAGAGATTTTATTTCCATTTAGGACAAAAACCGTACAATATTCAGAAGCATGAAAATCTTTTTTAATAGTAGAAACTTTTTTACATACTAAATTCAAAGCTTCAAGTGCTCCTTGCACAAACTGGAGAACTAAAATTTGAAGACTGTGACACAGCTAAAATGTCCATTGTGTAGACATCACTGTCATTACATAAGCCTACATTACATCAACCTTCTTTAAGGTAAGAGACCCAGATATTAGATTCAGGTAAGTCAGGAGCAGAAGAGCCACATAGAATTGGGTTTCATGGTACTCTATGCTCAGAGCAAGACCGTGAGGGTGTGACCCACAAAGCCCAGGGGCAAGGCAAGCCAATGGACAAATCAATCAAGCAGTCAGGAGCCAGGGAAATTCAGTGGCTAGAAAGCAAGTTAAAGCATTAGAACAAATTCCAGAATACTGGAAGAGTACAAGTACTAGAAGTTTAGACACAGTGAGGGGGAAAGACATACAGAAGCAAAGGTACAGGAACTAGACAGACAAACTGGAGAGGAGGCATGACGGACTAACAAAAAAGACCTTGCAGCAACGTCTGCTGTAATAAATAACTTACAAAAGAAAACATTCCTCCTGGGACAGATGACCGGAAGGGGCTATTCTAAAGTCGAAGGGCGATAGCTGGTTAGTGGTTCATCTGAGCATAGAAGGAAAAAGAAACGAAGACAAGGACAACAATGATATGGTGAGGAAGGAATCATCCGAATGTTCAAATGAGTTTGCAGGAAGAAGGATTTGACCAACTTTTATGATTGAACCATCAATTTCATAGAAGTAGTCTCAGATCGTTTATGATAATAATTCCAATTTGACCTTTTTTCATTTACAAAATACTAATGAGTTATATGGTAGAAATACCATATCAATGCCCAAACACACCTATCATATATGTCCTTTATAAGAGATGACAAGTTAAGTATTAACACATTAATAAATGCCAAATGCCAATCAATAGATGAATATTCCAGTAAATATGAAGAGCCAAAATTTGAGTTAACATTATTGTGCACAAGAATTAAATATAAAATATAAAGAATTTATCATATATTTATAAATGTAGTATAATTGATTTCAGTGGATTGAATAATGTTTTATCTTTTTTAAAAATTATTTTTATTTTAGTAAAGTTTATTTTTACTTTAATAAAGCCTTTGATTCTAACCCATGGGTCACTGTTAACACAAATTAAGAAAGTGTGGTACTCACCATGTTACTCTTTCCAGGGATTTGAAAGCTGCCCATGGCAGGTCATTGCAATGGCTTTGCATTAGCCAGAGCAAATATATTGAGTAGTATTTGGCAGAACTGATCCTAGGGTTTCTCTTAATCAATAATTTTATTGATGACCTGATCAAAAAGTTTATAGTATGTTAACCATATTACCGAAGAGCTTGCGTTAGGTGGGTTTCTAAGATTTTGGAATTAAGTCCAATATGATTTTTACTAAAAGAATGTATCACATTTGCAAAAACACAGTGAAATTCGACAAAAACATATGCGGGTTAATTTAGGTAAGAAAAAGAACCTGAAAAGCAATATAGGGTGTGGAAATAGTAATTGATCATATATATAGAAAAATGATCCATGTCAGCGTAATACAGATATATTAATATGATTAACTTATAAAAATAATTTCAGAGTATCTCATAAGAGGACTCTGAGAATTTGTTATGAGCAGACTTTGAAAAGAGAGTGGTCCTACGTATGGATCTGTATAAAAGTGACAACCTTAAAGGGGTGGAGAGCGTCTTGATTGGCACATAGCATGTCCTCTAATGGTGTCTATTGACACTGCATCTGTCAGGATTTGGTCAGGAAGACAGAGGCCACGTCATGCATCCCAGGCATAAAGGATCTTAGTATAGGAAGCATGGGCTTAAATAACTATTGGAGCAGCAGGGAAAGTAAGGTCAGGGAAGCAACACTGCTGACCTCAGCACTGAGATGATCCTTCATACCAACGAAGCAGATGCAGTGAAAGTCTCGTCTGCCCACCGCTTTGCTTGCAGCTGCCTTCAGAGGTTAATAGCCATTCCTTTTCTTCTACCTTTCACATCTTATAAGAGAACTTCTCACTGTTACACTTGGCCCCAGAGCCATGTGAGGAATGGGATTCTGGGGAAGATAATTCTTGCTCTAGAAAAAGGTGATAGTGTGATAATGTGATACAGCAATCCAGCACAACTATATAAATGAAGATCCTATGAAGAAAGGATAAAATAATTTGTATGTTTAGCCTGAGGAAGACGGACTATGACAGGTTTTCACAATATTTTTGACATGTTGTGAAACCAGGTTAAAATTCTTAGCTGATTCTGTTTGTAAATGATTGAGTCAACTATAGCCACAATAGTAACTAACAACCTCAACATTTCAGCGGCTACAGTAACAAGCATTATGTCTGACCCGTATGCCTACGGGTCAGACAGGCAACTACTGATCTCACCTGGGCTGGAGAATTAATTCCAGGTCAAGGTTTAGATTCTGGTCTGCTCTACGTGGCCTTGTTTTTAAGAGCTACCTAGGAGAGGCAGATTAATGGTCCCCCAAAGATGTTCACATCTTTCTCCCCGGAAACTGTGAATATGTTTTTTTCCACGGCCCAGGGCAATGAAGATTGCAGATGGAATTAAAGTTGTTAATCAGCTGACCTAGAGAGGGAGATAATATCTTGAATTATCCTGGATTATCTGGGTGGACCCATTGTAATCACAGGGTGCTTAGAAGTAGAAGTAGGAGAAGAAGGAGAGACAGAGAAGCAGAGGGAGAAGCAGAGAGAGGGCAGCACGAGGAGAACTTGGCTCAAAGACACTGGCTTTAAAGAGAGAAAAAGGAGCCATGAACCAAGGAAGGTGGGCACCTTCTAGAAATAAGAAAGAGCAAGGAAACAGATTGTCCCCAGAGCCTCTGGAGGAATACAGCCTTACTGACACCTTGACTGTAGCTCAGTGTTATCCATTTTGATTGAGAAAATCAGATAGAAAGGAAAAAAACAGACTTTTAGAAAGAGATGATTACTGTGACTGATGACGATGATAGTAATTCATAAACTGAAAGATGTTGGGTAAGTCTGCACACTTCATCCTCAGGAAGCAAGGAAGAGAGTGAGAGAGGAAAGAAGAGAGAGAAACTAAGGAAGCATAGAGGCTCCTGGGAGAGTAAAGGTGTTTGGTGGCAATCAGAGAAGAGCTTCATAAAGCAGCTGAATTTCTCTATCAGTCCTTTTTCCATTAAGTTTTGTAGTGGGGGAAGGAATAAAAGCTTTCTAGCCTCTCCTAATAGCCAACTAATTGTGTATGTCATGTATATTATATAGATCCACTTTATACATATACATTGTATGGAATGATATGGTATATAGATTAAAATATAATGTATACTATAAATTATGCTATATATTATAATGTTATAGTATACATTATAAATACATATACATCTATATTTTGTATACACATATATGAGCGAGTCTTCTCAGTGAAATTTCTCTGTAGCTATATCATTTCCCTCTTAAACTGTTCTTCGTGAGCAAGGTTTCTGAGAGCTCTCTGACCTCAAGGGTTAATTTTTAAAGCTACATTTCAAGGTTTCCCTTTTAAAAATGTATCTTCCTTATGAATAAATATTGTAGAAAGAGGCAGATGAGGTGATCGGTTGCCTTGGGTATGTCCTCAGTCATAGGAACTTCTCTCTGAAGGATGGAAATTGCTTCCATCTTTCAAAGTGAAACAATGGAGAGAAGGCTGGATTAACTCACTGAGATGTTGGGGAAAATTCCAAACTTTCAATGAGAGGGATGGTTTAAGCCGTTTCCCAGGCGGCAGTGATTGTGATGGAAACCACCGTGTGGCCAGGAGGAAGTGGTCCTCGTGCTGCTGCCTGCCATGCTGAGTGCTCTGCTGTCCCCTTGGCACCTGCCTCTACATCATTAGTACTCACTGCAGCGTCTCTACTACATTAGTACTCATTTCTTCTGTTACTCTAGCTTCACATACATTTTTGTTCTTGCCAGAGACAGAGGATTTCTTGAGATTGAGGACTATGCTGTACCCACAGTGATTTCATGATCATCACATGAATTAATAATGAATGAACGGGCTTCCCTGGTGGCGCAGTGGTTGAGAGTCCGCCCGCCAATGCAGGAGACATGGGTTCGTGCCCCGGTCCGGGAAGATCCCACATGCCGCGGAGCGGCTGGGCCCGTGAGCCATGGCCACTGAGCCTGCGCGTCCGGAGCCTGTGCTCCGCAACGGGAGAGGCCACAACAGTGAGAGGCCCGCGTACCGCAAAAAAAAAAAAAAAAAAAAAAAAGTGAACAAATGGTTTTCCATTCCATTCGTTTCTATCTGTCTTTGTCCGTGTGTACACACACACACACACACGCATCATCATCATCATCATCACAATCACCATCCATATATTTCCCCCTAGACTCCTATGCAGTCAGTTCCCTCGCTACCATCCACTCTTCATTTCTGCTGGGGTCGCCCTCTACCTCCCTGACTCTTGCATAGCTGCATCTCCTGTGGGTCTCAACCAGGTTCTCTCTTCAGCTTGCCCAAGAGCACAGTTTAGGAGCTGTAGTGTTTAGGTACATTACAGAGAAGGATAGGGTCTAATAGGAAACAGTAACAGAGGTTCTTCTCTCATAGAATCCCCTGCCTGGATGATCAGCCCCGTTTGGCATTTAGGCCCAAGCCCACATTTCAGGGCAAGGCATTGCATGAGTTAGGCTGGCTTCCTGCCCTGACCTCACCTCCCAATCTTTCCAACTGTGCTCTCCTGTGCCCAGTCTGTTCAGCAGCTTTCTTGGAAAACACAAGTTCATTTCCATGGAGGTGCAGAGGACTCCTTCTGAGTACATTTCATTGTAAAAGAAAAGGGGAAATGCTTAAAAGAGGTAACTGTGCTGATGGTAGAATTCCAGGCTTTAGTGGAGAAGGTGTTTTAAACTATCAAGAGTGTTCCCCCTCATGAGAAAACAGACAGTACACATGTACCACCTCTATTTCAACCCATGTCAAATGTGAAGCAGGATTAGCTCTTCGCTGTAGTCTGTGCAGGTTGCTGTATCAGAATGCCATAGACTGGGGGTCTTATAAACAACAGAAATTTGTTTCTCACAGTTCTGGTGGCTGGAGATCCAAGATCAAGGCACTGGCAGATTTGGTGTCTGGTGAGGGTACACTTCCTGCTTCATAAATGGCTGTCTTTTCACTGTCCTCACATGGTGGAAGGGGCAAGGAAACCTTCTAGGGTCTCTTTTATAAGGACACTAATCCTATTCATGAGCACTCCATCCTCATGACCTAATCACCTCCCAAAGACCCCCACCTCCAAATACCATCACATTGAAGGTTAGTTTTTAACATATGAATTTTGGCAGGATACAAATATTCCGTCTATAGTACACTTCTTCTTCAAATTCACTGTAAATAATCCACTCACCAAGGTCCCTAAACAATATGCAGGAAATGGAGAAAGGGTTTTACACTACCCAGTGGGCAGCATTTACATCAAAAACTCACATTCAGCATTCTCATCCTCAGTCCCCACAAATACACCTCTGTCTCTTCTCCACATCTCCAGACTTGCCCACCTGTACCCCTCTGTCCTGACAATAAGACTTTCCAAATACCCAGGATCCACTCTGCTCAGAATACGAGGAGCATTTTCTGTTACACATAAAATAGTTCAGACTCTGAGGTAAGAACTGGAAACCCGAGCTTTCTTCTTCATGTGTGTAAAATTCTTGGTCATATGTGCATTTATGTATGTATGTTACATCAAGGGAGGCTCTTCTTGGATATTTACTAGTTCAAATGGTTTCCCCAGATTGTTTTCCAGAATGAAAAAACTAGCAATTGGAATTAAAAATTCAAATTCAAATTAAAAACGGTTATTGTTTTAAAGCCTGTGTGAAAGAGCTCTAGGTTACTGGGATTTTTTCATCATGACAACCTTAAAATATGCAATCTATTACAGCAATAGGGTTCTTATCAGTTAAAAGGTTAAATTGTAAGCGGCTGAAGAGGCTGACTCTTCCAGCTTAGCACAGAGTGAAGAATTTATTACGTCATCATGATCTCATTTAGTATGTGGGGTAAATAGCCTCATTAAGAACATAATGTTAAGGAGATTCGTGAGGTTTCCAGCAGGGCAGAGAAGTCAACGGAGGGGGAGGGGAAGGCCAGCCGATGGAAATAGGCCTTGGATGAGACTGTGTTCTTGTTCTGTCTGCTGCCTATAAACTGTCATTTTAAGAAGAATGCTGTCCATCAGAGAAGGAGAAAAGGCCCTATTAGAAGATTGAGGCCCCCAACCCCCCCCCAGAGTTTTTTTCCAGAGGTCATGTGGCTGCAATCCAGTAATAGACAGCCAGTTGAGGAAGTCTGAAAGCCAAGACTGAGAAAGTGTAGGAAAGGTAACAATCTCTTCAATTAGCAGCAGCATGTCTTTAACCCAGAGCTGGCCCCTTAGCACAGCTGGAAAGCAAGGGAAGGTCATTTTCATTGTCCCCACTCTTCTTTATCTTGTATGAAATCTTTTCCTTAACTCCCAGCACAAATGACTTCTACTCTGAATGCCCCCAATCCAAACTTTGAGCGCAAGAATCTTTATTCAACTCCTCTGATGGTCTAGGGCCCCATGTGGCATGATCTTGACCTTTCCATCCTTCTGAAGGTCACATGCTGCCTCTAGAGCCCTCATGGCTTACCCTCTCTGGCTCACCCTCCAACTCATCCTGTTGAGATTTACCTGCCCTCCTCTCCTCATAGCTTTGCAGGATTAGCTTGACAAGGTGACATGAAAGAGAGACTAATGTCTGCAGATGGGCTAAATGGAGAAGTCCAAGGGGCCACAGCTCACAGGGCCATCAGTGATCCCTCCCCTCCAGGGCAGAAATGCATCCTAGCGGTGGGTTTTTGGAGGAAGCTCTTCCTCTGGGGCTTTCTCTCACAAAAGATTTTCATGAATATTTCTGAGCAGGTGGGTTCTATTTGGTAGGAGAGGAGAAAGACAATACTTTTGGGAAATAAGTAAAAAGAATAGATGGAGCAACAGTCCTTCTAGGCTAGGAACTATCTTTCTAAGGCATGGAGAAGACCCAGTTTTAAAGGTCCCATGGTATTAGTAAATATCAATGATAGTAATGCCTTCCCCCATGCTTATCATTGAGAAAATGGTCAAATTTCCCTGAGAAAGGGGTTTCTGATGATTTTTTAGGAGGTAAATCTCTAATGTTCCAATATTGTGAAATGATAGTATTAACTTTACTGGACAGTCACATAATATTGGCATTTAAGGATGGTGGGGAAACTTTCAGAAACTAGTTATTTTTGCTCAACTGTATCTGTGACTCTGGTTGTCACAACTCTGGGTGCTAATTTTAAAAAGAGATGTAAAAATGATCTCACATTTACATACCATTAACCACTGTAATAGGGTAGGAATGAACTTAGGTAGCTCATAGATTGCAGAGTTATTGCCTTGTGGATAGATAGGGAACCATAAAAATGTCACGGCCAAGTAAAAATGAGTGAAACTTTAGTGCTAACTCCTCTGTGGAGGCTTGTCATTGTACTTTCAGTGTCCTGATTTTTAAAAGAAAGTAAACTACAGCAGCTTAAGATCTAATTCATTGTGCTACTTTTGGGCTTCTAGTTATTTTATTCTATGACTTTTGGATCATACATTCCTGGCTTAGGATAAGAAAAATGGGTAAAATACACAGAAATAAACCGAGGCAAGTGTGGCTGGATTGAGGGGGAAAAAAAAATGAAAAACAATTAGGGAAGAATACAATAATATTATGAAGAGATAGAAAAGCTATTTCCCGAATCTGGAACTACACATCATAATTCCAACTATGAAGAGCCTAGTCAGTGGCTAATGTATCTTTTTTCTGCCACAGCAAATTTAACAGTCTTAAAGAAGATAGAAAGACAGAACCTCTACCCCACTATCTTCCTCCACCAACTGCCTACCCCTTCCCTCTTCAGAATTTGGACTAGAAATACAAGGATAGAAAACTTGGCAGTTTATAGTGTCCTGTTACAAATGCTGTATTTTAAAATCTGTTTAATTGAATTATAATTGATGTACAATATTATATAAGTTATAGGTGTACAACATAGTGATTCACAATTTTTGAATGTTATATTCCATTTATAGTTATTGTAAAATATTGTCTATATTCTCTGTGTTGTACAGTGTGTCCTTGTAGTTTTACACATAGCATTTTGTGCTTTGAAGTAGCCCAAACACTGCCCAATCCTATCACTTTCACCTCTCCGATGCCATACACAGCATTACTTCGTTCTGTATCCACTCAGGCATCAAAATGCACAGAAACTTTAAGTTAGGAAGTAGAACAAAACAGGAAGTCACACATTAATTCCTGAGAGGTGCAGTTTGAACATGGAAAATGCCACAGTTAATTCTAAAATGTATAAAACTTCGAGTAGCAGTGAATGTTAGAGATTATAACAGTTTGTGTGTTTCATTAATTCAGATGACCAGAAAGATAATCCACAGATTTAGAAAAACCCTCCTCAATTTAGCTGAGCTGTATTATATGAAAACCGTTTAGACACTCATGCAAATCACTCCTGAACTGCCTCTTCCATGACCTCATTCATCTCCATTTCTGACACAAAGTCCCTAAGCATTTTCACATCATTTCCTCCTGTTCAATTAGAGTTAACATTCCAGGCAGGAACAAAAGCCTTAGGATCACTAGATTTATTATAACCAGTGGAATATTCATGCTCCTCTTTTAAGACATATTGCTAAACTCTCATCGTTTCCAAAATCCTGAATATATCATTATACTATGTTCCACCTGGTTCAAAGTGAACCTGATCCTTGCAACAGGGAGGAAAACAAAGAGCTGATTATACACTGTGTTGACATGGGGAAAATGCAAACCTCTCTAAGTTCTGTGTTGTGTAAATGTGGATAATAATACTTTTACACAGCCATATGATAAGAATTAAGTGAGATAAAGCAATTAGTACACCACTTGATATAGAGTAAGATCTTAATGAAGTAACAGTTATTCTTATTAAAATAAAATAAGCTATGAAATAATAATTTGAGACTATATATATAGTCAAAGCAACAAAGGACAATACATAACTTTAAACATTTTAGCAATACAAAATGGGAATAAGTAAACTAAGCATTAAATAAAGTTAGAAAAAGAAAAATATGTTTAGCATAAAAAGTATAAAACTGGACAGAGAAAGGAGCTTCAAGATGGTGGAAGAGTAAGACGTGGAGATCACCTTCCTCCCCACAGATACATCAGAAACACATCTACATGTGGAACAACTCCTACGGAACACCTACTGAATGCTGGCAGAAGACCTCAGACTTCCCAAAAGGCAAGAAGCTCCCCCATGTACCTGGGTAGGGCAAAAGAAAAAAGAATAAACAGAGACAAAAGAATAGGGACGGGACCTGCACCAGTGGGAGGGAGCTGTGAAGGAGGAAAAGTTTCCACACACTAGGAGCCCCTTCACGAGCGGAGACTGCGGGTCGCGGATGGGGGGAGCTTCGGAGCCACGGAGGAGAGCACAGCCACAGGGGTGCGGAGGGCAAAGCGGAGAGATTCCCGCACACAGGAGCAGTGACGACCAGCACTCACCAGCCTGAGAGGCTTGTCTGCTCACCCAGCAGGGCGGGCGGGGGCTGGGAGCTGAGGCTCGGGCTCCGGAGGTCAGATCCCAGGGAGAGGACTGGTGTTGGCTGCGTAACACAGCCTGAAGGGGGCTAGTGCGCCACGGCTAGCCTGGAGGCAGTCCGGGAAAAAGTCTAGAGCTGCCAAAGAGGCAAGAGAGCCTCTTTGTTTCCTGGTGCTCAAGGAGAGGGGATTAAGAGTGTCACTTAAATGAGCTCCAGAGATGGGCCCGAGCCGCGGCTATCAGCGCGGACCCCAGAGACAGGCATGAGATGCTAAGGCTGCTGCTGCCGCCACCAAGAAACCTGTCTGCAAGCACAGGCCACTACCCACACCTCCCCTCCCGGGAGCCTGCACAACCTTCTGAGACTGAAGCAGGAAGAAGTAGAAAATATGAACAGACCAATCACAAGCACTGAAATTGAAACTGATTAAAAGTTTTCCAACAAACAAAAGCCCAGGACCAGATGGCTTCACAGGCGAATTCTATCAAACATTTAGAGAAGAGCTAACACCTATCCTTCTCAAACTCTTTTGCAGAGGGAGGAACACTCCCAAACTCATTCTACGGGGCCACCATCACCGTGATACCAAAACCAAAGATGTCACAAAGAAAACTACAGGCCAATATCACTGATGAACATAAATGCAAAAACTCTCAACAAAATACTAGCAAACAGAATCCAACAACACATTAAAAGTATCATAGACCATGATCAAGTGGGGTTTATCCCAGGAATGCAAGGATTCTTCAATATACACAAATCAATCAATGTGATACACCATATTAACAAATTGAAGGAGAAAAAACATATGATCATCTCAATAGATGCAGAGAAAGCTTTTGACAAAATTCAACACCCATTTATGATAAAAACACTCCAGAAAGTAGGCATAGAGGAAACTTACCTCAACATAATAAAGGCCACATATGACAAACCCATAGCCAACATCGTCCTCAATGGTGAAAAACTGAAACCATTTCCACTAAGATCAGGAACAAGACAAGGTTGCCCAGTCTCACCACTATTATTTCAACATAGTTTTGGAAGTTTTAGCCAGAGCAATCAGAGAAGAAAAAAAAAAAAATAAAAGGAATCCAAATCAGGAAAGAAGTAAAGCTGTCACTGTTTGCAGATGACATGATACTATACATAGAGAATCTTAAAGAAGCTACCAGAAAACTACTAGAGCTAATCAATGGATTGGTAAAGTAGCAGGATACAAAATTCATGCACAGAAATCTCTGGCATTCTTATACACTAATGATGAAAAATCTGAGATTGAAATTAACAAAACACTCCCATTTACCATTGCAACAAAAAGAATAAAATACCTAGGAATAAACCTACCTAAGGAGACAAAAGACCTGTATGCAGAAAATTATAAGACACTGATGAAAGAAATTAAAGATGATACAAACAGATGGAGAGATATACCATGTTCTTGGATTGGAAGAATCAATATTGTGAAAATGACTATACTACCCAAAGCAATCTACAGATTCAATGCAATCCCTATCAAACTACCAATGGCATTTTTCATAGAACTAGAACAAAAAATTTCACAATTTGTATGGAAACACAAAAGACCCCAAATAGCCAAAGCAATCTTGAGAAAGATAAACAGAGCTGGAGGAATCAGGCTCCCTGACTTCAGACTATACTATAAAGCTATAGTAATCAAGACAGTATGGTACTGGCACAAAAACAGAAATATAGATCAATGGAACAGGATAGAAAGTCCAGAGATAAACCCACGCACATACGGTCACCTTATCTTTGATAAAGGAGGCAAGAATATACAATGGAGAAAAGACAACCTCTTCAATAAGTGGTGCTGGGAAAACTGAACAGCTACATTTAAAAGAATGAAATTAGAGCATTCCCTAACACCATACACAAAAATAAACTCGAAATGGATTAAAGACCTAAATGTATGGCCAGACACTCTCAAACTCTTAGAGGAAAACATAAGCAGAACACTCTATTACATAAATCACAGCAAGATCCTTTTTGACCCACCTCCTAGAGAAATGGAAATGAAAATACATAAATGGGACCTAATGAAACTTAAAAGCTTTTGCATAACAAAGGTAACCATAAACGAGACGAAAAGACAACCCTCAGAATGGGAGAAAGTATTTGCAAATGAAGCAACTGACAAAGGATTAATCTCCATAACTTACAAGCAACTCATGCAGCTCAATATCAAAAAAGCAAAAACCCAATCCAAAAATGGGCAGAAGACCTAAATAGACATTTCTCCAAAGAAAATATACAGATTGCCAACAAACACATGAAAGAATGCTTAACATCATTAATCATTACAGAAACGCAAATCAAAACTACAATGAGATATCATCTCACACCGGTCAGAATGGCCATCATCAAAAAATCTACAAACAATAAATGCTGGAGAGGTGTGGAGAAAAGAGAACACTCTTGCAGTGTAGGTGGGAATGTAACTTGATACAGCCACTATGGAGAACAGTATGCAGGTTCCTTAAACGACTGAAAATAGAACTACCATACGGCCCAGCAATCCCACTACTGGGCATATACCCTGAGAAGACCATAATTCAAAAAGAGTCATGTACCAAAATGTTCATTGCAGCTCTATTTACAATAGCCAGGTCATGGAAGCAACTTAAGTGTCCATCAACAGATGAATGGATAAAGAAGATGTAGCACATATATACAATGGAATACTACTCAGCCATAAAAAGAAACGAAATTGAGTTATTTGTAGTGAGGTGGATGGACCTAGAGTCTGTCATACAGAGTGAAGTAAGTCAGAAAGAGAATAACAAATACCGTAGGCTAACACATAGATATGGAATCTTAAAAAAAAAAAACGACATGAAGAACCTAGGGGGCAAGACGGGAATAAAGACTCAGACATACTAGAGAATAGACTTGAGGACATGGAGAGGGGGAAGGGTTAGCTGGGACAAAGTGAGAGAGTGGCATGTACATATATACACTACCAAATGTAAAATAGATAGCTAGTGGGAAGCAGCCGCATAGCACAGGGAGATCAGCTCAGTGCTTTGTGACCACCTAGAGGGGTGGGATAGGGAGGGTGAGAGGGAGGGAGACACAATAGGGAAGAGATATGGCGATATATGTATATGTATAACTGATTTACTTTGTTAAAAAGCAGAAATTAGCATACCATTGTAAAGCAATTTTACTCCCAATAAGGATTTAAAACAAACAAACAAAAACTAGACAGAAATCACTGCATGAGAAAACAGAAAAGCTGGAACATTAATGTAGTTTCTATACTAATATTGTGAAGCATCTCATTAAGTGGAGAAAATATCTTCAAGTCCCATCAGCCAAACCCAGAAAACGCAAATGTACATTAGCATATAAAAGGTCATTCAAGCAGGTACTAGGGAAATTATAGCAATTATAAGAAAATAGAATAACATTTAACATTAAATTACAACATATCATTGATACAGATAATATTCTAGATAAACACTCACAACATCATAACTCTTATAAGAAGCCAAAACTTGACTCATCCAATAACCATCCCAAGTCCACCTGGTCTGTCAGTTTCCACCATTACCTGCCTAGTCCAGGGATTGGAAGAGTTTTCTGTAAAGGACCAAATAATCAACATTTCAGGCTATGCAAGCCATAAAGTCTTTACAGCAACTGCTCAATTTTGTTATTGCAACAGGAAAGCAGCCACAGATATTGTAAATTAATGTGCTTGGCTTGTTTCTACAAAACTTTATTGATAAAAACAAGTGTGGATCCAGATTTGGGCCAGTTTGTAGACTCTTGATCTAGTCCAAGTTACTAGCGTCACTGCCCAGATTGTATCAGTAGTTTCCCACAAATTAACTTGCACTTATTCTGCATACCAGCATCACCACACTGTTCTTCACACTGCAGAAAGGCAAATCTAATTAGGTAACAAACTTCTGATTTGCCCTTAGCATTTTTAATACATTTGCTCTTAGGATAAAGGCAGAAATTAGTAAGGAAGTCCACAATGCCCTGAATTGTCTGGCCCCCATCTGCTCCTCACGCAGGTTTCCTTTCAGTCCCTTCCATCACCCTGCTTCCTCTTATTACCACAGGACCCTTGAATATGCTTGTTTTCTTGACCTAGATGCTCCTACTCTTACTCTTCCCTAATCAACATCTGGTAACTTACACTCCAGCTCATGTTTCACCTCCTCAGCTAATCATTCTCTGATCTACCTGCCTATTAACAAAACTCCTGGCTTTTCCTAGCACTATATTGTTTGAGCTGCAATTTTATATATATTCGTTGCAGTTGGATCTCTCTGTGTCTCCCCACTAGATTATATACCCCAAGAGGGCAGGAGATATTTCTGGTCTGTTGACCATTTTGTCCTTAGTACCTAGCATCATATTTGGTACATGACAGGAGCTCAATAATTATTTGTTGAATGAGCAAACAGACTAAAGAATACATAAACAAATAAATGAATTGTGGAGCAAATTTAAACACATCAAATAAATACTTGCATTAAAGATTCCAAGGCTAGTTATAAAATGATTTGTTTCAACTTTATTAGTTCCCAGGCTTATTAAAAAGTTCCAGAGCATAGGAAAAGTTCCACAACAAGGAAAAGAAAAGTTGGGGATCCTATTTTTGCAATATACTTTCTTGACAGATTTGACCCAATCATCAGTATGGTTTCAGCTTTCCAGTTGATTTCAATGTGCACCCAAGGATGAGATCCATACATCCAGGTAGCCTCACCTGGAGGAGGATGGTAGGAAGTGAGTGGCTCTTGTAAGAGCCTTGGGTCACTGATATCAGATTTAGATATTTCCAATGAAGTAAACCTCTAGTCATGTGTATTTTTATGATTAAACACCACATTTATAAGTGACACTGAGATGACAAGATTAGGATGCATTTTTATCTCTCCAATTACTTTGAGAACCAGGACATGTCAATCCAAGAATAGCTAGACAAAACAATGGAACAAAGAGCCTTGAACTCTATGCTGGCCTATATAAGAATTTATTTTAAGATAAAAGTGATTTAACATATCAGTAGCAAAATAAATGATTATTTCAATAAATGATCCTAGAAAATTGCTTAACTATTCAGAAGAAAGTAAAGATCTCTAGCTCATACAATAATCCAAGTAAATTCTAGTTAAATGTACAAGATGAAAGTATAAAACAACCTGAAGTTTAAAAAATGGTGAATATTTATTTCAAATCATGTAAGGACTTCCTAAAGCATAAAAGTACTGACAGAAATAGCAAATAAAAAATCAATGACCTGCCTATATAAAATATACATTCTTACATATAACATATATATATATATAATAGATTAAAAGACAAAAGTGAGACAATTTTTTTTTTTTCGGTATGCGGGCCTTTCACTGTTGTGGCCTCTCCCGTTGTGGAGCACAGGCTCCGGACGCGCAGGCTCAGCGGCCATGGCTCACGGGCCCAGCCGCTCCGCGGCATGTGGGATCTTCTCGGACCAGGGCACGAACCCGTGTCCCCTGCATCGGCAGGCGGACTCTCAACCACTGCGTCACCAGGGAAGCCCCGAGACAATTTTTAATAAATGTGGAAGAGTTAAATCTTAAAATTTGTTTTAAAAATTATTAAAACTTAGGGAGAAAATAGGCAAAGAGCATTATATGAATGAAAAAAGAAATTAAAAATTTGCTGACACATTAAAAACACATGTCCGATTTCACTAATTTTATAAAAATTGCCCATTTAAGCTATTATGAGAGATCATTTTTCAGGTATACAGTTGGTCTGTTTTTTCTTTCCTTAATGATAATTTTCAGTGTTAAAGAGGGCAAAGTGCAATGTTTACTTTCATGTATGGTTGGTGCCAGTGTAAATTGATAAACTTTGAAGAAAGCAAATTAGGAACCAAAAGCCCTTAGAAATTATAACTTTGGCCCAGTAATACCTCTTCTAGGAATTTATTATGTGCAATGATATTTATGGCAGTGTTATTTGCAGTAGGAAAACACTGAAACACTCTAAATAATAATAATATGAGAATGGTCAAAATAAAATAATGTGTTCCTTATGACTTAATATTATGCATTCGTTTAAATTCATGCTACTGAAATCTCTGTCAGGGTCACTGGGAAATGCCCATGATTGGATCAGAGTATAACAAAGCATGAACTAATCAGGATATTAAAACTCTGTGGTGGTGGTGGTGGTGGTGGTGGTGTGTGTGTGTGTGAGATTAACATGCCAACAGCAGATCTCTCTGGATCAAAAACTAAAATTAATTTTTATTTTATTCTCTACCATTGTCTTTATTTCCCAAATTTCATCAAGTAGTCATTTTTTCAATCAGAAAAAAAAATGTATTCTAAATTAAAGAAGAATATAAACTTATAATTCTCAGATACCACTTGCCTTTCCTCTTTTTATTCCCTTCTCTACTGGTATGAATTAGTCCCAAAAAGAGAGGAATTAACAACTGGTAAATTCAGATAACAGTCTGTTTTTGATGTTTGTATTATAGTCCTTTCTCTTTTTTTTTTTAACATTAAGTTTAAGCTTTGCAGTCATGTTTGGAAAAGAGACTCCAGCATGAATCATGTGTGTGGGATACTGATCTTTATCAGAGAATAATATTTAATCATTATCTTTCCAGATCTAATTGACAGAATGTCACAGCTCCACAAAATACACATTTTGCTTAAGATGATAGAAAACCAAGCTAAAGCTATCAGGAAGAAGCAGCATATTGGGCCGGTAAATATACCGGTGACACTTATCTTATGAGGTTGTGGCATTTAACTGAATTCTCTCTATATTTGAAATTTTCTAACATACGCTGTCTTTGCAGCATAGTATTAGACCTCAGCCTCACCACTGCCTTTCAAGTTATATTTCTATTTGTTAACCATTAGCAGATTTGATTTTGGATTAAATGTCAAAAGAGAAATAGGACCTCTTCCCAGCTCCTGTGCCCACAGTTTTCAGCCTTCTCAGAAGATACATTTAACAAAAAATGCCTTATATACATGTGGCGATGCTGTTATCTTGCTTAGCACAGTGGTATTCATTCCTTGACATCTATAGCCCTTCAGAGAATAATTCAAATTTCTGGGTAGATCTGTGCAAAGGGGAAGAGAACCCTCTGCTTTGGAACCATCCATTCAATCCAAACCAGATAGGGACACAGCCTAAGAGAACTGCATTTTGGCTAAAGGATGTGACTTTAGCCACTCATTTAATCCTTTACAACAGCACTAAGGATTTAATGTTACCCTATTTCATAGGTGAGGAAACTGAGGTATAGACTCAGAGACAGCAGTGAAAATTAATTGTATTTCTATATAGTAGGAAAAACAATTGAAAATAAAATAATACCATTTAAAATGGTATCATAAAAATATTAGGAATATTTTGACAAAAATGTGCAAGATCTCTATAGTGAAAGATATAAAATATAGCTGAGAAAAATTTAAAACCTGAATAAAGAGGGAAAGACACCCCATGTTCATGGATTGAAACACTCCATATTTTCAGATGTCAATTTAAAAGATTGATCTGTGAGTTAAAATTTATCATAATTCCAGCAGGCTATTTTGTAGCAATTAAAACAATGATTCTAAAATTTATGTCAAAATACAGAAGACCTAGGATAGCCAAATCTATAAGACCTGAGTTGGAAAACTAACACTCTCTGATTTCAAGGTTTAGTACAAACCCACAGTAATCATAACAATGTTGTATTAGCATAGGGATAGTAAAACAAAAATCAATGAAACAAAATAGAGATTTCAGATAGAAACCCACACATACACAGTCGATTAATTTTCTACAAGGTACCAAGGCAATTCAATGAACAAAGATAGAATCTGAGAGTAGGGTCTGGTCTTGTGATTGCAACTGTGACTAAAACAGGACTCACTACATCAGCATTTGAAGGGGAGAAGCACCAGTTAACTCCCTGGGCATAAGGCAGATTTAGCCCTGATTAGAACCCAGGTCTTCCTGATGCCATAGCTCATGCTTTTTCCACTGTGCTCTACTGCATCCGAAGATGGCCTTGCAATTTGGGGTTGTTACTGAATTATAATACTGCTCGCTGGAAACAAATAACTTTGTCATAGATTTCACTTACTAAAAATATTTAATAACTGCTCTCATTCCTTGTCACAAAACAAAGCCACAATATAGGCGTGAAAAAAATAGCAAAACACTATCTAGGATATGACACTGCCCAATATCCTCTCCATGTGATAAAAAATATGTGTGCCTGTGCTTTCTTTGGTATTTAATTCCATCCTATATATTCATACTGTAGATGGGGTCTCAAATGTAAGATTTTACAATGGGAGACATGCACAAACCAGAATTTTCCTATTTGTTCTTTTGGGGGGAGGGGTTCCATTTGTTTTGTTTATTGTAAAACAATGCAGTCAAAACCTGCATAATCAATGACATGTTTATAAGAACTAAAATGGGTACACAGACATCAACTTTATTCTTTGTCTGTATAAAACAAATTTCCCTGTCAGCACTAGGTAAGTAACTGGTGATCTGGAACATGCTTTTGGTATGTGACGTATTTGAATATGAAGGTTGTTTGGTATCACTTTTTGTGTATGTTTGTTTTAAATTAAACTTTTTATTTTGAGATACTTGTAGATTTGTGTGCATTTGTAAGAAATAATACAAAGAGATCCTGTATACTCTTTACCCAGTTTCCTCCAATAATATCATCTCGCAAAATTGTACTACAAAATTATAGCACAACTAGGATAATGATATAGTCAAGATACAAAGTATTTTCTTCACCACAAGGATACCTCATAGTACCCTTTATAGACACACCCACTTATCCACTTCCCTCCCACCTCCATCCTCTCCAAAATCCCAGGCAAACACTAAGTTGTTCTCCATTTCCGTAACTTTGTCATTTCAAGAATGTTATATAAATGGAATCACAACATTGTATAGCCTTTCAAGATTGCCTTTTTTTTTTTTTCCCACTAAGCAAAATTCTCTGGAGACTTATCCAAGTTGTTGGGTATATCAATATTTCGTCCTTTTTATTGATCAATAGTGTTCCATGGTACAGATGTTCCATGGTTTGTTTAACCATTCACCCATCAAAGGACATCTGGTTGTTCCTAGTTTTGGGTTATTGTGAATAATGTTGCTATGAACATTAGTGTACAGGTTTTGTGAGAACATAAATTATTTCTCTGTGCTAAATGCCCAAAAGTGTAGTTGCCGGGTTATATGGTAAGCACATTTTTTTGTGTGAGAAACTGTTGCATTCTTTTCCACAGTGGCTGTTTCACATTCCCATCAGTATTATCTGAGTGATCCAGATTCCCCTCATCCTCACCAGTTTTTGGTGTAATCACAGTCATTCTGATAGGTGAGTAACGATACCTCATTGCGTCTACCCAAAGACTTGTACACAGAGGAGCCTGCATTTCCCTAATGGTTAATAGTATTGAACTTTTTTTTAACATCTTTATTGGAGTATAATTGCTTTACAATGGTGTGTTAGTTTCTGCCTTATAACAAAGTGAATCAGTTACACATATATCCCCATATCTTTTCCATCTTGCGTCTCCTCCCTCCACATGCTCATTTGCCATCTGTATATCCTCAATGTCTCTTCATGTCTTTTGCCCATTTTCTAATTGGATTTTTGGTTTTTTACTGTTTAATTTTTTGAGTTCTTTATATATTTTAAATCCTAGTCCTTTGTTGGATATATGGTATGCAAATATTTTCCTCTCAATCTGTAGCTTGTGTTTTCATCCACTTAACAGAGTCTTTTGCACAGCAATTTTTTTTTGATAGGTTCAATTTATCATTTTCCCTTTTTTTTTTTTTTTTTGGCGGTATGCGGACCTCTCACTGTTGTGGCCTCTCCCGTTGCGGAGCACAGGCTCCGGACGCGCAGGCTCAGTGGCCATGGCTCACAGGCCCAGCCGCTCCACAGCATGTGGGATCCTCCCGGACTGGGGCACAAATCCGTGTCCCGTGTCCCCTGCATTGGCAGGTGGACTCTCAACCACTGCGCCTCCAGGGAAGTCCTATTGGAAGATTTTTAATCAGAGTTTCAATTTCATTACTTGTGATTGGTCTGTTCATATTTTCTATTTCTTCCTGGCTCAGTCTTAGAAGGTTATACCGTTCTAAGAATTTGTCCATTTCTTCCAGGTTGTCCATTTTATTGGCATATAGTTGCTTCTAGTAGTCTCTTACGATGCTTTGTATTTCTGCAGTGTCCATTGTAACTTCTTCTTTTTCATTTCTAACTTTATTGATTTAAGTCCTCTCCCTCTTTTTCTTGATGAGTCTGATGAAAGGTTTATCAGTTTTATTTATCTTCTCAAAGAACCAACTTTTAGTTTTATTGATGTTTGCTATTGTTTTCTTTGTTTCTATTTCATTTATTTCTGCTCTGATCTTTATGATTTCTTTCCTTCTACTAACTTTGGGTTTTGTTGCCTCTTCTTTCTCTAGTTCCTTTAAGTGTAAGGTTAGATTGTTTATTTGAGATTTTTCTTGTTTCTTGAGGTGGGATTGTATTGCTATAAACTTCCCTCTTAGAACTGCTTTAGCTGTGTCCCATAGGTTTTGGGTCATCGTGTTTTTGTTGTCTTTTGTTTCTGTGTATTTTTTTATTTCCTCTTTGATTTCTTCAGTGATCTCTTGGTTATTTAGTATCACACTGTTTAGGTTCCATGTGTGTGTGTTTTTTATGTGTTTTTCTCTGTAATTCTAACCTCATAGCATTGTGGTCGGAAAAGGTGCTTGATATAATTTCAATTTTCTTTAATTTACTGAGGCTTGATTTGTGACCCAAGATGTGATCTATCCTGGAGAATGTTCCCTGTGCACTTGAGAAGGAAGTGTAATCTGCAGTTTTCTGATGGAATGTCCTATAAATATCAATTAAATCTATCTGTTCTATTGTGTCATTTAAAGCTTGTGTTTCCTTATTTATTTTCTGTCTGGATGATCTGTCCATTGGTGTAAGTGAGGTATTAAAGTCCCCCACTATTATTGTGTTACTGTCAGTTTCTCCTTTCATGGTTGTTAGCATTTGCCTTATGCATTGAGGTGCTCCTATGTTTGGTGCATAAACATTTATAATTGTTATATCTTCTTCTTGGATTGATCCCTTGATCATTAGGTAGTGTCCTTCCTTGTCTCTTGTAACGTTCTTTATTTTAAAGCCTGTTTTATCTGATATGAATATTGCTACTCCAGCTTTCTTTTGATTTCCATTTGCATGGAATATCTTTTTCCATCCCCTCACTTTCAGTCTGAATGTGTCCCTAGGTCTGAAGTGGGTCTCTTGTAGACAGCATATATATGGGTCTTTTTTGGTATCCATTCAGGGAGACTGTGTCGTTTGGTTGGAACGTTTAATCCATTCACACTTAAGGTAATTATCAATTTGTATCTTCCTATTACCATTTTCTTAATTGTTTGGGGTTTATTTTTGTAGGTCCTTTTCTTCTCTTGTGTTTCCCAGTTAGAGAAGTTCCTTTAGCATTTGTTGTAGGGATGGTTTGGTGGTGCTGGATTGTCTTAGCTTTTGCTTGTCTATAAAGCTTTTGATTTCTCCATTGAATCTGAATGAGATCCCTGCCGGGTAGAGTCATCGTGGTTGTAGGTTCTTCCCTTTCATCACTTTAAGTATATCATGCCACTCCCTTCTGGCTTGTAGAGTTTCTGCTGAGAAATCAGCTGTTAACCTTATGGGAGCTCCCTTGTATATTATTTGTCATTTTTCCCTTTTTGCTTTTAATGATTTTTCTTTGTGTTTAATTTTTGTCAGTTTGATTACTATATGTCTCAGCGTGTTTCTCCTTGGGTTTATCCTGCCTGGGACTCTCTGCACTTCCTGGACTTGGGTGGCTCTTTCCTTTCCCATTTAAGGAAGTTTTTGACTATAGTCTCTTCAAATAATTTCTCGGGTCCTTTCCCTCTCTCTTCTCTTTCTGGGACCCCTATAATGTCAATGTTGGTGGGTTTAATGTTTTCTCTTATGCTGTCTTCATTTCTTTCATTCTTCTTTCTTTATTCTGTTCCACAGCAGAGAATTCCACCATTCTGTCCTCCAGGTCACTTATCCATTTTTCTGCCTCAGTTATTCTGCTTTTGATTCCTTCTAGTGTATTTTTCATTTCATTTATTGTATTGTTCATCTCTGTTTGTTTGTTCTTTAATTCTTCTAGGTCTTCATTAAACATTCCTTGCATCTTCTCGATCTTTGCCTCCATTCTCTTTCCACGGTCCTGGATCATCTTCACTATCATTATTCTGAATTCTTTTTCTGGAAGGTTGCCTATCTCTATTTCATTTACTTGTTTTTCTGGGGTTTTATTTTGTTCCTTCATCTGGTACATAATCCTCTGCCTTTTCTTTTTGTCTAATATTCTGTGAATGTTTTTCGTTCCATAGGCTGCAGGATTGTAATTCTTGCTTCTGCTGTCTGCCCTCTGCTGGATGAGGCTATCTAAGAGGCTTGTGCAAGCATCCTGATGGAAGGGACTGGTGGTGGGTAGAGCTGAGTGTTGCTCTGGTGTGCAGAGCTCAGTAAAACTTTAATCCACTTGTCTACTGATGGGTGGGGCTGAGTTCTCTCCTTGTTGGTTGTTTGGCCTGAGACAACCCAGCACTGGAGCCTACAGGCCCTTTGGTGGGGCTAATGGCAGACTCTGGGAGGGCTCACGCCAAGGAGTACTTCCCAGAACTTCTGCTGCCAGTGTACTTGTCCCCACATTGAGACACAGCTGCCCCCTGCCTCTGCAGGAGACCCTCCAACACTAGCAGGTAGGTCTGGTTCAGTCTCCTATGGGGTCACTGCTCCTTCCCCTGGGTCCCAGTGCGCACACTACTTTGTGTGTGCCCTCCAAGAGTGGAGTCTCTGTTTCCCCCAGTCCTGTCAAAGTCCTGCAGTCAAATCCCACTAGCCTTCAAAGTCTGATTCTCTAGGAATTCCTCCTCCCATTGCGGGACCCCCAGTTTGGGAAGCCTGACGTGGGGCTCAGAACCTTCACTCCAGTGGGTGGACTTTTGTGGTATAAGTGTTCTCCAGTTTGTGAGTCACCCACCCAGTGGTTATGGGATTTGATTTTATTGTCATTGTGCCCCTCGTACCATCTCATTGTGGCTTCTCCTTTGTCTTTGAATGTGGGGTATCTTTTTTGGTGAGTTCCAGTGTCCTCCTGTCGATGATTGTTCAGCCGTTAGTTGTGATTCTGGTGTTCTCACAAGAGGGAGTGAGAGCACGTCCTTCTTCTCCACCATCTTGAACCAAACTCTGGAATTCAATTTTGACAATAACCAACTAATTTGAGAAAACCTCACAGTTGGCACTTAGTTTTGGATTTTGGGAAACTCACCCCATGAAATCTGTCTGTATCTAGGTGTAGTCCTTGTTCTCATCTCAGAAGCCCTATATGTTGAATCTGAGTTTGGGCACACTGCAATTTTTCTTTGGTGATCTTAAGTCCCTTTAAGATGAGAAACTTTAGCAAGTGTCTTCTTGTGCAGAGGCTTGAGAAGAAAAGCAAGAAGCAAATCCTCTACATATTGCAATAAGTTAGAACCTCTAGGGAACTTTGTATCCTCCAGATCAGCCTTTAGAATTTGTGAGAAGTAAGGGCTCTTCAGTAAAACCCTGAGGCATTACTGTCCAGGTGAATTATTTTTCTTTGCAAGTAAAGGTGAAAAGGTGTTGGCTAGCTTCATCAGTAGGAATACTAAAGAAGACATTGCATAAATCAATTACAGTAAAGAATTTACTTTAGGTAGAAATGGATGTAAGTAGCATATGAGTTAGGAATAAACAACAGAGTGTCAAGGGATAACAGTGTTACTTATTGCTCCGTGGTCCTGAACAAATCTCTACCTTTACCCTTAGGTTTTCTCCCTGGTAAAGTGGGAATGTTACAGGGGTACTATCGGAATGACTAAACCTTTAAAAAGATCTTGAATAAAGCCTGGAGAGCTTCAAATGCAAAGATGATGCGAGCTTGGATCCAGGAGAAAGATGTACCTTCAAACCCTGGGGTTGGTGAGAAAGCAGTGAGCAACAGTGGGCTCAATTGTGGGTACCACACCTTTTTGCTCACCAGCCCCAAAGCTGTGGGGGGTCTTCTCTGGTTCCCATATAGGCCACCAAAATGTTGACCTGAAATAAATAGACTGCCAGATATTTCTCCTACAAAGATGGATTTATTCGGGGTCAGCAGAGAATTACAATTTGAAGTCTGCAGCCACTGTGAGCCACATGAAAGTTCCTGCACAAGGAAAGGAAAACACTTCTACAGGGAGGAAAAGGAAGTCCAGAGGGTATAGTCAAAAAAGAGTCTGTGGCTTTTCATTGGCTGAATCCTTGCCAGGAAAGAAGAGGACTGTTTCTTCTTCCTGTTGGGCTCTGCTGTGATCACAGGTCATGAGAGTGCCCCCTTCTGGTCTCTCAACTTTTGTTTAACTGAGGTTTCTGTTTATTAATTTTTATAATAGCATTTCCTTATTATTCTTTTGATGTCTGAAAAATGTTTAATGAGATCTCCTGTTTCATTCTTGATATTATTAATCTGTGTCTTCTCTTATTTTTCTTTGTCAGTCTTGCTAGAGGTTTGTCAATTTTAGAGTCTTTTCAAAGAACCAGCTCTTCGCTTCATTGTTTTTATTTTTTTGCTGTTGTTTTCAATTTCATTGATCTCTAGTGTTGCCTTTATTATCTCCACCCCTTTGCTTGTTTTGAGTTTATTTTGCACTTTTTTTTTTAGGTTCTTGAAGTAGAAGCTCAGATTATTTATTTGAGAACTTTCCTCTTGTCTTTCTAGTATATATACTTGTGCTATAACTTTTCTTCTCAGCACTGCTTTTGCTGTGTCCCACAAATTTTGATATGTTGTATTTTCATTTTTATTCTCTCTAATGTATTTTTTACCTTCCCCTGAGACTTCCTCTTTGACCCATGGATTATTTACGTGTGCTCTCTTGTTTCCAAGTGTTGGAGATATTCCTGTTATCTTTTTGTTATTGATTTCTAGTTTGATTCCATTGTGATTACAGAACACGCTGTATGATTTCCATTTTTTTAAGTTTGTTCACATTTGTTTATGGCTTAGGGTGCAGTCTGTGTTGGTACATGTTCTGTGGACAATTGAAAGAACGTGTAGTCTGCCGTTCTTGTGTGGAATATTCTATAAATGCCAGTCAGGTGCTGCAGGTTGATGGTGTTGTTGAGTTCATTTTTATTTTGCTGATTTTGTCTAGGTTTTTCCATCAAAACTCAAAGAGAGAAATTGAGGTCTCTAACTATAATTGTGGATTCGTCTGTTGCTCTTTTCAGTTCTATCAGTTTTTGCAGCACATATTTTGTGGCTCTGTTATTTGGTGCATACACGTTTAGGATTGCATGTTCTCTTGCAAACCTATAAACTATAGGTTTATATAATAAGGAAACTACAAGTTATCTTGTAGTACAAGTAACTACACTACTGTTAATGTGGAGACATATGTGTCCTTGTTCAGGCAGGTGCTCAGAGGTCAGTAATAAGACCTGGAAGATGACAGGGAAGTCTGACTTTCATTTCATGCTGCCAAAAGGAACACAAAGTGGAATTCAGTAGGATTTTTGTCAAACTCTACTCAGACTGTTCAGTTGGTGCTCCTCATGCACTTGACAAAGTGATTATCTCTGCAAGCACTGACGTTGAAGCACGGCGTCCTTTAACTGCTGTCTTTGTAAGGGCCATGGGGGAAAATCACATCCCCACGGCTAGAGCCTCCCATTTTCCTGAATGGACTTAATAATAGCACTTTCAGACACTCTGGAAAGACACTAAAAGTGGGGCCTTGAACTGGAGGGAGGGAGAATCCCCAGGAGCTGGACCTGAAATTTGAGCCAAAGGCAAACACAGAAGTTGCCCATTTGCAGAGGTGGCCCAGCCTCAGCCCTAGAAGTATGCCAGGAGGTGGGCACCGAGGGACACTATAGAGGAGCCTAAACATGGGGCAAGTATCTGACAGTAGCCACATCTAATAACAGAGGCAAGTTCTACTCATTTTCTCTATTACTACCAGTGTATGCATTGGGAAATTTCAACTACAGCTTTGATTGTACACTGTTGTAGAAAATCAGCATATATGTCTGACTGAAATTTGGGCAGAATGAAAAAGGGTATGAATCCCAGTCACCCAAGGTCAGAACGTCCCTTCACTTTTAGGGTTGATCTGGGACAACGTAAACCTAAAGGAAATGATCTAAGCGTAAATTGGATATTGTATATTTCTGACTACAGTAAGGAGGGAGGCAGTTATTGCAAAGGTAACATGGAAGGTGTTCTTGGGAAGCAATGCAACTAAGGAAAAAACTGGGTTAGCAGAAGTAGAAGGCATACTGCTCTCTTTGGGTGACACAGCTTTTGTAAAAAAAAAAAATCATCAAGTATCTTTCAAATTTCATATAATGGTGGGAAATAATTTTCTCTCCTCTTTAAGATGAAAGCCATTTTATTGATTTACTTATCTGATACTTTAAATAGATCCCTAGACTCTGCAGAAAAATTTAAGAGTCACAAGAGTTTCAAAAGTAAAAGGTTAACTAGCCATGGGAAGAAACCGAAGTGGAAATACCTCAAAAGCTATAGCAAAAAAGCAGTGGCAAGTGTTAAACTCTCCAAATGATGAGCATTCTACTCTTTTAGAAGAATAAATAATTCTTCTAACCAGCATTTTTCATGACTGTCCTTCATTGTAGAGAATGGCACATAATTTGGTATCAAATTTTGCTTTTGATAAGGTACAATAGAACTGATTATTGTATGCCTAATTCCAAAAAGTAAAGCAGAGAGGCTCTTTCAGAATTTGACAGTTGAGCTAGCTTTGTCTGGACTAAATATCTCCTGTGTGGGGAGAGGAGTGAAGACTTTTATGAATGCAAATGAATGACAGTATTGTTAGAGTGTAAGAGTATCAACCATGTGTAGAGGGGATAAAAATAGAATGTAGAAGCCCCTGGCAGCAATCTCAGGATGAGGAAAATATAAAGAAAAATGTGCAAATATGGGTGCTTTATACTAATAAAATGTAGATTTGGTTAAAATTTTATAATGCATGTACTGCATAACGTCACCACTGCACCATTTATATAGTGTGTAGAACTTATAATTCTTCAAGACATAGACAGGATTCTGTTTTTGCATATGCTGTGCCTTATGCATAGAATATTCTTTCCCTGCACCTTTAGTTGTTTGAGAAGTATTCATATGTCCAGAGTATTTCCAGTGTCTTCTTCCAAGGATACCATCTGAGAGATTGAATATACACACAGACAGTGGCCAGACCATACATAACAATAGAACTCTAACTCACAACGTCTTCAGTAACCAGCCCAGGAAGCCAAACAATAATTTCTTAGCAATGGGTCCAAAACGATCAGGACATAGGCAGTGATTGCCAGCTTCCCTGTTTTTTTGCCCTGCTTCCAACTCAGGACCAACAAGAGAAAGCCAAACATGCTCCCCAAACCAATCACATAGGATGTTCAGTTTCTAGTTAGCCAACCTCTAGCTTTCCCATGACAACAGCCTCTAGTCAGAACATACCTGAAACCTTCCCTTTTTTCACACCACTTCTCTCTCTGCCTTTGAGTCTCTGCCAAACGCAAATGATTGTGGTTGACGCCTTTGCTTTAACAAGCTCAGAATAAATAGCTTTTTTTGTCCTCATTCAATGATTTATTTATTTCCATATGTCCCTGCTTTTATCTTCCTAGCATCAGTGTCAAAGGATTTAATTTCGAGTTATCGATACTTTCACAAATATGTCTGGCTTATGTCATAGGACTATAACGTCTCTCAATTTAATAAAGATTCAGTAAAAATTCAACAGATTGTGGAGCTGGTCTGTATCGTCATCAGAGATATTTTAGTTTTCAGCATAATATGCTGTACATATTTTGTTAGATACATAGGTAAGCATTTCAACTTTTGGTGCTATTGCATATAGTCCTGCCTGTTAAATTTACAATAACATTGTTCATTACTGGTATATAGAAATATAATTGATGTTTGTAATTTACTTATGTCCTGTGACCTTTCTAAACTCACTAAGTATTAACTCAAGAGGAGTGAAAACATATTCACACAAAAACCTGCATGTGATGCTTTGTTCGTAATTGCCCAAAACTGGAAACAACCCAATTTCGCTTCAGCTGGTAAATGGACAAAAACAACTATGATACATCCATACAATGGAATACTACTAAGCAATAAATAACAGACATTCAATAATGTGGATGAATCTCCCGTGTATTATGCTAAGTGAAAAAACCAGAATCAAAAGGCTTCAAATACATGATTTCATTTATGTGATACTCTAGAAAAGGCAAAACTATAGGTAGGGGGAACAGATCAATGGTTGCCATGGGTTACTGGCTGGGAAGAGATTGACTGCAAAGAAGCAGCCAGGGGACATGTTTTGGAATTGATGAAACCATTCTGTACCTTGATCATGATGTGATTATGGGACTGTATGCATTTGTCAATGCTCATAGAATTTTATAACAAAAACGTGAATTTTAGTGTATTAAATTTAAAAATCAATTAACTGTGTATTTTTTTCTTAATCTACTCATAGGAATGTAGGACAAAGAACGAGGGAGATATTTCACTATATTGGGTTCCACTCTTGGTCAGCTTAAATCATTTAGTCTAGATGCCATGTATAAGAGCCATAGGCAGAATAAGAAGTTTCTGGTTAGCGTCTCCAGGATGTTGAAAATGGTCCCCATTTTGTGCTTCTTATGGAACATTTTCTAATAATCAACTTTGGGCAAAAGGAAGGATCTGTCCTGAGAGGTAGAGTTCTCTATCACTGACAATGATCAAATAGCTCAACCTGAACAACCACTCTGTGGGAATTCTGGAAAGAGGGGAATTGAAGACCTCCAAACCCGGAGATTCCAGTATTCTATCAAAATAAGATAAGTGGGTTGTAAAGATAGATGTGAATCGCTGATACAGGTAAAGGAAATATTGGAAAAAAAGAGAGTGGTAGGCTTGCCTGAACCATTGAAAAATTGCATTTATTGAAGGTTTTTTTCGCATTTTGTTCTATTTTATTTATTTATTTTAACATCTTTATTGGAGTATAATTGCTTTACATCGTTGTGTTAGTTGCTGCTGTATAACAAAGTGAATCAGCTATACATATACATATATCCCCATATTCCTTCCCTCTTGCATCTCCCTCCCACCATCCCTATCCCACCCCTCTAGGTGGTCACAAAGCACCGAGCTGATCTCCCTGTGCTATGCGGCTGCTTCCCACTAGCTATCCATTTTCCATTTGGTAGTGTATATATGTCAGTGCTACTCTCTCACTTCTTCCCAGCTTACCCTTCCTCCTCCCCATGTCCTCAAGTCTATTCTCTTCGTCTGTGTCTTTATTCCTGTCCTGCCCCTAGGTTCATAAGAACCGTTTGTTTTTAGATTCCGTGTATATGTGTTAGCATACGGTATTTGTTTTTCTGTTTCTGACTTACTTCACTCTGTATGACAGACTCTCGGTCCATCCACCTCAATACAAATAACTCAGTTTCATTTCTTTTTATGGCTGAGTATATATGTGCCACATCTTCTTTATCCATTCATCTGTTGATGGACACTTAGGTTGCTTCCATGTCCTGGCTCTTGTAAATAGTGCTGCAGTGAACATTGTGGTACATGACTCTTTTTGAATTATGGTTTTATAACTTTTATATATAAAACTTTTTGAAGTTTTTCTGATGTTTTTAAGCTCGCATATGTCTGCTTCATGTATTGTTATATCCGTAATCCTATTTAGTGTTATCATTCCATTAGCTATTCAGTGTGTGTGTGTGTGTGTGTGTGTGTGTGTGTGTGTGTGTGTGTGTATTATCATTTTTTGGGGGGCTGCACTGTGCGGCATGTGGAACTTCCCTGACCAGGGATTTGGTCTTAACCACTGGACCACCAGGGGAGTCCTGGATATTATTGAATTTAGTTTTAATTTATTCAAAATACATTCAAATAGTTTTATATTTCTGTATAGGAAAAAAACATTCCATTTTAAAGATGAAACTTAAGTCTTAGTGGCTAACTTAACTATTAAACTCAAGATAGCCAGTTGCCCACCTACACTGGATTAATATATCTGTCTCTCATGATATATACAGATGAATAGGTAAATAAAACCTGTATTTCTCATTATTCTTTACTTCCTTAAAAATTTTTATACAATTTTTAAAGGTTATTTTCCATTTACAGTTATTACAAAATATTGGCTCTATTCCCCTTGGTGTACAGTACACCCTTGAGCCCAGCTTACACCCAAGAGTTTGTACCTCCCACTCCCTCATCCCTATATTTCTCCCCCTTCCCACTGGTAGCCACTAGTTTATTCTCTTTATCTGTGAGTCTGCTTCTTTTTTGTTACATTCAGTAGTTTGTTGTATTTTTTAGATTCCACATATAAGTGATATCATACAGCATTTGTCTTTCTGTCTGATTTGTCACTTAGCATAATGCGCTCCAAGTCCATCCACATTGCTATAAATCGCAAAATTTCATTCTTTTTTATGGTTGAGTAATATTCTACTGTATATAAATACATATACCACATCTTCTTTATCCATTCATCTGTCAGTGGACACTTAGGTTGTTTCCATATCTTGGCAATTCTAAATAATGCTGCTATGAACATTGGGGTGCATGTAACTTTTCAAACTAGTGTTCTTTACTTCTTATTACGGGTAAATGGACCTATAAAGATCTATAAGGACAAAATAAATGGGCAGTCATCAATGTTTTAGGGACATGGAAATAAATTAACTTGTGGATGGAAGGTGTTTTAACAGAGATAGGCAGAAGTACCCATAATTCTGAAGAACTTCTTCCCACTGTCTTTTATATATGTAGGCACTTTGCTAGCTGGGATTGGGCTTGGCAGAGGTAAATTAAGAGAAGTTATCCAGAACATTCTTTAAGTAAAATTAAGATTTAGATTAGATTCAAGATTCATCATTGTTCTCTACATATGTCTCTCTGTTAGTGAACATGTGTACGTGCACTCTTAGATGCACTTATTTCCCCTTATGTTTCTCTGTGAACATCATACATGTAGACATTATATGAATAATTATGATGTAATGTACACTTTTCTCCAGATTCCCACAACTTTGAATATGTCAACCATCAACTGTAAATATTTCAGTAAAGGATTTCTTAATTATAGACTTACTGAATTCTACAACATAGCTTTGTGAGTTGTGTTACTTTCGCAAGTTAGATATTCCTTGAAGTTCCTATCAATAAAATATCCCTCCAAAATAAAAGTACATTCTGTGATCTAACATCTAATATTTTTCAGATCGTTACCCTTAAGAAAAAGTTAGAAACTTCTTCTTACAGGAAGTGGATTTAGTGCCTGACTCCTAAACCATTTGGGTTGCTTGTAGAAAGTATATGCAAAGTTTTGAAATGCCTTAGCTTTGCTGAAATGGATCAGAAAGGTCATGGGCAGTAAGACGATCCACCAGGGTAGCAGCACAGATAATAGCTCATGTGTGCAAAGCAGTCCTTTGCTGTGCAAGATGATAGTGTGCGACCACATACACTTCAGTTGAGTTTTTAACAACAACAAAAATCTCAAAGCAGTCTAGGCTATAGATTCAATAGCCAGTTGGAGTTATGCGAGCTTGAAGAAGAAGAAAATGGGTTTCCTCTCTCTCTAATTATTGTACTGGTTAGCTCAGAGAGCCATATGATTCATGAAAAACTGAAATACCATTGTGGTAGGTTGAATAGTGTCCCCCAAATAGTCATGTCTACCTAGGACTTCAGAATATGACCTTGGTTGGAAATAGGGTCTTTGCAGATGTGATTAAATTATGGATAGAGATGAGCTCTTGTTAAATTATGGTGGGCCCCTAACCCAATGAGATTTTCTTTACGAGAGGCAGGAAGGAACACACAGAAAAGAAGATCATTTGAAGCCAGGGGTAGGCAGACATTGGAGTAGCATACAAGCCAAGGAATGCCTGGGGCCACCAGAAGCTGGAAGAGGTAAAGAACAGACTTTTCCCTAGAGCCCTCAGAGGGAGCACAGCCCTACGGATGCCTTGATCTCAGATTTTCGCCTCCAGAATTGTGAGAGAATAAATCTCCATTGTTTTAAGACATCACATTTGCGATAATTTGTTATGGAAACACTAATAAACTAATGTAAGAAAAATTGGAAATCTGTTTGGGCTCATTTTCATCATTGTGCATATATCTTTAATTTTTTGAACATTTTCATTATTCTGTATGTATCTTTTTTATGTTGAATATCCAGATGCCAAACTTTATAAACAGTTTTCACGTTATTTCCATCCCTATTTTACTGAAAGGCTATTTTAGATTAACTTGAGTTTCCTTCAACAAATGCTTTTATTTTTAATTGGCCAGAATGACCCAGCCTACTTCTAAGGTAGAATAATCAAGATAAGTGGATGAATCAATATTTCAGAATGAGAAAAATGCTCCCTACAGGAAAGGTTCTTTTTTTCATACTTTTTATTCCTAGACTGGGTTGACAGATTTCATTTATTTAACATAAAACATGTGAACATAAACACGTTGTTATTCTCTAAATGTCTTACCCTTCACATTTAGGTTTTTTTTTTTAACTTGCTGATGGATACTATCTATTTAATTCAGTTAAATTAGCATGTTATACTTGATTGATTAATTAAATCTTGATTCAGCAATTTTGTTACCTTTTTTTCAAGGATACTTTTACTGTCACTCTTAAGAACAGAAAAGCTCTCAATGTGAGAAAACTCTCCAAGTACTTAAGCCCCACAAAAACCTTTGTTGACAATTGTAACCAACTCATGTTTTATGTGGAGAAACTGACACCCATCAAGATTGGCCTTTATTGTTCTAAACTCTCTCAGAAGAAAAATGCACAAAAACTTTTAAATCTACTCATGTGGGTCCACAGACACCTTGAAACTCTAGGTATAGTTCTTAAAAAAATATAAAGGATCTAGAGAAACGGATCCTTTCATTTCTGTGACTTTATGAGTAAAAATTTGAAACGGAATTGCCCAGAATAATTTCTCCCGAACCAAAGTTGAGAGTCAGTTAGGATACCAACAAAGAGATTAAATCACTCTGGTATTTTCTGGTAATAAATAGTTGAAAGACAGCTGGTTATAAAAAGACTTGTAAAGCAGAAACTTGAAGAATGATCATTTCAGACAAAGTCTCTTTTTGTCTGGGTGACGTGGAGTGGTCATGGCTTATGGGTCCACTGTGGTCAGTCATTTAGAATGAATTCTTCCTACTTAATTGCTCCTCTGATTGCTTGATTGTTCTTATTGTTTGCACTGCAGTTTCTTTACTCCAGCAAGTAAGATGTCATTTCCTTCTTTATTCGTGTTGGCATGGATCTTCTGGAGTGGAATGTCATCCTGGCTCGCAGTCACTGCTGCCTAACAGAGATATGTGGCATTTATAAAGCCTTTCTAATACACAGGGTTACATATCCAAATTGTGCACCATCTGGGTTAATACAAATAAAGTTGTAATAAATCATTCATCACAATGTGAAATGTTATAGAAATTCACATGAATTCTTTTTTTTTTTAACTTACCACATGGATGTTCCCCAGCAGATCTATGGCTCTATAAATCCAAGGAAGTTTATTTGCTAATAATCCCATGATTATAGCTTTGTTTGTTAGTCGCTTTATGCCTCACATAAAATTGTCATTTTTTTAGTGTTGGCAAGAGAGCCTTGATTCAGAACCGTTTAATATGGTGCCTTTTGTGCAGATGGGTTTCGTCCATCCACTGTGCTCCGTCATGTCTAAATTCCAGGCAATAGCATTTTGACAATATGCCTAATGATAAAAAAAACTATAATATATTTCAGGTGCATTTCACCTTTACACAAGTGTGATATATACATATTCCTGCTTCCTTCCCCCTAAAGTAAAAGACGTTTAAAAAACTTGAAAGCAAAGGATTTATTTTTGACTTTCCGAAATATCATCCAAGAAAAAGCCAATGGCAATACTTCATATACAAAGGAAGTAAACAAGAAAAGACACTGGAGGCTTGGAAAAAGGGGGCAACAAGTCCCTTCCAACTCTGCTGAATTGGGAGGGAATTAACAGGAGCCTTCTGTTTCGATGCCTTTCTCTTCCAACCAGCTGAGTTCACAGAGAGCCTCTCCTACGCCATTCAGGATCCCTGCTGAATACTGAGCTTGAATGGATCTGGAAGTAAAAGATGCTGAAAGACAAATGAACAAAGGCACCTTAACACAGGGTTCTTGGGTGGTTCCCCTACTCTTATACTTTGGAGAAATTACTTGTTTTATAGTCTTCCTCACTAGACTATAAACTTTAGTCTTTGGAACAGAGTATGTTGAGCACATGAAACAAAAACAACAAAAGCTATTTATCTAAAGTTGAAGAGGGTGAATTTGTTATTAAAGGAAACGGGAATCTCAGGTAACACAATTGCAAGGTGTTCCTTATGAGAATCTCAAAGTTGTCATTCGTGTACACACTCTTCTCTTACGGCCCATAAGATGTCTCATCCTTGTTTCATATTTCTGTGTCTGCTTCCTTCTCTCAACCGTCAAGAGAAGTAGGGCAAATATTTCCACATCCGTTTATAGATGTCAAAGGTCAGAAGATAGCTGCTGAAATTAGAACCTAAATTTTTTTAATTTCAGCTCTGTGCTCCTGCTTTGACCTTGTAGCGTCAAATTCTGCTGTGTACTCTTCAGCCGGTCAAGGGGTGAGTGATCTTAACCCAGTGATCCTCAAACATTTTGGCGCCAGGGACTGGTTTCCATTGAAAACACTGTCTCCAAGGAGGGAGGGGAGATGGTTCAGGCGGTAATGCAAGCAATGGCGAGCGGCAGATGAAGCTTCAATCCTCGCCTGCCGCTCACCTCCTGCGTGCGGCCCGTTCCTAACAGGCCACGGACAGGGGGTTGGGGACCCCTGTCTTAACCCCAACAAGCTGCACTTTTCTCTCTGTGAAATTATGGTAAATAATACCTGCCTTTTACATCTATAATGTTAGCATTATCAAAAATATATAGAGAGTATATATCTATATAGATCTATATAGAGAGTATATATATATATAGATAGATCTATATAGAGAGTATATATAGATCTATATATATATATATATAGATCTATAGATATTCTAAATCAAAATGTCTAGACAAATTCTTTGCTATTACATTTTTCAACAGATTTTTGAATTCCTTGCACCTTTCTCTATCCACCCTCCCACCTTTCCATCTCAAATCTGGAGAAAGTAAAGTTTTTCCACATCTGATTTCTATCTGATATATCGTTACTTAGCAGCAGACCTTAACTATGATATTCATTAAGAACAGATGATAAGACGTAAACTGTGTTTAAGTGAATTCCTTCCATTTAAAGTAGATGGAAGATTTATGCTATTTTCACAAGTCTGCAGTCCTTATAATGAATCCTTAAAATAGTGATTTGTACCTTGAAAGTCAACAGATATAGTTATAATGGCATGTTGATTATCTCCAGAATTTCAAAATGCCTACCTAAAATCATGCATGTTTCCATGTATGTATAGCAAATCTATATAGGCTAAGTGTCAAGTTTCCTTGTTTATAGGACTTATATTAAATGATCTCTAATTAATTTCATGAGAAATTGAATTAATTAGTTAATAATTACAATTTCTTTGATAAACAAAATATTTTTTAAAACAGGGAGCCCATGAGGAAACAAAATGAAAGCATCTCTTGATAGTACAAAGTTGGAGAAATTCTGCATTCCAGCTTCCAAAATAAATTGGTTCTTAGCTGAAGTGGGTGTGTCCTGGGAGGAGGAAACTGACATTCAGCACCACGTCACTGGCAGGGTCCATACTGTGGAGCCACTTCAGAGTGAAATGCTACCCACGAACTGCTTCATGGGTAAAATGTATCAATACATTGTGTAGGGTGAAAAACTGGGAAGCTAAATGTGAATGTGCCCCCAGACAGGAGGGGAATATGTTCTGGTTGGATAGTGACCCCCCAAAATCCCTGTGTACCTAAAACCTCAGAATGTGACCTTATTTGGAAATAGGATCTTTGCAAATGTAATTAGTTAAGGTGAGGTCATACTGGCGTAGGGTGGGCCCTAAATCCAGTGATTGGTGTTTTCATAAGAGATTTGGAGACACACAGACACACAAGGAAGAAGGCCCTGTGAAGATGGAAACAGATTTTGGAGTGATGTGTCCATAAGCCAAGGAATGCCTGGGTTGTTGGCAATGACTAGAAGCTAGAAAATGGCAATGAAGGATTTTTCCTTACAGTTTACAGAGAGAGCGTGACCCCACCAACACCTTGATTTCATACTTCTAGCCTTCAGAACTGTGAGAATAAGTTTCTGTTGTTTTAAGCTACCCAGTTTTTGTGGTATTTATTATGGAAGCCCTAGGAAATTGATGCAGAAGGTTGAAGGATTTTTGAAAATGATTGTGCTTACTGATTAACAAGCCCTACTCCTCTACTTGGACCCACGTGGCAAGGCAGGTGTTTTTCCCCGGATGTTTTTTTTTGCTTCCTGTCAGGCTTAAATTTTCCAGAGTCAAGCAGTGAATCCTAATTCTGCACACAAATTAAAGTTAGTTGCCCAAACATTATAGTACAATTTTCCAAAGTAATTAATTTACTTAGCTCCTTGATTTGTTTACACTCAGAGCATCTGAGTCATTTTCTTATGTAAGTAAAATGACGTATTTATGTACGACTCTGTGTGTGTGTGTGTGTGTATATTTATGCATGTTGTACACAGGAACATGATTTACTTTTTTCCAGATTGAACACTTCTTAATGTGTTAGAGTTTCCAATAAGACAACTGCCATCAGTTAAACAGCCATTATATTGAGAAAGACGAACTTCAGCAAAAATTTATTGATGTTCATTACCGAAGAACTATAAATGCCATAAATGTTCCATACATGCCACAATGCAGTTCACGATTTCTTTTTGTTATTGATGTGTTTCTTTTTATTCCAGCTTTATTGAGATATAATTGACATGTAATATTGTGTAGGTTTAAGGTGTACAATGAAATGATTTGTAATACGTATATATGCAAATGATTACCACAGTAAAGTTAGTTAACACATCTATCACCTCACGTAGTTACAATTTTTTGTGGGTGGTGAGAACTTTTAGGGTGTCCTCTCTTAGCAACTTTGAAATATACAATACAGTATTCTTAACTATATCACTGTGCTATACATTACATTTTAAAGCTGGAACTTTGTAACCTTTGACTACCTTCATCCATTTCTCCTCCCACCCCTGGTAAATACCAATCGACTCTCTGTTTCTATGAGTTCAGTTATTTTAGATTCCACATATAAGTGATATCATGTAGTATTTGTCCTTCTCTGACTTATCTCACTTAGCTAATATCCTCAAGGTTCATCCACATTTTCGTACATGACAAGATTTCCTTCTTTTTTATGACAATAATATTGCACTGTATATAAATACATATAACAATTTCTATATCCATCCATCTGTCAGTGGACGCTTATGTTGTATCCATACCTTGGCTATTGTGAATAATGCTGAAATGAACGTGGGACTGCATATATCTCTTTAAGATACTGATTTTATTTCTTTGGGATATATAATCAGAAGTGGAACTGCTGGAATATGTGGTAGTTACAATTTTAAATTTTTGGATGAACTTCCATAATGTTTTCTATAAAGGCTAAACCAATTTATATTCCACCAACAGTGCACAAGAGTTCCCTTTTCTCTACACCCTCACCAATGCTTATTAATGCTTATCTTTTTGATTACAGCCATTCTAAAAAGAGTGAGGTGATTGTGGTTTTTCTGTGCATTTTCCTGATGACTAGTGATGTTGAGCACCTTTTTATGTACCTGTTGGCCATTTGGATGTCTTCTTTCCATGCTGTGGCAGAAAAAATACAAGATGAGCTGGGAACATCTTGTTCTGACACAAATTAAGTGGTCAAGGAATTATGAAGATACATCAAAAGGACACAGTAGCCAGACTGAAGGGGCTCCCATTGATCAAATCTTTGAGAAGTTGAGCATCAAATTAAATAATAATAGTAAAGATTGTAACCCACTGACTGAAGAAAGAATGCATGAGTCCATTCTAGTATAAATAAATTATAAATAAATAAATAAATGGTTTGGCGAAGGAGGGATATTTACCTATCCTCAAATTATTTACTCACAGAATAATTTCACAAAAGAGAAACCTGATGGGCATTACCATTATAAAGTGATCAAAGTTAGCATCACCAGAAATAGGACATAGAGAAGTCACATTCCATCTGATAGAACACACTGAGAGGAAGAAGCATCACTTGTACATTTTCAGTATGCAAAACTGAATCACATCGTGAGGAAGACCCCATAAGGGACATCCCACAAAATAATTAGGCCTACAGCCTTCTAGAAAGTCAAGGTCATGAAATGCAAGGGAAAATTAAAGAACTGATCTAGAATCATGGAGACTAAAAAGCCATGATAATGTAATGCTAAGCATGATTCTGGACTGGATCCTTTTTTGCTGTAACTGACATTATTGAGATAAAAGGATAAATGTGAATTTGGTCTGAGCATTCTATGGTAGTAATGTTACTTTCCTGATTATGATCATTTGATTGTTAATCGTGTTATATAAGAGAATGATCTAGAGTATTTGGTGGTTAAACGCATCATGTTGACAATTTACCCTCAAAAGATTCAGAAAAAAACCTTCTTTGGACTGAACTTGAAACTTTTCTGTAGGTTTGTGATTATTTAAAACAAGCAAACACTACTGCATTATTTCTGAGAATAAAAATGATAAAGTAGAGATTTTGCTTAGATGCCAAAAATACCTTGGTCTAGGATATGGTCCTGAGTTCTATAGACCAAAAATGTCCATATGTAAATGTATTCAGAAGTGATCTTTGTATTGGAGGGGCAAACTCATATTAACCAAATTCACAAGAGGAGACAGTATAAATCACAATGCAAAATCTTTTTTTTCCCACATAAATGGCCAAGAATTCTTTTTTAATTTTTTTTATTTTGTATTATATTTTTAAATTTTTATTTTGTATTGGAGTATAGTTGATTTACAATGTTGTGTTAGTTTCAGGTGTACAGCAAAGTGATTTAGTTATACATATACATGTATCTATTCTTTTTTGGATTCTTTTCCCATATGGGTTACTACAGAGTATTGAATAAAGTTCCCAGTGCTATATAGTAGATCCTTGTTGATTATTTTACATATAGTAGTATGTATATGTTAATCCCAACCTCTTAATTTATCCCTTCCCTCCCCCACATTTCCCTTTGATAATCATAAGTTTGTTTTCTAAGTCTGTGAGTCTGTTTCTGTTTTGTAAATAAGTTCATTTGTATCACTTTTTAGATTCCACATATAAGTGGTATCATATGATATTTGTCTTTATCTGACTTAATTCACTTAGTATTATAATATCTAGTTCCATCCACGTTGCTGCAAATGGCATTATTTCATTATATTTTTATGGCTGAGTAATATTCCATTGTATATATGTACCACATCTTTATCCATTCATCTGTCAATAGACATTTAGGTTGATTCCATGTCTTGTCTATTGTAAATAGTGCTGCAATGAAAGTTGGGGTGCATGTATCTTTTTGAAGTATGGTTTTCCACAGATATATGCCCGAGAGTGGGATTGCTGGATCGTATGGTAGCTCTATTTTTAGTATTTTTAAGGAACCTCCATACTATTCTCCATAGTGGTTGTACCAATTTACATTCCCACCAACAGTGTTTCTCCACACCGTCTCCAGCATTTATTGTTTGTAGACTTTTTGATGATGGACATTCTGACTGGTGTGAGGTGATACTTCATTGTAGTTTTGACTTGCATTTTTCTAATAATTAACAACATTGAGCCTCTTTTCATGTGCTTTTTGACCATCCATATGACTTCTTTGGAGAAATGTCTATTTAGATCTTCTGTCCATTTTTGGATTGTGTGGCTTTTGTTTTGTTTTGTGTGTGTGTGTGAGAGAGAGAGAGAGTTTTTGTTTTGATATTGAGCTGCATGAGCTGTTTGTATATTTTGGAGATTAATCCCTTGTTGGTTGCTTCATTTGCAAATATTTTCTTCCATTCTGTGTGTTGTCTTTTCATTTTGTTTATGGTTTCTTTGCTGTGCAAAAGCTTTTAAGTTTCATTAGATCTCATTGTTTATTTTTGTTTTCATTACTCTAGGAGGTGGATCCAAAAAGATATTGCTACGATTTATGTCATAGAGTGTTCTGCCTATGTTTTCCTCTAAGAGTTTTATAGTGTCTGGCCTTACATTTAGGTCTTTAATCTATTTTGAGTTTATTTTTGTGTATGGTGTTAGAGAATGTTCTAATTTAATTCTTTTACATGTAGCTGTCCAGTTTTCCCAGCACCACATATTGAAGAGACTGTCTTTTCTCCATTGTATATTCTTGCCTCTGCTGTTGTAGATTAATTGACCATAGGTGTGTTGGTTTATTTCTGGGCTTTCTATCCTGTCCCACTGGTCTATAAGTCTGCCTTTGTGCCAGTACCATACTGTTTTGATTACTGTAGCTTTATAGTGTAGTCTGAAGTCAGAGAGCCTGATTGCTCCAGCTCTGTTTTTCTTTCTCAAGATTGCTTTGGGGCTTCCCTGGTGGCGCAGTGGTTGACAGTCCACCTGCCGATGCAGGGGACACGGGTTCATGCCCCGGTCCAGGAAGATCCCACATGCCACAGAGCGGCTGGGCCGGTGAGCCATGGCCGCTGAGCCTGTGTGTCCGGAGCCTGTGCTCCACAATGGGAGAGGCCACAACAGTGAGAGGCCCGTGTACCGCAAAAAAAAAAAAAAAGATTGCTCTGGCTATTCAGGGTCTTTCAGTTTCCGCACAAATTTTAAGATTTTTTTGTTCTAGATCTGCAAAAAATGCCATTGGTGATTTGATAGGGATTGCATTTAATCTGTAGATTACCTTGGGTAGTGTAATCATTTTGACAATATTGATTCTCCCAATCCAAGGACATGGTATATCTTTCCATCTGTTTGTGTCATCTTCAATTTCTTTCATCATCATCTTATAGTTTTCAGAGTACAGTTCTTTTGCCTCCTTAGGTAGGTTTGTTCTGCTGCAAAATCATTTGATCGCAATTTTTTAAATATATAATGTCCAAGGGGAATCAACCACTCAAAATCATTGGTGGACTATCATCTTCCTGCAAGGAAAATATTTAATGGAATTTCTAAGTAAATCAGAAGAAAATGTTGGGGAAACACGGAGCAAGAGTTAAAGGATGGTTAATGGCTAATATCATCAAACTATTATAAACACCTAGATATTTTTCCATTATGTATAGAAGTCCTGGGCTTTGAAGTCAAAAAGACTTGAATTGAAATTCTAGTTTCAGACTTTATTTGTGTGTTCTTGAGCAAATTAATTAACCTTTAGAAGTCTCAGTTTCCTCACTCAAAAAGTAAAGACTGTAACTTTGCAAGACTAATTTGAGGATTGAATAAACTAATGCACATAAAGCATTTAGCACACAGTTTATACTAAACAAGTGTTAACTTTTGGTTACTATTCTTATTTTGCCAGCTAAGTGTGCTGAATAACTGCATTGAAAGGCAGAGGCCCTTGTTCTTCTAAGAACCTTGGAAATATACTGGTAAATTCTTATTCATGTCTTACTATTTCCAACCAACCTGATAACTTTCCACCCTGGGTTAACTCAGCATTTCTGCAGACTGGGTGAAATGCTATTGATAAGCTAAAACTTTAGAAAAAAATACAGCCATTCTTTTATAAGATGCCTAATGAAATGCCTGGAACATGTTAGAGGCTTAATGAATATTTGATGAATGAATAACTCCATGAATAAAAGATAGCCATGAATAGAATCTGGATGTCTTCAAAAGTCCTCAGTACTCACATACAGATTGTCAATTAGGATAGATTATGTTTATAGTTGTCTAACCTTAGTCATTACACAGAGTGTTTTTCTTAATTTCATTCTCAAATTGTAATCTTAAAGTTTTAGGGTTACCTTGAAAGTGTGAGATAATTTTTGGAAATACAGTTGTAAAACTTAGCCAAAAGATTCTATTCTGGGCAACTCATTCTCTGGTAATTCCAATGCATGAGATGTTTCCCTACTAAAATGCAGGCCCAAGGTATACAACAGCATTGTTGATGCCTAATAATTTAATGCCGTTTCCAGTAATGCCCAAATTATTTCATATGTTGTTCATCGAATATACTCTATGGTATAACTTCCATTTGGGGTAAAGTATCATGTTTAATTGACATTTATAGTTTCTGTTGTGATTAACATTTGTCCATAATAACAAAAGAGAAGGAAAGCATTATGATTAAGAAATGCTCATATACAAATTTCTAGGTGTTAAGAAGAGTTAAAGGATTTCACTTTTAAATGCTTTAAAATATAACTGATATCTATAGTAAATATGGTTTTAAACTATAGTATTTTCCCCCCCAAAATAACCCCATTTTCCTTTTGAGAAATTGGTGTCAGATCCCTGAGCTTCTCTTCCTTTGTCTCAATCCTATTCTACTTTCTAAGCTAAAAGGAAAGAGGGCAGGAGAGGTAATGTCAGAGAGTCCGATGATGATAAGTCTATATGAGTGATGGGACACAGCTAATTTGTACATCATTGTTCTTGGGGCCACACCTGAACAATGCAGTCTTTTAGAGCTCCCACTGAAATCTCCTCTTCAGCAAGATGAGCGGTTTAACTAGCTCTAAAGAGCTACACCTGGTAGCCTTAGTTCAGCCTCCCATCAAACCACCTTTCATTTCCTCAGAAATCCCAATAAGGCTCCTGGGCTTGAAAGTCATCCATCTTTTGCTTTTGGAAGGACTAAAGCTCTCAGGGTCTCTTACGAACAGGTTTTAAGAGGCAAGGAAAGAAATCCATTTTTTTCCTCCTACAAAGGGGAACATCTGGGAATAGACGCTGTGCATCTGACAAGAGAAATGACATCACAGAAGTGTTATTCTTTTGACTCATTTTTAGTCACTTGGCATAGCATAAGTAACAGTTGTTTATCATCTCATGGACACTCTTCAAAAGACGCTAATTTTGTGATGCTAATTAATATCACTACCAGTAACCCTAAGCTCTGTGCCTTGCAGCTGGTATTGGCTAGGGGCAGAAAAGCAACATCTGCATGCAAATATTTATTTATTCAATAGATTTTCTAGAACCCATCACCAGCACCCCTTCCCACAAAACTGAAAACCTCCAATAGCATAAATCATTTGCAGGTTGTGACATTAAACTGAACAATTGCTCTGACTCCTAAAATAACAATTGCCTAAAATAACAATTGGAAGCAGCTTAAAGTAAAAAAGCAGAATGTGACTCCCACTTTCCCCCCTGCAGAGGCCTACCTCTTGCCAGAATGCACCAGAACCATGGAAGTCTGTATTGTTTCAAATCAGGCATCAAATAGAGTCTAAGTGTTCTGCTAACTAGCACACCCACCATTTGTCATTGGCGCAAAAGGAAAAGGTTCTTTTTTCAATTAATTATATAAATAAAGAAGGGAATTGCCATAAGCCGAATGATACCTTTTTCTTCAATTTTTAGATATATTCTCCCCTCCTGCAATCTCCTTTAATAATTTCCCACTATGAATATTGCATGCCCTTCAGTTAATTATTTATGTTGATGAAAGATGGCACGTACTGTGCCTTCTAGGATTCCAGTTGAACCTGATTCTGTGCTAGCTAGGCACAGAGAGGAATTAGAGCTCGCAGAGGACTTTGGTTTGTAGAAAATCTTGTAGCTATTTTTTCAAATTCAACATTCACAATCCATTTTTTTGTCTTACAAGATCATTCCATCTGTCACCACCATTGCCATCCTCTGAATGTCACTTCATATATTTCAAAAATCACTTGGAACTCTCATAATAGAGACCACCAGTCAAATTTCAAAAGTCCAGCCTCCTGTAGACCTCCTTACCAACTTACATTGATTCAAGACTACAGAGACTCAAAGTTTAAGAATCTTTTCTGTTTTTAGCATAAAACTCTTTTTCAGAAAGAATCTCTGGTTATCAGAAATACTTCGTTCCTTCTAGAAGGAGTCTTCCCCAAATCATGAACCAATTTTAGAAAAAAAGGAATCCTGGTTCTTTACTTATTGAGAGGGAAAATTTGGAGGGAACCTATTTGGAAAACTATTGTCTCCACGACTTCTTTTCATAATGTATCTATTAACAAAAAGCTAGATTGATTTCTGGGGAGTTTGAAGTCTAGTTTTCTCATAAAATGCAATAAAGAATGAAATGGCTAAAGATAACCTTCATAAAAAAAGAGAAAATAAGATAGAAGCTATTTCACTCCTTGTAAACTGAATTTCTAGATACTGTAAGAATTATTGACAGGGATGGATGGGTTGGGTGCCCCTTTTAAGAAAACAAATACAAAGGCAGAAGAAACCTGGGTGTGTGTGTGTCTTTATATGCTTAAAAGAATATAAAGGGCAATAGTTTTTTTTTTAATTATAGTTGACGTACAATATTATATAAGTTATAGGCGTACAATATAGTGATTCACAATTTTTTTTTTTTTTTTTTTTTTTGCGGTACGCGGGCCTCTCACTGTTGCGGCCTCTCTCGTTACGGAGCACAGGCTCCGGACGCGCAGGCTCAGTGGCCATGGCTCACGGGCCCAGCCGCTCCGCGGCATGTGGGATCTTCCCGGACCAGGGCATGAACCCGTGTCCCCTGCATCGGCAGGCGGACTCTCAACCACTGCACCACCAGGGAAGCCCGATTCACGATTTTTAAAGGTTATACTCCCTTTATAGTTATAAAATTCCTTCTGTTATACAATATATCCTTGTAGCTTATCTTATACGTAAGAGTTTACCACTTAATCCCCTCCCCCTGTATTGCCTCTCCCCCTTCCCTCTCTCCACTGGTAACGACTAGTCCGTTCTCTATATCTGTGAGTGAAAAACAGTAGTTTTAAGGAGCTTTATAAAAATATAAGGAAAAATGAATATTGAGAAAGCATGCAATAAAAGGGGAAATTGCTCTCAACCTGCTGAAGCAATAGAGAGAGTCTTAATTTTTAAAATTTTGCTTTTCATTGTTCAGATTTTTTTCTAAATTAAATGTTAACATTTATTTTTTTAAAAGGAAAAGGAATACAAAATTACATACAAAGCGAATAATATTTAGAGTGAGACAAAATCACAACAAAATATAAATTTTTAAAAGTTAAGAAATAATACCAAAATAACACATTTTATTAATTAATGACCTGATACACCCTATAGTATTTTTATTTCTTACATTTTGGGGGCTACATGCTCTTTGATTACCTCTTTATACAACAGTGCTTTTTTAATAGGTAACTTAGTTTTTCCTCTAGCATGAGTAATGGACATTTATTTATAATGATAATTTTAAAACATTTCTTTCAGTTCCAAACTTGTTTGGTAATGTCAATGTACATTTTTATGATTGTCTCAAATTTGAAATTTGAGACAATCCCTGATAAATATCATATTTGTGAGCTGTACAATTTGGAAGAATTTGCCATGGACAAACTTCTGCTTCTGCTTCTTCTCCTCTATTATCCAAACGTTTCTGCTGCAGAGTATCAGCATATTGGAGGATAAGAATATTACTACACCAGCACAATTAATATTAGCTTAACTACAAACAAAAAAGACTGTGAACCAACTAAGTATATCCCACTAAAGCCAATGGAAATGTATCCTCAACTCTACTTTTATTTAGTAAGACTCTCTAAATGTCTATGGCCTTTCAATGACACTCCATAAGAGTGAGAGGTCCTGAAACGTGATGTCATGAGCTTAGTAGTAAATGATAAATCTCTGATTATTGCCTTGGGAAGAAAGGAAAAATGGATATTAATGTTAACAAAATCCAAACATTTTATGAGTATGGCCTTCTGGTGGACAAATATGGGAGATGCTATGATACTCAGTATTTGAAACCCAGCCAATGCTGCATTAATAATGGAAGATAAAGATTTTTAACATATTGTGTTAAACAATAATTAAGAAACTGATGCCACATTTACTTTTTCGATATTTTCAGGTGACCTGAACAAATCTTCTAATGCATCTAGGGTACTGGCTGAATTATCAAAATGCTATATATGATTGGATTGATGAATTTGAGAAACAGAACAAGTTTGCAAGCAATTTCTAAAAATTGCTTAAGAAAGCAAACAATTCTGAGAATTCTAATTGATTCTAATACAATTAACAAAAGCAATTTCTGAGTTTACGAGCAATGGAAATAGTGTTTTATCTTTGTCCCATCTATTTCTCATAGGAAGCATATTTCTGAAAAAGTCTTTCTAAAGGATCCCTTCCAGTTTTTTAAGCTTGGTTCCTTTGTACTCTAGATGGAGCACTTAGCCTTCTGCTTTCACTTTTGGTTTCATCAAGGCTGAATTACAGTCATGGAGGAGTCGGGAAAGGCTTTCTTTAGAAAGCTTTATCGATAGTCTTCAAAAATAAGGAAGGGATTTCAACTCTTCCATACAAAATGGCTCCTTCTATCCAAACAGCCATGTTTGTGTGTTTTAATGATTACATTTCCAAAGCTGATTGGTCTCCTGGTTTTCTGGTTCATAAGTAAAGAATGAGCATGTTGCTTAGTTCCTCATAATTTGAAGTAGTTCAAGGACATTTCTTAAAAAGGGTTAAAAAACAATCAAGAGTGAAGTTGGCAAGCCTCATCATCATCAGCCTATGCAGTTGTTTGTTGTGCTTGTGCCCATGGAAATGTCCTATCAGTCCTAAATTTAATGCCATGACTGAATGTGCCAGGAGCAATGATTTTCAGGGGTTTTGCAATGTTTCCATTCTTTCTTTCTTTCATTTAAATTGGATTTGTTACTGACTCACTGATACATTAAGTACCCTGTAAATTCCCAGTGATAAGATAATATGATTTCTTGTTTCTGGGGACATTGAATAAAAGAAAAATCAGAGCACAGGTGTCTAAACATTTTGCATTAGCAAGCAAACCCAACATGATAAAAACACACAGCTTTCTAAATTCAAAACTGTAAAGATTCTATATAACCAGTGACCCATTTTACTAGGTAAAAATAAAAGATCTGGAAAAAATAAAAGATTCCTATGGCCATACTATAAAATAATATAGGATTTAAAATAATTATTAATGCGTACTCAGAATTTTACAGCTTTGTACATGTTTTGTGCCAAAAGAATGATTTATTCCTGAAATATAAAAGTGGGATGAAAACTTTCCCTAGTGAAATTATTTTGTGATCGAGAGGACAAGTCAGCTTCACATGCAGTAAATGACAGTGGTAAGTACTGGGATTTATTCAACTCAGCTATATAAAATACACCAACACCTTTTTGGAAAACAGGACTGAGAGGCAGCAAATAGCCATAAACAGTGTGTTTCTGCTCCCAAAAGTAAAATAGCCATGAGATTAAAAAAGAAGTTTCTCTTCCAGCTTTGAACGAAGCCAGGTTTGCCCTAAGTGTTTTCTCTAAGGCTATGAATTCATTTATCTAAGGTAATTTCTGGCTAAGGTCAACTAAAAAACAATTCCTTTAAAATAAACTGATCATTATTAGGAAAACTGAATGCCTTCCCTGACCTTCAAGGCATTGAAACTCATCCTCTGTGCCCATTTTTATCCCCCCAAGCATGGCCGTCTCATAGTACTTAACACTCAGGATTGTAATTGCCTGTCTATATGTCTCTCCTGTCAGAGAAGGAGAGATCATTAAAGGCAGATGATGTGCGTTGTTTATCTTTATTTCACCAGCGCAGGGCCCGTGGAAGGCACTTGTCAAATATTTATTGGATGGATGGATGGATGGATAGATAAAAGACAGATGATAAATAAAAGTAAAATCATCCACAGATATTCTAGGTTTTGAAACCAAGTAATATTCATCTTTTTATAGACATAGCTGTACCTATATATAAACAGTGATAAATAATTCCCAAAGAGCTTACAAGACTACATCTAAAACAAATAAGAAATTTCTGAAGCTTCTACTGTCAAAAAAAATCACTTTTAGGAAAGGTGATATAAAACAATGGTTCTAAATTCTACGACTAATAGCAATAATAATCTATGGGCTTCCCTGGTGGCGCAGTGGTTGAGAGTCTGCCTGCCAATGCAGGGGACACGGGTTCGTGCCCCGGTCCGGGAAGATCCCACGTGCCGCGGAACGGCTGGGCCCGTGAGGCATGGCCGCTGAGCCTGTGCGTCCGGAGCCTGTGCTCCGCAGCGGGAGAGGCCACAACAGTGAGAGGCCCGCGTACCGCAAAAAAAAAAAATAATAATAATAATAATAATCCTCAACTGTTGTGGGCCTCCCATCCACTGACAGAGTAGTAATTGCTTCTCATGCATTTATTTCTCACAACTTTTATATACCTATTTGCTAATGGGTAAATCAAGGCAATAAAGAGGGTCTGTTACCTTCCTAAGGTCACAGAATAAGTGGAAGAATTACGGCTTGGATTCAGACACTCTGAATACAGACTTTGTGTGCTTAATCACCAAGCCACATTCTTCTCCTTAGGTAGTGAGACTGAAAGGGAAATACTGTCAAATATTATCAAATCTGACCCACAACATATTTTCTGGGTGTGAGCCTAAATTACTGACAATGAAAAGAGAATTATTTCCAGAAAATAGAAAAGTGCAAAGTTCAGTTATTTCCATTAATTGAATAATGAACTTGTTGAAATACCGTGATATCACTTGATCCTACTTTATAGCACAGAGAATAGATTTGTCTAAGAGTCTTTGTAGACTACAGTCCCTGTACAAGGATCAAGAACGTTTTAGACCAGGGAGGGCAAATGGGTTCCAACTTTTGTGCCAAAGTGTTCACTTCCTGGACATGAATGCTGAGGCTAGCCTGGAGAAGCTCCCACAGTCATTAGTACCACCTGCCCTGAGTACACAGGAGCCCTGCCACTGGACACGTGCCATTCATGTGCTGTCCTTCTCCTAGGAACACTGTTGGGATACGTGTCTAGCACAGTGGCTCTTCAATCAGGTTGTACATCAGAATCACCTGTGGAGCTTTTGCAACCTACACATACCAAGGAAAGACACTCCTTGCCTTCCATAAACATGCAGTTCTGGGAGGAAAAGTCATATAAGCAGGTTGTAAGGTACAACTGAAAACACAAAGTCTCTTCCCATGTCTTCGTGAATTAGGTAACCACCTCAGAATAAAGACTTGAAAACACTTCTAGTTGAATACAGACCTGCCTATGCATTTAAATATTTTAGCCGTTTCAGGTAGCAATGCAATATGTAATTTGATAGAAATATTGGGAGCACATATATGTATAGTCTTCATAAGAATTTAATTTTTAAAAGGTGTTGTTTTAAATATATAAATTATTAGCAAATAAAAAAATAAAATCAAGAAAGGAAAAAAGCAAAAATGGGTCCAAAATGGTGGTTGTGACTAACTAGTGATGTCTTCAAAATCTTTCTGGAATCTAGTTTGTTGGCTGCAAATAAAGAGATAAAAACAATGCAACTGAAGGAGTCAACTCTTTATACTGTATTTCCATTTCAAATGGCAAAAACTCAACCTTTTCCCTAGTGAAATATTTTAAATGAAAGTTCTTTCGGTAACTGCAGAAGCACTAAAAGAATTGTAGTTACATGAAAGATGTGTTTGAGAATAAGGAAAGGGAAAAATACTGAAGAATCTTGAAAGTTACTCTTCTTTTTTACCACCATGCCAAAATAATAGAGTTCTGAAATATTAACATGTGAAGGGTAATCTCTGAGACCTTTTGCCACTTCCTAAAATGAAGAAAGGTTGCATACATTTCTGTCTTGCTGCTATGAATAATAAGAAGCCATGGGATTCCTTGTAGCAGTCCTGGAATAATTATGAAACAGCTGATTAAGTTCAAAGTTAGCATGGAAATCTGTTCTTTTAAAAGTCTTTCATAATCTATCTCTAGAGGGAGATAATTCTATCAAATTTGAATTAATCCATAGATAATGGCAAGACTATTGTCCACTATTATGTGTCTATATGTGAGATATGAATATTGCATGGACTCTAAGATTTCACAGTAAAATAACTCAGGGCCAGATTATAGAAGGGATTAATTGTAAATAGTACAAGTTATGACAGTCACCCCCAGAAAGGGATTAATCAACTTCAAACACAAAACTTGACCTAACAATAACAGCCTAACCACAGATAATTCTTTGGAGAGTGGATTTTTAAAATGCAGGTCACACAATGATCCCTTTATAGATCCAATAAAACATTTTTAAAATTACCCTATCTGGTATCATTATAAAGTATAATCAGGTCCCAGTATTATCATTACTACTGAAGCCTATAGTAGAATTAATTGTTCTTCATTTCAAGTCAAAAATAGGCTTTTTATCAAGAAACCTAAATTAAAGCCTTCAAAAAGTTTCCATTTTGAATAGTTAAGCACATTATTAGTAATTGGGATGTAAGCACTCATTCATTTTATCTTTTGTTCATGCCTGGTTTCTATTCTTTCAGTTTTGAATCCATATTTGTTCTACACATACAGCCAAAGTACAGAAAATAATGGGGATTTCTGCATATGGGGTTACATTGTTCCTAAGGTGTGTGGACAAATGATAATAAAGTAAGTTTGTACTTTATATAAAAATAAAGGTTTAAAAATTGTTTAAATTTTAGCAACACTTACATACGTGTATATATGTATCTACACATATATATAATAAAAGTTACCAACTTAACAGTTTTTAGGTGTGCAATTCAATACTGTTAACTGTAGTCATTGCTGTGCAGCCGATAGCCAGAACTCTTTTCATCTTGCAAAACTAAAACTCTATGTCCATTAAATAACAACTTCCCCTTCTCCCCTCCCTCTAGCCTCAGGCAACAACAATTCTATTTTCTGTCTATGAATTTGAGTTCTCTAGCTGTCTCATATAAGTGGAATATTACAGTATTTGTCTTTTTGTGACCAGCTTTTTTCACTTACTATAGTGCCCGAGTTCATCCAGGTTGTAGCATGTGTCAGAATTTCCTTCCATTTTAAGGCTGAATAATATTCCATTGTATAAGTATACTACATTTGGTTTATCCATTCAGTCACTGATGGACACCTGGGTTGCTTCCTCCTTTGGGTTATTGTGAATACTGCTGTTATGAATATGGGTGTACAAATATTTCTTTGAGACCCTGCTTTCAATTCTTTTGGGTACATGCCCAGTAGTGGGCTTGCGGGATCACACGGTAATTCTAACTTTTAAGTTTTTTGAGGAACCGCCAAACTGTTTTCCATAGTGGCTACACCATTTACATCCCTACCAATAGTGCACAGGGTTCCAATTCTTCTACATCCTCACCAATACTTGTTATTTTCTGGTTTTTTAAAAATATGAATTAGGCTTTACCTAGCAGCCTTAAATGTATTTCAAACGATCTATCTATTATACCTGCTGGGGATGAAAATCTGAGCTTTTTACTTTCTATAGGAAAAGATTGTTAAAGTTGAAGATGCAGAAAATGAAACTTTTCTAACAACTATGGATCAATGTTAAGCCCTGATCCCTCCCCCTCAAAATATCTGACATATTCTTTGTACAAAGTGTGCACTCAGGAAATAATTTTTTAAATAAATGAGATAAAATGTTTTAATTTCCCACAGAGTTTTAAAATCCAAGGTGAATTTCAAAATTCCTCAGGGTGAAGGACACATACTTTTAGGTTATTACTCTACCCTCATCTGTCTAATGGACATTGCCTCACTTGGTAAACTATTTCTTTTGGTTGTTATGAGGATTAAATGAATAATCCAAAGCACCCAGAACAGCCCATTATAAATTTAATAAATGTTAGCTGTGATCATTTTTATAATTATTTAAATACTGTAAAAAGTAGCAACAAATTAGCAATTAAATACAATTACATGTTTTTAGCAGTATATTAGGCACAGTGTTGAACATTGTCAAAGTACAAATAATAATTCATGCCTGAATAATATGGAAATATAGTTTAATTTGAAAGAAAAAAGATAAACACAAAACAATGTAAAGTCTAATGCAAGGCAGGATTAAATCACTTCCATTTGAAACTCCCTTTCTTTAGCATCATGACTTTGTATAATTCTTCTTCTCATAGTACATCTTCCTCATTTCTTTCCCCCCACCCATGTATGATTTTTACCTCAGTCTTCTAGTCTTCTCTTTTTACCTGTTTTCTCCCTTGATGATCTTATCTGCTCTCATTTCACCACCATGGAGATGATCACAGCCTGAATATCTCTCCTTCAATGGTGCTGATTCATCTACCTGATGAACAATGACATACCAGTGCCATTTTGAAAGCAGATCTAAAACTCAAGTGCCTGTTTCAATTATTATTGTTACTGCTGCTCCTTGACGTAGTTCTGTCAAAATCCTGTAATTCTACTCCCTTATCTGCAGAACAAAATCTAGAAATCTTAGTCTGTGATTAAAAACCATTCACAATATGGCTTAAAATTAGTTTTTCTACTTTAACTTCCCAATAAATACTCTAAACTAAGCTACATATACTTGTCCTTGTAGAACTTACAGTTTTCTTTTTTATGCCTTGTGAATTGAGTTATCTTGTTGCTGAGTTGCCCTTTTCTTCATCTCCACCTTTTGAAATCCTATTCAGACACCAAGAGCCAGCTCAAACCCTGATTCCTGCACCCCAACCAAAAGGACAGTCTCTCCCCTCTGAAATTCACAGTTCACTGTACATAATGTACATCTATTCTGAGGTACCTGGTTTCTAGGTATATGTCAATATGCACTAGATTTCCAGTCCCTGACAATGACTTTATTGCCTAAGAGTCTCCCAAATGAATGAATGAATGAATGAATAGATAAATAAATAAGTGGCTGAGTGAATGAACGAATAAATGAATAAAAGTAAATGTAGATTTTTAAAGGAAAATTAACTTTGTAATTGTATAAAACATAGGAGAGTCCAGATTCAGGGAATCACCCTAAAGACGGTTGTATTGTTACAAATATAAAATCCAAGCTGGAACTACCTCAGCAAACTGGATAAGTAAGTGATTTAAACTACTAAAAAGATACTAATTTTTTAATTGTAGAATGTATGTCTCATGTGGTACACTTATTATACTCAGCTGTCTTTGCGTATTTCATTTCGGAAATTATCTATTGTCTTAGACTAAGACCAGTGTCTTAGTCTGCTCAGGCTGCCATAACAAAATACCATAGACTGGGTGGCTTAAACAAAAGAATTTTTTTCTCATCGTTCTGGAGGCTGGAAATCCAAGATCAAGGTCCTGCAGAGGTTGGTTCCTGGTGAGACTTTCTTCCTGGCTTGTAGATGCCACCTTCTCAGTACATCCTCACCTGGTGGAGAGCAAGCTCTCTGCCCTCTTCTTCTAAGGGCCTTAATCCCATCATAAGCACCTCACCCTCATCATCTCATCAGATCCTTATTACCTCCCAAAGGCCTTGTCTCCAAATACCATCACCTTGGAGGTTAGGGCTTCAACATACGAATTTGAGGGGATGCAATTCAGTCCACAGCAGCGGGGGGAGGTGAGAAGATGTTCTACCTTTTAAACACATCTTTTCAACATTGTATTAGTCATAGAGAAATTTGGCAAATTACCAGAAAAACCTCTGAGAATTCAAGAACAATTCACATTATTTTCCTCTTCAAACTTCCATGACTTCACCCACACATCAACAGGGAAAAAAAAAAAAAAAGCATATGCATAGATATATACATATCCCATGACTTCCTTACTGATATAATTTGAGGTTCATAATATTTTGACCAAGGTATGAAATTCCCACTCTATCAGTCAATACTCTAGCTACTACATCTTAAAACTTCCTGTTAAAATTTACTTACCCAAATTCAGAAGCACTGTGACCATGAAGCTAACGGCACTAGCTAAGTGGCCTCTCACTTGCATGGGTTACTTGGAGGGACACTGGCAATGTGTTAATGTGGTCTTATGTTTCAGTGAATTTTATAAAAATGATACTTTAAAAATTCTTTTACTTAAAGATAACCCTAAAAGTCTATAAGCTTCAAGCCTCACAACACTTAGATAAGCCTCTGCATTAAGAGGTGTAAAATAACTACAGAAGATTGCATCAGATTAACTAGACATCAAAAAGCATTCTGAGATGGCAAGCTAGTTTGTGAGGAAAGCACAGCTGTAAGGGATCGTTACTATAACCAAAAGTGGGGTCTGGCTACTCCCGGCTCAAAAGCCAATAAAGAGGCAAGGTTGGTGGTAAGGAAAGTTTGCTTTATTCTGGATGCTGGCAACAGGGGTGGGGGGAGAGAGGGGAGGGTGGACCCCTGTCCAAAGGCCGACTCTCCCCCTCCTCACTGACAACCAGTGGGCAAGAGCTTTTATAGACGGAGGGAGGGGGCTACATGCAGAAACAGCAAAGTCAGGTCTGACAGTCACCTTGAAATTGGTCATCAGTGGTCTGATCAGTGTCATCTTGATTGTTTTAAGTACACTTAAGTCTTCAGTTCCAGGGTCAGTTTGTTCCCATTTCCTTGGGGCCAATTCTCAGAATTGTGGCACCTTATGTCATGGCTAGAGTCTGGCCATCATGTAGTTAACTTCTTCCACCTGATGGGGGGTTTCAGTACCTACAAGACAGATCAAAAGATATGGCTCAACACATTATCTATTGCCCTTGAGAAGGAACTAAAAGTCCTTGACTTTGTTTACTGAGTAAACTATTGTTTTGTCCTGTTTGACTGTTTTCTTTTGCTTTTGTATTTTTTCACTTCTCTGATTAAACTTATTCTTTGCCTAAAGTTTTTTCACAGACAAAAGGCAGGCGGAGGATGTGGTAGGGGGGGATGGACCATAAGGTTCTGCTCCATTTCATTACCACATAGGCCCCACAGTGCTCCCACTTGTTTCATCTGACCCCAAGCACTATGAATGACTCACTATAATACTTCATTTAGTCTTTCAAGATGTTTTTTCTTACTGACACTCACTTGGATCTGGTTTCCTAATCAGTGTCCTGCTTTGAGACCCCAATACTTGTATTTCTTGCTTGTAAAATGAGGGTGAAGAGAAAACCTATTTTGTAGTGTTATTGTAAACATAAAATGATATGATATACATAGAAATGCTTTGTAAGCTACTCTTTCTATATGAATTTGAGGCCTTCCATGACCTGGTCCCATATGAGTTTTCCAGCCCTTGTATTCCACTAGAGCCCCTTGTTCTGGCCAAGTTAGATTACTCATACATCTCTGAACTAAGTTTGCAATTTTTGTTAGATCGATAACCCTATCAGAGATTGAAAAACAGCTGAGAATTATCTTAAACAAACAAGACCTCAGGGTCACATCATTTTACCTATGAATTCTTTTCAATTCTTAAGTAACAAAAAATCTCATGCTATATGAACAGTTGACATCATAAAGAAAACCTTTTAAAAGACTCCAATTTATTTAATGAAGCTAGCAAAACCAGAGAACAAAAATACGTCAAAATCTTCTTAAAATAAAAACAAACACATAAATTGGGTTAATTTCACTTTTTACATTACTGCAACAATAACAAAAATACTAATAAATAAAACTCAATATTCATTTAAACCATGTTTCTCAAAAGTTGGTTTGTGGATCACGTGTTAGAATCATGGCGTGGAGGGGTTACTTCTAAAAATTCAAATTCTCAGCCTCACCCTACTGATTATGACCTACTGAATCAGGATCTCCATAGAATCTGCATTTTAGCATTTGTCCCAGGAGATTTTTATGCAAACTAAAGTAAAAAATACTACATTGACATAATCTGTCACAACCATGTAACATTTCTATCAATCAGAAAGGCGAGAACTGATTAACATCGACACTTAGTGATGTGAAGATTTATTTCAATAACCTCAAAAGAAAAAATCCACAGAATAGATGCTAAAAAGTTAGTCAGTCAAATTCATTACCTATTCCTGTTTAAAAAAGAAAGCATAAAACCAAGAACAGAAGAATGGATATCCTCAAAATGATAGAGAATAACCACTTTAAAGCAGCGTTTTTAGACAGAAAAAAGAAACCAACATAAAAACATTAGTGGGCTTTTTTAAACAAAAAACGTTAGCAGCGTTATTATTAATGAACTAAATAAGGGTACCAGAAATCTCCTGTATCACTTCACATAGTTCTAAAGTTCTGGTGTAGACATTAAGACATCAGAGATAAAAAGAAGCTTCATTGTTGGAAAGAGGGAAACCCAATTATAATTATTTTCAGAAACCATTATTCCATCCACTGAAAATCCAAGAATACATACTGAAAAATATAAAGTGAGAATGTAGTGTAGCTTTGGACCACCAAAAATAAAAGAAGTCTATGTACCAAAAATAACCAGTTAGAATATTCATTGATTTATTTAATGAACAGTAACAGAATACCAAGAAAATCACCGAACAATTGAAGAGTCATTGAAGAATATATTGAATATAAAATTTATAGAAACAATAAAGGAAACAACAAGCTTTAAAAGAGAATGAAATAGATAAATCCCAGGGAAATCTATAGAAGGAGAAATAAAAATGATGACCAAGAGCCTGTGCTGAGGAGCACAGAGACGTCAGCTCACATCTTGCCTGGTGACCTTGAAGTGATACTTAACCTTCCTCAATCAAAGGTCCCCCTGGCTCAGCAAATTCCCACCTACACAGCAAATGCTCTTATATTGTTTCAACCTGTCCTCTATCTGAGAACATTTGGGTTGTTTATGATGTTTTTGACAAATAAAGCTTTTAAATTTTTAATTAGTTGGATCTCAGATCTTTTTTATGTGTTTGCCTCTTGGCATTACTTTCCTTCACCCTCCTTGGAATCTTCTTTTTTTGGTTCCCTTCCTAGGTTATTTTGTCTGGGATGAGAAATCTTTATTTGTCTGTTCACTTTTCTCAAGAGAGGCTTTTCACCATCTCCTCTTCTAGTAAAGATATGTTTGCATTTTGTCAAATTAAAAGTCATATTTTTTTTAATTGTGATAACCTATGGAGGGAGGGTTTAGGCTGAATCAGAAACTAAATGACAAATAACTCCTGTTTTTAAAGTATTTATCAAACTCAAAGTATCTCTCTCTCTTTCTCACACACACACACACACACACACACACACATATTTACCCATAGGTTTATTTTCCTGAGCTTTTTTTTTCTCATCTATTTATGCTGCATAGACTATGAATTTTATAAGATAACTCAAATCATTTTCAGAACAAGACAAAATAAAAATAAATAACAATAGCAGAATATTCTGCCTGGAGAGAAGTGAGAAGCAGCTCTAGCTGTTATTATCAAGGGAATAACCTTGTAAAGTTTCATTACCACATAACTGTTTATCAAGAGATACAGATGAGCTCACTGGGAAGGTACTTCATCCAAATCGTGATGGGGCTGGTACTGCTGATGCTGCCTGCCCTGGTCCTTTCCATGCCTTTTTTCCCGACCCTGCTATTATCTTTCAATCTTCTGAAGATTGACACGGGTCTGCATCAAGTCGCTTTCATGGAAGTCCTTTTTGAGACTAACTTTTATAGTCTTTTTAATATTCATCTTCTTTCCTTTTCTTATGCAAAGCTCTCCTTTATTCACAATTATCTAATTCTGCATCCTACTTGTTGACTTTTTGATAGAAGAGTATTAATTCCTGTCTGATGCTATGATCACTGGTATCATCCTTAGCTACTCCTTCTGTGGTCCTTGTTGTAGTCGGACATCACATGGGGGAAAGCTGGATCACCAGCTGCCCCATTGGGGCAGTTATACAGACATGTAAGCAAATTGGAAATAGACATTGGAAGTGGGTCTTGTTAGTTTCAGCGTGCATCTTGTTACTGGAAAGGTCTTGTTATACAGCCCCTGAGCCTGACGTACTGGGAAGGCATATGTGACAGCATTTGGAAGGAAGGAACATTCAGAGCTTTGGGCCTGCTCACACCTGCTCAGACCGGCCGTGACAGCCACTGTGTCTCCGTGGAGCTGAGGGAGGCGAGGAGAACTCTGAAAAGAACCGTGGTCTGTTCTGGCCGAGTGTATCACCCCTGCGCTAAGTAAACTCTCAAACTAAGCTGAATATGACTCTGAGATCTAAGTAAACTGCAAGTGTATGGTGCTTGGATGCTTGCATGCAATACAGTGAACCAGAGAATAGTTTGTGACACTGGCCAGTTCCTTTTTCTGTCCCCACAGCACAAGATTCTCTCAACGTCCCACTCGTCTGTCTAGGTGGGAAGCAGTCCGCTCCGGTTTCAAGTTCTAGCCCTGACACTTACTAGCTCTGTGGCCTTAGGCAAGTCACTTAACCTCTCTGGGCTGGATTCCTCCCTCCTGGGACTTTGTGAGACTTAGAACTGAGAGCACAGGTACAGAGCCCAGTACAGGGTCTGGCACATGAGCACGTAACACCTACGGGCTAATGTATTCATCACCAGCAGCGGCATCTCTCCCTATAATCTGCCCCTCCCAACTCAGATAGCGAGACGCCTCTGGTGAAAGTTCTTCCCTCAGTGCCTCCCAGGAGCCCGTCCCTCTCCTCTGAGACTCTCCAGTGGTCACTGAGCCCTTATGTTTCACGTCTCTTTCACATCCCTCTCTCCCTGACCCTCCCTTTCAGGCTTATAAACTTGCACTAGACTTTTCATCCTCAAACTAATATACAAAACAACAAAAATACTTCCTTGGCGCTTTCTCTGGTCACTGTCACCTTTCTCCCACCCTCCACAGCCAAGCCACTAAAAACAGGCAAATAGGCTTCACAGACTCCACGTTCTTAACTTTTATTTCCCTTCGATTGAGTCCGGCTTCCACTGCCACCGCGCCACCGAAATTGTCCTTTGCAAGGTCGCTGCTAATTGACAACTTACCAAATTCATATTTTTCAGTCCTTTTTTGACCCAACTTCTCTGTAGCCCTTGCACCACCCTTCTCCAAAACCATCTCTTCCTCTACTGTCTCTTCAGTCTGGTTTTCCTCCTCTCTCTCTGATGCTTTTGTTTTGACAGTTATTAGGTAAACTCCTTTTCTCCACAGCCCTTAAATGTTAGGCTGCTCTAGCCCTTAGCTCTCATCTTTCCCGACTTTTCACACCCTCCGGGCAATGTCACCTACATCATCAAACCATGCCCCACCCCTGCCCTCTCTGAACTGAAAATGGCCTCAGATTTCATCCAGGTGTCTTTTCTCAACAGCAAAGCAATGTTTGCCGCTGTCCAATAAACACTTGCACGTGGATACCGCTGCTACCTCAACATCCCCTTGTCATCCTTCTTGAATGTGCTTCTCTTCAGATCTCTCTTGCTGAACGATACACTGTCACTTACCACGAGCTCCACTCGAATTTAAACCCTTACCGTGGAGTCCTCAGATCTCAGCTCCAACATTGTTTCCTCAATGAAGCTTTCTCTGAACTCTAGCTTAGCCCATCATCCTTACAGTCTCACTTTTTTTTTTTAAAAAAAAGGGGGGGTGGAAATAGTTTTCCTTCTTTTCAATAGCAGTTTACATTGAAAAGCGTGATTATTTAACTAACAAAAATCTTTCCAAACAGAGTTATAAAACTGAGGGCAAAATCATGTCTTGTTTCACTAAACATTATAGTCTAATCCATTAATATGGTGTCTGGAATAAAGTATCTGCTCAGATATATAAAGGAGAAATGATTCAACCAGCGTCTAAGAATCTTCGCAGACTCATGTATTACACTGACTCTTGATATCCGCTTAGCTACCCAGTCCTACTGATTTTATTCCCTAAATATTACTCAAAGTCTGTCTTATCTTTCCTAGTTCCTTTTCAAATGCTTTTACTTAATGTTTAAATTACTTTTCATCAACTTGGCAGCAGCCTCTTTATTATATAAGTGTTGTATTTAATTAAACAGATTCTGCATCCAGGCTGCCTGGGTTTATATTCTGGTTCTGCTATTTTCAAGCTATGTGACCTGCAAGTTACTTCACTTTTCAGTGCCTTCATTTCCTCATCTATGAAACGGAATCAATAATAAAATTACCTCACATGGTTCTTGTGAGCATTAAATATTATATTATAAGTGATTCAAAGAGTCCCTAACCCATGGTAAACAATAAATTCCAGCTCTTATTTTTATTACTATTTCTTCTCTTGGTGTTGGCATTTCCACAGTAACCTCAACAAGTTACTAGAAACTCTAAAATGCAAATTCCAGAACATGTCAATACCTGAACATCCTTTAAAGGCTCCTCAGTAACTGAGGATGAGTTTATGTGTAGAAAGCTACATGAAATCTAATACCTAGATGATTTTGCTCAAAACATTACCTCTATCTGGCATTATTATCTCATTTCAGTCCATCTGGTGAAGTCCTACTTAAGTTTTAAAATTAGTTCAGGCATCTCCTCCTCCAAGAAGCCTGCTTCTTCTGTCCTACAAAACATTTGGTATCTTTCTCCCCACTCAAATGGCGCCATGGTCCTTCTTCCATACGACACTAAACACGATTGTTCTGTAATGATCTGCTGACTTGGATACACCTTTTACTATCTGTGAATTTCCTTGAGGTCAGGAATTGTGTATATTCAGATGTGTGCGTACAGATTTTGAATATGCCTGTCACAGAAACAGGGCTCAATAAATATCTGCTAATTGAATGAATAACTATTCACCATCAAAAAAAAAAAAAACCAAAGCACCACTTCTCTCCCTCTCACCGTATATTTCTATTTTGAATTTTCATTTACTCTGTCACTCCTTCCTGGTTCCTTAGTAAGTTCTTCCTATCTGCCCCACCCATCTCTTAGAAACAATGCAGCCTCCAGCCTTCCATTCTTCCACAGGGGCCTCCCTGAATCTGTTCACCTCCTTGGTCAAGAGACTAGTTGTGGATAACAAGAATGTGTCTTTCGATTATCTCCAGGTGAGTGCTCAGTATTGGAGTCTGAGAAGACAAGAAGCAACTTGAAAGCTCTGATCCCTCATATCAAATATCTTCATAAAACTTGATCCAGCTACATAGGCACGTGTGTCCCTCACATAGCATATTCAATTCTCATAAAATTTCCTCCAATTAAAATCAGAGTGGGGTGTGCTATTGCTTGTCTTTTGAGTAATTATGACGTTTTACATTTATAACAAATTTATAACATTTAATTACATTTTATAACAAATTTACAACATTTTGAAATGTCTTAACTATGTCAACATCCTCTCTGTAAGAGCATTGTCATCAAATCAGATAAATAGCACAAAAGCTAAGGTGAGAAAACTTTAACTCTCTGCTTTACAACTCCCATCAGTTTTTTTTACCAGCACTATTTTAAAGGTTAGTCTGTACCAAGGGGTGTAGTTTCCAAGTTTGACAGTTTTGCGCATTGCATTGTTGCTAAAAATTTACAATGGAAAATACTGTTCTTGCAACAATAACAATATAAATATACCCAGAGTTGAGAAGACATTAAGCGTATGATAAGAGAAACAAATGGGTGGAAGAATAGGTAGTCGGTCACATAGGATGCTTGTTCTGATTCAAAAAGATCATCACAAGTTTCTCCTTGGCCGCTCCAAGGAGAATAATCTTCATGCTTAGTAAGAGATATTAGTGAAAACGAGGGAGATATTAAATTATACTATATTTATATTTTTATTTCTTTTATTTGGGGCTACTTATTTCACTGATGTTTACCCATCTAAATAGAGGCCTGCTATAAAAAATAATTTAATAGAAAGCAATATTCTGATTTAACCAGTAGGCTAAAACACAAACCTTCCATTTTATCATGTTGACAATAGCCAATATTACAAAAACACCATCTTCCCTGTCTAGTTGAGAGCTAACCCCAGTAAATACAAAGTAATAACAAGGAAATAAGAGGCCCCTTGAGTGCAAACTTAGAAACCTAACCTATAAAGTGATAACACTCAACATTATTTATGTCCCTGACTTTCATCAATTTCCCTGCTTTTTCTCTTTCTTGCCTGTTTTTCCAACAATGCTTTGCAGATTGAAGCCGAACATTAATGATTTCATTTGTCAGCCCCTCTGGTTGCCAATCCTTTTGATCCATTTTCTTCTCTTCTGAGTTCTCTGTGTATTATTTTCATCTTTTTGTACTTTTGTATTTTATTGATGTGCTGCTTTAGAATTTCCACTAAGTGTTGCTTTTTATTTTATTCACTTAGTGTCTTTCTCCAGGAATTGGAGCTTCTACATTTTAGGGTATTTATAAAGTTTTTAGGGTTCTCACTTGCATACAATCCACAAACAGGATCCCCTTTAAAGAAATCTGGTGAAATAATAAATATGTGGTCTAGGGACTGAGGGAGACAGGGATTTGAATCCTTCCTCCATCTTTTACCGTCATGAGGGCAATAGGTACGTAACCACCCCAAGCTTCAATTCCCTTATCATTCAAATATAGGTAATACCTACTTTGTGGTTTTCTTTTGAGGATTAAAATTCCAGAACGTCTACTAGCCAGCACAGAACAAATGGCAACTACTGTTATTCTTATCCTTATGTCTACTATTTTATTGCAGTTGTGATGACAAGATTCTATGTGGATTTAAATGTCAGAGGTAAAACTTTAGGGCTTCTAGAGGAAAACAAAGAAGAAGAATTTTAGGACCGGGAGGAGGAAAAGACACAGAAGAGCTAACTTAAAGGAAGACACTGATGTCTTAGGCTTTATTAAAATTAAAACCTTCCATTCATAAAAAGTTAGGAAACTGAAAAAGTAGGGCTCACACCCGTAGCATATTAGAAACTTTTAACACCATTTCAGAAAAAGACAAGCTAATAGCAAAACTGACAAAAGACTTCACAAAAGAGGGTATCCAAATAATCGGTAAGCATATAACAAAGTGGCCAACCTCATTAGTCACTAGAGAAATGCAAATTAAAGACACAATGGGATGCCACTACACAACCAGCAGAATGACTCAAACTGAAAGATTGACAGAAACAAATGTGAAGGATGAGGATAATGAACACTGCTGATAGGACTGTAAATGAGTCCAATCACTTTGGGAAACTGGCATATCTATCAAAATGGAACACACATCTCCAGTGATCCAGCAGTTACTCTCCTACATGGGCACTTGGGTAAAACCAAGTGTGGTATATTCATGCAGTGGAATGCTGTTCAGAAATAAAATTAATGGATCACTGCTACACACCATGACATGAGCTTGGATATAGGAATGAATATTTTATTAAGAAAAAGAAGCCAGGGGTGGGATAGGGAGGGTGGGAGGGAGGGAGATGCAAGAGGGAAGAGATATGGGAGCATATGTATATGTATAACTGATTCACTTTGTTATAAAGCAGAAACTAACACACCATTGTAAAGCAATTATACTCCAATAAAGATGTTAAAAAAAAAAGAAAAAGGAGCCAGATGTAAAAGAATACAAACTGTATGATTCCTTTTATTAAAAGCTCAAAAATAGGCAAAGCTAAGCTATGCTATTTATTTATTTTTATTTTTTGGCTGTGCTGCATGGCTTGCAGGATCTTATTTCCCTGACTAGGGATCGAACTTGGGCCCACGGCAGTGAAAGCACCGAGTCCTAAGTACTTGCCCACAAGGGAATTCCCTAAGCTATGGTATTTAAAGTCAAGGTGGTGGTTGTCTTTGGGTAGGAGGGAATGGTGACTTGAGAGGCCAATGAGGGGGGCTTTTGGGAGACTGAGAATGTTCTATTGCTTGCTTGGGTCATGGTTACATAGTTATGTTTACTTTGTGATAGTTCTAATGAATATTCAGGAGGTGTGCATTTTTCTTTAACTTTGCTTTATTTCAATAAATAAGTTTAACACACACACACACACACAAAGTTCATTGCCTTATTTAAGAAAAACTTTGTTTCTTCAGTGATTTTTTTTTTGTCCAGTGGGTTGATTCATCAAGATTTCTTCCCAGAGATACATTGTGTTTTGAGAGGAATAAAAGCAAATGCAGTTTTGGAGCTGAAAATTGAAATAATCTCAATCACTTTATTTTAAAAATCAACACTTCATTTGTTGGTTTTATGAAATTCCTCAAGTCTTTGAAGAAAGGAATAGACACCTAGATGGCAAAGCCACAGCCATGGGCAAGATGTGAAATTTTATCAAGTAATCATCTTTACGAGCAGCATCTTATTTTTTAAAAACATCAGTAAACACTTTGATACATTTTGTGGACATTGAATCAGCAGCACTGAGTCTCTTAATGATGTTTTTAACTGACTTGTGTTTTAGTGTTATAAAGTCTGGTTAATTAAGGGATTGTATAAGGAACACATAAGAAAAACCATTTTAAAACCTCTACTTAGTGTGCTGCAGTCTGTTGTTGAAAATATCGCTCATTAATTTGCTCAAGACACTTCTGTGATGGAAATTTATTTTAAAGTTTAGTGCCAGGAAGTAATTTGTTCCCCTTAAAAAGCTAATCTCTTTTTTTCAATGGAAATCAGGTGAATTACTAAATTTCCCTTTCCTTTGATCTTCAGATAAGTAGAACCAGAGGGACTTACCTCCTTTGCATTCTGCTTTCTCTGGACTGTTTACTACTTTTTATTCTGATTTGTATTTTTCTGTTCCTGATTTTATTTTTATTTTATTGTTTATATTTTGTGTAAGTTGCATCATAGATGGAAACGAGAGGACAAAAAACATTTTTCTTACGAATATATAAACAGTCCCGTTATTCACTTTTGGTGCAAAAGAGGAAAAAAAAATGTTTTTAATAGAAAACTCTCTGTAAAGAATACCCACATACAAGACAATAATACAGTAAATATCAAATAAATGAAACAGACTATAAAAGCTGTCAGTTCAGAAAATGAAATCCTCACAAGCACACTGAATTTGGTAAAGAAGAGGAGAAATTTGACCTGGGATCTCAAGGGCTTCTACGAAACAGATAAACAAGAAAGATTTAATACGACTGAATTGATTGATAACATTTGCAAGAGACACTTGTACTTTAAACTTTGTCACTAATTATTGAATGAAAGATATGACATATTTTTCCATGTTAGCAAAACGTATGATGAACAATAAACATTTAGGAAACAGCTTAGCAATAGTAAAATTTAAATAAATGTTAGCTACTAATAAAACTATGAAAATCATAACTATTAGTATTATCAGTAATCCAATGGGAGAAATATTTTTCGTTAGGATAATGAAAGCAACTAAAATCTCTCTGAATGGACAATTGCCTGTTTCACCGATGGGTAAACACAGGCTGAAAATATGTTTTGTCTCTGTCTTTCCAAACTGCAGTAAATCAGAGTATGTAGCTGGAATATTGGTCAAGACAATGGAGCTAATGGAGAAAGAAAAACAATAGAACTGCCTTGAATCAAATCTGTGCCTCTTATAATCTAGTGATCTTGAATAAGGAAATCATCTAAAAGGAAACCATCAATTTCTATCTATAGGGTTTGTAGGGTAATTACATATGATCGTATGGATGAAAGGTTTTTTGCATATATTAAAGGTGCCAGTGAGAGGATGTGAATGTATCATAGAAACCAAACAGAGTTTTATAAATGACAAGACCAGAGAAATATAACTGCTGCACGTGTGGGGAGGCTACTAAACTGTCCCAGGTGAGGCAAAACCTTTTCTGCCGAGTTTAATGATCCAAAACTTGAGGGCAATGTTCATGCTGCTTGAACTTTGATAATTTCTTACTTGATTTTCAGTCTTTTTTGACCCATTAATGGCCTTTGTCACCCACCTTCAGTTTTGCCTCTCAGATTATGGACTTTACCTGCCAACTGCTTATGGAAAGCTAACATAAGCCCTTTGGGTTTTATTCATTCAACAAATACTTACCGAGTACCTAGTATATGTCCTGCAGTTTTCTGGGTATATAGCCAAGGACAAAACAAAATCCTTTGCATATAGAGTGCACATGCCAAGGAGCAGAATTTAATAATAAAAATATTTCACACAACACCAAGGCTGATTGCAATTATGAAGCAATTTAAGAGATGTGAAAAAATAGCACAATAATATCTAAGCACAATTAGATTTGAAACAGTGGATTCATTACAGTTGGATGTGGAGGAATGATTAAAGCCTATTTCAGTAGATGTGAAAATAAAATGCCATCATAATAAAGCCAGGTAGACTGTGTATTCCAAAGGTGACTGCGTCAATTTATATTTTATCCCTAATGTACTTCTATTCGTGACATTGATTCTTAAATCTGGATGGACCTGTGTAACTGTCTTAATCAACAGAATGGGATGGAAAGGTTGCTGTGAGACTTCTGATAATAATAGGGGACAAAAGATGGGTCACAAAGCAACCCCTGTCCCCAGTGGAGAGTCATTCCATGGCCCATTCTCCCCACATACAAACAAATGAGTTGAAGAACCATGATTCAGTCACTCCAGTTCAGGATTTGTTGTTAAATTTGATTTGCCCTTGGCAAATGGATTCTTACAATAAAAGGAGGGTCAAAATTCGTTTGCATTCACGTGGGATAAACAACAGCACACATTCATGGTCATGCCTCACAGATCTTTGTCTCTATTGCTGTTTGTCACAGTATAATTATGGCCTGGATTATCTGACACTTTCCAAGCAATATCACATTTGTCCACTATACTGATGACATCAAGTATAGCAAGTCCAATGAGAAAGAGGTGGCAAGTACTCTGGATTCATTAAAGAGATGCATGTGCTTCACAGTTTGGGGAAAAAAACCCTACAAAGATCAAGGTGCTTCTTGCATCAATAGAATTGTTGGGGATCTAGTTGTCTGAGGCACTCTTAGGACATGCCCTAGAACTACAAGTTATTGCACCTTGCACCTCTTATCGCTAGGAAAGAAGCACAGTGTTTAGAGGCTTCTTTGTTTTGGAGCAAAGATATCCCATATTGGCAAATACTGGTTCAACACTTGTGTCAGGTGACACTGAAGGTGGTTGTATATGAGTGGAGCTAGAGAAAGAAAGGGCTTGGTAACAGGACCAGACTGTAATAGGTTCAACTCTGCCAGCTGGGCCATTTAACCCAGTAGATCTGAGGATACTTGAGGTATCTGTGGTAGAGGAAGATGACATATAGAGCTTCAGGCAAGCTCCAGTAGCAGAATTATAGCACAGACCCTACAGAATCACATCAGAGAAACTGTGAACCATTAAAAAGAGTTCCTAGAGGAAGAACTTCCATAATAATGGTTTCAGAAAATCTGCTCATCCATAAAGCCACAAGATCACTAGCAAAATTTTTTCAAAATCGGCTTTTGCAGAGCTTGGAAATTAACCAGAAGCTTGCAAAACTCCAGGAGTATTTATTCAAGAAAAATGACAGAATCTTGGTAACAGCAACAACAAATATCAGCTATGTGATATTTTAACTGGCCTATTCCCCATTCCAGTATCCCCAACACCACAGTAGCCTGGAAAATCAACAGCTTCAGAAGCACAATACTGTGAAAACCAGGCGCTCAGCAGCCGTTAGAGGGGACAAAATAGATTTGCAATCCCCCCCCAAAATACTCTATTTTCCGAAAATTGTCACTATTTGATCTGTCTGGAAGATTCCTAGAAAAGCCCTATTCTCAGAGCTTGGCTTTATTTGACTTGATTCAGAGCTCAGGAGCAGCCCTATACCTGAGGCATTTGTCAAAAACAATCAGTGGCAATTGTTTAACATCATATCTGCCTGAGGCAATAATACCAGTTGGGACTAACAAGAGACTGCCTAAATAATTTGAAAGGAAAAGCTGATGACTGAGGTGCCTTTAGAGGGCTTTGAAAAGCTCTAGCATATTTCTGGGGATCTAAAAGACCATACACAGGTTCAAGGCTCTGCACCTGGCCAGGAAGTACTTAAGAAGACCATATTCTCTCACCTCTGGCTGACTTTGAGGCTCTTCACAAGCAGGTAATAAAGGCTAAGGCTTAATTGTAAACTGTCTGCTGTAGCATTGAAGCCATACCACCAAATTCAAAAGCCTTCAGCAAAGACTGGGGAACTTACTGGTTCAAGGCATTTAAGAAAATTTCTATCCAATCATTAGCTGACTACTCAGTTTACTAAGCTAACTAGATTGAGACTTCAGTGGCCACACATAATAAAGAATGCACACTTGTCAGTTTATCCAAGGAAAGTAACTAAAGAAATAAAAGTAACAACAAACCATGGGGAGATGAGTAATCTGGCTTCCAGAGCCATCACATTTTTTTTTCTTGGCTGCATTGTGCAGCATACGGAACTTCCCTGACCAGGGATCAAACCCATGCCCCCTGCAGTGGAAGCACAGAGTCTAAACCACTGGACCACCAGGGAAATCCTGTCACATTATATTATTTAAAATGTAGTTTTCAATAAAAAAGTATGCATCATGTAAAGAAATGAGAAATTTGGTCCCTATACAGGGAAAAAAGCAATTAATAGACACTGGCATGGAGGAAGTACAGATGTTGGCCTTAGTAGACAAAGACTTTAAACAGCTGTTATAAATATCCTTAAAGAACTAAATGAAACCATGACTGAACATTAAAGGGGAAGTACAAGAACATTATTGGACCAAATACAGAATATCAATGAAGATATAATAATTATTTTTTTAAAAAACAGAAATTTTGTAGTCGAAAAATAAAATAACTGAAATTATTTGACCTGAGGGGTTAAATAGCAGATTTGAACTGGCAGAAGTGAATCAGTGAACTTAAAGATAGGTCAATTGAGATTAGCCAATCTGAGGAACAGAAAGTAAAAGAACAGAGCCTCAGTAGTGTGTGAGATATCACCACGTAAGTCAATGTACAAATAAATCGAAGACTGCAATAATCTGAATGTGTCCTCTCAAAATTCTGTTGAAATCCTAATACCCAATGTGATGTTATTATGAAATGGGGCTTTTGGAAAGTGCTTATGTCATAAAGGTGGAGCCCTCATGAACGGAATTAGTGTTATTATAAAAGAGACCCTACATAGATCCCTTGCCCCTTCCACCCTTGAGGACACAGTGAAAAAGTGCCATCTATGAACCAGGAGCCATGCACTGTGGCTGGTGCCATGATCTTGGACTCCCCAGCCTCCAGAACTGTGAGAAATAAAATGCTCTTATTTATAAGGAACCCAATCTAGATATTTTGTTAGAGAAGCCCAACAGACTAAGACAAAGACCCAGAAAGAGAATAGAGAAAGGAAGGAGCAAGAAGAATATTTGAATAAATAATGACCAAAAACTTCTCAAATTTGATGAAAAATATTAATATAAACATGAAGTTCAAGCAAATCCAAGTAAAATAGGCTCAAAAAGATTCATATCTGGAAGTATTATCAAACTGTTAAAAAGACAAAGACAGAGATCTTGAAAGCAGCAAAAGAAAAGTGACTCATCACAGAGAGCTACAATAAGATTAACAGGTGACTTTTTATCAAAAACTATGGATGCCAGAAGGCAATGGGATGTCATATTTAAAGTGCTGAAAGAGATGGACGACCAAAAATTCTATGTCAAGCAAAACTATTCTTCAAGAATGTAGAAGAAATGAAGACACACCCAGAGAAAAACTGAGAATTTGTTGATAGCAGATCTACACCACAAGAAATGCTAGAGTCCTTCAGACTGAAATGAAAAGGCATTAAATAGTTACTCACATCCATTTGAAGAAATAAAGAACACCGAAAAAGGTTATTGACATAGGTAACTATAAAAGATGGTATGAGTGTTTTTGTTCATAATGCCTTCCTCTTCCTATCTGACTTAAAAGACAACTCCATAAAGCAAAAATTATAAACCTGTTGATGAACTTAAAACATTAAAAGATGTAATTTTTACGACAATAATAGATGAAGGAGGGAAAAGGAACAGAGAGACATTGGCTAAAAGTTTTTGTATGCTATTGAAATTAAGTTGGTATTAATTCAAAATACATTATTTTAAGATGTTAATATTAATTGTAATCTTCAGGGCCACAAGAAAATAACTCAAAAATATATTAAAAGAAAACATAAGGGAATTAAAATGGTACAGAAATGGAGAAATAGAGTAACATAGTGACATGAGACATAGAAAACAAATAGCAAAATAACAGATGTAAATCCCACTTTATCAGGTATTACATTAAACATAAGTAGACAAACACTTCAATCAAAAGGCAGAAATTGGCAGAATGGATTTTAAAAAATGATCCAACTGTATACTGTCTACAAGACATACTTCAGATTCAAAGACATAAATAGATTGAAGGTAAAGGGTGCAAAAGGTATACCATGCAAGCAGAAACCAAAAGAAAACTGTAGTGGCTATATTAACATAAGAAAAAATAGACTTGAAGATAAAAATTGTTACTAGAAACAAAGAAGAATGTTTTATAATGATAAAAGTGTCAATCATTCAAGCAGGCATAACAATTAAAAACATATATGCACCAAACAAGAAAAGTTCTAAAATACATAAAGCAAAAACAGAAGTGAAGGAAGAAAAAAACAAATCAATATTAACAGTTAAGAGACTTCAATACCCTACTTTCAATAACAGAAAAATCAACTAGGCAGAAGATAAATAAATACAAGACTTAACACTATAAACCAATTATACTTAACAGACATCTATAGAACACTCCACCCAACAACAGCAGAGTACACATTGTATATCATACAATAAAATATTGTTTGTACATAAAAAGGAATGAAGTACTAATACACACTACAGAATGGATAAACCTTGAAAAGTTTACACTTAGTGAAAGAAGGCAGACACATAGGCCACATATTATGTGGTTCCATTTATATGAAATTTCTAGAATAAGCAAATCCATGGAGACAAGAAAGAAAATTAGTGGTTGTCTAGACCTAGGGGAATTGGAGGGAATGAGAGGTGACTGCTAATGGGTATAAGGTTCTATTTGGTGATGTTGAAAATGTTCTAAAATCAGATAGTTGTGATGGTTGTCCAACTCTGTGAATGAACTAAAAAAACACTGAATTATACACTTCAAAAGCGTGGTTAGAGTTTGTGAGTTATAAAAACCAGCTCCTAAAATGCTACTAGGCCATGATGAAAACTAAGCTTCTGACCACCGGATAGCAGAGGACCATGTGGCTGGAAGTTACCATTATGACCCATTGAGTAAAAGGTCAGGTGAGCCCAGCAGCAATCCATTGGACTCTGTATGGGCCCTCCAGCATATGCTTCCTCTCACTCAGACAATTCTAGCTACTGCCACAGTTGAATAGCTGACTTGTCAGCAGTACAGAGTAAGGCTGAACCCCAGAATCATACCATCCCTCAAGGAGACCACTGAGCCTCTTGGTGGCAAGTTGAGGAATGTTTTGAACTCAAGAGTTTCATGGGAACGTCTCCTGGTACTTCCATATCTGTTTTTAACCAAACGGGCTTATGCAGAAATCATAATCTGATAGAGCACGCTAAACAGAGCCTATACCCCTCAGGAATGAAAGTCTGTGTCAACCCACCAGACAAGCTACCTGGACCAGCACATGTGCACATTGAAGAGAGGAGAATCTAGACTGGATAGAGAAGCAATGAAATGATGCATGTCACTGACAGCAGGGTTTCTCAACCTCCGTACTGTTAACACTTTGTGATGAATAATTCTCTGCTATGGGGCTGTCCCGTGCATTGTAGGTTTATGCCAGTAGCAACCTCCAGCTATAGCAACCAAAAATGTCTCCAGACATTGCCAAATATCCCTGAGTCGGGGTGGGGGGGAGGGGGGGATCTTGTCATTGAGAACCAATGACTTACAGCCTAAGGAACAATGGCAGCTGCAGGGGTTCTATTTTGTCCTGCAAACCCTCCCCTTTTATAAGTTTCACCAGAAAATATGACCCACCAGAACCCTAGAGAAGCTGTGCCTGGATAGATGAACTTGGGGCGAGAAGCAAGCCGATCTAAGCAATGTCAGGGGTAAGCTGTAGTGGGTGCTGTGGGTGTACCAACCAGATCCCCTTTACCAACAGGTGCACCTCTCTTCCATTGCTGCTAGTGCTGTGATAACTCAAAGGTGCACCCTTCTCTGCAGAATCTCCCCCTGCCAAATGGGAGTTTGGGTGCCGCAGAGGCTTCACCTCTACACCCCTCTGAGTGGGACTGACATGCATTTTGAGCTTCAGAGCTTCCCGGGGATATCAGACTGAAGTCAGTCCCCAGCTGAGATCTCTTTCCCCTCCTGATTTTCTCACTCTTCTGCTTAGAGCATTCAACCAATAAACCTCTTGACCAAGAATTTCCAACTCAGGCTCTGCTTCTTAGGACAAAAAAAATCATTTATTTAATGCCTGTCATGTGCCAGCATTTAACTTAGATTTTTTTCATTCTTAACGTCATTTAATCTTCAAGATAAGAGCTAAACATCATTAATCCTATTATACAAATGAGGAAAGCTCCAGGGAGTATGAGTTGTTCAAAGTTACACCCTAAGAACGGCAGAGCCACCATTTGAATCCATTCGAATTCATGACTTCTAAGACTATGTTCTTAACCAATAACTAGTCTATCTTTGAGGTTAAAAGGTACTGAAGATATTTATAGTCTTCTCCTAGGTGGACTGCTCCTTTCCTTGCTGGAGGGATTCCAAGGTGTGTAAAAGACTATGAGCTTCCATTTTATGACTCACTTCATGCAAGGTTCGTGTTGGAGATATTCATTAAATGTTGAACACCCCATTCCTCAGTATTGGATGATCTGTCGTCAGGCAAGAGGGTGTTTCTGAATTCCTATAAGAGAGTTCATATACTCTCTGGTTCTCTAGGGAGGAAAGGGACTTGGACATTCAGAATTAGCTTCTACAACCCCATAGCACAGGGAGATCAGCTCGGTGCTTTGTGACCACCTAGAGGGGTGGGATAGGCAGGGTGGGAGGGAGGGAGACCAAGAGGGAAGAGATGTGGGAACATATGTATATGTATAACTGATTCACTTTGTTATAAAGCAGAAACCAACACACCATTGTAAAGCAATCATACTCCAATAAAGATGTTAAAAAAAAAAAAAGAATTAGCTTCTATTTTGAGGAGTAGGGGGAGGATAATACGAGAAATTGCTTTCAAAGGCCACTTGCAATGGAAAATAAAAGTAAAAAAGCAACAGTAAATTGTGTCAATATATAAGTTTATAATCTATTTTCTTTAATTATTTTAATAAGAACTTGAAAGTAAGACACATTGTACATAAATCCCCTGGCAGTTGAGTGAGAGCCAAAGGAATTATAAGCTTTAAAAAATAAGTTCTCTGGGAATTAGCTCTAGGCTATATAAGTGTTTTGGTGTTGGAGAATGTATTCCTTTCATCTAAAGAGAATTGTAATACACTTTTGCTTTAGTGAGAATTTGTGTTTAATCTATGCATTTAAAACAAAGAGAGACCACTAAACATTACCATGCTACCTTGGGTAGCTTTTGTTTTAATTGAAATCCCACCAAGAGATATAAAGTCTTTAGCTAGCAGGGTATTTTGTTGTGTTGGTGGTGGTGTTCTGTTTTGTTTTGTTTACCCTTTATGATTTGTTGAATATTTTTAGCATTATATGTAATAGAATTGGTAAGGTATTGTGGAAGAGAAAATAACAATCAAGGTCAACACAGAGATTCCCCATTTCTAAGGCCAATTTATTTTGAGGAAAGTATTTTTCAGCAGTAGTGATTTTACAGATTTTTCTAGATTTTTCCGGATTTTCTTACTAGAAAACTGACACTTTTTCTATGGACCACATCGTGGACCTATGAAAGCAAACACTGATGCAGTACATATAATCACAGTGGTGGGGGGAAGAACTTTAGTTTACAAGGCGAATCTCTCCATGGCTGCAGATTTCCCAACTTTCTTCCTCTTTCCCTCCCTCCTTCCTTCAGTCTTACTACATATACTCCTCAGGGTCACTGCTGTTGGATGCCACAGCTCCTGCTATTAATGTCTTCCATTCTCCACTGGTTACAAGACTTTCCAAACTCCCATCAATGAAAAATTTTTTTAAAAAATCAACAGAAAATGAGACATGAAGATATCAAAGTGTGACCTTTTTTCTATTCAGAAGTCCTGATAATTTGAATGGAAAGGCAGAGAATCAAGTCAGAACTGTAAATAATTTGGAACTTTCAGATGAACGCATTGCAATGCATAATTGCATATAGAAGATGGAGGAGAATAAAATGGGAAACGAAATATACAAAACTAGTTTAACTAGGAGAAGTTGTTCCAGGAAGAATAGATACCTAAACAAAGCCACCTGCCCCAACTTATTTCTCCTCATAATTCTTGAATTTTTTTTTTTAACCAGCACCTCCTTCCTTCTCCCAATGCCTGAATCTGAAACAACATTAGTTAACTGACACCAACAAGTATCTAAAAAATGGTACAGATGAACCGGTTTACAAGGCAGAAATAGAGACAGAGATGTAGAGAACAAATGTATGGATACCAAGGGGGGAAAGCGGGGTCAGTGGGGAGTGGTGGGATGAATTGGGAGATTGGGATTGACATATATACACTAATATGTATAAAATAGATAACTAATAAGAACCTCCTGTATAAAAATAAAATAAAATTCAAAAAAAATGGTTTTTTTTTTTTTTTTTGTCTTTCTTGGTGTCTTGAATCATGGCTCTATAATTTGCTGGCTATGCTCTTGGAACAAGTTCTTTAAACAATCTAACTCCAGCATCCTCTGTAATAAATTTTATAAAGATGGGAGTGAAATAATAGAGCTAAAAGCCTAGCACAGTTCTAGACAAACTGTGGCGTTTTAGTAACCTTTCTCTGTCTACCTGAAGTGCATATTTGCTTTCAGTCATTCACACTTTATTGTGAATTAGTTTAATCAGAATGATTTCTTCTCTGATGTTTACTCTTATTGAAGAAATATGAGTTGTGGTAGAAGCACCTGAGGGAAAGCTTAATGTCCCTGCGAACAGCTAGAAGGTGCTGGATACTTGGAGGAGACAGACAGGGACTCTTGGAGGTGGGGAGTAAGGCAGAAAGGAGTTACAGAATGGAAAGGGGCAATTTCATCTACTTTTGACTTTTTTGAGGCTAGAAATGGAGAGGAATTGCATCCCTTCTAATCCTTCCCTGCTAAAAGCCCTCCTACACTCAGAATCTAATATTTGGGCATTTCATTAATATCACTCTTTAGTTACACTTGCATTTTATAAGTTTCTCTGAGCAACCTGATAAGGAGTCATCATCTTGGTGGAAAGAAACATTCCTCTTTACAAATACCTGTTTTCCTAATAAAGTTCAGATGCATAACCTTTTCATAATTGGAAGCTGACTGTCATTAACATAGCATGTGATTAAAATCCATAACTCCAGCGCTGACACCATTAAATGATAACTTCTTCATTTCACAGGTTTGTTTAGATTAATTGTATCGAGATTAGTTTTAATTTGGATTCTGTATGACTCATTCATGAACCATGGATATATTTGGTTACACTGAACAGCTCCCCTCCTGTTTTTGAAATTATTAACTCTACCTTCAGAATCTAAGTGAAAAAGCATCTCACGTGTCTTTCAAATGTGACCACCAAATAGTATAGAAAATTGAAACAAATTATTCTACCACTCCTCACCATTCTAAGGCCAAAACTGAATTAAAAATAGTAAGCAGGCCCCATGTCCTCATAACTACTCTAATTCTGAGGGTAACATTTCCTCCTGACGTCGTGCCCCAAGATGCTGAGAATAGAGTTCAGTGTTTCTGCCCCACTGCCCATCTTCTCCATCACAATCCCGTGGGAAGCAGGCAGATTCTCATATGGTAGGACATTATATAAAATAATCAGTAGTTGACAACCCATTTTCAATCTTTAAATGTCTTCTTCAGAATTCCTACCCTTTATAAGGTTTTTACTTTGTTCCTTCTCTATTGCTGTCAAGAATCTAATTTTATGAAGAATCCTTGACAGTATTCATGTAATGTTGCAAATTCATTCAGTGATGGTACAAATTTCATGGAACAGGTGCTAGCAAAACAAGCAAAGTGCCATTATTTATTGTCATTACATTTATAATATACACGGAGCGTAAGGAGGAAAAAGTCATTGCACCAAGTCCGGCAGAAGATTGAGACTCGTTGAGGTTCTGCAGAGTAAGAGTGCAACATCGGGTCACGGTCACAATCAATTGAAACGTTCTCTCCCTTTGGGAACAACTGCACATGACATAAATTGAGCACTCTATTTCTTTTTTCAGCTATTAAATGAACTTGAAGAAACCTGGATTATTTAATTGTTTTGTTCCAGCACAAAGGACTATGGAAAATAAGAACACTGGAGGATGGGATAGCAATTCAGATTTTTTTTTAAGGGTTTAAAAATATGACTCCGTGGAATATACTAAACAGAAAATGATCTTGGTGGCGTGGATTTATTTTTTGTTGGCAACAAGATTTTATTTTAAACAGGGTACCTAGTGGCTTGGCATGCTGCCAATATTTGACGAAGTGGCCAACCAAATGGCGCTGATGGGAGGAAACCTCCCTCAGACTAGGGAAAATAGATGTCAAAAAAAATAAGGCTTTTGAGTACAAAAGGGGAACATGAGCAGAAAACTAAAGGGTCCACAGGGGGGAAAAGGTACTGAAAAATATAGGTATAAATCTTGCCTGAGCCCAAGGTAAACAGAATGCCCCAAAATCAGTTCAAAACTTTACAGCAGCATCAATAGGAAACAGTCTGAAGTGAAGGAGAATATGAACACTCAGATTCTTTTTTGTTACATCTTAGTTCTGCTTTGGCTACCAACAAAACAGCTCTATTTATTCATTCATTGTCAGTCTGTCAGTCAGTCAGTCATTGTCGATTTACATGTCGAACTTTGTGCTAGGCATCAAGAATGCAGTAGTAAACAAGAAAAAATACAACAGTGAAAGAAACAGAGACAGGAAGATGCAAGACTGGTTGTCAGTGACACGCTGAGAATAGAGGATGCTGTGAGGTAGAAGAAAGCATGCAAACACTAAGTCTGGGGTGTCTGGAAAGTTTTCTCAAAGGCAAGTTAGTGAAGAATGGTCCAAGTGTCTAGAGACACGTGTGTAAAGGTACAAGAGATAGAAGGAAAGAGAAAGAGAGAGATGAAAGAGCGTGTTATGGCCAGAGCTTTGAGTTTGGTGAGAAAAAGAGGCAGAAGAAAAAGCAAGAGATAGAGCAGTACCAGAGGAGCTTGGAATTCTTTAATTGTAAGTCTCAAAAGCCAAATTCGAAAAAAATTTTAGCAAGAAAAAAGAGGGGTTTCCCTGGTGGCGCAGTGGTTGAGAGTCCGCCTGCCGATGCAGGGGACGCGGGTTCGTGCCCGGGTCCTGGAAGATCCCACATGCGCGGAGCGGCTGGGCCTGTGAGCCATGGCCGCTGAGCCTGCGTGTCCGGAGCCTGTGCTCCGCAACGGGAGAGGCCGCAACAGAGAGGCCCGCGTACCGCAAAAAAAAAAAAAAAAAAAAGGAATCCATTAAAATTACGTTGGGATATCTCATGCATAAGTTGAAGAGTCATACTAGAGAAAGGGAAGGAATACATCTGGGTCTCAAACAACTAGTAGGAGAGTTGAATACCAGTGAAACTGTCTTTAGCTCTTGTCTCTGCTTTTTCTATTGGCTTCTTATTCTCACTGACTTGTCCAAATAGCTTTTGAGTTTTATGTCTAGGATTCAACCTTTAGAGATTGAAATTGATTCTCTGTCTTAGCTTCAGCTTCAAAAATTGGGGGGAAATCCATTGATACATCCATTCTTTCCTTCTTTTAGTTCACTCTTCTATGTGTCTACCAAGTTCCAGGCACTGTTTGATGTGCTGGGTTCATGTGATGAGCCCGACAGATAAATCCACGCTCTTATGGAGCTCACATTCTAGTGGGAGAAAAGAGCAAACTAATACGTGAGCAATGCAACTTCAAGTAGTGCTGAGTGTCTGTAAAAAAATAAAACAGAAAGGTGATGAAGTGATGGTGTGAATGAGGGAGGGGGAGATGGGTGAGTATCACCAAGGAGGGGATGTTTGAATAGAGCCGAGTTGAACAAGTCAGCTTGTAACAACAAGAGGCAGAGATTTTACACAGAGGAAACAGTGAGGTCCAAAAGAGGAGACATTTGGCACATTCAAGGAGCAAAACGAAGGCCTGTGAAACCAGGGTAGTGAATGAAGAGAAGGATGGTAGGTGATTGGTCACAGACAAAATCAGGGGCCAGAAAATGTACGAGCTTATGAGGCTTTGCAAAATCAATTTTATTCTGAGTGAACTAGAAAAGCATCATAGGCAGCAGGATGGGGAGAAAAAGCAAAAGCAGGAATACCAACTATAAAGCTCTTGCAGTAATTCAAGTGAAAGGCATTGGTGGCTTAAACTATGGTAATATTAGTAGAAATGGAGAGAAGTGAAGAGATTTGGAAAACATTTTGGAAATAGAGCCAAAGAGGCTTGATGATATATTGGATGTAAAAGGGTAAGGGAGAGCGAAAACACCTAGGTCTGGAGTTTAAGTGAGCAATGGGATGGGTGGTGATACCCATTGAAACCAAGGGCAGTGATCAGTTAGCTTCCTTAAACTATAACTTGCTTAATAAATAATATCCTGTAACCCGCCTTCACTGACCAAGCTCGCTTTAATTATTCTTGCAAATTACATACCCTCCAAGCTTCACGCAATTTAGACAATCTATCACCAGACTTTTTAACTGTCCCCTATAGATAACACCTCTGATGTATGGGTTGTTATAGTAACGGTTGCCTAATTGGTTTTTAAGGATCATGGAGCTACTCTTGCCCAAATCAGGCTGGTCGAGACCACCCCCCATTCGACTGAAACTGCACAAGTGTCCAATGGATGACCTTTTGACATCAGAGGGCCAAAAACCCCACCCTCGTATCATGCTAACGTTGCCATTTGCTGAACATGTCACATGAAGAAGCACATAACTCAGATATGCTGGTGCAGAGCAGCCATGGCCTCACCTTTTTCCTACCTCCAGTCATCTCCCCCTGCACCTCCAACCACCCTATAGTCTTTGCCCATCAATATTCTAAGCCCCTCACCTCCGGGGAGGCAGACCTGAGATTTGTTCTCCTATCTTCTCGCCTGACTGCCTTGTGAATAAACCTTTCTCTGCTGCAGACCTCAGTTTCTTAGTGTTTGGCTTGCTGTGCATTGGGCAACAAACCTGGTTCAGTAATACTATTTACTAAGATGGAAGATTCCAGAAGGTGAACAGGGTAGTTTTTAGGGGGTGGGCTGATAGATCTACCCCAGGAACCTAACAGCTGTGAGTGGATGTTCACATTTTCCTGTGAGTGCTAAATCTATATTGATAGTAAGTACATCAGTTGGGGTAAGGAGGGGCAACAATTTACAAAAGAAGGGTAAGGAGCTGGCAAGTACATATGCCAAATACAAATGTATACACACACACTGTACATATGTATGCATGTATATATACACATATATTTGTTTATATACTCCATAGATACACACTTATATTATGGCTATCTACCTATCTATAAAGATGTATATGCACATGAATTCAGTTTGGACTATGGCAGGAGCATGGGTCATGTTAGAAGCAAAAGCAAAGGAGGTACAGACTCCTTTGAGTCCAGTGATGGAGCAATCCTACCCTCCCCCTCTGGCAGCTGTTAGAGTTGGCAATTCACCCTTAACTCAGAAATTGTTGGCAGTGAAGGGGGAAGGGGTGTTAGATGGAATAAATATATACTGAACACCTACTATGTGCTAAATTGTGTGCTTACCCTTTCCTACCTGATTACAGGTGACTGAACAGAAAAGTTCTGTCCTTCACAGTTTTTAAAACATCTCCTGTCATCTGAAAACAAAAACAAAAAAAGAACAACCTAGCCAAAAAGATGGTTACCATTTCAAATCCTGAGGACTTGTCAGGAATGTCCTCCACAGTCAAATCTTTCTGCCTCATTCACCAAGGACATTTATAATTCTGACAAGACGTCTCTGTCTTTCAGAACATTCCTGCAGGAGGTTTTCAACTTTAAAAAGTGGTGGCCTAAATAGAAGGGGGGAAAGTAGTTCATGTTCTTGTTTTCATAAACTAAAGTTCATGGAGAAACTCTGGACTCCTCCCCAAACACCACTGACAGACAGCTGGTGTGATATGTACTTCACACAGGCGCCTTTTATTCTCAGGAACATTTCTCTTCCTTAGAAATCGCTTTAACGAATACTCTCTGGATTGGTAATTCTCTCTCCTTGCAATCCTTTTTGCATTGGTGTAATTCAATTAGATGACATAAGGATTTCTATTCCTGCTTAATACATAATAGATGTTCCACTGACGATAGCAAATTGTTAAACTTGTGTGGTTAGTGCTACTTACTAAGATTTAAATATTTTTAATTTTATAAAAGCTGATTCCCCAGTTTCATATTTTATGCTCTGTGCTATGTCATAAACACTGGAGATTTATAATTTCTGCCTATTTTGAGTCTATAGATGTTAATCATCATTGTTCTTTCGGAAACTTCCCTGAAGCAGCCCGTGGTGGTAACCGAAGTGCATCTGTTTTGCAGGCACTGATGTCCAGTGCTAGGTCAATGCCATCCCAGAGAGAGCGCTAAAATTATTTCTTTACCTGGAAGGAGCCAGGTAAGGATTAGTTCTTTCCTTAAATAATTTTGTAAACAGTTTTTTTCTTTCCTTATGACAAAAACATGACTCTGGTCATATTTTGGAATAGAATCCTGTCATTTCCAATGAAAGGAGCTTTTCTCAATATAAAAATAATAGATTATCACCGTAAGAAACATGAAAAACATTAAATATGAAAATCTGTGAGTACAATTTGCACCTTGTCTCTTCTTTTTGAGGATTTAGCACAAGTCTTTCTGGCCCCTATACTTAGGCGCAAACACAGTGGAACACCACGGGATATATCACACCTGTCTTTTGACAGACGTACGACTGAGTGACTTGTACCTTTAAGTGTATTTACATTACAAAGCCATAACTCCTGTTTTGACAGCCAGGTTTTGTAGCAGTCCACTTCAGTTGTCATATTAGGAGTTCATTTGTGACCTGACAGTCGTGTCAGTGTTTAGTTTTTGTCAAGTTTGGATTGGCAAAGGGAAAGTATATCAAAACTCTATTAATAAAAGTGACAGCTGTTGACTAAGAATGATTCTAATTTGTGATACATTTTGCTTATATAAAAATGTATAAATTAAAACATCTTTTTTTAAAAAAGTAAGATCATAGTAAGACTATATACTTAGTAGTAAACCTATAGTTAGTAACACTGATTCGTGTATTTGAAAGTTGCTTAGAGTAGCTCTTTTTTTGTAAATTTATTTTATTTTATTTATTTTTGGCTGTGTTGAGTCTTCGTTGCTGTGCACGGGCTTTCTCTAGTTGCAGTGAGCGGGGGCTACTCTTCATTGTGGTGCGTGGGCTTCTCATTGCAGTGGCTTGTTGCGGGGCACGGGCTCTAGGCGCGTGTGCTTCAGTAGTTGTGGTTCATGGGCTCAGTAGTTGTGGCTCGCAGGCTCTAGAGCACAGGCTCAGTAGTTGTGGCGCACGGGGTTAGAAGATGTGGGATCTTCCCGGACCAGGGCTCAAACCTGTGTCCCCTGCATTGGCAGGCACCTTCTTAACCACTGCTCCACCAGGGAAGCCCAAGAGTAGATCTTAAAAGTTCTCATCACAAGAAAAAAATTTTGTAACTAGGTATAGTGAATCATGTTAACTAGACTTATTATGTTGATCATTTCACAATAGATACAAAAATGGAATCATTAGGTTTTACACCAGAAACTAATATAATGTTACATGTCAATTATATGTTAAAAAATAGTAAAACAATAATAAATAAAATGAGATCTTTTTTTCAGACATGGAAAGGGGTAACAGAATGCGTGATATACATAGTCCCAAAATAGCAATTCCTTGCAAATATTAAATGGCTAAATGATTTAAGCATATTTTAAAGCATTTTTCTGTTGGGATTTGTGCATATTTATAATAATAAACATGTAATTTGTGTGAATTGTATGCATCTAGACTTGTGGCAATTCTACATCAAGAGTTTTCATTCCACCATTTAAAAACAAACAACTGGGGAATCTATAACCATAGTTATAGAATCGTTGTATCAAGGAAGCAGTAATAATACATTTAACTTTTTACTTTAATATACATGTTACTATTTAGTGACCCATCCGTGAATTTGCCAGCCTTGAAACTACAGGGCAAGTTTTGTTCTGCAGCATTTGAATTAGCTTCTTCTGCTGTAATTGGCTTCTCCTACAGGGGGTGAAAATGAACTGTGCTCTGGAATGATAACCCCTCTCATGGATAACAGTGACAACAACAAAAATGCTTTCAGGATTAGGTCACTGGGTAGGACGGTGCTTGGGGATTAAGACTGATATCTCATTGAAGGTGAAGGCAGGGGCTGGGGGTGGAGGGCTCCTTCTCCAGCAGAATGCATTTGAATGAATATTTATCAAATACGTGAATGCTATGTAGATGTTGTTTTCCTTGTTTTTGTTTCCTCTAGGTAGTTTGTATTTTTAGGAGCAGCATAGCTAACAGTCATCTCTTAAATTTTCTTTGACTGATCATTGCTGATCTTCACCAGGGACACGAAGTGGGAACAAAAGAATAATCATTATATTTGGTCATTCAGAATTTATGCACTAAAAACAGACTACCAACATGCCCAAAGCGGGAACAGAATCACAAATTATCAGAGTGAAGCAGTTTGAAATTGGCATAACTGTAAGATAAGCTAATTATCAGCAGAAGCACCAAATACAAACACTGCAGAAGGAAACTTTTCCTGTAGCCTGACACATTCATGCATGGGTCACCGAGCAGTAACAATGCACTAAAGTACAGTAGAAACTAACACAACATTGTAAAACAGCTATACCCCAATAATTATAAAAAAGTTAACATATTATTACTGGTTCCGTAAAAAAACAGTGTTATAACTGTAGCTCTATGTAGTTCTATAGCTTGGACATAAAAAAGAAAGAGAGCGTACTTTATGTGTTTCAGGAGGTAAGATTGGTAAAATAATTAAAAGTAAAAGAAGATGAGGAATAATGTGGAAGGATAATATCATTGTAGAATTCTATTCAGTTACATTACTTAGAATTATATTCTATTGTATGTAATACATATATTCTATTGTACATATCCTCTGAGAATCCCATTTTATAGAATTGGGTTTCAAAGCACATCTTAAGTTTTTCTCTTGTGTCATAGAACCAATCTATCTATTTTCCCCCTGTCTGGGATATAACTACTCCAACACACAGCCTCTAGGCACTGCATAAAACAGTGTTGTCACTGGATGTGCTAGCTTTGAAATGACACAGTTTGGGTCCAAATCCTGATTCTGCCACTTACTATGTATAACTTTGAACAATTTCCTTAAAATTCTACTCAAGTCTCCTCATCTGTAAAAATGGGAATATATAATAATACCCATAATTATATGTGATTATTACATATAATATGTGATTCGTATTACATATAAAATTATGTGTGATTAATATTACATATAAAATGACATGTGATTAGTATTACATATAAAATTACATGTGATTAGTATTACATATAAAATTGCATGTAATTAGTGTTACAGATAAGTAATATATCTAATAATAACTCTATACCTCACAGCATTGTTGGGGAGATTAAATAATTAACATATCAAAAGGTTTAGAACCACTTAAACATATATTAAAAGCTCGGTGATTGTCCTTATTTTACAGAAATAATTGGGTGTTATTTTCATAGAATAAAAGAATGATTAAATTTTAAATTTATATATAATGCCTAGAAACACTGTTTATATTACAATACTTTTGGTAATACTTGGCCAACATTTTACGGTAGTTTTATACTGTAACTCCCTAATTTGACATTGTAGAATGCAGTATTTGACTTGTTACTTCTGTCTATAAAGCAGTGTTCGATGCTAATTGCCATTGGTAAAATAAGGATCAAAACCCACTCTCCAAAAGTTAATTACACTTAATGTAAGAGGTAACAGATTTGCAAAATGATAGGTCACATGGTGGTTTCTATTGAATGAATAATTAAAACAAAACAAAACAAAACCGAAGTCTAATAAGATGAAAGAGTAAAGCTTTTTCCTACCAGTTAGTCCTCTTGAGTGTTCTCCTCTTTTTGAATGATTTCTGTTTATTTATATATTTAACCTGCTTAATCCACCACAAACTCTTCCGAGTACCTTTTTTTGTTTGTTTGTTTTTCCAGAACAACTCGTTTTTTCTTTTAATTTTTTTTATTGGAGTAAACTTGCTTTACAATGTTGTGTTTGTTTCTGCTGTACAATGAAGTGAATCAGCTTCAGGTATACCTGTATCCCCTCCCTCTTGGACCTCCCTCCCACTGTCCCCCATCCCACCCATCTAGGTCCTCACAGAGCACCGAGGTGAGTTCCCTGTGCTACCTTTTGGAACATCTGAATCAATTTGCGTTCCCACTTACAAACAAGCCTGGAGTTACTTGTAGAGAAATGCCAAAGAGGGAAGCATGGTTCGTGGGCTCCTGGCTAAATATTTCACGGTATCACAATATGATGGTGCTACTGTCTTACACATTTTCACAAGGGTTATTTAAAATTAAGTCTTACAGCATTTACAAACTCATTACAATGGGGAAAAAAGTCTTCTGTGGTTTTTAGAATTCTAAGATTAAAAGGGTCCTGCAGAAATTCATCCATTGTTTAATAGAGGTATTAGTAAAAAGAAAAAAGTCCCCATGTCAGAACACAGTTAATAATCCTTTAAGAGACACATGAATCATACTGGTCACAAAATAATTTTAGTGTCAGATGCAGAGATCAGATCTAACCCCTTAATTTTATAAAGGAGGAAACAGAATCAGAGAGATTCAATAACTTACCCAGAGTCACTCAGCTGGTTACTGAGAGACCAGCCGTGTGTCAGTTTATTAAGAACATTTTATCACCAACCGGGTGACCTCCAGCAAATTATTCAACTTTCCTGAGCCCCCTTGTCCTCACTGGTATATTGAGTAAAACTTATAAATATGATAATTGGAAAGATTAGAATAATAGATTGCATGGGTAATATACACAGGCAAGCTTTAGTGTAGCCTCATGACCTCCCCAGTCGGGGGCGGGGGGGGGGGCGGGGCGGGGCGGGGGGGGGGCGTCGCGTGGGGCGGAAGGGGAACATCCCTTGTCAAATAGAGAAATAAATGAGTGAAGGTGATCATCATCACTGCAGAAAAGGAACGCACTCTGTCAGCAGAAAACGGCAGGGGGTAACTGGGATGGGGGGCGTGGGGGAGGTGTATGGAGTGATTCTAAAGCTTTGTGTCCCCAGGAAACTAGACCCATTCACATTCTTTCAACAGACACTGATTGATCACTTACTACTAGATGCTGGCAATAGAGCAGTGAGCAAAACAAAAATCCTTCCCTAGGGAATTTGCATTTTGGTGAGCGGAGAGATAGACCAGAAGCAAATAACTAAGAAAATTAGATAACATGTTAAATTATGATAAGTGCTCTGGGGAAAACAAGGCAGAGAAAGGTAATAAGGACTTACTGTGTCTGGGGAGGAGGCTGAGATGGATTTTAAACCAGATGGTCAAGGATCAGAAGGTTCCTTGAGCAAAACACTTTAGAAGTCATTGTTTTATATCGTATATTAACGCATATATGTGGAATCTAGAAAAATGGTACAGATGAACCGCTCTGCAAGGCAGAAATAGAGACACAGATGTAGAGAACAAACGTATGGACACCAAGGGGGGAAAGTGGCAGGGTGGTGGTGGTGGTGTGATGAGTTGGGAGATTGGAATTGACAGGTATACACTAATATGTATAAAATAGATAACTAATAAGAACCTGCTGTATAAAAAAATAAATTCTAAAATTAAAAAAACAAACAGAAGTCATTGTTTTAGAAGGGAGTGAAAATCTCTCTCCGAAAGATGTAAAAATTCCTGACTTGCAATGTATTTAGAGTTTTATCTACAAAGATGTTTATCACAGCCTTATTTATAATAGCAAGAAAATAGAAATAACATAAAGTGCCAACTGAAGAGTTTGTTGCATAAAATACAGATGGAAAAAAAATGACACAATATTTTAAAATTGTGTTTTGGAAGAAAATTTAAAGGCATGGGTATGTGCTCTATAGTTGCAAAAACATATATGCCTTATGCTTCCTGATTTCTTCAGTATATTTTTCTCCAATTAGAAAAGAGGGCAATGGTATTCCATAAAGTATTCATGATATTACTATCCCAGAGATGTGATAGAGATTTTCAATTTTTTTAAAACTTTTCTTATCTTTTTACATTTTGTACCAGAAACAAGTATTACTTCTATAAAAAAATTAAAATAAACTGAAAAGCTCTAGAAACTAGAATGCTTACAAATGTCTTCATAAAACATAGAAAGGATGCTTATCCAATTGAAAGTGACCATCTGAAGAGTTGAAATGGTGTAAGAAGAATCAAAATCACAAATTATTTTGACAGACCGAAACAAGGGCCAAAGACATCAAGATGAACTTTATGAAAAATCATTTGAAATCTCCATTTGGGCTTTTAAAAACTCAGTTTAAGAGTTACAGAGCTGGGGGATCCATTAGACAGCAGCTCACGCAAAGAAGGACCTGAGGGTGTTAATGACCACAAGCTCTACAGGAGCTCATAGCGTGACATAGCTGCTTAGAAGCTAATGAATTTTTCCATTAATTAATATGCTTCTGGAGTCAGCACAGGAGGCATAATTGTCCCTCTTTAGTCTACACTGGTCAGACAAAATTGGGCCCCCAGACGGAGGGAAACATTCCCACTGCATCTTGTTTTTCTCCTTTAGAACCCTAGTCACACTTACGACTCACTAATTTAAGCAATGCTCACTTAATAATCTGTTGTCTCTGCTGTCCTGAAAGCTACCTGAGGACAGGGACTGTACTTTTATTATTTACTGCTTTATCTCCAACGTCTAATGTAGGCGCTCACAAAAAAAAAAAAAAAAAAAAAAAATTGCCTGCTGTTTTGAGTATTGTTAGTTCCGGTAACTTCATTTATTTATTCTATTTAACAACACTTAATATCATGTCTACTTGTGCCAGGCATGAGTCTAAGACCTTTAGAGACAGATATTATTTCATTAATCTTCACTGCACCCAAGTGAAGCAGGTAGACAAGAACAATGAGTTACAGAGAGGTTAAGAAACATGCCCAGGCAGGTAAGGGGAAGAGCTGAAATCTGAACCCAGGCACCCTACACTCTGCTGACTTTCAAAAACAAAACTTTGAAAAAACTATGCCCTATCTGTATGAGGTCGACCAGGAAAAGGAGTCTAAAAAATATATCATCTTGAAAGGTTTGAAAGAGATGGACCAATTCAGGCTAAAAACAAACAAATAAAAAAGAGTTGATATGATCACTTGACTTTGAATTTAGAGCACTTCTATGCTTCTGTGCAAAACAGGAAGTAATGATGAAAATTAATGAACTCTCCTATGTTGAGTATGAACCTGCAGGTTCATGCTAGGGCAATCCCAGTTGATCCCTATGGTAGCAACACAATTATCGACAGCACCCTCTTTCACTCTCAAAAATGTTCCAATTTGGACAATCAGTTATTACACTGTCACCATGTTTATGGCTTCAAAGAAGGTTTCACATCATTTGCACATTTAATTTTTGCAAAAGTCCTGGGTAGTTGCTGTTAATATTCGTTTACTAGTCCTCATTCTTCAGCCTGAAAAACACAGACTTGTTCCAAAATACTTCACCAGTGAGCGGCAGAGATGTGACTTGAACCAGATTGTCTGATTCAAACTCTACATGTTCTTCTCCATCTACTCTGCTGAGTAATTCAACTTGCTCTGTATCGCTACGGAGCTCAGGACTAGGACAAATAGGTAGAGATCCCTAAGAAAAGATTTATCCCCAAATGTAGCACCACATGTATGTAACGTGCTTATATATTAGAAGAAAAAAACTGACTTAATGAATGAGCTGCCTGGTCAGTTGGAAATCTGACCACTAGAAACTGCCCAAACCCAGGACTGAATGGGCAAGGGGCAAGGTTTTTACCAAGGGGACCTCCTGCACCAATAGGGCCTTGAACCATTACACATGAGCATCTCAGAATGTGAGACATAGATTTTTGGAGGTAAATGAATCATCAGTGGGTCATGAAATGAATTTTGGCACTGCATGGACACAGCATTTCAAATCACCGACGTACCTAGTGAGACCTTCCGATTCCCTTTTTAAAAAATAATTAATTAATTAATTTAACATCTTTATTGGAGTATAATTGCCTTACAATGGTGTGTTAGTTTCTGCTCCCTTTTTAATTATAGTTTCAATCGTTCCACTGCTGCCAAGGGGAAAGCCTGAGATTGGTGCTAATACACTTTTAATGCTACTCAAACATGCTAACCCACCTTTCAACCAAGAGTGCAGTATATTTTGAGCCTTCAGGAGGCAGTAATATCCATTTAACTAGATCTGATACCATTGTTCTACCTTCACTGAACTTATTCTGATTTTGGATTTCCTTTTATGGTAATGATATACATTTTTCTTTAAAAAATAAATCTAAGTGAATATGTGAGTCAACCTAAATAAAAACATTAACTAATTTATATTAAAAGCTGTGGTAGGCAGAAGAACGGCCCCCTAAAGATGTCTATATCCTATTCACTAGAACCAATGGGTAGGTTACCTTACAGGGCAAAAGGGATCTTATTGATGGGATTAAGGTTAAGAACCTTGAGATGGGATGTTACTCTGGAATATCTGAGTGGGTCCAATCTAATTCACATGAGTCCTCAAAAGTAGACCACTTTTCTCAGCTGTGGATGGAAAGACACACGAGGACAGAAGTAGAGTCAAAGAGATGGAATATTGCTATTCAGAAAGTGGAGGAATAAATGGTGCAGATGAACCAGTTTGCAAAGCAGAAAGAGACACACAGATGTAGAGAACAAACGTATGGACACCAAGGCGGGGAAGTGGCTGTGTGGGGGGGGGGTGGTGGGATGATTTGGGAGATTGGGATTGACACGTATACACTGATACGTATAAAATAGATAACTAATAAGAACCTGCTGTCTAAAAAATAAATAAAATCTGAAAAAGAAAAAGAAAGTGGAGGAAGGCAGGCCATGAGCTAAGGAATGCAGTGGTCTCTAGAAGTTGGAAAATGCGAGGAAATGGATTATCCCCTAGGGTCTCCAGAAAGTAATGCAGCCCTGCTAAGCCTTGATTTTAGCCATGAGGCCCAGGGCCACCTTCTGACTTACAGAATTAAGACAACAAACTGGCCCTTCCAGTTCTGAGAGCCTCTGATAATATTCCATCACCTGTCCGATTTCTGTCCTTCCCAATAGCTAATTGGCTGTTTCCTGACTTTTCATAGACATTCCAGGAAGACATTTAAAAACAGAATTATTGAAGAGAAACAGAATCTTGTTTAGGAAACGTAGTTTGTTTTTCAGGGATGCAGTGCTGGAGATGTAGGTATGACATTCTTACTTACGATTAACCAAGTCTATTTGCTCCAAGTGTTTTATTTTGCCATTTTGAAAACTCACAGCCTACAGACTCCTGTTTGATTACAGTAACACCTAACCACTCCCCATTCATCATATTCTCCTTTGACTTGATTACACATGTTGAGATATATGAAAATGTCTTCAGGAGAAAAATAAGAGTTAATCAAAGACAGAGGGAAATGTGAGCACTCCACATCGCATGATTGATTATACATTACACGTGTAATCTGTAGACTAATAAAGCAGGACATGAATATAGCCAGTGAATACATAATCAGAGTCATTAAAAGAGAGCTTGTCATCGCATAATGTTAGTCAAATGCTATTTGACCAACTTGCTTCCAGCAAGTAATGGGGCAAATTGATATCAGCTAATCTTAAATCTAAAGAACAGCATATTCTAGAACTAGAGGGTTTTTTTAAAAAAACTTCCTCTTTCTTAGGTTGAACTCATTTATCTTGAAGAAATGTATTTTCATGCTAATGCCAAGGAAATAATACCCAAGAGCGGATTTGAAAATGGCAAGCTGTAATTTATCGTGGCAATGGAGGAGTGGAATGGCCACAAGATCTCCAAAAATGCCTGTTATCAAATGGTCAGAAAAGTGTTGCGTAGACACCCCTCTGATTCATCATCTTCAGGCTACTAAAGTACCATACTTCACTGACGTGCCACAAATTGAAATAAGAATGGAAAATTGGTCTTCTTCCCCTGAAAAAAAAAATCTTAATTTAATCGATTTCCAGCTTAGTTTTAAGAAGAAAATATCATACTCTTATCCAAGAGTGATTTGGTCATGTATTAGCCCTGACCCATGTTACAGGAAATATCTTTTTGGGTTCTTTAACGAGTGATGACTGTTCACGTGATACAAAGCTGATTTTGAATTACTGTGCTTTCACCACTGAGGAATGTAAAATACCCTTTTTCTTTTTTTAAAATACATTTTATTCCTGACATAGGTAGGAATTCCTTTGAAGCCATTTGGTATTTGTTTTAAAGCAAAACTAATATTACCAGAATCCTGGGTTCTAGCAAATTGTTAATTAGTTGGTAATTAATACGGATTAATTTTAGCAATCCTACAAATTAATTACTTCTGGACTCTTTTTAATAAATTGAACTTGGTAAAAGATATATTTTGTATCCATTGCTTCTTTCTAACATATCCCCAATTTCAAGTAGAACTGAAAGAAACCTGATAAAATCACATAGCACTGTCCCATCTTCACCCAGTTTAAGTTGTATTACAACATTAGACTTTTTGTTCCCTGGAAACAGGAGCTTAACGTCTAGAGTTAGAAGACAGGGACCACATTCCTTGTTTTACTGAAGCATCCTCAGTGAATAGTGTGTAAGAAACTGCTGCATACTGTCATATATACTGTATATGACTTTAATAACGCCAGAGAAAAGTGTTTATTTTATATTTAAAGAGAAGAATTGAGTTGACTCTCAAGTGAGCATGTAAACATCTTCTCAAGCCGTATAATAAAGTAGCTGATTTCAGCTCAAAGACTGAAACTCAGCTTCCCTAGATGGCCACTTCTGTCATCCCACTTCTGTCAAATATATTTAGTTCCAGGAAAGAAGCAATACTAGCTGGCATGGGGAAAATCTGATCCAAGCATATTTTTCTCTATAAACATGAAATTGGGAAATATCTTAAATGTTGAGGTACTAATTAGAGTCAAGGGATCCTTTACACTAATTTCTAACTCTGATATCATAAGCCTGTCTCAATAGGCTTATGTTTTTTGAGCAGACAACACACAAATACTCAGACACACATTATTTGATGTTTCTATTGATATTTACCCATTTTGAAGCTCAATACTCAAAGCCTTTTCCAGAAAAAAAATCTCAAAGTACTAATATCTTTGATATGACCATAAAAACTCTTATAATAAGCCTTAGAGATAGGTACTTATGCACTTTTTTTAGTAGAAATCAATAATTCTGTTTTCAGTGAGGTTAATAGATATATGGTACATTTGTAAACTATTAGCACTGTTCTAAAAAGGAAATAAATAAACTCACAGTTTGTTCCAAGACAGTATATTATTAGATCTTAATATTTAACTTTGCTCACCAAAATCGATTTGCTGTTGCTGTTGTTATGACTGCTTCCAGGTGGTTGTCTGCCTTAAAGAAATACACAAATTAGTTCAGGAATGTTCTACACCTAAATTATATTTGCTGCTTTTATTTTTATTTTGAAGTGCATCGTTTCATGAGAGCTCTGAAAACAATTGCATGACTTCTCCTTGCCATGTGTCTCATTTCTGAAAATATCAGTCAACAGGGAAAGGAGCGAGATGATTGGACCTTCTCGGTGGAGATGGCTCCTGCACCGATGTTCTCCCCACACACAGACTACTGAGCTGAAAGCTGGCTGCTTTTTTATTGAAAACAATATATTTCTTACCTTCTCCAGGGAGTCCTCCCCAGTTTTCATATTGAGAATTCCTCCTTTTGCCAGAAATGGTGTCCTGTGGCGCAAAAGAGCCGTGTTTTATCATCGGAGCAATTTAACAGTATGCTTCTTACACTGATTTTTGACAGCTCTTTATTCAGACTTGAAGTGAACATTCCAAAACGCAGTATTTCCTCCAATATTTCTAAGCCTCATTCTATAATCCTTTACACTGGATACTTCTTAAATTCGGAATCTGTAAAACCAGATCGACTGAGAATCCTTGAATGATTTCCATTTAGTTCTGCTTTCTGCTTCCATGTGTAAAGCTGGGTGTCCTTTGGTAAAACACATTTCCAAGCTTCAGTGTGCCCTGTGGCTCTTCCTCCCTAGAAGGGAAAAATCTTACCACAATGAGCTAACATTACAACAGCTCAGTGATTGTGTGCACTGTGGCTTCTAAAAATTTTTAATTTGATTTGTTTTCCAGGTTTTGCTCAAAAACCACATGTTGGATTTACCACATACACCATCTTTACCAGGACCGGCCTGGTTCATAGTCTGAACAAGCAATAGCCTAAAAGGTGTGGCTTCAGGGACCCCAACATGACTGCCCTTCCATCATCCAAATATCCTTCTTTCTAGCACCTCACTGCCCAATTTCTTTATGACTGCCTGAAATACTTTTTAGCAGAGGATGAATTTTTTTTCAACGCACTGTAAAAAATAAGTTGGACATTCAAACACTCTTCCCAAGAATTGCAAATACCTTAAGAATTGGATGCCTTCTTGTGTGTAGATTTTGATGGGAGACAAGATGTGAGGGCATAGAATACATATTACTTAGGTGAGAAACTGGCATTTCATGGATGAAAAGGGAGCCTGAGAATGAAACTCACAGCCTGCTTCCTACCTTTGCTGATGGTCAATCCTTGTGATTTTAATTCTCCTAAAAAGAACAATACTTGTCATAGAGTTTTCTATGCTACTTATAGAAAATCCTTTATTCCCTTCTTTGGTAGCTAATTTCTGAGCACATGTAGAAATATTTTAACATTGGCGTTTCTGTGTTCTGTTACAATTTAGAATCCTTCTTGTCTCTGTTTCATGGTCTTATTAGTATCATTCTAGTAGTCGGATCCTTAAATAATTTAGATGTCAAAGGGAAACTATTGCTTTACATCGGGTTCTAATAGAACTGTACCTCCAAAGAGCTATAATTTGTAAATCTTAAGATATTAATTACTATCACTATTGTTAATGATTTATACAATATGGACTAATTAATATTTATTCATCAGCAGTGTTCAAGTAAAAATACATGTATCCATCTCATGTTCCTAGCATATGCCTCATGCATTTTGAGTCTAAAATTCAGAAATGATATTGGCAGCACATGAACCTTTAAAAATTAATATTTCATTTTTAATTTAACATAATCAATTATGAAAAACTAAGTTAATTTTTTTATTCATGGATTTCATGTTTTTATGATAGCATTTATATTCCTTTTTTAAAAATAGTTAAGATGTACCATTGTACTTTATTTCTTTTAATTAATTTATTTAATTTATTTATTTTTGGCTGCATTGGGTCTTCGCTGTTGCGTGTGAGCCATCTCTAGTTGCAGTGCGCAGACTTCTCATTGTGGTGGCTTCTCTTGTTGTGGAGCACGGGCTCTGGGCGTTCAGGCTTCAGTAGTTGTAGCATGCGGGCTTAGTAGTTGTGGCGCACGGGCTTAGCTGCTCCGTGGCATGTGGGATCTTCCTGGACCAGGGCTCAAACTGGTGTCCCCTGCATTGGCAGGCGGATTCTTAACCACTGCGCCACCAGGGAAGCCCCAGCATTTATATTCTTAAACATCTAATGTAGAACTCACTGATGAAGATCATCATAGATTTGGAGGCAGCAAACTGTGGCCTGCTGCCATTCAGCTGCTACCTGTTTTTGTAAGTCATGTTTTACCAAAACACAGTCACATCCATTTATTTATGTATTGTCTATGGTTGTGCTCCTACAGAAGAGTTGGGTAATTGTCACAGAGACCACATGGTCCTCAAAGCTGAAAATATTTGCTATCTGGCCCTTTACAGAAAAGGTTTGCCGACTCCTGCTGTAGATTATCAAAACTTCATCAGTTTGAAAAATTTTTAGCAACTCAGGAAATTATTTTCCTGGTATCAAGGAAACAATAAAAGTTATACCTCCAGAAAAAGATAACTCAAAGTTAAGTGTTTGCCTAATGTAACATGATGCTATAAAAATAAAATAGTCCATAGTAAACATCTAGGTTTTTGGACAATACCACAATTTGTTAGATTTCACTTTTCTGGAAGTCACTTTTTAATATCTCAGGCAGATTATTTGGTGACTCTAAGTTTTCTCTTTTTAAAAATGTGATGGAAACTACCAGACAGGAGAGTATAGTGATTTCACATTTAGACAATCCTTTCTGATCCAAACACATAGCAATGACATATAAAATACAAAGAGAAAGTCAAATGTACATAACCAGGATCAAAAAGAAGATAACATTGTTAAGGACTAGAAACAAAAATATGACTCATCCATAATAAAAAAGATTATCATACTAATATAAAAGATATTTAATAAAATAATGCTTAAACTTTAGAAGTATTCCAGTAAGAGTCAAGAAGACAAAGATTTCTCTTATATTCATTTCTACTAAAAACTGTAAAAGATTTCTGAGACAATGAAATAAGTGATGAAAAAGAAATAAGCATAAATATTAGGAGGAAAGATACAGTTTGTTTCTCAAAAGATAATCGTTTGCAAAGAAAATCTGTAAGAACTAGAGAAATATAAATGCTAATAAAACAAATCAGTTGACCAAAATTGTTAATTTAATTCACCAAATTTGTTAGAATTCACCAAAATTGTTAGAAACAAGATCAGCATATAAAAGTCAATGATATTCCTGTGCTCCATTAGAATTGGAGAATGTAATCAATTATAGCAAAAATAAAACCAGAAAGAACTTGGAAATAAATCTAAAAATGATAAAAGAATTTTTTGGAGAAAATTACAAAATATCATAGGACATAAAAGAAGATCTGGGAAAATATTGCATACTTAGGAATTGGAAAATTTGAATTTTAATATCTGATTTCACCTAAATTAATCTTTAAGTTTAAAGTAATTTCAATCAAAATTTTCACACAGTCTTTTGCAAACTGGACAAGCTATCATAAAATTAAGGGAAAAGTATAGAACATAAATTTAAAAATTTTAAGTATCTAAAGAAGAGAAGGAAAGTGAAACTGTGTGCTGTGGGAAGTGGGAGAAGAGCTTGCCCTTAAAGATGAATAAGGTATATATTATAAAACTAGAGTAAAACAGCATGTGTGGTATTGGCAGAGCAACAGATAAATAAACCAATGGAAGCACATAGAGTCCATGTATGCAAGGAAACTTGAAATATGATGTAGATGGCATAAAAATTATTAGGGAAAAGGATGAACTCTTCAGTAAACATTGTTGGCACAATGAAAATAATAATGAAAAATAAAGTTAGATTTCTACCTCATATCATATGGAAAATGTATTTTTTTTAATTTATTAAAGCCCTAAATACGAAAAGCAAACTTTAAGCCTTCAACATTTAAAACAATAATAAAGGAGAATTTTTATCACTTCAGGCTAAGAAAGACTTCCTTAAAAATCAGAAAAAAATATCACAACCATAAAGGAAAAGATTGATAAATTTGACTAAATTAGAGGAAAACAAGACTATTCCAAAAGGTACCATAAATTAAGTGAAAACAAAACAGAAGGAAACAAACAAGTCATATACCTGAAGAAGATATTTGCAAAACATATAACCACCAAAGGATTTGTATCCAACATATATTAACCAAGCAAAACAGAACTCCTACACACTGCAAAATAATAATCAGTATTGAGGCTACTAAGTACAAAGAGCTTTATTTGGGTTCATAAGAATTGCAGTTTGGGAGACACAGATTCGGGTAAAACCAAAAGAGTGTTCTGGGGAAGAAAAAGAGTCAGGGGCTTCTAAGGGTAAGAGCCACAGGCTACTCAAGAATTACGATTGAACATGATGCAACAAAGGAAATACTTGTCCTCAAGGGATAGGCTGTCACAAGTTATTTCAGGGTAAGGGTCTGATAAATATCTTGAGTTTCTGGAACATTAGACAGATGTTCTGGATGGGTAGGTTAAAACAAGAAGTGGTCAAGGACTTCCCTGGTGGTGCAGTGGTGAAGAATCCGCCTGCCAATGCAGGGGACATGGTTCCGAGCCGTGGTCCGGAAAGATCCCACATGCCCTGGAGCAACTAAGCCCATGCACCACAACTACTGAGCCTGCGCTCTAGAGCCCGTGTGCCACAACTACTGAAGCCCCTGTGCCTAGAGCCTGTGCTCCGCAACAAGAGAAGCCACTGCAATGAGAAGCCTGCACACCGCAGCAAAGAGTAGCCCCCTTCACCACAACTAGAGAAAGGACGCACACAGCAACGAAGACCCCACGCAGCCAAAAATAAATAAATAAAATAAATAAATTAAAAAAAAATAAGTGGTCAAAGTTCAGATTCCATCTAGCCTGAGACATGCGTTAAGTCCTACTTCCTCGATGGCCTCCTGGCTCCATTTTAAGGAGCTCTCTTAGCAACACGGACTCCATTTTGATTTTCCTTTCATAACACCAATGAAAAAAAGTCCAACAACCTAGTAGAAAAGTGAGCATAGAATATGAACAGAAAACTTACAGACATGAAAATCTGAGTACCCAATGAATTTCTGAAAAGACGGTCAACCTAATTAGAAACTCGAAATCGGCAACTCAAAACAAGAGATTGTGTCATACCAATCACACTGGGAAAATTTTCAAAGTCTGATAGTACCAAGTGTTGGCGAGCCTTAACACAATGGAAATTCTTACACTGCTGGTAGGCACTTAAGTTGGAACCACTGCTTTGGAGAACAATTTGACAATATCCAATTAAAGAGAGAAAAGATTTATTTCCTTTGAATTGGACATTCAACTTCTAGAGTCCGGAGAAACTCAGGAACCAGTATACAAGGAGATTTATACAACAATGTTCAGAGTCCTTGTAAGAGCAAAAGAATTGGAAACTATCTAAACACCCCATCAACTAGAGAATAAATAGTGGTCTATTCACACAATGAAGTAGTTACTAGAGAAATTAATAAAGCATGTCTAAATCTTAATAATGTGTGGCGGGGGGAAGGTCACATAACAATATGTAAAGTGTATCACTAATATAAAGTTTGGAAAGTACAAAAACTGTAAATACCATTTATGAATGCTTGTTTTCATGAGCTTAGTAGTAACAACATAAAAGCATGCTTGGAAATGAAAAACGCATATTCAGAGCAACAGTTCTCATGGGGAGGTATGGAGCTGGGTAGGGGTACTCAGGTAGCTTCCACTGTATCTCAGATTTTTATCATTTTCAATCTTAAGAAAATTGTAATAACAAACATGTATTGAATAGCTATCATATGCCAGGTACTTCCCTAAGCTCTTGACATGTATTATTATAGTTAAAACTCATAAAAACTATATGAGATATTATTATACTAATTTTATATTTGAGAAACTGAAGCACAGAGATGTTAAGAAACTTACCCAAAGTTATACAGCAAGGAATTTATTTAGGTAATAGACCAGGGATGGCATCCAGTGAGTATTAGTTTGGCATCTGGACCCTTAATCACCATACTATACAGCCCTGCTGGCCTGCAAATATGGGAAAACACTGATATTTGATAAAGCTAGAGTATGTGTGGTTTTTAAAAATAATATTACACTGCAATAATTTTATGACTTAGTAAACATTTTAGTTTGAAAAAAGTATATAAGTACTTTAAAAGAATTGTATTTATAAGAATAAGGGATACCTGTCATTCAATCCAATTACAACCTTTTAAATATAATAATAATGTGACAATAAATGATTTTGAATTTTCACTTACTTTATAAGCGTTCTTTTTTTTTAATTTATTTTATTTTAAATTTTTTTATTTTTGGTCTCCAAAATATTCCTAAGCAGAATTTCTTAAAAATAGGACTCAATAGGGCTTCCCTGGTGGCACAGTGGTTGAGAGTCCGCCTGCCGATGCAGAGGACATGGGTTCGTGCCCCGGTCTGGGAGGATCCCGCATGCCGCGGAGCGGCTGGGCCTGTGAGCCATGGCCGCAAAAAAAAAAAAAAAAAAAAAAACATATATATATATATGGGACTCAATAGTACCATTATGTGGAAACCAAACTTGGCTATTAATTCTTCTCGAAGGGAAGCCATTATGCTATTTATGTGTTTGTATTCTTCTTAATCACTACCGTGACATTCAGAATTCTCTGCAGGAATGTACAAGAGCAGCTGTGAGGGGACTTTTGTGCTTAGGGAATTATAAATACATTCAATAATAGAGAAAGAAAAACAAGGAAATTGCCCATATACCTTAGTTCGTAATACGTTGCTTTCCCAATACCAGAAGCTAATTCACAGTATTCATGGGCTCTTAAAAACAACTAAGAAATAAATTCTGTCCTGTTTACGTGAGATCTTTGTGAAGATAAACAGATAATCCTGATTTTGTTGGTGGGAGTCTGAGTCTTAAAGGGTGGAAATGACCTGGCCCAGATAGACATTTTAGATGACCAGCAGATCCTTACAGGCAAAAGGAAAGAGTCTGGGGTGAAAATCAGACAACTGCTGGAACTTACAAAAACTTGTGACTAAATCAAGCTTGCTTCCAGGTCTGCCATGGCTCGTCTCCCTGGAAGCCATTCTATTCTTAAATAACCTTTTTCTAGATTAGCCATCAGTGGATCTGCATCTGAGGAACATGGTTTTACTCTTGATCCAAAAACACAAAGTCCATAATCCTAAATTCTAGCCGCAAAACCCAAAGAATAAAGCAGCAGACAGTGACAAGAGAAGTGATCGTGCCAAGGTGGGGGTGGGGGAAGGAGGGGAGTTGGTGGGGCTCCAACCCTCCCACAGCCTATCTGTGGTCCCCTCCCTGCGATTGTGCCCACCGGTGTGATTTTGACCATGAATTCTGTCCTGTATGATTGGATAAAGACTTAATGGGGGAGATGAGTAATGATAGCAAAGCAAGTGATGTGCTTCTTTATCTGTAACTCCAGAGGAGGCAAGTATCCGAAGGTTCAATGTACTGTGCTTTGCTTCCTACCCAGCAGAAGAAAAGCACTTCCCTAACTTTTCAGTTCCTGAGCCTTATCTGTTTGTTTTGAGAGTAAACGTGATATGTTTTTGATTTATGTCGTTGAACTAATGCCAAATTGAACGTCATTATTGTGACAACTTACAGGTGGATGCTATTTCATGCTGTCATTATTATTTTTGGATATTAAAAAAAATACTTGTTTCTCATTCCTAGGCAAAGTGTAAGTAAAGGCAACTCTAGAATACATTATTATTTTATTGATATATTAAATACGATCCATCCGAAAATATGGGGACTGTTATGTATATGCCAATTAAAGGTAAAACCGGAAACCCCTCTTCTCACCAGATTGCAATCTTCAATTCATCCCAGTGGCCTACGAAACATATCTGACACCCAAAGCGGGTCCTATTTTAATACCCTTTCCTCTGTACAACAAAGTGATTTTCAGTAACGATCATGAAATGATTGATTTCAAATACATTTGTCATATGGACCAAAAATTTTACTTACTCAACTAAAATAATACATTTCACAGTTTACATTTATTCTTTCACTGTTTTACATTTTAAACATGAATGCTTTTGAGGAGGGGGAAGTTTCCTCCTCTATGCCTCTTGAGTTCTTGTGGCTGAACTAATACTAAAACTGACACAAGACAGATTAACAGGAGAAAAACACATTTTAATTTATGAGCACGGAGGTCTCATAGAAACAGGACCCAAGAAGTGGTCAAAGCAGGCAGCTCTTATACTTCTTAGACAAAGGAACAATACATTTGTGAGGAATTGACAGGACAAAGCAATTTAGGCTTTGGGTGCTCAATGAGTGAAGAGTCTAAATAGAGTCTGGGCTTAGGGTGGTAAATTAAAGAAGTAACAAGGTTTGTTGATGGGCTTTTCGCCTCAAATTCCCGATCTCTGGTGAAAAGAGTCTCCTTCTACCTCCAAATGCAGGGAGTGTACTTTTCACACGAGAGATTTATATCCTGCTTTCAGGGAGAGGAGGGTCAGAGTATCCCTCTTGCATTGGCCATTTCTTGAGTAACTTTAATTCAAAAGAATCAGTGTACCATTGGGGCACATTTTGGGGAGGCCCACCCTGAGCCCCAACACTGGTCACACAGAATGACAGAACTGAAATAACTCTAGTTCCATTTCTTCTTTCTAATCTTCCCTGGGCTAGCATGTTTATTTCAGATCTACTGTTTAAATGCAGGAATATATAAAGAAATATGTAAAGTACCACGAGGTTGGAGCCAGGATGCTAAACTGAATGCAGGAAGCTGAATCCCCACATGTGGCGGATGGGAGCAAGGGCTCAACAAATCAACCTCCATGCAGAATGCAGTGTTCACTAAAGGATCAGTAATAAAAACACCGAGAGCACCACAGTAATTATGGAGTAGCCCAACAAAAGATTTTTTCAGAGAGGAGTTCTTAGCGCTAGCATGATGTAGAATTGTTGCCATGTGATAATAAGAAAGAAAAAAGGGAGGACAACTTTTGATCCGTTTCATTAGTGCTTTTAAATTTCCTACAGCCGATTCACCTCGTTCTTGCCACCTCCACTGGGCCACCCTATGTTGACATTCTGGAGCCTGGACCACTCTTCTGAAAGCCAGAGCACTGGATGGCCATCACTGACCATAATTTGTCACGAGAGGCCACATTGTCGCTCTGGCTTTCATACCTGATCTCTTTATTCACACCCACCTTTCTAAGAGAAATGCATGAAAATGGAATTGCCTGGCTTGGGGGAAGTAACCTCCCAAAAGGATCCTTTACGGGTGAAGGGAGAGAAATGGCATTCATGGCACGGAGTCAGGTGACGAGGGCAACCTGGAATGAGGATGGAAGTGTCCTGTGCATGAATTGCTGCTCTAGAAACAAAATGGCTGGGACTGAGGTCTAATGGAGGAATACACTGTTCTTCTCTCCAGTAATGACTAGATAAAGTTGTTGTTTGAAAGTCTGACAATTTAATGCAGATAGAAATAATGCTATGTGGGAAAGGGACTAACATTTCTTGAGCACCTACTGTGTGTATCAGTACTCTCCTCACTTACCTTCTTTAATCCTCCTAGACATTATTTCTATTCTATAGTATAAATATTTTGAAGGTTAGAAGAGGGAGTTTACACACATCAGAAGTTATCACTTCACTGTCCAACTTCTAGTACCAATTGTCTTAATTTGGACTCCTCCAGAAGCAAACCTTGAAATGAGGATGAGAGTGCATTTTAGAGTTTACTTAGCAAGTGATCTCAGGAAACTGGGAAAGGAGTGAAAGAGAAAAACGAAGGCAGAAAATGAAGGATGCTTTATCGAGGATGTCACCAACTTCAGCAATATAGCTGAATTCCAGCCTAGAATTCATGCCTTGGTGTTCTATCCGAGGGGCTAGGGAGCTGGGATATTGACTCTTAACCCTCTTCAGTGGTTGGCACAGGGCTGGTCCAGACACAGGGGAGGCATTTGTTCTCTAGCACTTCCGACCTGCCCCTTGATGAAACAGAGCAGTGATGCAGACAGATGCTGGTAGCTGGAAGTTGGTGGCTCTCACCGAAGCAGTGAAGCCTAAGGAGCTAGGAGTGGGCAGCAACAGCATCTTCCAAAGGTACCAGAATTTTCAAGGACCTGACTTAACCCAACAAATCCTGGTCCCCTCGGAGGCTGCTGTGTATATATTTTTTTACTTTTTATTTTTGAAGTTACTTATTTACTTTTTAAATATTAAATCTATCTACATGGTTCAAATATAAACTTAAAAAATTTAAATGGGGACACAGAGAAATGATTCCTCCCATTTCTCTCTTCAGATACCTATTTTCTAGCTCACTCCTTACAGAGTACCACTATTACTCGTTTCATAGTTTCAAATATATTCTTTCAGAGATTATATTAAATATAAATATATATTCTACCTCCCTCCTATTTGTACAAAAAATGATAAAAATATGTATTTATATGTATTCTATTTTTAAATTATTATTTATAAATATATAATTAGATATATAGATATATAGATAGATATATATATAAATATATTATTCTCTATCAGGTTTTTTCTACCTAACAATATGGTGATTATCTTTCTGTATCAGTATATCAGCATATCAGCTGCATAGTAATCCAACAGCTAGTTGAAAAATAATGCATTTAAGTAGTTTACTAAGAATAAACAGTTAGCTTTCCATCATTTGTTATAACAAAGATTATTCTGGAAATAACTTTAAAGACAAGTCTTTTCACATAGATGAAAGTGTATCTACATGAGTAAGTGTATCTATAAAATGAATTTCTAGAGGTAGAATTGCTGTGTCAAAGACAGTAGGTATTTTCAATTTTGGTAACTATTGCCAAATTGTGCTTCTAAGAGTTTTAAGGAATTCAAGCTCTCTGAATATGTGAAGGAACTTTCTATTATCCCTCCTTTCAGTAAGGAAATCTTAACTTCTTTAAATTGGTGGGACAGGTGAGTTAACACTTCTAGAAAATATCCTTAGTCTGTAAAATACTCAATGACATTTTAAAGTCATCAGTGGCATTCTTTATGCTAAAGAACCATCCAAGGCAAAATTAAAATAATTTAGTTGCTACTGTGCATAAATATTTGACATGACCCTTGGGGGAAAAAAAAATTCAATTTTTAGAGGATGAATATGGAAAAATTTGACAGCTTTTTGTTAAAAACAAAAGTCCATTTTGGCATGTCTGTTCTGACAGATCGTGTGTTAGTTTGGTGGGATAAAATCATCTGTGTGAATCCTCATGTTTTGAACAGCACCCATAATAAATACTGCAATTGGTAACAATTCTGAACAGACCCATTTCTTCATCAGGATTTGAGTTTAACAGCAACAATAACAAATCAGTTGCTATTTTGTTGCTGCCAAAGAATTATTTTCCATAAACTTAAGCATTCCAGAGACTTTTCTTTATGATACTGTTGACATCATTGTCAGAATCTATCAAAAGCAGGTGACAAAAGGAAACTTTTAATGCATTTTCTTTGATTTAGATGAGTCACCCTCACTAACCACTTCTTTCGGAAAAAGGAAATTAATTTTTTACACTCTCCTCAGGCTGAAAAGATAGTCTATAGCATGCACACCAAAATCTTTCTCTTTCCACCTGCAAGATTGATTAATCTACAGCATAAAAAATGTAAATCTCTGGGGATCTTGTCACTTTTATGGTCTGTAGAAGATGAATTCAAGCAGGATTTCAATATTGCTTGGGCCTCTGGCCCCAAAATAATATAGCCGTGTCACCAGGGGAAAGTCTGAGGGAACAGGCTGTGCTATAATAGTTTACAGATTCATAAAAAGTATTGATCAAGCTTTGTCTCCTGTAGTTCTAAATAGAGTATTAAAGGATTTTATCTTCTAGACTAGAGCAGCCCAATAATGCTAAGCATGGCATTGAACAAAAGCATGAAAATCAAATACAACCAACAAACACAAAAGCATCTGGCTTTATGTTTAACTCAACTACCATCAAGTTAATGGTTCAGTCATGTAAAGCTTTTCCTTTTAATTAAATAATTAGCCCTTTTCTCGTGGGCAGCTTTATGCTTGGCCACACTGGCTCTTTGTAAAAGTAGAGCTGACAGCCACGCCACGGCAGAGTAATTTGTACAGCTTCAACAAGATTCCAAAAAGCCATCCACCCACTTCCTTTCTGGTTAGAATCTCCTGTCCATTTCCCTAAATTTCTACTGGTGGATTGGGTAGTGAAGTACTTACTGACAACATCAACACGGCAATGGTGTTGACATTTCAACCCGGTTCCAATTCTCAAATTCAAAGATAAGACAATTCCGGACTCATATTTTCTGAAACAGTCTTTCAACAAAGCACAGTAACGTTTAATTTTTATTTAATTTTCTGAAATTGGAACTCTGGATTTTTTCCCCACAGGTAATGAATGCAATGTAACTTTTGCCATTGACCCAGAAGTTCACTGCTTTGCTAAGATTTTATTTCTCTTTGGTCCACTCTCCTTTTAGTCTTAGAGGTTTCTGTAGATATTTTCTTTGGGTGGGAAGAGATTCAGATCAGAATGCTAAAGTTCTCTCACCATTCTGTGACAAGAAAATTTCAGATATACGAGGGAGATATTTCAGATCAAATCATATTTGTACTATTATAAATGGATATAAATTCTGTAAATAAATTTATAGTGTTAGTTATTGCAAAAACCCAGAAGTCTCTGATCCTCTTGATGTGGAAGAAAATAGAAAGACATCAGTCTACTTGCAAATATAACACCTAACACCTAATTTACAAAGATGCGTTTCCTCACATGAAGATAGTCTTGCAGAAGAGGGATGATAGTTTCTTCCTTCAGGAGGGATTGGTGAGTAGGGGAGGTCTGAGGTACTGGGAATTCTCTAGGAAAGGCACATCTTCTTATCGTTTTTGCAACACTTACTATTCAATAGTAGTTAATGGGTATTTAAATGTTTCTCTGATTAAATTGGGAAAACAATCTTCATTATAAATGAATTTCTGAAAGAGGCTTTCAACAGAGCATAGGGGCAGGTAGTGACAGCTTGTTTACCTCCAGAGGTGACAGAGATGTCATTTTTTTCAATAGTCATTTTATGGTAGATTCAGGTTATAGTTTTTATTTTATTGTTGATGAAACCAGGCTTCTTCCTGGGTCCACATGAAAGAATAATTTCTAACTACATTGAGCTCAGAGATTATCTTTTATCCTGAAGAAATAAATTTGCCATCAAATAATGTTTTTTTGTTTTGTTTTGTTTTTTTTGCGGTTCGCGGGCCTCTCACTGTTGTGGCCTCTCCCGTTGCGGAGCGCAGGCTCCGGACGCACAGGCTCATAGGCCATGGCTCATGGGCCCAGCCACTCCACGGCATGTGGGATCTTCCCGGACCGGGGCACGAACCTGTGTCCCCTGCATCGGCAGGCGGACTCTCAACCACTGCACCACCACGGAAGCCCAATGCATATATTTTTAATGGAAAAATCAATATCATTTCAAGAAATAAATCCTTCATTCTTAAAGACATATTCTGAACTTCAGGTGAACAGTGAATTAACAACATCCATAACTTTGCTAACATAAAAAATTACCATAAAGATGCTTAAACAGTGCAATAGTGTGGTATACAGATTCCGTAGAAAAATTTTGCTGCTTTCAATAAAGTTTTTAATCATTTCTATGAAAGTAGCTACAGAAATGAATATTCTTGAAAAGATAGCTTTTGAGTTGTAGATTGTACACACACTATATAAGAAGACATATAACCTGGCTTAAGTTTCCTTTGCTGTAAAATGAGAAAGTTAAGCTAGAGCTTTTCCAGGATTCATCTAATTCTATGACTAGTCTCATCACAAGAACATTCGCTATTATGCTTTATGGTCCTGGGACTTGTCTTGGATATCTCAGAGGAGAAGGCGTAGCTGTGTTCCTACTTGCCTCTTGGCCTTCGGAGGCAAAATTAATCAGCTCAAGGTCAGACCACTAGCTCCATAGGGGAATCCATGGTTCCGCTGGAAATCTGTCTTGAGGAGGTTCTGTATTTTCTCATATTTCAGGAAGACATCTGTCCAACGCACAGACGTGTAGAAATCCAGAGCCCTGGGCACATATTCTCAAACCACGCTTCTGACTTTCAATATCCCTCCCTTTACTGGCAGTGAACATTCCTGGAGGGGAAGGTAGGGAATTATGCACATAGTTTGTTGGCTGTCCATGGCTTCTTTGTAATCACTAGCAGTGCACAGGGGGGAAAATTGCCCATCAATGGACATCAAGGGCTCCTAGAACATGTCCAAAACTAAAAGAAATGTGATCTCCTGCTTCCAGGAAATGCCATGAAGTGACAGCAGAAACTGCTAAAGGACTAGTAGTTCCAACAACTTCTTTCCATCTGCTGAGCATTTTGATATTTTAATTTATTCTACCTGCTTGGCTAAAATTTCTCTGGCTTAATAATTAGGAGTTGTTTAATTCCGTGGTTAGTTACTAATTTTATTACTCAAGTTCTGGAGAGCATAGACCCTTTAGCCTGAGTTAGAAGTCACAGCCTTTTCAACGGATTTGGATTTCTCTGAAGGTTGCTTATGGATGGAGAGTTCCTTTTGTTTCATCCAACATCCTGACTACTTATGCTAAGCCACTTATGGGAAATACACATCATTCTGTGTGATTGCCCTCTCAGTAGCTAAAGTGAAGGCAAAAAGGGAACTATTTGATATGGTATTCATGTGTCCTTTTTGGTAATTATTATGATTTAATAGTAATTTTGACAAAAAGATTAATTTACTACTTGTTTTTTCTGGAATACTTTCTTTTTATAATAGACTATCTCCGCACTGCTACAGATAACCTCTACCTGACCTGTAGCTTCTCCTTTTTACATATCCAAGTGAATCACTCTTCTACTGTTTAGACTGGAAAATGGAGGAAACACAAAGATTTTTACTTTTAATTTGTTTCTTTTGCATCAGAAAATTCGTATTTGGTAGATACAGCAAATAAATAACAACACAACAAAAACAATACATATATGTGAATATTAAACCTTAACAATCTAAAGTTACAGAAAATTAGAATATAAAACCAAAACAATAATTTTAACAGAAGTTTGCAATTGTTTATTCTATTTAATAATTATAAAATATAACAATGCAAGACAAATAAATTTATTTAGAATGCAGAATATACCACAGTGAAAATAAGGTCTTTTTCTTTTAGCACATAAAATATTCCCTTCCAAAAGTGCAAACGTATTCTAACTTAGAAGAGTTGCATAGGGTAAATTGGAAGCTAAATAGTTTAAAATATTTCTGCTTATATGATCAGTAAGGAAAAGATCTATGGCTGAAGAATGATCAATACCATTCAATGGATTATCAAAATCCTGAGGCATTTGTTCTGATACTTTATATACATGCCAGCCTTTGTCAGTCAGCAAACTTTTGTCAATAAATAGATTGCAGGGAAAAACAGAAAGAGAGAATAACAAACCTTGGTTTACTTTATTCATTCTACTTTCTGGCTTTACTCAAACTTCACTTTCATTGTTTCATAAAGGAAAATCCTTCCTTATCTTTCACCTGCCCTCACCTGTTCCGTCTTTACATGACACATGGCACTCCTATGACTTGTCTTAAAATCCTGCAGTCCTGCTTTGAACTTAAAGAGAGACAGAAAGAGTCAGGGACAGAGATTGATTTTCTAAAAGACACTATATGGGGACTATATAGAGGAGTTTTAAGTATTTGATATAGGGATAAATTATTTGAAGCAGTACGTAAAGTATTGAAATAGGTGTTTTGTGTTTTGTTTTTATCCCTCTATCTTCTTACCTTTGAAAAGTTTTTCTTTCTCTCTCCAAAACTAAAAGCTTAATTGCATTGAAGAAGCTTATGAGAAAAATAATAGGAGAAATAAGTTTTTCCTTGGAAATGGCCTCATGATTCCCATTTACTATGAATAGCATAAAAGAATTTAGCTCCTCAAGGGAACAAGCCATGCACGCCTATGTTTTTAGGATGGGTGTGGGATTTTTTTTATGCACCATTCAGAGAAACATATGTCACTTTTGTTAAGATGTAAAGGTGTTTTATGGTGTGTGCCTGAGCTCTAATAATAGCCAAAGAATTCAAGACAAGTAGAATGTCAAGACGATAGGTAACTAATTAATTACTTTAGGTATTTCTTAGATGTCTACTCTGTGCTATATTAATTTCTATCACAGCTCTCTCTGAGATAGTTAGCAAAGTTCTAATTTTCAGAGTAGAAAGATAAACTTTATCTAATTTCACTCTTTCCACGAAACCATGCTGCTTTCCTAAATAAGCAAAACCTCAGCCTATGCAGAGGGATAGGGCAAAGTATAGCCTGACCAGACCCAAACAGGGAAAAGGCCTCCTTCATATGGCATTTTGCCGTGAGGGCACTTCGATATCTGTCCTCCCTGAGGTGCTATGTCTCTAGTGTAAATGATGGTTAGGCTCCCTGAGGTCACATAGCATTACCTTGCAAGAGATACTTGCCGGAAATTTTATAAACGCATTAAAAGAAATGGCTGTTAGAAATTCAGTTCTCGCTATGGACCATATAATTTACTCTCCAACTAAACTATACGTAATATCAGAGCCAGATCTCAGAAGGCAATTGTAAGATGCCCCTGAAACATGGGAATAGGTTGTTAATATGTAGCTGAGGAGACAACTGATCCAGTATCCATAAGTGCATCTATCATTCATGACCAAGATTAATTGGTAAAAGAGGTTGCTGGAGCTTAATCAATGATATTAATCCATTTTAAAAAAGAGGATGAGTCAGTAGAAGAAGGTTGTGTGCCTAGAATTCAGGAGGAAATTATAGTGGTGATAGATGAGGGAAGGGGAAACGAGAAAGTCTGAGAATTTGTATCCCAGTCTTCAATAATGACCCAGGAAAGAGGGCATCGTGATAAACCTGAGTCCATGATTCAAGCTATTTGTCAGGTGGATGTCTTTTTGATAAATCAACTCTCACAGCATGGTCCTCCACTAGTCACAGGGAGAGTGGCTAAATAAACCGCTTGGCTTCTTTCCATAGTTACCAAACAACGGCCTGAAAATAATCTGAATCACTTTGTATGTTTTCCTAGCTTTCAGTCTTATTCTGTCTGGGCAGCTATATTTCTTGTTGAAAATAAATACAGTTACATTTGCGTTTTTACAGGCACACTGTCTTATCAACTGTGGATGCTTTAAAGAAAATAAAATTTCTGGGTGTAAGCTCAGGACTAGTATAACTATGATGGTCATTTCAAATAATGCCTTTCTGAAAGGTGCAGTCTGACTTTATATGTCTCACCTATAGCTTATGTGTCTTTGAAGCTCAGCCATCAGTCTACACCACATACCATCAGTCTATACCTCCCTCTATCCCTTCTCGTCGTTGCCTCCTACCGATCTTCCAGAAATTTGGTGTTCAGCTGATAGCCTTCCTTTCAACCATACATTCTGCCGCAGCCTGACAAAGTGCTCTTTGGATAAGAACGAGGCAAAACTAATGATCCAGGCTCAGTTTAAGGTACAGAAGAACTTTGCTTAAAAGAAAAATGTAACCAAGCAGTACAACAATTGTAGGTCAGAGATATAGATGAGATGCTTTGGCTACCTGATGGAGAGGCAGGAACCTGCCTTAGGTTGGCTGGTTTGGGGGCTGCAAGGCTGGAGCAAAGAAGACACCAGCACTCACTCTACATCCATGGAAGACGTGGGGACTGTGTGTTCTTGTTCCCAATGTGTCAGCAGGACGGCCGTGGCGTGGCTTGCCACTTCATCCATCCAACAACCACTTCATTTCTAAATTGTGAGAAATAAAAGTACAGTCTGAGATTCCCCTATGGTTCCTGGTTTAGTCTTAGCCAGAGAGCATCCATTCAGGTGAGTGTAGGCTGAGCTCTTCTTACTGCAGTTGCAGCTTGAGTTGGGAAGAATGTAGCTCTATTGGCACCTCCAGGGTTGAACTGATGTAACACCAATGTGTCCCAATTTTCCCTTTTTCCAAAAGTTAATACAATACATAAGGACATTGATGTACCAACTAAACACCCTTAATATTGAGAATTAAATAGAAATTTACTCATCCAAAGCTGGAAAACGGCACATATTACCCACAATGCGATGGCCAATCATGCTGCCTGAAGAATGGGATCGCATAAGTAGTAAAAACAAACAAACAAACCTTCTCTGATTCACCTTATTAGAATGCCAGTTTTGATGGCCATTCAACTATTTCATATCTGGCCATTTGCTGTGCAAATTTTCAGTCCATCTGCTGTTTGTGGTAAGCAGAATTCTAAAACAGCTCACAAGATTCCTAGCCCCTGATACACACATACCATGTCCCAGTTATTTTTGAAACACTAATTGAGGTAATGCTGAGAAAGGGATTTTGCAGATATAATTAGTTCCAAAATGAGTTGACAATCAGATAAAAAGATTATCTAGGTGGGCCTGACCTAATTTCATGAGCTCTTTAAATGTGACTCCAGAGGTCAGATAGAGAGAAAGAGCAGTCACAGGGATTTGAAATGCAATAAGAAATCAACATGGAAGAGATTCTCTGTTGCTGGCTTTAGAAATTAAGGGGACCACATGTAAGAAATGTGTGTATCCTTTAGGAACCAACAGTGGCTCCCAGTTGAGAGCCAGCAAGGAAACGGGGATCTCAGCCCACAGGGAACTGAATTCTGCCAATGGAAGTGGACCCTGAGCCCCAGATGAGAATGAAGCCAGGCCAACACCTTGATATCAGCCTAGGGGACACTGAGCCCGAGAACCCAATGAGCCAGGCTCAGACTTCTGACCTACAGAACTGTCAGCTAATAAATGGGGATAGTACCAAGCTGGTAAACTTGTGGTAATTTGTTACACAGCCATAGAATATGGTTGAACTATTTGTTGCCTACCAATTTATCATGCAGATTCTATAGTTTGCCTTTCAGTTTACTTTTTAAAGCTATTGCCAGGAATTGAGCTCAAAACTGAATTCTACACGTGGAAGACAGTGGTAGAGTGAGAATGTAAGTAGAGTAGCTTGAGTCCACAGTATTTCCATATAAGACCTTATAGGTCTTGTAATGATTCCTGAGGACTTCATTTTTAAAGGCAAGAGAAATCATGACCTAGTCTTTTCTACAAAAATAAAATACAAACCAAGTTTTTAATTTATTAAATATACAAAAACTTTCTCTGAAACTTTGGTAAAATGATTAGTTCATCATATAACTAGTCCATTGGTTCTAAATATTTGGGCTATTTATATTTAACAATTTTTTAAGCTGTGTATTTCCTTTTCTAAAATATATAATATATTAACTATAATTCTGTATTATATGTATATGTGGGGTTAAACTTAACCATGTAAGAAGTGGTCAGTGGAATGTTAATTTAGCACATAATATTATTTATTGTTGAAACTGTTCAATTCAGTGGGGAATATATATACATACTTTTTTTTTGGCCATGCTGCACAGCTTGCTTGATCTTAATTCCCCGACCAGGGATTGAACCTGGGCTCCCTTTGATGCAAGCATGGAGTCCTAACCACTGGACTACCAGGGAATTCTTTCTGGGGAATATTTTAGATACTAATGTAGATGAAGGCATATATGAGGAAAAACTGATATTACCAAGAATTAAGACAGTAATGAGCTAGTACTCCCAGGATATAACCATTGATGGCATAAATGTTCATGGATTAAAAAAAATGAAAAAAATAAAGTCAAGAAAAATAAATGGTTTCTTCTACTAGTATATGGAAAAAATAAATGTTAGTCACCAGTGTATTATGATAGTAAAAAATAGAAGGATAATGTCATCAAGGACACACACGTTATCCACTGATTAAACCCCTTTAGGGACAAATAAACACACAAAAATGACCAGAATAGACTCTGAGAGAGAAAAAAATGTGGATGAAAACATAGTAACTACCTGCAAACATTTGAACATTAAACCGGAAATGGAGCTGTTTATCACTCCATGCCAGCTACAGCTGAAAGATTATAGGAATTTACAAAGGAGCATTTTAATTTAATCTTATGTAAGTCCTCAGTAGATCAACTATTCTCTTTGGGATTTGAGGAACTTAATGATATAGATTTGCTTAGGCTGAATACCTTTATAATCCTAGTCAAATTCAGTGGTTTTTAGAAGTCTTTACTGCTGTCATATCTTAAACATCTCTAAAAATGTTATTTCCCTAAACACATTCTTTCCATTAAAAAATATTTTTGAGGCCCTTTTGTGTTTCTAATAACTCTTTTGGATATTTCTGGAACTAGGGCAATTTTTTTCAAGTCACCAAGGTGATAATCACTGCAAAAACTTAGAAATTTAGTAAATAATATCCTAAAAAAAAAAACAGATAATATATTTCTTTGTACCAAGCACTGCTATCACTATGATTATCTAAAGAGAATGTAGTATCTTACTCATAGTTCAATGCATGCTGCACTGCCTGAAAAATAGAAAAAGGAAAACATATTTATGTGCTAAGGATCATAAAGATAACATTTGCAAGAATGTTTCACTTGTATTACAAGTGTGAAGAACTGCTCAGTTCATTACTGGAGTACCATACCAACTATAAGGGGTTGTTGTGAATTATTAATTTTTTTACGTTGTTATGTGATTTTAGTCTTGCTTAAGACTAGCATGATAAAGCAAAGTTGCAAACATATAACGGAAATCTATTATCACTAAAGGTAAATTATTTTTAAAAAGCAGATGATTAATTCACCCAGCAGATATTTATTTGGGGCCAACTAATTGACAGGCCCCATTCAAATCACTATAAAAACTATGTGAATCTTCCATGAACTTTCTAACAATGGCGGTTTCAGCGATACCCAAAAGCTTGACTGAAATTCCTGAAAGGTTATGACAAATTTAAAGTTCAACTTTTGTTGACAAGCTGAGCTATGTATATTCTGAAGTTCAGTCTGATGTAGCACTACCTGCATCGCACTGGCAAGTTTCCTGTAGGTTACACGTCTCCCTTTTCCTACTTTCCCCCATTCCCACTGCTGAGGCATTTGTTCAGGCCACTCCTATCTCTTGCCTAGATTACTGCAATGGTCCCCTCCAGCCTTGAGCATTTTGCACCCTCTACCAGCGTGCGCTTTCTGAGGTGTTATTCCCTTGCTTATTACCTCATTCTCCCCATTGCTTTTGGAATAAAGTTCAGATTCTTTAAAACAACACACAAGACCCCTGCTAACATTTGCCACCTCATATTCCTCACTCCACTGAGCTGCTTTCTGTTCTGCAAACACACCATACTCTTTCTCAGCCCTGGACATCCTCCGATACATTTTCTTGTGACAAAAAAGTCCCCCTTTCCTCATTCCCCCTCTTTGTTCCCAATCCCACTCTCCAAATATGAATTTAGTCACCACTTCTGGAACTTTCCTTGATGCTCCCTGACCACTCTCCCAAGGTTAGGTGACCCTCCAGTCTTCTTCTCTAGCATTTCTTACTAACACGGCTGCTTCCCTTTGCTCTCCCCCAGAAGACATTCAGTTCCTTGAGACCCTGTGCTGTCACATCCCCTACACCAAACATGGTGCCAGGACCACAGTAGACACCCAATAACGATGTTTAATGTGAGAAATAAATGACTTAATCAAATCATCAGGGTGGACTCTGCTTTCTTATCTGCTAAATAATGCGGTCGAACTGGGAATAGATTTATCCTTTGGGAGGTAAGTCTGTCTAGGTACAGAGGAATCCAGGTAGGATGGCATACTAATGGGGAACATTGAGGAAAGTTTAATAAGCGATGATTTACAAAGGTGTGGACAGCTTTTAAGAAAATCATCCAGGAAAACAGTAGAACCCCAGGGCTAGTGAAGAGGATTGAAGAGGTATGGAAGTATCACCTTTAGGCCTAGAAAGGAGAAGGGACGAAATGGTCCTAGGATCCAGAGGGTAGAGGGTTGGGTTGTGACTTTTGGAAGAATATTATTAGTGCCCCCTTGACAACCTGGGAGGGGGGGATCTGAGGGTATAAGGCTCTTCTCTTCTCTTGCCTCTTCCTCTCTGACCTGCACCAGCATCTCACTGGCAGATCCCAGCCGGAAGCCAGAGGACAAGGAGATCTGAAGATGTGGTCCATACATGCCTGCCCTCTGACACTGGGCAGGATGGGGAGGTGACATTTGGATGTGGAGGGGCAAACAGAAAATACCCACCACAGTGATCTAATATTTCAAGAGTTGGCAAATAATAACAATGTTTAAACCGTGAATCGAGACAGTGAACTATTAGGTGGGAAAAATTCTGCCAGATGGGAATAATTAGTAAATTACTGTAATTAGAAAATTTCAAAGTAGTGATTAAATAAATAATAAAAATTATTTAATAATCTGACCTTATAATGTAAGGGTTAAAGTGACTTTGCTCCATATACTCCTTTTCCACGATGCGTGTTTCAAACCTTTTCATTCCTGGTCCAAACACCACATGGTAAGTTAATTCCATCACTCTCTTGAAGTCTTCCTTGAAACCATTGCTATGCCCTCGCATTATAGAAAAACAGGGGTCTCTAGGTATCGCAGAATTTATTTAAATTGGTACAAGAAACTAGAGATGTTGAATAGGGCAGTTCAAAGGGGCAGACTATGGGAATCTGCAAGTTTATATTGCATGAAAGTTGTGAGGTTCAAAGTTGAGTGGGGCTTAGTGAGGTTCAATCTGCATAAATAAAATTTTTATTATCTTTTCTTTTAATTTTCAGATTTCTTACCCTCCGTTACGGTCTGAATTATATCCTCCCCAAAACCTATAGGTTGAAGTCCTACCCTCAGGACTTAAGAATGTGACTATATTTGCAGGTAGGGTCTTTTTTTTTTTTTTTTATAGATCAATTTGTAGAGAATTGATATCTTTTTATTTATTTATTTATTTTGGGCCGTGTTGGGTCTTCGTTTCTGTGCGAGGGCTTTCTCTAGTTGCGGCAAGCGGGGGCCACTCTTCATCGCGGTGCGCGGCCTTCTCTTGTTGTGGAGCATAGGCTCCAGACGCGCAGGCTCAGTAGCTGTGGCGCATGGGCTTAGTTGCTCCTTGGCATGTGGGATCTTCCCAGACCAGGGCTCGAACCCGTGTCCCCTGCACTGGCAGGCAGATTCTCAACCATTGGCAGGCAGATTCTCAGCCCTACAGGTAGGGTCTTTAAAGAGATAATTAAGTTAAAATGAGGTCATTAGGGTGAGCCTTAATCCAATAAGACTGGTGGTTCTTTTAAGAGACTCTCAGGACAGAGGTACGGAGGGAAGATGTTGAGAAGACTTATGCAGAAGACGGCCACCTACGAGCCAAGGAGAGAGGCCTTAGGAGCAACCAACCTTGCCAAACCTTGATCTTGGACTCCTAGCCTCCAGAATTGTGAGACACTACAGATCGGTTTAAGCCACCAGACTGTGGCACTTTGTTAAGGCAGCTCTAACAGTGCCCCCTCACCCCCCAGGCCACCATCACATCTCTTGCAACTTTAAGCTGACAAATTTCCTGCATAACTCTAGGATTCATTTTCTCCCATGAATTATGTCACCTCAGGGTCTTGGACAGCCCACAATTTTATAACATGATTAAAGCAACAGCAAAATGGTGAAAAAAGATCTCAAATACCAGGAACACAGCCAACGTTCTTCAGGCCATGAGCTAGGGCCTGCTGTTTCCTGTCATCAGAGGGTCTGTGGGATCCAGTTCGTGGGTGTGCAGCTCCAGCTGGGTACTTTTCTTTAACAAATAGTAAAACCAAGCAAGTCTCAGAGTTGCTCTTTTTCAAGGTGTAAAAGCCCAAAGAGGTCCACAATTTCAGTGGGAATGCCAATGATAACGGTTGAAAGAGACCTGGAGAAATCTTCCCTTTTCAGATCACTTTAGCCAAAGCAAAGATCCATTCATAATCATATGCAAAACCTCACCAGAATTAATTATAGGATTGATCCTAAATTTAACCATACACTTATATGGTGGTTTACGATTTTTGTTAAAGATGTAAGCTAGACACAAAAATAATTGACTTGCTGTATTGTGTGTGTGTGTATGTGTGTGTGTCTCTGACATAAGGGGTTCTCATCTTATGATTAATAAACTATTTCCACACACCTAAAGCTAGGCCCACATAGAGAACATTCTTCAAGGAGAAATTATTCTATTTTAAAAGATGTTTCAGTCCTTGAAACAATAATACAACCTCTGTGTTCATTCGAACTATTGTTTACTTACATCCACTATTAAGAAATACTAATCTGACTATTCTTAAAACCATTTGGCAGCTTCCCACCACACATAAAGAAAGTGTGAATGCCTTATCATGTGCACGAGCTCTCCATGAACTGAGCCCTTTGATTTTTAGCCCTCGCTTATGAGGACTCATCCTGCCACCCACAGCCCATTTGGCTTTCTTTCTGTTCCCTAAATACACCAAACTCTTTCCCCTCTCAGAGCTTTTGCACATTCTGATCCTTCTGCCCAGAAAACTGTTCCCAAGGGTTTTGACTTAATTTACTCCTTCTCATCTTTGAGGACTCAGCTCACACATCACCTTCTTTCTTGAACTTCTACCTCAGTGCCCTTTTCCCCCATTAACTATCATATAACCCTTGTTATTTCCTTCATAGAAACTTTCAGTCTTACATATCATGTTTATTTATTTTGTGTACTTACTTAGTATCCTCTTCTCACTAGAGTGTAACTGGCGTAAAGGCAGAGATCTTATTTTTCTTGTTTACATGCCTATCCAAAGAGGCAGCTGTGGACACAGGAGTTGCTCAATAAATATCTGATAAATAAACAGACAAAAGATATGGTTTCCAAATATACATGTGTGTAATATTATATGATCCTTGATGCTGTCAATCTCAGCCCATTTTCTTTAAAACATTTTTCAGTGTTTAAAATTTTGAAGACAGCTTAAATGGTGCTAGATTACTTGGTCTTTTCCATAAAGCTTATTTTAAGTTTAACTTGATTCTGTCAATAAATAAATCATACTTGCCTATAGTATGCCAGGCACTATACTTGGCACTTAATATGACGATGTAGTTTTCCTTCCAATTCTCTTTCCATTTTTCAGAATTCTCAGAGATTATGAAGCTATCAGAGATTATGAATTATCAGAACAACTTATAAGAATCTTCCCCAAATTTGCTGACCCTCAATACTTTTGCCTATAAATTGGAGATAGTCAATACCAAGCCTCCACACCTCTAATTCTGTTGGTATTGTAGTTCTGTTTTCATTAACTTATGCTCTTAGCACCTCTTTATATTTATACAGTGGATAAAAGTCATCAATGATGATGCCACATCCTATTTAGTTCTCTATTTTATTTTCCTGCAGACGAGAAATATACAGCAGGAAAGAGATGGTTTGAGGAAAAGCATTTTTTCTCATGCAGGTACAATTTACATTTTAAAACGAATGTTTAAAAGAGGCCAGTTTAATCTGCTGAAGAGACAGGCTACCTAAGGTAGGTAATGGTACCTATAAATATTTACTAGTTCTTTCCATCAATAGACATGTTTTCTAAATATTCAAGACAAGTAGGAAGGAATAACAAACACTGGGCTTCTCTTTCCTCCCTAATGATGCTTTTTTCATTGCGTATAAGGTCATTTCTTGGCTGCTCTCTGCTCATCCCACAGGCTCTAGCTATTCTGTGTTCACCATCTATGATAAGTCATTTCAATTAAAAGTAATACCATTTTATTGCATTTAATCCAAAGGGTGATTTAAAAATTTATTCATAGCAAGGGAGTGCCTGTCAAACATTATTTTTACACATCAATTCCTGGTCTTTACCACATTTACAATAAAGTCGTCAAATTGAGCCATATTTCTTTCTATATCTTCCTGTAAAGCTCTTTGCCCTCCTTCCTGCTTTTTTGTCACCTTGAAACACATTTCACTTTTCTCTCCCATGAAAGACTTCGGTCAGCTTGAAAAACAGATATGGGCGAATGCCTACACTGGGGAAGAAGATATTGGCACATCTAACCCAGAGGTAGAGACAGTGTTCCAAAGATAGTATACTGGTATTTTACTCCTTTGCTGTTAGTGGTGGTTGAAAAACAAATAATAGGAGAGTTTTATAGTTTCTGGACATGTGTATCATGTATAAGTGATTTAGTACTTCCAGAAGTGCAGTCAAATATGTCTGAAAAATGCAGATTGAACGTCTCTGTGCAGATTTGTTAAATAGTCCTTCCTATCAAAATGAAAAATAAACCATAAAGATGTATCAGATATGATGTTGTGAAAGCTTCTAAAAGGTGTCACTCGACACTGAAAAATTACACGGAATCAATAAGTATACTACAGACTCACTCTGTGCGTGGAGAATTTTTCAAAATATTATCGGTGTTTTGAAATTAAGAATTAAAGTGCTCAGCACAGTGACTAGAACATAGAATGTGGGCCAGGAGGAGAGAGAAAAGATGATGCAGGTAAGAGATTCTGAGGTAAGAGTGATATCATATCGCTCAGGTATTTTTAATATTCTAACAATTAACTCATCAGTGCTTAAATCTGTAATTCCCCATGAACTTAAATTTGATAACTTTTTGAGGGAGTTGCAAAAAGTCACATTCTTTCTTTGAAAGTTTATTCTTGGATGTTCCCATGTGTTAAGAAATATGTTGAAAGACGAATTTAAGCAAGAGACCATATCCAGAACGTGTTTACTTTTACCTTAGTACTAAGGTTCAAGTTACTTTCAAAATTATAAGCCAGAAATAGTGTCCTTTTTTCCACTAGAAAAGGCAGTCTTTCAAGTTTTAAATCCCACTGTCATTAGCTCTCTCAAAGACAAAAGCAAGCAAATAAATATCTAATCAATATTAACTTCTTTCTTCTCCTCTTTTCTAAGTACTATGAGAAAAAATTTAATTCCTTTTTTAACACAAGCAAAAATAAAGACTTTTAAATATACCAAATATCCAAATAGTGTTAACAATAATTATGTGCTGACATAAGGTGAGATGTAAATAACTAACTAAATCACATGAGTTTAATGATACTAAGCTGAGCTGCTTCTGTTTTCAGCTATTTTGAGTATCAACCTCAGAAAATAATATTTGCAATACATATGCTACATTTTATGAGGCTACCAGATATAAGATTTCTTGAATTTTACACTAATTTTTCATTATATATGTTAGTTTTCAAAAATCACTATTTATCTTCATTTTTACAAAAATCCTCTTGTTCACAGTATTCATTTTGAATGAACAGTCAACAAGAAGTACTCAAAAAAAGCTAGGACAGTCACCACAGCCTGTGTCCCTCAGGGATGAAATGATATTAGATTTGGTGAGGCGAACTGTATATCACAAATACTCCCAGCACTGGACAAGGAAATATTTCATTGCATGGGAGGGGTGGATTTAGAATTACTCTCTGCCCTCAAATGCCATATTTTATCTTAGGATACATCATTGACATACTCTCTTGATTTCATCAAATCTCTTAAGAGCTTGCTTTCTTCAAATACAAACTCATACACACATACGCATACACATCATTGAATAGATATCATTCAAAGCTATTTCAATTTTCCCTTTTTTTAAACTCTCAGCGAATCGTTCTTTTATTTTTTCCTATAGGCTTAGCATTTCTAAATTTAATGATACGTGATTTGAATTCATTAGTTATCACCTTATTAAAAGGGATCGTATCTCATTAATTTTTGTATCCAAAGCACCAACACAGAGTACCCACACTGACTAGACAGCCATGCTTGGTGAATTAGTTAGCAAAATGTTTGTCAAAGAAGGCTCCATCACTAACCCACTTCTAGCCACTGTTGAAACTTACAGTTCAGAAGGCCCCTCATCAATTCAGGCCACTGCAAATGATGTTTTATTTTGACTTAGGGTCTTGAAGTCATCTTCAAGATCACTTCATATCTTAACCAACCATATAAAAAACTGAACCCATCTCAGGAAATAAAAATGTATGTGTCCAAATATTGGTTTAGAGGAAAGTATTGCATTTTTCCAGTAAGTTGTTCACATAACATTTTCCCTATTCCAACCACCTATCCAAAACCATCAAAGTGGAGAAACACGCCAACACACATACTAATCAAACTGTCAAAAATTAAATACAAAGAAAACATATTAAAAGCAGCAAGGGAAAAACAACAAATAACACACAAAGGAATCCCCATAAGGTTAACAGCTGATCTTTCAGCAGAAACTCTGCAAGCCAGAAGGGACTGGCAGGACATATTTAAAGTGATGAAGGAGAAAAACCTACAACCAAGATTACCCAGCAAGGATCTCATTCAGATTTGATGGAGAAATTAAAACTTTTACAGACAAGCAAAAGCTGAGAGAGTTCAGCACCACCAAACCAGCTTTACAACAAATGCTAAAGGACCTTCTCTAGGCAAGAAACACAAGAGAAGGAAAAGACCTACAATAACAAACCCAAAACAATTAAGAAAATGGGAATAGGAACATACATATTGATAATTACCTTAAATGTAAATGGATTAAATGCTCCTACCAAAAGACACAGACTGGCTGAATGGATACAAAAACAAGACCCATATATATGCTGTCTACAAGAGACCCACTTCAGACCTAGAGACACATACAGACTGAAAGTAAGGGGATGGAAAAAGATATTCCATGCAAATGGAAACCAAAAGAAAGCTGGAGTAGCAATTCTCATATCAGACAAAATGGACTTTAAAATAAAGACTATTAGAAGAGACAAAGAAGGACACTACATAATGATCAAGGGATCGATTCAAGAAGAAGATATAACAATTGTAAATATTTATGCACCCAACATAGGAGCACCTCAATACATAAGGCAAATACTAGCAGCCATAAAAGGGGAAATCGACAGTAACACATTCATAGTAGGGGACTTTAATACCCCACTTTCACCAATGGACAGATCATCCAAAATGAAAATAAATAAGGAAACACAAGCTTTAAATGATACATTAAACAAGATGGACTTAATTGATATTTATAGGACATTCCATCCAAAATCAACAGAATACACATTTTTCTCAAGTGCTTATGGAACATTCTCCAGGATAGACCATATCTTGGGTCACAAATCAAGCCTTGGTAAATTTAAGAAAATTGAAATTGTATCAAGTATCTTTTCCGACAACAATGCTATGAGATTAGATATCAATTACAGGAAAAGATCTGTAAAAAATACAAACACATGGAGGCTAAACAATACACTACTTAATAACGAAGTGATCACTGAAGAAATCAAAGAGGAAATCAAAAAGTACCTAGAAACAAATGACAATGGAGACACGACGACCCAAAACCTATGGGATGCAGCAAAAGCAATTCTAGAGGGAAGTTTATAGCAATACAGTCCTACCTTAAGAAACAGGAAACATCTCGAATAAACAACCTAACCTTGCACCTAAAGCAATTAGAGAAAGAAGAACAAAAAAACCCCCAAAGTTAGTAGAAGGAAAGAAATCAAAAAGATCAGATCAGAAATAAATGAAAAAGAAATGAAGGAAACGATAGCAAAGATCAATAAAACTAAAAGCTGGTTCTTTGAGAAGATAAACAAAATTGATAAACCATTAGCCAGACTCATCAAGAAAAAAAGGGAGAAGACTCAAATCAATAGAATTAGATATGAAAAAGGAGAAGTAACAACTGACACTGCAGAAATACAAAAGATCATGAGAGATTACTACAAGCAACTCTATGCCAATAAAATGAACAACCTGGAAGAAATGGACAAATTCTTAGAAATACACAACCAGCCAAGACTGAATCAGGAAGAAATAGAAAATATGAAGAGACCAATCACAAGCACTGAAATTGAAACTGTGATTAAAAATCTTCCAACAAACAAAAGCCCAGGACCAGATGGCTTCACAGGCGAATTCTATCAAACATTCAGAGAAGAGCTAACACCTATCCTTCTCAAACTCTTCCAAAATATACCAGAGGGAGGAACACTCCCAAACTCATTCTACGAGGCCACCATCACCCTGATACCAAAACCAGACAAGGATGTCACAAAGAAAGAAAACTACAGGCCAATATCACTGATGAACATAGGTGCAAAAATCCTCAACAAAATACTAGCAAACAGAATCCAACAGCACATTAAGAGGATCATACACCATGACCAAGGGGGGTTTATTCCAGGAATGCAAGGATTCTTCAATATATGCAAATCAATCAATGTGATACACCATATTAACAAACTGAAGGATAAAAACCATATGGTCATCTCAATAGAGGCACAGAAAGCTTTCGACAAAATTCAACACCCATTTATGATAAAAACCCTCCATTAAGTAGACACAGAGGGAACTTACCTCAACATAATAAAGGCCATATATGACAAACCCACAGCCAACATCGTCCTCAATGGTGAAATACTGAAAGCATATCCACTAAGATCAGGAACAAGACAAGGTGGCCCACTCTTACCACTGTTACTCAACATAGTTTTGGAAGTTTTAGCCACAGCAGTCAGAGAAGAAAAGGAAATAAAAGGAATCCAAATCGGAAAAGAAGAAGTAAAGCTGTCACTGTTTGCAGATGACATGATAATATACATAGAGAATCCTAAAGATGCTACCAGAAAACTACTAGAGCTAATCAATGAATTTGGTAAAGTAGCAGGATACAAAATTAATGTACAGAAATCTCTGGCATTCCTATACACTAATGATAAAAAATCTGAAAGTGAAATCAAGAAAACACTCCCATTTACCATTGCAACAGAAAGAATAAAATATCTAGGAATAAACCTACCTAAGGAGACAAAAGACCTGTATGCAGAAAATTATAAGACACTGATGAAAGAAATTAAAGATGATACAAACAGATGGAGAGATATACCATGTTCTTGGATTGGAAGAATCAACATTGTGAAAATGACTGTACTACCCAAAGCAATCTACAGATTCAATGCAATCCCTATCAAACTACCAATGGCTTTTTTCACAGAACTAGAACAAAAAATTTCACAATTTGTATGGAAACACAAAAGACCCTGAATAGCCAAAGCAATCTTGAGAACGAAAAACGGAGCTGGAGGAATCAGGATCCCTGACTTCAGACTATACTACAAAGCTACAGTAATCAAGACAGTATGGTACTGGCACAAAAATAGAAATATAGATCAATGGAACAGGATAGAAAGCCCAGAGATAAACCCACGCACATATGGTCACCTTATCTTTGATAAAGGAGGCAGGAATGTACAGTGGAGAAAGGACAGCCTCTTCAATAAGTGGTGCTGGGAAAACTGGACAGGTACATTTAAAAGTATGAGGTTAGAACACTCCCTAACACCATACACAAAAATAAGCTCAAAATGGATTAAAGACCTAAATGTAAGGCCAGAAACTATCGAACTCTTAGAGGAAAACATAGGCAGAACACTCTATGTCATAAACCACAGCAAGATCCTTTTTGTCCCACCTCCTAGAGAAATGGAAATAAAAACAAAAATAAACAAATGGGACCTAATGGAACTTCAAAGCTTTTGCACAGCAAAGGAAACCGTAAACAAGACGAAAAGACAGCCCTCAGAATGGGAGAAAATATTTGCAAATGAAGCAACTGAGAAAGGATTAACCTCCAAAATTTACAAGCAGCTCATGCAGCTCAATAACAAAAAAACAAACAACCCAATCCAAAAATGGGCAGAAGACCTAAAGAGACATTTCTCCAAAGAAGATATACAGAGTGCCAACAAACACATGAGAGAATGCTCAACATCATTAATCATTAGAGAAATGCAAATCAAAACTACAATGAGATATCATCTCACACTGGTCAGAATGGCCATCATTAAAAAGTCTAGAAACAATAAATGCTGGAGAGGGTGTGGAGAAAAGGGAACACTCTTGCACTGCTGGTGGGAATGTGAATTGGTTCAGCCACTATGGAGAACAGGATGGAGGTTCCTTAAAAAACTACAAATAGAGCTACCATATGACCCAGCGATCCCACTACTGGCATATACCCTGAGAAAACCATAATTCAAAAAGAGTCATGTACCAAAATGTTCATTGCAGCTCTATTTACTATAGCCAGGACATGGAAACAACCTAAGTGTCCATCATCGGATGAATGGATAAAGAAGATGTGGCATGTATATACAATGGAATATTACTCAGCCATAGAAAGAAATTGAGTTATTTGTAGTGAGGTGGATGGACCTAGAGTCTGTCATACAGAGTGAAGTAAGTCAGAAAGAGAAAGACAAATACCGTATGCTAACACATATATATGGAATCTAAGAAAAAAAAATGTCATGAAGAACCTAGGGGTAAGACAGGAATAAAGACACAGACCTACTAGAGAATGGACTTGAGGATATGGGGAGGGGGAAGGGTAAGCTGTGACAAAGTGAGAGAGTTGCATGGACATATATACACTACCAAATGTAAAATAGATAGCTAGTGGGAAGCAGCCGCATAGCACAGGGAGATCAACTCGGTGCTTTGTGACCACCTAGAGGGGTGGGATAGGGAAGGTGGGAGGGAGGGAGATGCAAGAGGGAAGAGATATGGGGACATATGTATATGTATAACTGATTCACTTTGTTATAAAGCAGAAACTAACCCACCATTGTAAAGCAATTATACTCCAATAAAGATGTGAAAAAAAAGAAAATAAAAACCATCAAAGATGTAAGATAGAATTTCTTTATACAGAGGCACATTTATAGTTCTACATGTTGTATGTTTCCAATTTAGATTTTTCTCCATATAAACACTGTCTTATAAAATTTTTATAGAATTTCATTGCTTAAGACTTAAAAGTGACTATTTGGAAAGGTTTTGTTTTTGTTATTTTTTAAATGAAATGCATACTGTCTTAGTTTAAAAAATTATATACATAACTTCCCTAGTGACTTTGATTTTCCTAAAATAACTGTGAGCTGTTCTTATTCAACCAATCAATATATATTTATTGTCTTATTCTATTTACCAAGACTATTAGGTTCTGACTATTCTAATTTATTTGACCTTGAGTCATTGCTTTACTTGGGCAGCAGAAAAATAATAATAATGGTAACACATCTTGTTTCATTTTTGTTTATATTTTAGTTTTTCTGTTTGACCAATACTATCTTGTTCTCTATTTTAAAGTTTTTAATTCTTTAGGGATTGTAGTCCTTCCTCATTTGCCATTAGTCCTGTGTTTTGTCCCATCATGCACTTTTTCCTTTTTCTTTTTCAATATTCTTCTGGACACTTAATTTGTGCTTTAGTTATATATATGTGGTCCTTGATAATTTTTCTTAATTTTTGAAGAAAATAATTTCTTCCCTAAAAAGTGTTAAAAGCAGAGCTCACAGAGCCAAATCTTTTTTATTTCCCCATCTCTCAATAATTTTGAGCAACCTCAAACAGCAAACTTTGCTTTACAGTGCTGGGTATAGCGGGAAGTAAATAAATCATTATGCTTCCAGACCCCTCCTAGTCTGTAAAGTTTTAATGGTTTGTCTTTGTCCTATTTATCCCTAATATTAAAATGATAAGATGTTTTCTTCTGAAATTTCAGAGAGTAAGTGCTACTTTGTACCATACCACATCCTGCATCCTGTAGATCAACGTTGGATAACCAGTACCACAGTCCTCTAGTGTGCTCTCATTTTTGTTTTGAATTTCTTCTACTGAAGAAAAGCCAACCCCAGGCTTTTATTTTCTGATTAGAGTTCACTTTGGATGTCACTGTGCAGATCCATTGATCTGTGAAGTTGAATAATCATCGGAATAGCTTGATCAAAATAAGTGATCTTGATCAGACATCAGGGAAGTTTTGAATTTGGAAGGATCATCAGGGACCATCCATTCCCATGACCTCATGCACTACAGGTGATAAAACTGAGCCCAGAGAGAACAGACTTGCCCAACTTCGTGGAAGCAAATCCAGTTGTCCAGTACTCTTTCCATTTCATCTCACTAGACTAAGCTTTTTAAAAATGTTTTCAACCTCTTTTTCCTTAAGAATTATTTTTATTCGCCTCCCCCAACCTGAAAAGTCTGGATAAAGTGGTTTCTCTCTCATCTATTACAAGAGTCCTGCCATTCTGTCCTCTGGTTCAGTGGGGTAGCTTGTGTTCTCTTGATCTTGAATCAACATAAATGATGTTCTTTGATTATTTTTCTTGTTTTACTCCTGCTCTGCAGAATAAGAGCAAGAAAAGTTAAAGGGAAATTACAATAGCTTCTGGCCTATCCTCTGTTGACTCATGTAAAAATACTTCTTTCCAGGTAAATATATCTCTGCTTTCTCTCAACAAAACAGCTGGAGCTATAAATAAGATGATTTAGAGGTATTTGTAACCCCCATATGGCCTTGTACATTGTGTTTAATACATTTCAGGTGAATTATTATTTTGGCTATTTATTAAGGCAAATCATCATTTGAAACTGCATGGCTAAAGAAAAGCACAAACTCAAAAATAGCAAGAACTATCCCATAGTAGTGTTGTACTTGTACCTTAAAGTAGCCTTTTTATGTGCATAGAGACACTGGAAAAATATCCTTCCCTACTCTTTTCCTACACCTCTACCCCATCCTCCTCACACACAGCTTTCATAAACTATGAGCCCCTCACTTGGCTCATTCTTTTTTTTTTTTTTTTTTTTTTTTTTGCGGTACGCGGGCCTCTCACTGTTGTGGCCTCTCCCGTTGCGGAGCACAGACTCCGGACGCGCAGGCTCAGCAGCCGTGGCTCACGGGCCCAGCCGCTCCGCGGCATGTGGGATCTTCCCGGACCAGGGCACGAACCCGTGTCCCCTGCATCAGCAGGCGGACTCTCAACCACTGCGCCACCAGGGAAGCCCCACTTGGCTCATTCTTTATATTACAAGTTACACTATTTTCAAAGCGAGGTTTGCATTTCTTATACTTAATCCAATGATATCTGCATTGTGTGTGTTTCACAAATAAACTTATGAATGATGAAGTCCTCTTTCTACAAAGGCACTCTTGTCAACGAACGTACCTTGGGATTTGATGCAGAAACTTCTTCTATGACTATAATTGTTACCAACCTACACATTAAAGGATCAGTGATCTGTACGCTTCATACTTGCCCAGAAACAATCAATAGTTCAGCACTTTAAGAAATTCAAAAAACTAAACAAAATTAATACACTGGAGAGTTTAGAAACATGCTGTGAACCAATGTTTTAGAAATAATGCACTATGTAAAAATTAAACTAGTTTAACTACAAAATTTAAGAAGGTGCTATTTTCACTTATCCGTGTAACTCTCATACCATGCCATAACCATGTCATCAAATGCCATGGGAATATACATCTTATACCGATGCTTTGTATGCTTTTTAAGGTGATTCTTTGATCCTTTATTCATCAGTGTTGAAAATTCACAAAATTCAATTTCCTTAGTCATTAAAATATTTTTAATGGGTTTGGACAAAGATTTAGGAATGGAAGACAGTTCACAGTTCAAAGTGTTTGATTTGCTATCATAGACAAATGAAATAGATTCTAAAGACTGGAAAATTCCACAATGGATGGAAATGTCTAGAAGCACATCAGTCAGGCAAATTCCATGAGAACTGACCTGACTGTGCCCAGTTTTCCCCATGAGCTACAAAAACTTTAAGGATTTAGAAACAACAGAGTTATAATGATATTCTAGCTTGACTCCTTTATTTTACAAATGAGAAGGTAGAGGCCACAAAAATTGTATGACTTGAAGTAGCCAAGAAGTAGAGTCCAGGTCTCCTGACCCCGGCTGGGATTTATTCACTGCTCAAGTGTAATAGATGGTTACAACCCCGAGAGCTTATAGAACATGGAATGACACCCGTGGCACCAAACCAAAAATGACTAAGTTAAATTGGTTAATTCATTCAATAAGCGCTCATCAATTTCCAGTTAAATATAGCTCAGGGCCACTACCTTGTTTCTTTAAAACTCCAACAGCAGAAAAAGAGGTTCATTCTAGGGGTGAATAAGGCCTTCAGTGCAGTATCCGAGTTAAACGTTAATAACAAACCAGCAGACATACAAAATTAAGATAAAACTTGTAACAAAAATCAGACTGTGTTTAAAAGAAACCAGAATCACGCAAACAAGTCCTATAATAGTATTTCTTCACGGAACCAAAGTGTACTACCACCAGATGTGTTCTTCCTAACCCACTTGTAAGAATAAGACCTACTGGGGCTTCCCTGGTGGCACAGTGGTTGAGAGTCCGCCTGCCGATGCAGGGGACACGGGTTCGTGCCCCGGTCCGGGAGGATCCCACATGCCGCGGAGCGGCTGGGCCTGTGAGCCATGGCCGCCGAGCCTGCGCGTCCAGAGCCTGTGCTCCACAGCGGGAGAGGCCGCAACAGTGAGAGCCCCGCGTACTGCAAAAACAACAACAACAACAAAAGACCTACTGAAAACGTAGAAGGTTGATAACATCTCCGTTTGAAAAAATATGTACTCTAATATAGCAATGAGGTAGGTTTAGACACTTACTACTTTTTAAAAAATTAGTTTTTCTTTGTTAACACATAGAAACTACCTGAATGCAAAGTAAGTAATCAAGGGTTATGCTAATTTTGTTTGCCCTAGTTTGGTCAAATTGTTGCTAGCATAATATTTGGAACTAATGTTTAGATTTCAACGAAGTTTCCTTTAACGATAAGGAAAAAAAATTCCGTCCTGACCTTGGTCTGCCAACTTCAGCTTGCTGGATTTTGAAATGTGTGGCCTGAGAGAGCTACAAGGTCTTGGGTTATTGTACAGGGCTTTTTTAGGAAGTCTTTGCCTTACACAAACCTGCTGCCAAACTCGCCTGTGGCGCACATATCCTTACTGGAATTTACTGACCTATTATTTCATATACAGATAGAGATATAGGTATAGATATAGATCTATCTATATAATAATATATATAAATAATAGATAAATCTGTCTGTAAAGCAAAAGAAATTCTAAGACTTTGGAGTCAGTGCTTGCTTGTCACAACCTACTAACCTATAGATTTCTCCTTCAGGTGTTTCTAGAACACTTGGGGAAGAATATGAGACAGGGCAGAGGTGAAGAAGAGAAGGTGACTTAGGAGACAAACGCCGGAGATCACCACTCCCTGGACCAGGAGTGGGTGGCACCAGAGCCCTAGGGCTGGGAGGGAGGGCGAGTGGCCAGCAGAGGTAAGGCCAGAGAGTGACAGCCAGAGAGCGACAAAGGCGGAGACGGGGAGGCCGGCAGGCGGGCACGCGGCTGGGGGCAGTGAGGGGTTGGTGGGGGAACCGGGGGGCGGAGCCGCGGGGCGGGGCGGCGGCGGGAGCGGGAGCGGCCGGGAGCCCAGGCGGCGACGCAGCCCCAGTCGGACGGGCGAGGGCGAGGGCGAGCGCCGGGCTCAGCGCCGCTCCAGCTCCGGCACCGCGCTCCTGCCCACCGCGCGGCCCGCAGCGGGCGGAGTCCGCGAGAGTTTGCCCCGGAGCTCGGGGAAGTTTCCCGCCGAAGCTCCGCTCCCGTGAAAGCAGTCCCTGCCGGCACCCTCAGCTCCCCTAGCCGCTCGCCAGGTAACCGCCGGGGGTCGGGGCGTGGGGGAGGGGGTCCGGGATTGGAGGGGCCGAGATTGCGGGGGCGCCGCTTGCACCCTCGGTAGGAGAGGGGTCTGGGTGGGCGGGGAAGCGCATCCTCACCTTTCCAGGTACTCCATCTATGATGACTGCAGAAGGCATCTTCTCTTTCTACCCTAATCCCCTCCCCGCCCCCATTTGAACCCACTCCCGTTCACTTTATTGATTGTGCTGAGGGGAAAGGGGGTCCGGGAGATGGAGGGGGTGCGAAGACTTGGAGAGGGGCGGCGGAGGAGGACGGGTGCCTGAACTCGGGAGCTACCTGTGCTGGATTCCTGAGCCCCGGCGGGGCGGGTCACCCTGCACCCCAGGATTCTGGTGCCAGCCCCCACTCGGGGCAAGCCAGCCGAGGTTGGAAAGAAGACATCAGGAGGAACGGTCTTGAGTTTCTGATGGCGGTTTATCCGGTCCTCCAGCGTGTTTGGCAGAAAGATGAGCATCTCTGCTGTGATGCCCCTTTTTGCATCGGTCCCAAACTCCGAGACCTCGCAGAGGCTCTTGCTGAGGCTGCGGGCCACGTGGGAGGGAAGTGCGGAGACTCGGAGCCCAGGTTCCATCCGGGCCGGGCAAGGGGGTTGGGGGTGCCCTGGGGAGGGGCCCGAGGTGGGTGGGAGAGAGTAGGAACTGCGTGGTTGCTTTGTTGCCGCAGCTGTTACTTTCACACGGTTACCTGCTCCCGCTTCTGCCCCGTTTCAACATCCTGCCTATCAGCGTGTTTCTGTTAGGAGGCTAAAAGGTGTTATGTTTGATGTCTGTCAGCAGTTATTTCCAACTAAGTTCACAGGAGCGATGCTGGAGCGGCCGCTGGTTCTCCCTCCTCTTCCTGCAGGTCCACCCCCAACTCCCTCGCATCAGCAAACCTGTCCTGAACAGTTCCCAGGGTTTTCAAAGGGATAGGAAGTAAATCATACAGAGTGTGTGCTTGTGTGACTTTTCCCCCATTATGTTATCACGAGCAAATCAAAACACTGTGGATGTTTAATAGGACTCTCCTTTAGCAGTTTTTGTAGTAATTAAGAGTATTATTTACCAGTATTTATTTTTCTTTAGTTTAAGCCCAAACATTGCGTTAACCTCTCTGTATACAGTTTTATCTGTGTTTGTCACTATTCCATTGGGTTTAAAGGACGTGGACTTATTTTAGACTGACATATATATACACACCAAAATACAGTGTGACTGTAGTTAATATTTATCTGTCTTCCTAGTTCGGTGGCCTGGCACCTGCCAGTTCCAGTACATAATTATAGTACAATATGCCTGTCTACCAAATTGAGAATAAGGAGATTGTCATTGCCTTTCATGGGCGAGAGTACCCTGGACTACCAGATTTTATGATTGCTCAGAGGGTTTTTAAGGCTTCAATCAGCATGAATCTGATACACAGAACAAAATTACAGTTCTTCCCCATGTATCCAAAAAAGGATACAATACCCGGGCACTGGTAGTTGACTCATTATTGAGGAAAAATTTAAGTCCTCTCATCACACAGAAAACATTTTGATTGAATATAGTCAATAAGAAATAGCACACATTGAATGACTTGAGAAAACAAGAGGAATTTTCCTCTGGCCTCATTTGGGTTTTATCTCTTTTATTACAGTAGCATCCTCCAGAAAATGAGCCTTGCAGATAGTTGTTGGTCTGTAGTGACTACAACACCATATTTTTTAATATAGAGGCTTGCTGACAGTCCAAAAACATAAATGTTTTAAACCATTACCAACCATCTGTTCTCTCCCACTCAAAGCATAATGTTTTATTTTCACAGGTATCAAGACATACATCCTCACTTTAGACATTTCCATGAACATCCCAAAAGCTGTAATGGTATCTGATCTTGACCCAAGTTCAGCAACTGTTGTGTTTGGTTTATTACACTGTAAGCTCCTCTCCTTTTATTTTCAATGAAAGAAGAAATCAAAAAAGTTTTAAAGCCTTTGGCCAAGGCTGGTGTATACTCCATTGAAATCTGATTGCTCTTTTTTTCCCCCACCTTTTTGTTACCAGAGAGAAGCTGAGAGTTAGTGCAGCTGCAGGCTCCTCCTGATGGCATTCTTTCCCTTTCTTCCTGGTCACAAGGGTAGCATTTGGTGCTCTGATGCAGTGCATGAAACAGCCCCATGACTCCAGAAAATTAGTGTGGTTTGCAGAAGAATGTAACATCTTCCCAGGAAGAATTGACAAAATGGGAGACTAACAATATTCTAACCCCCAAATTAAGTAGACCTAAGACATACACATTCTTTCCCGCACAAATATTCTGTATGCGTAATATAGGGTATTATATAAGATACGAGTAAAATGTCTATCTACATAGTATCTTTATATTTGTGTTTGGGAATCTAGATGAATTTGTATATAATCGGCAGATAGACACACACCCTTCATTTTGTTCATGTTGTCATTAAAGCAAGATTTGAGGTTTTGAGTCCTCCCCCCATCCAGAATGCTTTCCCATTTGGGAATGTCTGCTTTATCTGGAACTGCAATGTTAGGATATTTTTATCACTTAAAATTAAGTCACCTAATAAAAATATTGTTCCTTCAGTGTGGCCAGAACGTTGGGAAATTCTTTTTACTCAAATCTGGGTGTCCCAAAGCACTTCCGTATTTTTAAGGAAAAAGATATTGGCAATCTTGCTCACACTTTGCAAATAATGGATATGTACTTGAAGATTATCACGAACCAAAGAAAGGTGGGGCTTCTGTCTTCTTACCTGTTACACTGCTCTATACTGCCCTTGCCTTGAAGGCACAAGGGTCTCCTTACTTGCTGCCAGGATAGCATTGAAAAGAATGAACCCAAGCTATAGATAATTTTGAAAGTAAAGTTGCATTTTAAAATATGGTCTAATTTAAACCTTTGGAAAAACATAAGGATGCGATTTTTCTGTGTACTAAAAACGAATTATTGAGGGGAGACAGTTTCATCAAGTATAGGAAGCACTCTGAATTATTCATGTTAATGAGAGGAATAGAGGCAAAGATAATCCAAAATCATGGTTATTTACGAAGTCATTTGTGTTTGTCTTTGGAATGTATTACACGTTTGATTTGAAAACGATTTTCATTGTTATTGTGGGCAAGTTGCCTTTCTAATTATTTTGTTTTGTTTAGGTTAATTTTTAAATGAGCTTGCATATCTCAAACACCAAAACTGATTTATGGGGAGATGGGGCATGTGGGCAGCCTGCCCAGAAACGAGCTGGGTGACAGAAATGAGCAAACCTGGTATGAAAACTTTGAAGTAAATTATATATAACTCCCAGAGAGGTAATCAAGACTGGATTCTATACCTACTTAATGAATTTGTGTTAAGGATTAGATGTGTTCCTGGAAAAATAAAAGTCCTTCGATCAAAATTGGAGAAATTCAGTCCCACTTTGCATATAACAGAGGTGATTAATATGTTTTTGAAAAGATGATAGTGCGGGGTGCTTCTGAAAACCAAATAGGAATATTCTAACTTTTAAGTCTTTTTTTGTTTGTTTGTTTTTGTCTTATTAAATGGAAGTTTTTAAGCATGAGGTTTTCCTAAAGCATACACATGTGTATGTGTTAAGGTGATACTCCTAAGCCTTATTTCTATATGTATGTTTCTAAAACAAAAACAGCAAGTTGCCATCAGAATAAGGGGTTTGGTCCATTTGCTCTCCGCACCTAGGCTCCAAATCAAGTTTTATCAAAAAGAAGCTCTCACGTATCTATTGTTACCAAGGACCTGGTTAGATAAAATAGCTGAAGTTCAGCAAGACTGCCAACTTAACAGATTTCTATTGTGTTTTTCAAAAGCTCCAGGGCAAAATTCGTTGTCGATGAAATAGTTACTTGGACAAGAAGTTGATTCACAGCATAGCACTTGTTCTTGAACACCTTGTCTGCGGTCAGTGTTCAGTTGTGTATGGATTTTGTTGAATTGTTATTTCTGTGGACTATTAGAATTTAGAAGACCTCTGTGGAGAAGGTTAGAGCTACCAAAAATATATGATTGGAAAGGCAGAGAGATAAAATCATTTTTATTTCAAGAATTCAAAGCAAAAAAGAAAACTGTGACTTTTACGACAGGGAGCAGAATGGTGCTAGAAAAGTAGATGTCCCCTTCAGATTGGTGACTGTTCTCATAATGAATGTGCTCACTCCATAGAGTGTAGGGGGACTTCTTTTTTGAGGAAACATTTTTGTAGTTTTATAAGACATGGCATTTTTAAAGACTGGACTAGACTGAGTACTTAAAAAATATATTGTGGTTGGAAATATAATTGCTACCCACAGGATATATTTTATATACATTTATTAAAGGAATCAGTTTCTTCTGATCAGCGCCTAAGTCTTAGAATCAAAATTATGCATTTTGTGATAGAGCTGGAAAGGACCTTAAAAGTAATTTATTCCAATGCCCTTATTTTACAGTTAAGGAAATGGGGGCCCACAGTGATCCCAGTGAGCTGCTAAAGGTCACACCGGTGGTTAGCGGCAGAGTAGATACTAGAAACCTGATCTGTGCGACTCCTTATGCAGCTCCCTTGACTTAAGTTGGGTAGCTGGATGGGGGAGTTAACTCCTTCTAGCCATGATGGAATCAGCTGTACACGATAGTCATGAAATGAAGTCGTACAGAGGTACACGCAGGAGGCTTGTGGTTTTCCTGTCTTCTGTCATTCGCTGTGGACCAAACTGTGGTTCTCAACCCTCTTAGACTCTGTCCTCTTCTTAATAACAAATATTTTGTGTCACCCCCTTAGTATCTTGAAATGTAATTAATCAATAATATAATCACTGAATATATCTGTCATGAAAAGGAACAATAGAATAAAATTAATTTTTAGTACAATGTGCATTTCACTATGCTAATGTTTGGGGGTGACTTCACTGGAACACATAGTAAAGAAGTCAGGGGCTTCCCTGGTGGCGCAGTGGTTGCGAGTCCGCCTGTCGATGCGGGGGACGCGGGTTCGTGCCCCGGTCCGGGAGGATCCCACGTGCCGCGGAGTCGCTGGGCCCATGAGCCATGGCCGCTGAGCCTGCGCGTCCGGAGCCTGTGCTCCGCGGCGGGAGGGGCCGTGACAGTGGGAGGCCCGCGTACCGCAAAAAAAAAAAAGAAGTCAGAAGCTTGCTTGTGTGTACATACTCTATAACAAATAAAATTGGATTTAAGACAGGAATGTCAGAAGACATTCCATATAGGAAGTACAGGAAAATGAAAGGAGAATAGACTAAAAGTAGTATTAGGATAATTACAAACCAGACATTTGTATTTGGAAAGAAGGAAATGATGGTAATCATTGTAGGGAAGATATGCCAAAGTCAAGTTATAGAAAGGCGGAGTGGAGAGAACGTGGAAATATGATATTTTGCAAATGAGAGAGTAAATACTATTAATATAGTCTCACCAAAATCCCCAAACTGCTTTATGCAGCATTTTCCTGTTGTTACCAGTGTGAACTCTACTTCAAGGGACTCTGCAGGCTACCCACCATATCATCAATAATAACAAATAAAATATTTCCATGGTGGAACTTATTGACAGTGCTGATGCTGCCTTTTTCAGTTTATTTTCTGTTAATGGTGTAGTCTATTAATTCTAGATTTAAGAGAAAGACTATACAAAATCGTTGACTTATTCGCCACAGCAACCTTGTTGTAAACCACTGGACTTTGTGGTGGAAATTCTTAGAAAATGCTTATATACCAGATTCTACAGGTTGATATTCATTATAGGTTTAGTTCAGGGGACACTGCACGTTGTTTGGGATATTTGGGAAAATTCTTCACCAAAAAAGCCACTAAAAACCAATAGAACTCCCCTCCCTTAATGATTGTGACAAAACTGAGCCTCCCCAATCCTTTGCAAAATATTCTCTAGGGGCTGTCTGGCCCTGGTGAGAGTCAGGGCTAGATAAACAAGATTTTTTTAAAAATTCTTATTTATTTATTTTTTATTAAAATATAGTCGATTTACTATGTTGTGGTAGTAATAACCTATAAGGGAAAAGAATCTGAAAAAGAATAGATATCGATAGATAAGATTTTTATGATGACGTGGGTTGTTTTTCATGCCCCTATGCAATCCTTACTTCTTTTAAGCGGGACCATCCCACTTGTCCGCTGGTCTCTGCATTCAGTGGACCAGTATTACAAATTTCACTGCCCATCAAACTCAAGCTCATGTTCTGATCTTTTTCTCTTTCTCACCTTTATAAAAATTTACTACTTCTTCCTTATTTCTCCTAGGAATCTATCTTTCATGGATGACTATGAGTGCTGACAAACGAATGTGCAAGCTGGATAATATTTCAGTTCTTGCAGGCCTTACTTAACCTTGTGCGTATCTCCAGAAAGCATTGAAGGCTTTTGTGTACAGAGACAGTGTATACATGCACACATATGTATGTATATGCATGTATATGTATAGATGTACATGTTTTCTGTGTCTACGTCCATATATACATACATAATCTCAGGCACCGAAGAAACAGGAAAAGGAGGCATCAATTGAGATTATATCATCAATGCCCTTGAAATAGGCTTATGCAAAGAACTGCACGGGTCCAATACTGAAAGTTGCACCATGAAACGTAATGCTGTGAAGTATGTTCTTAGCAGAGGCCAAATCTGTTACGAATGCCAATAAACTGTTGTATTAGAATGTTTTTGTGTTACTTGAATTAAGTGTGTCCTGTGCTGGCATATGGGAGTTGGAGGGGGAGAGGTATAGACAACTCTGTTGTCTGTCTCAGATGTATATAGTCTGTGCGCTGTTGCCACACTAAAAACACACCAACATGTCTTCTCTTTGCATAATATATAGTATTTGCAGAGGGATTAGAGGGTTTTGAAGATTGCCATATACACAACCTATATATGGGCAAGAGAGTATATAGAGTATAGGATCCCAGAAGCAAGGAGGAAATTGAGAGCGAAACTCAAATTTTCTTACTTATAATGGTTTGTTTACTAGACCATAATGTGAGACCTGCTCTTGGGAACTGAGTTATTATAAAATGTCAGTTCAGTATTAGCTGCAGTAAGCATCTTGAATTTACTAAATTGTAAGGAAGATTTTTTTTCTTAGATTACTTTCCACAGTGGGTCCACCTAAGATGTCTTTTATAACATCATGTGACTTACTCTTTTTTCTTATTCTTTTTAAAGAAAGAAGCTTTTTAATGTAAAATCTTTTTAAAATTTTATTTATTTATTTATTTAATCTTTGACTGCGTTGGGTCTTCGTTGCTGCGCGTGGGCTCTCTCTAGTTGCAGCGAGCAGGGGCTGCCCTTCCTTGCGGTGCGTGGGCTTCTTATTGTGGCGGCTTCTCTTGTTGTGGAGCATGGGCTCTAGGCTCATGGGCTTCAGTAGTTGTGGTTTGCAATTAAGATTGAAGTCACAGTATGTCTGTGTGTGTGTGTGTGTGTGTGTGTGTGTGTGTGTGTGTGTGTGTGTGTGTGCGCGTGCGCGTGTATGGGAATAACCAATTGCTTTGACATAATCATAAGATTCTCTACATAGAAGAACATGTTTTACCCAATCAGGAGAGGCAGGTTTTCATACAAAAAGGATGCAGCAATTGTACAGAACACAATTTGATCTATGATTGTTTTGTTGTATATTGTTCATTCTTACTGGAAGCTTCTTGGTCAATTGAATGGCCCAGCATTCAACCTCAGGCTGACCCCAAACTTGATTTGGTCCACTTTTGTTACAATTTCTAATAAGAGTCTAGTGGAGCAATGGGAATTGAGGGAAGATAATATTGAGGGTGTTGGATTGTGGAGGTGATAAGGAAAATAAGGAGCTTCTTTCATTTGAGCAGCACAAAGATCTATATAGGCAGTGAAATTTTATTGGAATATCTGCCTTTTCTTGTTACGCTTTTTACTCTTGCATGGAATAGAGGCAAAGATTGTGAAAGTAAAGCCCTTCTTCCTCTTTGTACCGTTAACAATGCCACACAAGAGAAAACCTTCTTTGTCAGAATAAACAGATATGAGCCATTCCAGTCATAGTGCCTCCTTTTTCCATAGGACCTCAATACTCCCCTAAACTGAAATCAGAAACACTAAAGAATGTAGGTATGAAAGGGAAAAATACACCCAGTTAGTGTAGTAATGTAGTAAAAGAAATGTCAGAAGCTTCTATTGGATACACATGAAAATGGAGAACGGAATAAGACAACTTTGTCAGTTCAAATGAAGAACGTAAGTCTTACTACTGCATTAGTTTCAGGAGCGAGAAGCTCAAAGCTCACTTAGCTTTGTGATCATTTCTGTTGTCTTTTTTGTCACCAAGGGGGTTAGAGCTGTGATCCAAAGTTACAGGTTACTTTAAGCAAATACCGTCTGTGAAGACTTAGATAAAATGATGACGTTGATCGTATACTTTCAAAAAGAAGTTTCAAAATTAAAATGTGGACACAAATTTTTAGAAACATATCTCTAAATAAATTTGATTTTTCCACAGCACCCTTGGACAGTAGATTAGAATGAGGGTAGTTTCCTCCCTCCCCCCCAAAATCAATTTTCTCAACGTATTAAAATATGCTCAGGTGTTAGTGACATTATTGGACTAAAAGTAGTAACTACCAACACTCTTTTACCTTCTAATATTTGCACTTTATTTTCAATTAGGAATTTTTACCATCAGAGGATGAGATTCTATCCCTGTGACAGGGTTGGCATTCAGCTGGGTGCACTGATGTGGTCTTACTGGTTATTTGTGGCTGGAGCCCAAGTTGTACAGATTATTAAATATTCTAAATATTAATTCTGTACTTACATGATCACTTTTGTGACTTCAATATGGATAGGTACATAGCTCTCACTTGCTAAATGTGTGTGTGTATATATATATATATATATATATGTATGTATATCTCACTTGCTAAAATGTCTAGCAAGACCATATTTTCAGATTTTGCAGATCAGGAAATTATAACAGCATTTAGAATAGAAATGGATTTGCAAATTACTGAACTCTCAATTAGCAGAGGTTGTTCTTCTAGTACCTTAGAACTTTGGTTCACTTTGACTTTTCCCAACATACGTACACCACATACTGTCCAATAAGATTCCTTGAAATTACTGGTGTATGTTTTATTCAGAGCACTCTACAAAACACGATTATGGCTCAGAAAGTCTCTCTAAATTCTCCACTTGTAGATCCAGCTCTGTGCTTGGTATTTGTTCTTGTCAGTCTTAAACATCAAAAGAAACATGTCAAAATCAAACTTGTGATCTCTGCCCATCTCACCTCAACCTCCAGGATTCCCCAGCTCCCAATCCGGATTTTATCTTTGACATTCCCTCTCCATCCACCGCATATCAAAGCCCTCAGCCCGTCACTGATGTTACCCGTCTACCTTAGGGCATCACCCGAGTCTCAACTTTCACCATCCATTGTATGAGGGCTACTACAGGGCTTTTATAACTCGTCCTCTGGCATCTGATTGTTGCTCCCCCTCCAACTCCATCCTCCAATAAGGTGAGAGGAGCCTTTTCAAAATGCAAATATGACAACTATCACCCCTTCAGCTACACATGCCACTTAAATGGATTACCGCTGCTTTAAGATAAAGACCAAAGCTGTGCACCTGATTTTTTGAAACCCAGCAAGGCTCCTCCAGTCCCATCTCTTTTGGTAGCTCCAGTCCTTCCTTCTACTTCAGCTGCCTGGCTTTCTTCCAGTTGCTCTGACTCTCCCGGCTCTCTCCCATCCTCACACCTGTAAATACAGGTACCCAAACATTGCCTAGTGAACTCTTAGTTAAACCTCAGATATCAACCCCAATGTCACTTCCTCAAATGAGCCATGTTGTCCCCCTAGACTGAGCCAAATTCCCTTATAATACACACACACACACATCTTTGTATGCATACATGTATCTGTACTTGTGTATCCATATCCCTCATCACAGCTAGTTGCAGATTCACATTTATTTGTGTAACTGTTTAATTAATCCTAAGGGATTAATTAAAACTACTATTAATTAAAACTACTGTGTAGTTTTCTTGGTCCTTATATTCCTGGAAGATACCATAGTGCCCACTCAGAGTGGGGGTGTAATAAGTATTTGTTGAATAAATGTTGATTTGGGCCTCCTGTCTTTAACCCCGAATGTGCACATGCATACACATATACTACACACAAACACACACATCCACCCACACATTCTAAGATAAATAAATAAATAAATAAATGACTTGGAAGTTACAAGGCTCCATTTTTTACTTTCTCTGTGACCTCTCCAAACATCACACTCCTGTTTCTTCAGTTTCTCTTCCCTATCAGTGATTCATTCAGAGGTGACTTCAGCAGTGCTACATTTGCTTAGAGAGTGAGGTTGGTCTATTGAAATTTTTACCAAAAAAAAAAAAAAAAGTCCAGGCATTTCTTTACATTGTTTCCTCTGACATGTGAAATCACTTGATAAATTCAGGAATCTTAAAAGGCTTTACTATATCAGGGATTTATGCTCTGCTGTTTGTGCATATTTTGGCATTAGTCAGTGATCTAAGATTATACCACGTTGGAGAAAAAAAAAAGAAAATCCTTTAGAAGTTTTCTATTTGTATGATTTCCATATAGAGATAAAAGAAATGAAGGAGAACAAATTAAAGTAAGAATAAATAGATGAATTTGAAAGAGTAACATAAAAATCTATGTTATAAATTAAAAGTCTATAGTTTTAAGAATTGCACAAAGCCTTCAAACTATGGCTAAAAAAGTTAAGGAAGCAACCTATCATACTGACTGGCACTTACTATGTTCTAGGCACTATTCTAATTATTTGTTCCTAAATTCAAATTACTGCATTAAAATTGAGTTAGTCTCCTTTTTATTTAAAGCCTTCGTGGTTGAACTAGTGTAGGGGAGAATCTGCTAAGCCTGGCACATTTTGTGCCAGAAAACAAGGAATTGTTCAAAAGGTGGTGGAGACCCATCAGAAGGACATAAGAGCCAGATTTCAGGAATACCCACTGACTCAACTTGGGATCATTTGAACATAAAAAGTAATAATGTATGTTATGGATTACAGCACGTTAATAAGAAGAGCATCCATGAGCCCACAGTGTGTGTAGTATGCAGACGGGGGCAGGTAGAAGGAAAAGCTCTGTTTCACTGAAGAGTACAAGCAAATGAATAAAAGAAAGGATAGAATTATAAAGTCACTTTTTGTGACTACTATTACAAAGGATAATCCACCACTGGGTGAATGGTTGATGGGGACAGGATAGTCACACTAACTCTACCTGTCAGCCCACAGATTGCCTACTAGTTACAAAGAGGGGAAGTCCCTTTACAGGACAATATCTGGCACCAGCATGACCAAGTGACCACACTTGCCATCACCGATAGTGGACAAACTGACATTGTGTACCTCTTGATACACACGTGAAGTAGGACAATCCCCTCTGAAGTTATTTTGCCAGAAATGATTCTCCTGAATCTAATCTTGAGGAAACAATCAGACAGATCCATATTGGTAGATATTCTTCAATATAACTCACCTGGACACTTCAAAAATGTCAGTGTCACTAAAAAAAATCCTGGAAAACTGTTCAGTATTAAAAGATTAGAAGGAATGGCAACTAACTGAAAGATATACTTCCTGATTAGATTCTGGATGAGAAAAAAAAAACTATAAGGGATAATATTGGGACAATTGGAAGGACTCTGGGCTATAAGATCATACAGCATTACACCCACGTTAAATTTTCTAATCATATTGGAGTCATGTAGGAGAATGTGTTTTGGGAGAGACGATATACTTAAAAGTATTTAGAGATGAAGTCTCAGAATCTCTGCCATTTTCTTTCACGTGGTTTGGCAAAAAAAAATTTTTGTTAATATGGGAAAGAGAAAAAAGAAAATGTGGCAAAATGTTAACACTTGTTTAATCTAGATAAAGATTGTATAATATTACTGCTAATTTTCTGTAGATGTTTTCCAAAATAAAAATTGGGTAAAATATTCTGTGATTTCAAACTAACTATCCAACAGTTGCAATCATTGTCACATTGTATTGAAGTGAGCTTGTGCGCTTGAAAGTGGTTTCATTGGTCAATTAGTAAAGTGTCCTCTCCAGAGTATCTAAATATCTTCAGCCAGCATTCCATAATACTCACTAATTTATATTTAAACACTTAAGAAAAAGCCATCCTTAAAAATTATGTTGTAGGCAGTAGAGGAGACAATACCTAATAGGGTACTGTCAGTAAATATTAGATGAAGTAATATTTTCCCCATTGTTCAGTTATATATGAGAACTTCTCAACATGTGAAATTTTATAGGGAAATTAGGCAACTTGGCAATATGTTTTTTCTTCTTCCATGTCTTTGCTTAACATTTGGTGCTTGCCTATAAAACAAAGTGTAAGATTACTGATGATTTTCACGGAAAGATCCACAACATAGCAGAATGCAGTGTGCAGTGTAGAATAGATCTGGCCAAGGCTCCAATGAGATTTACTATCCAGTGTGATTCTCAACTGTACATCGTCTAGAAGGCAGGCAAGCAGTATCAGTACTTGTATATTAGAAACACGTACTTAAAAGCCTAATACCGTAGATTTACAAATATCAGAAAACAGAGCTCTCTCTTAGGTCAAAAGTGAGAGTCGATTCCATATGAAGCACAAAGTGAAAGAGATTAAATTTTTAAAAAGTTACAAGATTTGTAATAAAAAATTATCTCTTTGGAAAAATTTCAACTTCAAAATAAGTATTTAAAATATTCCTTCTACCATTTAAGTGTATGATGTAGTATTTGCAGTCAGGTCCCTGTAAGAATACTTTGCATGAATACTTTTCTGATAACATTTAGGGCTGCTTCGATATGTACCTTTCACTTATCCAGAACAAGGGGAGCAGTGCTTCTCGATATATGCTCGATATATGATAAAAAAAGAACTTCTAGATCTTCTTGTATCTTAAGATACAATAAACCAAAGGTAAGATTATTAATAGAACTCTTTCCCCTTATTTTCATATGTTAGTTCATAAATTGTTATAAATTATAATAAGAGAAGAGGTTTGAGTTTTTGAGAAATCTGAAGGAACCAGTTTCTTGATACTGCCAGGCTATACTGTCTTGAGGCTAAATTTCGCTATGTTCGGAAGTTAAACTTCATCTTCAGCTTATATTAAGACAGACAAGTAGTTTAAACTTGGAATTGTTTTTAATAAGGGAAAAATAGTAAATTATTATGGGGAGAGAGTTGGTTCTTTAAAAAGTTTTGATTATCTTCAGATAAAGGTAATAATAGCTTTAGTTCTTATACCCATTGTCCCACCACACACACCTCCACCCCAAGCTACTCATATACATGTCAGTACTTATACAATGGATACCCATACTACTGTAAGGGGGACAGAATTTTAAGACGTGAGAGCTGGGTAAAATTGAATTTTGTGATCTCATTAATATATTTTAATATATTGTTAATATATTTTTATTTCATATTTTTAAAAAAATTTCTAAGACCATTAACAACGTAAGTTAAAAGTTTGAATTTATAGCAATAGGAGAAGTGAACTTTCATATAGAATTTGGGTTTTAAAGTGAACAGCTATGTGAACAATTTGTGTAGGTAATTATTAGCTGGAAGCTGTTTGTACTCTAAGTTTATTGAATATACACATATGATAATAAGACTTTGCTCAAATAGAACCTTTTGATAATAAATACACGTGAAAGGTTGTGCCGTGGGGAATAATTCTCGATATTATAAGTATATTGAATTCCCTGCACACAGAATGCAAAACCCTCGACCAAGTATGTAACTATTTTTCGTTCATGAAAAATAGGTCATTTTACCTAAACTCTCAGAAAGGATCAGTGTAACAAACAATGGAAAATGGTGTTGTTCTATTTATACATATATTCCAAACAGCAATCACAGAAGAAATAGCAAAGTGGAGCCCTATATCCTGTCACCAGTAGTGAGCTAAACTACGCTGAAAATCAGTTATCAGAAACAAATAAACACCTAATCATTACCTGAGAAGTCTTCCCTGTCATTGTGTATTGGAATCCCAGATTGTTTGCTTTTGTGGGATCTACTCACCTGCTTAGAAAAAGTACTTTAGCAGTAAAATAAAATATAGAAGAGCTGAGTTCTTTTTATGGACCTCGTACATTTATAACACTTCATGGAACTGTACACTCCCCCATCAGTTTTGCTGTATGCTAACAAAAATAAAATGAAGTATCCTTCCAGTTCCCTTCCCTCATTAAGATTTTTTGTTACATTTTTATTATTATGCCCTATTACCTATTTCCATATTTAAATGAAATCAGTGCTCAGAATCAGTCCTTTCATGCCTGTTTCCTTTTCTGCGCTACCCTGACTTACTTCGTGGATTGCCAGATTTCACTATCAAGGAGTTTATTCTAGGAGGGCTCGTGTGCACTATACTTCCTGAATTTTTTCTTTCCTGATCCTCATTCCCCACCCCCTTTTCCCTTGCCCAGCACGGATGTCTTTCGTCCATAATCCATTTTCTGATTTGCTTTTCATTTTTCAAGGGGGCTGGCAATGTGGAATGGCAGGAGCTGGTGTAGTGGGCCGTCTGCAGCTCTAGTATGGGTCTTGTCTAGAATACCATCTCTCAACATGCTTGTTCTACTTACCCTCGAGTTTAAACAGTCAAGCCCCTAACTCAGTGTTGTGATTTCGCAATCATGGCTTTCCTCCCATTGTCTCCAATGGTACACTCAGCTGGGAGACCAGTCCATAGCTAGTAAAATTAGAAGGTGGGTGTGTTATTTTCTCCAGCCTACCATCCCCAGTCATTCTGACTTTGAGTAGGGAAGTTTCACATTCCCTAGAACCTACTTGTACCCTCAATGTCACTGTGCCAATCTAAGGTTGGGGACAGCCTGTTGGGACTATGACATTATTTTTAGGAAAGTTTATAACCACCTCAAGGTTTGAGAGCATATGTGAATTCTCATCATCCTCTCGTTTCTCTCTAGATTTACAGAATTTAGCAGATATGCCGTGCAGTTAGTGGTTTGAAGTTGTGGTTCTTTCCTTGTTTAATTGAAGATGGAGTACTTTTTCACTAGTTTTTAATAGAGTTTATTTTTTAGAGCAGTTTTAGGTTCACAGAAATATTGAGTAGAAGATACAGAGATTTCTCATATACCCTCTGCCCTCCCACCCCCCAGCCTTCCTTGTTATCAACTTCCTCCACCAGAGTGGTACACTTGTTACAACTGATGAACCTACTTTGACACATCAACATCACCTAAAGTCCATAGTTTACATTATGGTTTACTCTTGTCCTGTGTATTCTGTGGGACAGATTTTAAATGACATGTATCCACCATTATAGTGTCATACGGAGTGATTTCACTGCACTGGTGAAGGACATACCTCCCTCTCCTCCAACCCCTATCAACCATAGATCTTTTTACTTGTCTCGATACTTTTATCTTTCAACAATGTCACAAAATGGAAATATTACAGAATGTAGCTTTTTCACATTAGCTTCTTCCACTTAGTAACATGCATGTAAGTTTCCTCCATGTCTTTTCATGGCTTGATAGTTCATGTCTTTTCAGCCCTGAATAATGTTCCAATGTCTGGGTGTATTACAGTTTATTTAGCCATTCACCTGCTGAAGAACATCTTGGTTGCTTCCAAATTTTGGCAGCTATGAATAAACCTGCTTTAAACATCCATGGGAACGTTTTTATGTAGACGTTAAGTTTTCAGTTCCTTTGGGTAAATGCCAAGGAGCATGATTGCTAGGTTGTATGTAAGGGTATATTTAGTTTTGTAAGAAACTATCAAACTGCCTTCTGAAGTGATGGTATCATTTTGCATTCCTGCCAGCAGTGAATGAGAATACCTGTTGCTCCACATTCTCACCAGCCTTTGGTGTTGTCAATGTTCTGCACTTTAGCCATTCTGATAGGTGTATAGTGGTACCTCATTTTTTTAATCTGCATTTCCCTGATGACATATGATGTGGAGCATCTTTTGGCCCTTTTTTATTTTTTTTTTTGGTACGCGGGCCTCTCACTGTTGTGGCCTCTCCCATTGCGGATCACAGGCTCTGGACGCGCAGGCTCAGCGGCCATGGCTCACGGGCCCAGCCGCTCCGCGTCTTTGGCCCATTTTTTAATTGAGCTGTTTGCTCTCTTATTGTTGAGTTTTAAGAATTCTTTGTATATTTTAGATAATAGTCTTTTATCAGATATATATTTTTTGAAAATATTTTATCCCAGTCTGTGACTTGTCTTTTCAGTCTCATGACAGTGTCATTTGCAGAGGAAAATTTTGTAATTTTAATGAAATCCAGCTTATCGATTCTTTCTTTCATGAATCATACCTTTTGTGTTGGATCTAAAAGCCATCACCAAACTGAAGGTCACCTAGATTTTCTCAAGTTGTCTTCTAGGAGTTTTATAGTTTTACATTTTACATTTAAGTCTGTGGTCCATTTTGAGTTAACTTTTGTGAGGGGAGTAATTTCTGTGTCTAGATTAATTTTTTTGCATGTCGATGTTCAGTTTATTCCAGCACCATTTGTTGAAGAGACTGTCTTTGCTTCATTGTATTTCCTCTGCTTCTTTGTCAAAGAACAGTTGACTGTATTAATGGGGATCTACTTCTGGGCTTTCTATTTTATTCCATTCACCAATTAAAAAAATTTTTTTTCACCAATACCACAATGTCTTGATTACTGTATCTTTATATTATATTATGTCTTGAAGTTGGGTAATGTCACAGTTCTCCAACTTTGTTCTTCAATATTGTGTTAACTATTCTGGGTCTTTTGCCTCTCCATATAAACTTTAGAATGAGCTTGTTGATATCCGCAACAAAATAACTCGCTGGGATTTTAATTGGAATTGCATTAATCCATAGGCAAGTTGAGAAGAACTGACATCTTGGCAGTGTTGAGTCTTCCTATCCATGGACATGGACTAGCTCTCCATTTATTTAGTTCTTTATATTCTTTCATCAGAATTTTGCAGTTTTCTTCATATGCATCTTGCACATGTTTTGTTACCTAAGTATTTAATTGGGGGGTGCTAATGTAAATTGTATTCTGTTTTTAATTTCAAAGTCTACTTTTTCATTGCTGATATATAGTACAGCAATTGACTTTAGTATATTAACCTTGTATCCAACGACCTTACTATAATCACTTATTAATTCCAGGAGAGTTTTTTTGGCAGTTCTTTCAGATTTTCTACATACATAATCATGTCATCTGTGAATAATGATGATTTTACTTCTTCCTTCCTAATCTGTATACCTTTTATTTCCTTTCCTTGTCTTACTGCATTAACCAGGACTTCCAGTATGATGTTGAAAAGCAGTGGTGAAAGGAGACATCCTTGCCTTGTTCCTGATCTTACTGGGAAAGCTTCAAGTTTCTAACTTATGTTAGCCATAGGTCTTGTGTATATTTCTTTATCAAGTTGAGGAAGTTCTTTATTCCTAGTTTACTGAGAATTTTTCATCATGAATGAGTGTTGGAGTTTGCCAAATGCTTTTTCTGCATCTGTTGGTATGCTCTTGTGGTATTTCTTTTTCTGTCTGTTTATATGATAGGTTGCATTAATTGATTTTTGAATGTTGAATCAGCCTTACATACATGGGATGCATCCACTTGTCATGGAATATAATTCTTTTTATACATTGTTGGATATGATTTGCTAATATTTTTTGAATATTTTCACATCTATGTTCATGAGAGATATTGATCTGTAATTTTTTTGTAATGTCTTTGTTTAGTTTTGGTATTAGGTTAGTACTGACCTCAAAGACTGAGTAAGAGATTATTTCCTCTGCTTCTATCTTCTGAAAGATAATGTAGAGAACTGGTATAATTTTTTCCTTTAATGTTTCGTAGAATTCACCAGTGACCCCATCTGAACCTGGTACTTTCTGTTTTGTAAGGTTATTAATTATTAATGCAATTTCTTTCCTGGATATAGACCTATTCATATGTCTATTTCTTCTTGTGTGAATTTTGACAGATTCTGTCTTTCAAAGAATTGGTCCATTTCCTCTAAGTTATCAAATTTGTAGGCATATAGCTGTTCATAAGATTCCTTTATTATCCTTTGAATTTCCGTGGAATAGGTACTGTTGTCCCCTCTTTTATTTCCAGTAATAGCAATATGTGTCCTCTCTTTTTTTCTTGATTAGTCTGGCTAGGGACTTATTGCTTTTATTAGTTTTTTCAAAGAACCAGCTGTGGTTTTGTTGATTTTCTATCTTGATTTCTTGTTTTCAATTTCAATTCTAATTTTTATTATCTCTCTTCTGCTTACCCTGGAATTTATTTGTTCTTCTTTTTCTAGTTTCTTAAGGTAGGAGCTTAGACAATTGATTTTAGATAAAATATGCATTCAATGCTATAAATTCCCCTCATCTCACAAATATTGATATTATGATTTCATTTTCATTTAGTTCAAAATATTTTAAAATTACTTGAGATTTCTTCTTTGACACATGTGTTATTTACAGGTGTGTTGTTCAGTTTCCAAGTATTTCAGGATTTTCCAGATATCTTTCTGTTGTTGATTTCTGATTTGATTTCATTGTGATCGGAGAGCAGACATTTTATGATTTCTAGTCTTTTAAACTTTTTAATGCCTGTTTTATGGCATGGAATATTTTCTATCTTGGTAAATGTTTGTGTGAGTTTGAGAAGAGTGTGTATTTTTGCTGTTGTTGGATAAAGTAGTATAGAGGTCCATTATATCCAGTTGATGGATGGTATTGTTGAGTTCAACTATGTCTTACTAATTTTCTGCCTGCTGGATTTGTCCATTTCTGGTAGAGGGGTGTTGAGATCTCCAACTATAATAGCAGATTCATCTGTTTTTGTTACAGTTCTATCAATTTTTGCCTCCCATAGTTTGACACTCTCTTGTTAGACACGTACACATTAAGATTTATGTCTTCTTAGAGAACTAACCCCTTTATCATTATGTAATGTTCCTGTCTATCTCTGATAACTTTCCTTGCTGTAAAGTCAAAAACAACCTAATTGAATCCTCTGCTTAAGGTTCCACAAGGCTGCAATTAAGCAGTTGGCTGGGCCCCATTTTTCATCTGAAGCCCAGGGTCTTCTTTCAGGCCCGTTGAGTTTATGGGCAGAATTCTGTTCCTTTCAGCAATAGGTCTGAGAGCCTCAGCTCTTAGACACCATCCCTCTCCAAAGGAAGTTCACAGCTAGCTTTTTGCCTCTTCAAGGCCAGTAGGAGAGCATCTCTAACGTCAGGGAAGTCCTGGACCCTCTTTTAAGTCAGGCCCACCCAGGATGCTTTTATTTTACTTTATTTTATTTTGGTTATCTTTTTCTTTGTGTACAACATGATTTGATGTACATATACATTGTGAGATGATTACCACAATCACATTAATTAGCATATCCATGATCTCACATAGTTACCTGATGTGTGTGGTGAGAATACTAAGACATACTCTTTGCAAATTTCAAGTAAATAATACAATATTATTAATTATAGTCACCATGCTCTATGTTAGGTCTCTAGAACTTATTTATCTTATAATTGAAGGCTTTTACCCTTTGGCCAGCAACTCCTCATTTCCTCAACTCCCTAGCCCTTTGTAACCACCGTTCTATTCTCATTCTCTCTTAAATTCCACATATAAGTGAGATCATACAGTATTTGACTTTCTCTGTCTGGCTTATTTCACTTAGCATGGTATCCTCCAAGTTCATCTATACTATAGCAAATGGCAGGATTTCCTTCTTTCTCATGGCTAAAGTAATCTCTTGTTTAATTAACTCAAACACAATTGATTAAGGGCATTAATTAATTCTGAAGGGTTTTTTTTTTTTACCTTTTTCATATACTATTCATTAAAATCAAATTACAGGTCTTGTCCACACTCAAGAGGAGGGGATCATGTGGGGCCAGGCCTATTAGGGTTCATCTTAGAATTCTATCTGCCACAGAGATCTTGCATATTGACTTGCATATTTAATTTCTTCTCTGGTGCCTTGACTTGGTGTTGTCATAAATACCTAAAATTCAGTATGATCAAAACTTAGCTCTTGATCTCCTTCTATGAAGACTTCCCCTATCTTGAGTATCATTTCAAAAGTTAAGTTCAAGTTTTTTCACTTCTTTCCATCTCTACAGCTGTTACTCTGATCCAAGTCATCATCATTATCCATATTTGTAGACTACAACAGCCCCCTTCCTGGTTGATTTCTTTATTTCTCAGATCATGACTCACATGGCAGCAAAAGTGATCTTAAGACATAGATCTAATCCTTTCTCTCCTCTGATTATAAACACTCTATAGTTATCTGTTGCTTTTTAGAATTGCCCTTATGGACCTGATAGGACCTTGCCTATCTTTCCAAGCTCACCTTAGGCCACTTTCTTTTATTCATTGAGTTCCAACCATACTGTCTTCTTTCAGTTCCTAGAACATGTTAAGTTCTTTTCTCTTTCAGAGTATTTTCACATGTGATTCACTCTATGGGGAACTCTCTCCCTTTACCAGCACAATTTGGCATGAGACTAGATCCTTCCTGTCATTCAGATCTGCTTAAACATCACCTCCTCAAGGATGCATTCTCTGACCAACACGTCTAAAGAAGTTCTGCTGGTCCTTATACCAATATTCAATATGTTGACCCTTGCTTTTAGTATTTGTCACACTTCTTAATCATGTTTGTTTTTCTTGCTTTTTCTTGGCTCACTTTTGTGTCCTAGTATCTAAACAGTGCCTATCAAATAACAGATCATCAAAACATATTTCATGAATGACTGAAGTGTTGCTATTATCAAAAAAACGGGCTAGAGTAATTCAAAGAAGTCTTTATGGGAGAAGCTGGCCTTTTTTTAAAAATTGAATATTCAAACCCAAACGCTTACATGGATATATAACTTTTTAAAAAAAAATTATTTATTATTTTTGGCTTCGTTACTCCACGTGGGCTTTCTCTAGTTGCAGCGAGCGGGGGCTACTCTTTGTTGCCATCTGCAGGCTTCTCATTGCGGTGGCTTCTCTTGTTGCGGATCATGGGCTCTAGGCGCTCTGGCTGGACTCCAGGCGCTCTGGCTTCAGTAGTTGTGGCTCGGGGGCTCTAGAGCGCAGGCTCAGCAGTTGTGCAAGGGCTTAGTTGCTCCATGGTATGTAGGATCTTCCCGGCCAGGGATCGAACCCTTTTCCCCTGCATTGGCAGATGGATTCTTAACCACTGCGCCACCAAGGAAGTAGGATGGAGAGTCAGAAAGGAAGAAAGTCCCAGACAGATGGAGTAAAGAGCAAAAACAAATTGATGGATGTAGAGATTAGCATGGAATGCTCAGGAATCAGTAGACAGAGAGGAGGCTTCACATTGGGGAACAGCAGGAAATTAGGTTGCAAAGGTATAGTTACCACCTTATGAAGAGCCTAGTGGACAGACCTTCCAGTATAGGTTTTTACATGATATTGAATATAGTTTCCTGTGCTATATAGTAGGTCCTCGTTGGTCATCTATTTTATATATACTAATGTGTATATTTTAAGGAAAGGAAAAACATTGAATAAGCAATATTTAAGGAAGATTAGTGAGGCAGCATTATTTGTATTGAATTGAAGAGATTATCTGGAGATAAGTTGTTTATCCAGAAGTCTTTTTGTTCATTTACGCAGCACATATTGATATCCCATTCACTATGTCTAAGGCGGTGTGTTTGGCATGAGGGTACCATGGGTATCACTTCAAAGTTGAGTCCTAAAAAGCAAAGACCAGCTTGAGGTTGGTGGAGGGTCTGAAAAAAAGAAGAAAATATTCATGTGCCCAGGGACAAAAGAGAATGCAGTTAGTTCTTAGGAATTTATATAGTTCAGCCTGCCTTGGGAGTAGAGTTTGAGTAGAGGTATGAGTAATAAAACTAAAAATGTGGTCTAGAGCTAGATAAGGATGGGCGTTTTTAGTCATTACACTTGACCCTTGAACAATAGGAGGGTTAAGGGTGCCAACCCCCGCACAGTCAAAAATCTGCATACTGCTATCTCTGACTCAAAAGTAAAGGAATTGATGAATGATTCACCCAATGGCAGGAAGCTGAAACCATTTGGATAAAATCAGGACTGAAACTCTACTTCTTTTGATTCCACATACTGAGATCTCTAATCAAACAAACTTTCCCCCACACTTTGTTAATTAAGATCTGTAAAATGAAAATACAGGTACTACATTTATTGACAAAAATCTGCTTGTAAATGGACCTGTGCAGTTCACACCTTTGTTGTTCAAGGGTCAATCGTATAAGAAACTTGGGCCTGTTAAAAAGTGTGAGGAGTCTTAGAATATGCAATCAGCATTTAGAAAAAAGGGACCAGAACAGGTGAGTTATTAGAACTGGAAGCATGGATTAAACTTTCATCTTTGCAGAAATTAGATCATTTCATGGGGGATGGAGCAGAGAAAAGAGAGTAGAACTCGAAGAAAGAAAAAGAGAAGTGGGTGAGATCATTAAAGCTTGAAAAAAGATCACAGTAAGGGCCAGAGATGTGAGACGTTTCACAATGGTCGACAGATCATGGCATGAAGAGGTCAGGAACTCAGAGGATATATTTTGCAGTGGCAAGAAGGCAATAACTTATAACCCTAAAAAAGGCATTTTCTCTGTGGTTGCTTGAATGCCCAGTTAACAGTTAATCAGAATATTTCAGTGTCGATGTACACTTTTGTGAGTTCCTAAGATATGTGGGTAAATAATGTAAAAGTATTTGTCAGTGCTGGAAAATGGAATGTTTTCATAAGACAAGTAGTCCCTTATAGCTTCCTTAGGTTTTCAGTTTATTTAGTCAGCTCTGAGTTTTGGTAACTAACTAATAAAAAAGTAAATTAGCTTATTTTGAGCAAATTTTAATAAATTTCATAATTTTGGTATCACTCTATTTAAGTTTTATTTGAAGTGTACACTTAAGTTTAGTGGAAATCATGCAATTTAAAGACAGCTAAACCTGAGTTTGGATAATGACTCTACCTGTTATGAGTCACGTGAACTTTCATATTTTGGTGTTTACTTCCCTAAATTGTCTCTAGACAGTATCCACATTTTAGAGCTTGATATTTTAGTGTTAGGCTTTACCTATCGACTTTCCACCATGATAGAAGAGAATTTAGTCCTTTTTCCTTCATCTTACCACACATATTCATACTTGTCCTTCCCAACCCTTCTGTCCTCCCAATAGGGATAGTATTTTGTTTAGACACATATTCAGTGTCTTTGTCGTCAGGACTATGTAAATGTTAGCCACAGCTTAGCCATGCAGTTTAATGTGTTTTTTTTTTCCTTTCCTACATTTTCTGTTTTTCTGAAGTGAATAGTATCTTGCTCTTTCATTTGTCTAATGTTCTAAATTTTTGTCACTGATTCAGGCAAACTCTTCATCATTGTCTAAATATTCTGTCAGGATGTTCAGACAGATCAGCTAGACTACAAGTTTTAGCTTTCTGAAAAGTTTCTCCCATGCCTCTGTCCTGCTCCAGTTTGAACTGCTCACCCTCTAAACCTGTATACAGCTTTCATCTTTTCATTACTGACCAGAAATTTCTCTTATGTCATCCCTTTCCTTTTCTGGGCCTACTGTTTCCTGTATCCTATTTCTTCCTCTTATTTTATACCCGTGGTTTGTGCTTTTTGGGAGGTGAATTTTTTGAAAATTTATCTGAAAAGTTTTTTTTTACCCACACCTTTGATTGACACTTTGATAGAATTTGGTAGAATTTAATAATATTTTAAGTGAAAATAATTTTCCTTGAGAATTTTGAAGTCATTCTAGCTCCATTGCCTTATTCTAGATTCCACTGTTGCTACTGACAAGTCTGATGTTATTCTGATTCTTGATACTCTGGATGTATCTGGTTGTGATCCATTTGTTTCTCTCTGGCAACACATGGAATCTTTTATTTATTCCTAGTGTTCTGAAATGTCTATGCAATGTCCCTTGGTGTGTTTATTTCATACCCATTGTGCTAAATACTCAGTAATCCCTTTATATCTGGAAACTCATGTCCTTCAGTTCCCTGAGATTTTCTTGAATTATATCACCAATGATCTCCTTCCTTTTCTCTTCTCAGTTCTTGCTGCCTGGAATTCCTCTATTATTCAGATTTTGAATCTCTTAGATTAATCCTATTTCCTGGATTTTTTTTCTTGTCCAGTTTTCCATCTTTTTGTTCTTTTGCTTTACCTTCTGAGAAGTCATCTTAATGTATCGTCTGACCTGTATGTTGAGTTTTCAGTTTGGTTATGTTTTTCATTTGCAAGAGCTTTCTTTTTTTTTTTTTTGCTCTCTGATTTCCTTTTTTTAAATTAAATATAGGGTCCTGTGCCATTTGTGGAATCAATTTTTCTGTCTCTCTAAAGATGTAAATTATAGTTCTTTTGAATTTTTTTTGTTTGTTTAGTTTAGTTAGTTATTTTCCTATTCTTTGCCCTGCTTCTTTTCAGGTTATCTATTGCTTTCTCTCTTGCCTTCCCTCTTCTGGGAAACCTAGTGTACCTTTCCTGGGTTTTATAACACAGAGCATCTTGCTTCTTATTAGTATCTATGGAAACTCTTTGATTTCAGCATTCATGATCTTTTAAGTTGGTTACCACTCCTATGCCTGCATTTATCTTCTAAAACTTCATTATTCTTTCTTTCTCTCTCTCTAGTAATCATCTCTTCCCTTATATCTTTGCAAGTTTTTTTTCCTGTAGTGTCCTTCCTCTAGATGAGGAAGGAATACAGTAAGTCCCCTACATATGAACAAGTTCCATTCCAAGAACGTGCTCATAAGTCCAATTTGTTCATAAGTCCAACAAAGTACCTAGGTACCCAACTTACACAATTGGCTATATAGTACTGTACTGTAATAGGTTTATAATACTTTTCACACAAATAATACATAAAAAACAAACAAAAATAAAGAAAACATTTTTAATCTTACAGTCCAGTACCTTGAAAAGTACAGTAATACAGCACAACAGCTGGCATACAGAGGCTGCCATCGAGTGAACAGGCAAGAAGAGTTACTAAGTGGAAGAGGGAGAGGAGGTGGGAGATGGTACAGCTGAAGGATTGTTAGCAATAGGAGATGGAGGGCAAGCTGCAACTTCACTCACACCTGACGCTGATGGCACAGGTTCTGGTTCCTTGCTGGATTCAATTCTATCTACATGCTTGAAAAAGCGATCCAGTGATGTCTGGGTAGTAGCACTTTTTTTCTCATCATAGATGACATGGTAGCGCTGGATTGCATTCTGAGTGGCTGCTGCAACCTTCGTATATCATTCTACATTTGGGTCCTGTCCTCAAAAACTAACAGTGCCTGCTCAAAGAAAATCCCATTGCCATTTCCTGCGTTGTGAATCTCTTTGGGTTTTCAGTTACTTCTTCCTCCTTCCTCTCGTCTCTCTCTGTCCTTTCTCTGGGCCTCCAATTCCATCAGATCTTCATTGGTAAGCTCCTCATGTTGCACAGCAACAGTACTGTACGATAAAGCACACAAAAGCACAACCACTTGTAGAGGATGGACGCACATGACAATGTACACCAGACACGTGAACTAACTTACACAATTGGACATGCAAATGCATGTTTGCATCTTTCAAAGTTCGCACCTTGAGGGCTTGTATGTAGGGGACTTACATAAGTTCATGAGTTCAGTCTGTCCCTTTACTAGATTTAACTAGACATACTCTTCATTGATTAGTTAACTAAATTAATTTAGATTAACCAGTACAATAATAGCATTAAAAGCATCACTAGGGCTTCCCTGGTGGCGCAGTGGTTGAGAGTCCGCCTGCCGATGCAGGGGACGCGGGTTTGTGCCCCGGTCCGGGAAGATCCCACAGGCCGCGGAGCAGCTGGGCCCATGAGCCATGGCCGCTGAGCCTGCACGTCCAGAGCCTGTGCTCCGCAACGGGAGAGGCCACAAGGGTGAGAGACCTGCGTACCGCAAATAAAAAAAAAAACCATCACTAATTATTCATAATTTTGTAGTATCCTTCAGGCTCACTATTCTTTTTTTATATATTTTGTTGTATTTTCTGCCTTTTTTATGGGATGTTAATCTTCAGAGTTATATATTATTCCTACTTTGCTTTGTTGGCGTCATTTCAGGCTTCTCAATATAACTATACTTATTTCAATGACTACCTTCTGGCAGTTACTTTGATGTTTTAATATGAGCACTGTTTTGCAGTATGTTCTTTGAAAATGCCTTAAGAGCTTACTCTGTGATTTTTGTCAGTAGATATTTTTGCAAGTTTAATTTATTTTTCGTTTTTAAACCAAGATTTGTAGATTAGCACCTTTTCTGTTTTACTTCATGTTGTTTCTCTATTAAATGGTTGCAGGCGAAGCACAGATGGACTAGAATGTGAAACAAGAGCAAAGAGATGGGGCATGTAGTAAAATTTAATAAATATTTGCATGAGATCGCTTGAAGCCAGCTTTGAGTGCTGCTCACAAACTTTGCTATCCCTAAGAAACAAATCATATTTATTTTAGAATATACACATACTTCTAGTGTTTTATAGAGGTTTAGGTTAGCCTTAGAATTTTGCTATTTTATGGAAAGTAGTGTTATCCTTTCTACAAGAGACATTATACAATGGCAGCATACCAGATGTCTAGATAATATATAATGATGGGGAAAAATCAATCTTCCAAATAGTTATTGACTGTCTAGCTAATCATTAATAGAAATAACTAACCAACATATCTGGCATAAGAAAGCAAGATACTCTATAAGTATTACACCCTTACAAGGGTTTTATTGTTACTGTGATGAGCAGAAAAGGGAATATAGAAGTAATGTAATATATAGGTGACAACATAGAAAAGATATTTTATCCAGGTAACAGCAAGTAACATAGTAATAATAAAACAGTCTATGTTTTATTGTCTCATCATAAAAATACTAATTTGAAAATATATCAGGACAGTTTGTTGAATATAAAGCAATGCCAAACTTTTTGTCTAAGTTATTTGTCACAGGAGTTTGTCATTCTAGAAGTTGTCTTAACTATTGGACATTAATTAAGTACAGATACTGCTATTTTATTGTAAAAAGTAACATTGCAAAACCACTTTGATCCATTCTGTTTTATGTTGTAGCTAACATTCTAATTTGAACTACTGCTTACTCAGAAGAAGTGCAAAGATCAAAATGACTTCCTAACATTCTGTTGCCTCTTTTTTTTTGAGGGTGTGAGGGGCGGCTGCTCCGTGCGGCTTGTAGGATCTTAGTTCCTTGACCAGGGATCGAACCCAGGCCCCAGGCAGTGAGAGCGTGGAGTCCTAACCACTGGACCGCCAGGGAGGTCCCCGCCTGTTGCCTCTGCAGTGCTGCCAGCTTGTTCTTGTTCGTTTGTTGTTGGTTTGTTTTGGATTTTTTACTAGTGACACAACCTCCACCAATCATAAGGAGGGACAGAACACAATTCTACCCGTGACTGGGGGGGCGGTGAACTGCAATGTTTAGCAAACTGCATGTTCCAGCAGTTTTATAGCCTGCCCTTTTCACTTAAGAAGGTATTGTGAACATTTTTCTGTGATCTTAATGATTCATCTTCAATGTCAATGTTATATCTACATAATAGTTCATTACATGCTGGATTTTGTTTATTTTTTGAGGTCTTTTGGAAGTAAATATATTGCTATGAAGCTTTTAAAATTCTCTGGCTTTCTCTCTGTCTCTCTTACTCACTCACTCCTACATTATCCTATTTTTGAATCATGTCACTTTTTTCAGCTATAATGCCCCACCAAACTCACTAGATTTTGTAATTCCTTTATATATTGGTCTATCTCCCTGAAAAGCAACTTCTTCCTTTAGTTGATATGAAAAACTCATATCCTGCTATCACTGAAACCGAAAACAAAAATTTAAATAAGCATATATTACTTGCTTACATAGTACTCAAAGTACTACATTATTATTTAAGATTCAAGGGTGTGTGAATGACATTTGTATATGTTAGAACTATTTTGACCTACTGTGCACTACAGTAAAACACATATCCTTTTTCTCTTCTGACACTTCAAACTCATGGTTAGAATAAAAAAATTTTCATCTTCCGGTTCCTCTCCCCAAAATCCTTTAGTCCTTTTTGATCTTCTCTCAATAATTTCACTTTGGTGTAGTCATCTTTTCTGGTCTCTTCTTTTTCCACTTTTGGGGGGACCATATTTCATGGTTAACCTTCATGCCTGCTGTTTCTTAAGTCCTTGCCCTATGTTTACTTATTAAACAAACTGTTCATTTACAGTCTCCCATGTAATAAGATCCTGTCTTAGTTTGTTAACAGCATGTTCTTTATGACAAGTTTCCTACTGCATAATCCTTTCTTTCAAAGTTTTATAAAGAAGATATTTCTACTACCCTGCTGTTCAGACTGAAGGAAATCCCTCAGGCTCTAACCTGTAACCTGTTTTATTCTCCCACTTTATCTGTGAATTCCCTCACATTTAGCTATTATTTTTATGGTGCTGATGCTTAGAACATTACCCATCCGTTCAATAACACTCTACTTCTGAGCCCTGCATTTAAAGCACAAATGTGTCTGGAGGAGGATGTTTCAATTGACTGAAGACTCCTAAACCATGTCCCGTCAGGAATGGCTGAAGGAATTGTGCATATTTATTGTTTATCTGGGAGTCAAAAGATTAAGGATAGACAGGATAATTGTTTTCAATAATTGGAAAGTCTGTCATGTAAAGGGGAGAACAGATTTGTTATGAGTTGTTCTAGAAGACTCTACTAAAACCAACTTGTGCAAATTGTGAAGAGCTAGGTTCAGCTGTTCTCTGATGAAGATCAAAGATTAAACCTTACAGGGTCTGGCACTGAGCCTTAGTCATATTCCAGCCTAATGGATGTTTATTGATTGGGTTGAATTGGCTTGAATTGAAAGAATAAACCTTTCTAACAGGAAAAACAGACTGCCTTTTGAAGTAAAAATACCCTGTCTTTCAACAAATATTTATTGATTAATTACAGTGTAGCTGCCCCCGTGCTGGACATCTGGAATGTAAAGATATTAACATTTTAATATTATAGACAACCTCTATAGGCCAGGTATTCTTCTAAATATCTTTTATGTATCAACATTTCACAACGCTGACCTCACATGGTAAACACTTTTATTCTCCCCAATTTAGATGTGAGGAAACCGAGGCACATAGCAGTTACATAATAAGCCATGTGACTAAAGTAGTAAGTCATCAAGCTGTGATTCGAACCTGGCAATCGGGCTCCAGAATCTTCATACTTAACCACTATGATAAACTGCCTCCAGTAATGAAAGACAAGAGGATGTGCGTGAATGGAAGGACAGAAGGATTTTTGGATTGGGATAGAATCCAGTCCAATCCCTGCCCTGGGCATTCCTGGCCAGCAGCTGTCCTCTTCCCAATCGCCTGTGGTCTCCTTTACCTTCCGTCCCGTCTCCACATTGCCTCTGAGTGATCCTCCCACAATGCAAACCTGATCCTTCCACTCCCTTCAAACCTGTCGTCGGTCCCCTGGTGTCCACAGGACAAATGTAGTCACCCTATGTTGATGCTTGAGGCCCTCTGTGGTCTGTGTCCACCTCCACCTCTCGCCTCACCTCCCACTGAACCCTGCATCAGACCATGTGGTTATGTGAGCCAGTCCTGCAGATTTCTTGACTGGGGAGGTAGAGTTATTGTGAGAATTAAATTAAAGAATCAATATAAAATGCTCAGAACAGAGCCTACAATGTATAACTGCTCAATAAATGTTAGCACTGTTCTTTTCATTTATTTCTGATTATCTTGCTGAAATTGCTTCACCCAAAATATAGCTTATTCCTAAGTTCGCTCACTGTACTTACAATTGCTTTGTAATACACTGAAAAATAAAGGAACTTTATTAGGAACTCCTAATTTACAAATTCAGAGGCAGAGCGAGTACCTTCAGGGCCTAGTCAGAGCTGTTCCTCTGTTTCTCTGCAGGTTTCTCAGCTTTGCTTTCCTCGGTGCTGCCTTGTTTTTTAGGCTGGCTTCCATCAGGGCTGCCAGAAGACTTCCAGCAACAGCGGGAACTATGTGCTTCCTTATTCACAGTCACTGAGAAAGAAAATATCACATCTCATGACCATCCATCCAGAGCGCTAAGCTTGGTTCTGATTAAATGGCCTCCAGAACAGTCACCGTGGCCAGACAAAGCCTGGTTCAGTGGGTTGAATGGTGACCCCATTAGTTTGTGCCCCCCACCCTCACCCCTGTATTGCCCCTCCCCCCTCCCCACTGGTAACCACTAGTTTGTTCTCTGTATCTGTGAGCCTGCTTCTTTTTTGTTATAGTCACTAGTTTGCTGTATTTTTTAGACTCCACATATAAGTGATATTATATAGTATTTGTCTTTCTCTGTCTGACTTATTTCACTTAACATAATACCCTCCAAGTCCATCCACGTTGCTGCAAAAATATTTCATTTTTTTAATGGCTGAGTAGTACTCCATTGTGTGTATGTACACACACACACACACACACACACACACCCCCCACATCTTCTTTATCTATCTGTTGATGGACTCTTAGGTTGTGGAAGCCATCTTTTATTTAACACTTCTTGGGTTATATTATTAACTACTATGGTAACTAAAACTCAGTCATTTCATTTGACTTGCTGACCGCCCTCCCCCTTATCCAATCTGTAGTTATCACTTATCTCATTTGACATAATCCCTCACTGATAACTCCTTCAAGTCATCTTAGAAATGATCACTCAAATTGCCATTTCCTTGTTTCAGGACTCCAAAAAACTTTTTAAGGACTCCCTCTATCTTCACAGGACCCTTTAATGAAATAGAATTTGATGCTGAATTTACCTCATGTTTTCCTGAATGTGATCCTGGTGATTCCTGACTGACATATAAATACATGCTACAAATTCTTGTGACTGTGCTTAAACAAATGTAAAAATAACACTATTTCTGTCTCATCCATATTTAACACTTGGACATCTTCAGAGTGGGGAACAAGTAAAAATGAGAAATGAGATGAACAATCCATTCAACAATAATCTGTATGGGTATTTTTATTTTTCCCCTCTTTAATACAAACAAATATTTGCAAGGGCCTTTGGTTTTAGTCATGTGCAGTCTTTAAAGACAGGCTGTTGTTGCAAAAACCAAACTAAAACAAAAAACTCTACACTGAACCGTAGAATGTAAAATATGAGTTTAAAACTTTTTCTTCTAAAACAGAGAATAAAAGGGCAAAGCCTTGTCTTGTTAAAAACCTTAATTATAATTAAAGTTTAATTACAACAGCTAAAAGTAGAAGGTACCTGTTAAACAAATTACACAGGAAATCAAAGCAACAAGATTCATAAGGAAGCACCTACAAATTAGTGTCTAGTGAAGGAATATGTTTCTATGTTCTGCATGACAAAACACGTTGAACAATGGAGCTATTACAGGAATAGACCATGAAACACTAGGCCTGAGAAACCATGTGAAAACTATTTGAAAAGATCAGTATTATTATACCCATTCACAGTAATTTCGTAAACTGTCTTCCTTTAAAATTACTTTGTAATAGTAATGTACTATATTAGTTTTCTTTGCTGCTATAACAAATCATAGCAAATTTAGTAGCTTAAATAGCACAAATGCATTGTCTTACAGTTCTGTGGGTGGGAAGTCTGACACAGGCTAATTAATACTGAACACAGAAATTGATAAAATACCAATAAGTTTAATTAATTATTTAACAATTAATAATAAATATATTTTTTAAATGATTGAAATTAAATAGAAAATCTCAAACATGACCAGGGTGAGGAAACCCTGTTCCATGAGTATTTAAAGCATGCTAAAGTTCTTGTGAAAACTGTAAACTTTACTAGAAAAATGTATTGTTAAGAAGGTAATTATTTTTATATTTTCGTATTTATTAGGGACAAGTCCATAGGATATGCAAAGAAAAATAAATATGTACTTTTAAAAAAAGTCATATAGACCCTTTCAGTATTTTAATAGTCTATATTTCTCCATTCAAAATTTAGGACTAAGGATTTACAAATACAACTAGAAAATTAATTACCTGTATTTTGTTATTGGAGCTCCAAATTCAATTCAGTGCAACCCATTGTTGGGTACCTGTTAGGTACAAGGTACTGCGCGTATGAGCGGGCAGAGGAAGGATTGAACAAAATACAGGAAGCCTTTGACCGTGGAAATGTTGTATAATGCTGGTACCTAAAATAGCATTATTCCAAGTAATTTCCATCTCCAGTAGTCTGCACTTTTTCCGCAGGCATGGAGGTAGATGTATGATCTCCAAATAGGTGTGTTTTCCCATCACAGCTGACCTTCACGTTTGCTTAAAGCAATACTGCCGCTCCTAGTACCTCACCTCTGTTTAATGAGAGCCATTTCCGAATGCCAACGTTGGGTTAATGGACTGAGATGGGAGAAAATCAAACGTATCTCTCCGTTTTACACGAGATTGCCTTTCTGCCTTGTGGCTTTAATCGTTCAGTTCTACTCACATCTGCCATAATAACAATTACGAGTTTTCTACCAACTTCTTACCCAGGAGGGTATGTCAGAGTATAGCAACATCTCCTGAAGAAAGAAAGGGCAAATTCTTAATCTTTTTCCAGCGTCGTAGGTAATAATTTTCCTCTGCAAACCCCCAAGGAGTACTTCTTTTGCCTTTCACACCCACCATTCCCACAGGTCTTTGGCTCTGTTCTGATTTACGAGTTTTCTTCTATCCTCTTTCATCTGGGTTAAGTTTTAATTATGTAGACAGATTGTAAAAGTCTCTTTTTTCTTGTAAACAACTATTTCTTTGTTAGTAGTAGATTTTGTTTAACTGGTTTTCTCCTATCTGAATCTTCTTGTGGACTCAGGAATTGTGTCTGTTCATTGTTTAACTGCAGCATCAACAAAAGAGAAAGCTGGCTTCCCTTCGGAGTTTTCCTTGAGGGATTCAATCTTGGAACACCTCAAATTGCAAATCTCCCTCGGGAACTGTTCTTTGTTGCATATGTTTGGAAAGCCCATAATATTTCAGTTTTGAAGCAACATAAGAGCAGAGTATCACCCACCTAGTAAGCAGTATGATAATACTCTCAGTTCTTCTACTTATTTAAAAACTTCCTCTACTACCCAAATCAAGAAAGTGCTTGAAATCCTCAAAAGCACTTGTGAAAACATTAACCGTTTTCTCTTCATCAGGGGACTCAGAGAAGTGGATTCGAGAAAGCTCCTCAGGCAGTGCTGACAATCACTGCTCTTACTCTGGGACCTTCCGTGTATAATTAAAATATGAAGGAAAAAATGTATTTATAATAGGTCTTTTCATTGTTGTTTTGCATAAACACTTTTACCCATTTGGTGGATTTCTTTTTTCTAATCACGAGATCATTCTGCCACATCCACATCTAATTCTGACCTCACAGGTTACCTTTGAAGCCCGACATCTGCGTGAACGTTGATTTTGCCAAGTATAGCTAAATATTATCCTTTCACCAGCCTAGCAATCTCCCACAGCATTTTTAAACTTTTACCTGGCACCTCACCAAACGCCTCTTAAAAAGGCTAAATCCGTATTCTTTCAGAAGTTTTTGAGGCATTTTTGAAGAGAAAGGAGAGAGAATTTTTAGACACAGCAGTGTATGTAATGTCCTGGCAGTGAGAAACCATTTATTCAGCTCATCCCAAGAGCGGGGGCGGTGTGGTCCGTGGCCAAGGAACAGAGCTAAGGTCTTTGACCAGCCTTAGACACAAAGCCATGACCTTGGCCTCATTAGCTGGGCTGCTAACTATGTGAGCTCACCATGCAAGCTACTGCATATTTGCACGGCTGTTCATAGGGAGCAGGGTTTCTTAACTTGGGTTGCAGTAAGTGTCTGTAAGCATACTGATTTTTTTTTTTTTTTTTTTTGCGGTACGCGGGCCTCTCACTGCTGTGGCCTCTCCCGTTGCGGAGCACAGGCTCCGAACGCGCAGGCTCAGCGTCTATGGCTCACGGGCCGAGCCGCTCCGCGGCATGTGGGATCTTCCCGGACCGGGGCACGAACCCGCGTCCCCTGCATCGGCAGGCGGACTCTCAACCACTGCACCACCAGGGAAGCCCAACATACTGATCTTTGACGCTAGATTTTGTGTGTGTTTATATTTTTCTAAGGAGAGGGTTTATATTTTCATCAAATTCTCAAAAGTGGATGGAACTTAAAAAAAGAGGAAGGTTAGGATTACACTAAATGAGATCATTCTAAAACAATGTCATTTCAATATTTCTTTAAGTAAAGTAACATTTTGTTACTGAGGTAGATTTCTGTAATCCAAGGTAGATTTCTCTACTCCCATGTTATTGTGGGAGAGGCCCTTGAACTCTGACCTTTTCATTATTTATCCTTTTATGCCTTTGAGGGAATTTAAGTGGTTGTTTTTGTTTGTTTGTTTGCACGGGCCTCTCACTGTTGTGGCCTCTCCCGTTGCGGAGCACAGGCTCCGGACGCGCAGGCTCAGCGGCCATGGCTCACGGGCTCAGCCGCTCCGCGGCATGTGGGAGCTTCCCGGACCGGGGCACGAACCCGTGTCCCCTGCAACGGCAGGCGGACTCTCAACCACTGCGCCACCAGGGAACCCCAAGTGTACTCTTTTTTTTTTTTTCTTTTGCGGTACTGGGCCTCTCACTGCTGTGGCCTCTCACATTGCGGAGCACAGGCTCCGGACGCGCAGGCCCAGCGGCCATGGCTCACGGGCCCAGCCGCTCCGCGGCATGTGGGATCTTCCCGGACCGGGGCACGAACCCGCGTCCCCTGCATCGGCAGGCGGACTCCCAACCACTGCACCACCAGGGAAGCCCCAAGTGTACTCTTTAAGTTGGAGAAACCTACTACTTTTCAAGGAGAGGGAAATGAGAGATTGAACCCTTCATTTTTGAATTTTTATATATTTTTAAGACATGAAGTGGTGTTTTCCCCCTTTATCTACAAACATGTTTTTCAAAATCCCTTCCTCAACAGTCTATTCTGAGAGTCTTCTTTCCCCTCAAAGCCATTCTAAGATAACTTGAACCTGACTTTACGATATAGGAGAGCTGAAGTCTGGGATGCTTCCCCTAATTAAATGTTAGGCTGTTACTTATTAACTGTAGGATAGCACATTCCTTAGATAAGATAAAGGCAACAATAGAAAATTGCCATTCTAGGGCCATCAACTACAGTCTCTTCTGTCTTCAGAGTGTTAAAGTTCATGGATATCCTCAGTATTGTTGATATACTGTATATCTGTACCATATTCGGGAAGAAATGTTATCAGCAAGGTACAATGTGGATTTTTTAAAAATTCTAGGTTGCTTCACGGAACGAGCACTTAAGAGGAAAAGAAAGGATCGAAACTCTGTGGAAAACCAAACTATGTGGTCTTCAGAAATGAGAGATGCAGCCATCTGAAATGGTCATGAACCCCAAACAAGTCTTCCTCTCAGTGCTGATATTTGGAGTAGCAGGGCTACTCCTCTTCATGTATTTGCAAGTCTGGATTGAAGAACAACACACAGGTAACACCTCAACTTTTTTTTCCTATTTTTAATGACAATGGTCATTTTCACTTAAATGAGCTATGGTGTTTATAGATATATACAAAGTCACAATATTTCCAACAACACAGAGCATTAGATACAAAATAAAACCTCCAGCTCCCCAGAGAAAGGATGTTTATACATTTCTGGGGAGCATTTGCTTGGTCCCTTGGGACCGCTCTTGGAATTTTTGTTATCCTGGGCAAGTGGCTCATCAGCCCTTTGGCTCAGCAAAGACTGCTTGTAGAGAATCTGTCTACTCATTTATCCTACCTTTGATGTGTCTACTAAGCACTGAGCACAAGCCTAAAGGGAGCTGAATATATAGCAAACTCTTTTAATTCCTTTTTAATTTTTGTGTGGATACTCCAGTTGGTGTAGAAATTCTTTCATATCTTTAATATAAAGCAAGAGTTAGCAAACCTTTTCAGTAAAAAAAATAGAAAATATTTTAGGCTTTGCAGGCCATGTCGTCTCTATCACAACTATTCAACTCTGCCAACGGATCACAGAAGCAGCCAAAGATTATTATGTAAACAAACGAATCAGGGTGTGTTCCAATAAAACTGTTATTTACAAAAACAGCTGGTAGGCCAGCTTCGGTCCACTGGTTGCCGCCTACTCTACTTATCTTGTATACTCATCATTCAGTTTGTAATTGCTGTATGTTGGAGTCACTCAATTACTGTTAAAATGGATTATGTTTATAATGATGCAAGGACATGTTTTAGAACATCATAGAAATAGATACACATAGGTGTTGTGAAATTTGGTTGTTTTCCGTTAGTAGAAATAGCCTATGGCTTTTGACTGTTAAGAAAAATAAAAATAGAACTATTCCTTAATTGTTGCCAACTGTGGCCCATTTTTAAATTATTCTAGATATAAAGCACTTAAGAATCTACCCTGAAGGGGCTTGAGGACACGGGGAGGGGGAAGGGTAAGCTGGGACGAAGTGAGAGAGTGGCATGGACATATATACGCTACCAAATGTAAAATAGATAGCTAGTGGGAAGCAGCTGCATAGCACAGGGAGATCATCTCGGTGCTTTGTGACCACCTAGAGGTGTGGAATAGGGAGGGTGGGAGGGAGACGCAAGAGGGAGGAGATATGGGGATATATGTGTATGTATAGCTGATTCACTTTATTATAGAGCAGAAACTAGCACACCATTGCGAAGCAATTATACTCCAATAAAGATGTTTAAAAAAAAAAAAGGAATCTACCCTGAAAGATAATTTCATACTAAGTCTTAAATAATGATGATTTTAAAAGTTGTTTCCATTTTTAAATTCCTATCGTTGCTTTAGCCTCATAGACACTTTGGAATTATTTAATTTATATGGTAACTCTTGTGAAAAGAATTTGCATATAATTATTTTCTAGAGAATATGTAACATATTGTCCAAACTTATTTTTAATTCCCATTACAGTTTATAGAAACTATAATATTTTCTGTTTTCTATATTACTGCAATATTTTATCATACTAACTGATAATACTGAATGAAACCATCTGTGATAAAATAAATAGGCTGATTCCTTTTGCAGTATAATTCCTAGCATAGATCTTGTCACATAGTAAGCCTTCAGGAGGTGTTTGTTGAACGAGTGAATAGATGAAAACCTCACTGTAGACTATAGACTGGAACGCAGCAAAGAAGGAAGAATCAAAGAGATCTCATTATTGGGAGGTTTGTTAACATCATAGTCTCATAATAGATTTCCCAAGAAAAGTATCACAACAAAACTCCAATACGTAAAAGAAAATATATTCCTATATACAGACTCATGGAGAAATGTTGTGATTTAGTCTGCCGGTAAGAAACTACATGACTTCTGAGGAAACAGCCAAGTCATATGATAGCCTGACATATACAATGCAATTTACAAAATGTGTCCACAAACATCAGTAGCTACAATTGATGGAAAGCTTACTAAGTGCCAGATGTTTACATGTATTTTCTCTTACCCTGTAGACATCTCACTGGATGTGCTATTCTAAGTTTGTAGATGAGGAAACTAAGGCTCAGGTGGGTGAGGAAGTTAGCCAAGGCCCCACATGAGTGGGCTGAGGTACGGAGGGAAAGCTAGGATTCAAACCCAGGTTGTATCTCTCTGAAGTCCATGCCTCTACCCTATGTATTGCTTCTATGAGGGGGAGAAGGTGAATATTATTATCCCCTAGAGCACACATGAATCAACTGATTAAACTGAAACTTTAAGTGACTTGCCAAAAGATACAAAGCTAAGCATTTTCAAAGTATGATCCATGCCCAGGTTCTCCTACGCCTCGTGAGCCCTGAAAGAGCCTCCTAACCAAAAAAGGCAGATAAGATAAACATATGATACATGCCGTAGCATCAGTACAGGCGTTTTAAAATCACTGACTTGGTAAACCTAAGCTATGTTTACAAGTTCATAAATGTATAATCTCTTCTGCAAGTTGGATTCTTTTTTTTCTAATTTTTATTTTTCTTAATTGAGTTCATAAGTTTTCCAAGTTGGGGAATTATTTTCCTCAGTGAATATGGGCTGGTAAGACATTTACCATTTATTCTCTTAATTTTTGTGATTTGCTAGAAGTACTTTCTCTGATTCTCAATGTATCCTAAATGAATTATGTAATTTTTCACAATCTACTCATGACCGTGAGTATAAACGTTAGAACTAGGATTCCTTTAGATAACTATTTTACTGAAGAAACATTTTATTATTCTTCAATAAGACGTCATCTGGAGTTTTGTCTTATACTAGGCTGTTGTCTTAGGTTGTAATTCTGTAGTTTTCTAGGTAGACAGGTCCCTATGTATTTTATATGTGTTTCATATAACATCAGGCATTTTTAAAGGCAGTCTCTTTAAATCAGAAAATATCTGAATGTATGCTTTGATGTTAAGTTAAAAATTGGAAAATCTGAGTTTTGGACGCTTTCAAACTGTCACTCACAGAACTTTGGAAGATGTTTTGGTTCCAGAGATCCTCTGTAAGTAGAGCAGATTTTAAAGCTTTGGGTGGTTTGATCTCATATACATTTCAGTTGTATGTAAGAACCCTTAGGTTCTTTTCATACCTTTTTTCTTTTGAGGCTTTTAAAATTCAGTAAGATACAGACTGTTTTCTATACCTCCCTAGTTTTCCTGGGCTGCTTCTTATTAAAATAAAATGCTTCAGTTTTCCTGGGCTGCTTCTTATTAAAATAAAATGCTTATTAAAATAAAATGCTTTAATAAAAAAAGTCTTAAGTATGCTACGATGTGCTAGTAAAAGATTATGAATAGATAAGATCTTTTTGGAGGCAAAGAGGAAAAATGTGTCACGGAGAAATGAAATTCTATCCAATTATACAACAGTTTCATATGGGCATCCATTTCAATACCATCATCAATTAAATTATGCCTTTCTCTGCTAATTTTCAGTATGTGGTTGCATTATTATGAACTTTATTTTGTACATTTCTTTTCCCTGGTTGTTAGGAGTGCAAATTTTACATTCAGAGGAAACTTGAAAATCTCAGATCTCCTTGTTAACTCTGGACAAATCTCTTAGCCTCTCTAAGCCTCGATTTTCTCATCTGTAAAATGGGGATAATAATGTTTTCCATATAGGATTGCAGTGAGGATCAAAGGAGACAGTGCCTGCAAAGCACTTAGCAGGGTGCCTGGCAAGCAGTAGTGCCCAATAAGTGTGAGCTGTTATTATGGTCCTGGAAATGATGCAGAGCGTCTGCAGACTTGCTTTTTCTGAGTTATCCCAGTTAAGACTCAGCCGCGATTCAGGAAAACAACCCCAAGCTTGTGCCTTGACTGATTAAGAGGAAAAAAGAAAAAATGAAGGCTCAGTTCCAGCTCTGGTTAAAATAGTTGGGAGACTCTAACTGGCACAGAGCCATTGTGTTTCACAATGTAGACACTGGACAGGGAGAGATGGGATTGAGTGGCAGAGAGGAGAGTTCGGGCCCAGGACGATCTCAGGTCTGTACAGGCTGCCCAAGGTTAGGGTACTCATTCATTCAACAGCGTTTATTGAAGACCTAACAATCGGAGGCGCCAATAGAGAACCAGATATAACCCCTGTTCTCAAGGAGACTATAGTCTCATGGATTGTAAGGGAGAAAATGGTCTTGAGTCCAGGCCAAGGCTTTGGTACAAAAGGACGGTCCATTGTGACAGGAAGGAGATAGGCCCTTCTTTATGAGGTAAAGTAATGAGTTAAGACCAGGAGAAAGAGCCCAATCAGTTGTCAGTAATGGGACTGCTGACCAGATAAAATGTTAAAAGGAGCAGTGTAGGGGTGGGAGCAGGGTCAGCAGAGGCAGAGGACCAGATCCAAGCAGAACAGGTACCTGTCTGGGGAAGATGCAGTAATGAGGAGGGCCATCTCAGGATAAATCACAACAGTGGCTCATTTTTTCCCCCAGCTCCTGTTGAAATTTGCAATTCGGTGCTCTTTCTCTAGGTAGACTGCTACTGCTAAACAGAACAAATACCAGAAGGTGTGGTACAAAATTGTTCTGTATATGCAATAAGACAGGGTGAAGACCCCATCATAACAGAGTCAGAATCTCAGCTTTAGAAAAAAATTTAAAGATTATCTTGTACACCACCTTTTTTTAAAAAAATATAAATCCAATGACATCACTCCCCTGTTTAAAACTTTTCCGTGATAGCTAATTCCCTTTAGCAAAATCTTCTCCCTGGGCCCACGAAGCTGTGGGTGGGAGCCACCTCCTGCCCCAGAGCCTCCCCTTCATTCCCTTGCCAGTGTTCCCAGCTTTACATCGATCTTTCTACCAAACTAAGCCCTGGGCTAACTCAGCGCTCTCACAGTCTCAGAAGCTGGGATGCTTTTCCAGCTGTCACCTGTCAGGGCTTAGCTCAAATGTCGCCTAGTTTGATCACCCCACGATCCACCCGTCAGCCTCTCCCACCATCTTATTTATTTCCTTCGGAGAAATGGTCATAATTAGCAATTGCCTCGTTGAATTATCTGTTGACTTACTTATTGTCTGTATCCGTTAACTGTTTTGCAACCTCCACGAGGACAGAGATCTTGTCTGTTTCACTTATCGCAGTGTCCTCGTTCCACAGCGTGGAACGTGTATTTGGTAGGTGCTCAATAGTATTGTCGGGCAGGTGCATAAAGAATGCCTCCGTAGGTTTTCCAGCATCCAGCCAAAGGATTACATAGACTATGTTTGAGTATTTATGGGGACAATGAATCCACTACTTCCCAAGGCATCCACTCAGCTGTACAGCCACCTCCTTAGAAAGCGCCATGTATTAAGGCAGAATTCGCCTCCTTAACTTCTCATCGTCCTCACTGGATCCTGGCCGGCACTGCATGAGTCTTATCCTTCCTCCATGGGCCGGCCTCATCATTTTCATGGCAAATGAAATCCCAGATTTTTTAACCATTTTATGAGGAGACAATCCTGGCCAACTCTCCTCTGAACCACTTACTTTATATTTATTTTAAAATATGATGTATTCTATTATCGTATGAAACCTGTGTTAGAAATACATAGATCTAGTAAAATCCCCTGTCAAGTAGTGAAAAGTTATTTACACATATTTTCAAATATATAAAGTAGTGAAAATTAAACATCCCACTGAATAGCTTATTTCTTCTTTTGAGATATTCCAGAATCAAGTTTAGTCTCGGAGACACTGCTTTGGGAAAGATCCCCAGTATCCTCCTTACTTGCTGCAAGTAATAATAAATCACTTTTTCTACTGAAAAAAAAAAATGTTTCGTCTTAACTATCACAAACTAAAATTGTTCCCTGGATTTATATACATTGTAAAAATCTATCTGACAACTTCTGAACATTATTATTCAGGACCAGTATTTTTTAGTTTTTAAAATTTTTTAAAGGAAACAAATTTATTTAAACAAAAACTAAAATACAGTTCACCCATTTCTCCCACCCTTCCACCCCCCCCCCACCTCTGGCAACCACCAATCTGTTCTCTGTCTCTGTGAGCTTGTTCTGTTTATTGTTTTTAGATTCCATGTATAAGAGAAATAATACAGTATTTGTCTTTCTCTGTCTTATTTCACTTTATGTAATGCCTTCAAGGTCCATCCACATTGTCACAAATGACAAGATTTCATTTTTTTATCTGAATAATATTCCTTTGTATATATATATATATACATACATTATATATGTGTATATATATATATATATATATACAAATCTTCTTTATCCATTCATCTGTCAGTAAACGCTTAAGTTGTTTCCATATCTTGGGTATTGTACATAAAGCTGCAGTGAACTTAAGAGTTTCCTATATCTTTTTCGAGTTAGTGTTTTCATTTTCTTCAGATAAAAACCTAGAAGTAGAATTGTGAGATCATATGGTAGTTCTCTTTTTAAGTTTTTGAGGAACCTTCATACTGTTTTCCATAGTGGCTGCACCAATTTACATTCCCACCAACAGTGCATGAGGGTTCCCTTTTCACCACATCCTCACCAATGCTTATTTCTAGTCTTTTTGATGGTAACCATTCTAACAAGTGTGAAGTGATAGCTCATTGTGGTGTTGATTTGCATTTCTCTGATGATGAATGATGTAGAGCATCTTTTCATGTACCTTTGACCAACCGTATGTCTTCTTTGGAAAAACATCTATTCAGATCTTCTGCCCATTTTTTAATCAGATTGTTTGGTCTTTGCTATTGAGTTGTATGAGTTCCTTATATATTTTGGGTATTAACCCCTTATCAGATATATGATTTGCAAATGTTTTCTTGCATTCAGTAGGTTGCCTTTTTCATTTTGTTGACAGTGTCCTTTGTCATGCAGAAGCTTTTTAGTTTGATGTAGTCCCACCTGTTTAGTTTTGCTTTTGTTGTTTTTGCTCTTGGAGTCAGATGCAAAAAATTATCTCCAAGATCTATGTCAGGGAGCTTACAGCCTATGTTTTCTTCTAAGAGTTTTATGGTTTCAGGTGTTACATTCAAGTCTTTCATCCATTTTGAGTTAATTTTTGTGTATGGTGTAAAATAGTGGTCCAGTTTCATTTTTTTGCATGTGGCTGTCCAGTTTCCCCAACACCATTTATTGAAGAGACTGTCTTGTCCCCATTATATATTCTTGGCTTCTTTGTTGTAAATTAATATGTAGGGGTTTATTTCTGGGCTCTCTATTCTAGTCTATTGATTTATGTGTCTATTTTTAATGCCGGTACCATACTGTTTTAGTCACTGTAGCTTTGTAATATAGCTTTGTTCCAGCTTTTTTCTTTTTTCAAGAATGCATTGGCAGGACCAATAACGTTTTAGATATTAATTGATAGTGTTTTTACATCTTTACCTTAAACAGAAACTTATTTGACTTTTCATACCTCTAATGACATTTTTTCTGATTCCTACTAGTTTATTTCTGATTTACACTAAATAAGTACTGATATCTGAGTTTAGTTTAGCATTCAACATTAGCATCTAAAGTCAATTGTTTAGCTATAAATTATCATACCTAGCATATGAAAGAATCACATAGCTATAATCCCACCTTTTCAAAACTCATTGTCACCAATCCAGGCTCTATAGGACTCTGATTCCAAAAATAGTTGGCCTGAAAAGTATGTTCATTTTGGTCAATGATGTGAACTTTCTGTAAGCCAGGGCTTTATTCAGATCTTCAATGCTGTCATCAATGGCAAGATTGCCAAAACAGATGGCTACTTTTAATTTTTTTCTTTTGCAAAAGTACAATAAACATCAATAGGCTCAGGTTATATTTTAACCTTCTTGTGTTTGTATGAAAATGATAAGTAGTAGCTACAAGCTTCTGATTTTAGGCAAAGTAAAGCCACCTTATTGTTCTCTTGGACAGTTAATTGATTCAGGACCTCACAGACAAACTGGCCTCCATGCTTTGGTATAATATTTCTAACAAGATTCCATCTTGCTTTTTTCCAAACTAAATATATTTGTGGCCTATACATAAGTCTTGCTTTTAGACTGGTTTGGCATAATTCTTTTCTCTTGAGCCTCTCTGATGAGAAAGTGTATTCTTCTCCTCTGAAATCAGGCTGTTTTTCCTGATTTTGATGTTGCTGTATTGAAATTCTATTTTCCCCCAGGGGATCTTTGTATAACCTGACCTGGAGCAAAGGCACGTATATCATGAGGACTTTATGCTTACTGTCAATCATATCCTCAGGAAAATAAAATTGCTTTTAAAAGTCACTTGTTTGAGTTACTTCCTCTGGTTTTGATGAAGGTTGCAACCATTTTTTAATCAAATAAACACCTACTCCCTCTGCCTACCTCTGGACACCGCCATCTCCCATCTTCCTTTTACCTGATTTTTCCCATCTCAGTTGACTTAGCTGTTCTCTCCTCCTGGAACATGTTTTCCTTCACTGTTTCCATTGCTGGCTTTTCCTTATCCTTCAGGGTATAGCTTAAATATCACCTTCTCTCAACTTCTTATGTAAAGTTGATATCCTCTGATGGTTTATCTCCCAGCCCCTGTTATTTATTACTTCTTAAAATTTATGTCATGGCACTTATTCTATCTGTAATCATTCTTTTTGTTTATTTACATATGCTCTACCTCTCACAATACAAGTTCCCAAGGACAGGGAACTTGTATGTTGGTCACCAATGTCCATTCAGAGCCTGTCACCCACTTTCAGATCCTGATGTCAATTCTCACTTCATTATGTACTCCCAGTGCCCTCCCAATTCCATGTGTATTCTTATCCACTCAGCTACTTATAACTTTCCCCTCCCAGTGGACTCTGTTTTAACTCTCTACCCTGCCTTCTAAGTCTCCTATCTTCCTGGGAGCTGCCCCCTGCGTGTGCCCCGCACCCCAGAAGCCACACAACTAGAAATGAAGGAGTAATGGTCAAAGTTGCTTAAAATCTTCTGAATTTGAATAACGTTCAGTGGCCAAGCTTTGCTACAGAGTCGATCCAATCAATGTAGATTTTTTAAAAATCTAGTCATCAATTGGATGCATTTGTTCTCCAAATATGTTCTGAGTACAGGTAAACAACAGTGCTGTTGCTTCAGCCCAGCACTCACCCTTCTTCTGGGTGCCACCCCTGCCTCTGATTCTTTTGTTCCTCCTCTCCCACACCACCTACAGAGTGTAGCAGAAACTGCCATTTGACAATGGGACCCTTCGTTTGGTCCGTTGGCAGCTGGCCAACGCTAGGCCCGTCATCCATAGGACACCACACATCACTGGTCACCATGAATTGCTAGTCTAGGGAATGGGTGGCTGATTCAAGCTCGGCTGATGATTCCCTTTCTTGACATTTTGGGAGAATGGCTCTGAGTGCCTGGACAATAAGATGCAAAACTCAGAAGCTCGAGTGGCTGTTTCCTACCACGTGGGCCAGAGCAGCTGAAGAGACCAGGCTGGAGAGAGAGCAGAAGGGCAGTTGGGAGGAGAGGAGCTGAGCTGAGGGGAGAGCCTCAGAGAGTGTTTGGGTTCCTGTATCAGCTTCTCCCAAGATTCAGGACTGTTCCTGCCTGGGGTGTTTAAGGTGGCTTGTAGGGGTGGAAGAATTTCCCCTCTGCCTTTCCTGTTTCTTTGGCGGTTCTAATACATTGACATGAGATGGATTAATAGGAGAAAAACGAAGGTAATTTCATACATATTGGAGCCCCATAAAAATATGAGACTCTAAAAGAAATAGCCAAGGCAGGAAGCTTTTACACCTTTTAGACAAAGTAACAATACATTTAGAATTGACGACATGAATTGAACATGAAGAATTGACATGACACAAGTCTTTGGGGTTGGGGTAGTAGACGGGCAAAGAAGTAACAAGGTTTGTTTATACAGCCTTCTCTGCACTGAGTTCCCTGTCTCTGGTGATAAGGATGCCTTCTGCCCCTCCTGGGACGGGGAAGGTACCTTTCACAGGGGAGATTTATTTCCTGCTTCAGGGGGACAAAGGAGGGTCAGAGGGTCCTTCTCGCACCAGCTGTTTCTCAAGTACCTTTAATTCAAAATAATCAACATGCCAAAGTGACATATTTGGGGGTGACATATTCTGAACCCCTACAGGCTCAACTTGGGCTTCTGTCACCTGCAGCCCAAAGAGTCCTAATAAATCCACACCAGCTCTCATACCTTCCTTCCCACCCTCGGTGAGCAGCCATCTTTCTCAAAGTGGGGTTACTGGAGCTTAGAGGGGCCTCATAAAGAGCCCCATTAGCTTTATTCATCTCTTAGAGTAGGGTAAGGGGCAAAGGGCACAGACCAGTCCTCCTTCACTGTTATTGATTTATCTCACACCATGGACCACAGGATGCTGCCTTGCTTACTGCTCTGCCCCAAGCACGGTGCCTGGCAAGCAGTAGACACTCACTAGATCTCTGCTGAATGGGTCAATCCACACGAAAAGCTGGACTCAGCTAAGCTAAAGAAGGCGCGTGAGGCTGGGGCCCAACGCTGGGTTTTCCAGAGGTTACAGTGTTTGGTTTGCAGGGCATTTTCTCCAGGGATATGCTGAAGTGTCTTCCTTGAGGTTAGGGGTGTGTTACCTGGAGAGGTTTAGTTTTTCCTTTTGCTGTGTTTTGTTTCTAATAAAGGCTGGATCTTCCTTTAGCAGACATGTTGTTAGGAAAAGTCGAAAACTGAGGGAGGAGTTGTATAGGATGTCTTTTTAAGGTCTCTTATAATGTTAAATTCCCTGTGGCTATCATTTTGTGTCTGAAAGAGGTATTAACAGATAAACTTGGGCTCAGAAGTGCTCCCTTTTGGAGGTGGTATTCTGTAGTGGAAAGCGCTGGGCTGTAGTTTCTAGCCTGTTTTGTGTCCTTGAGCAAGTTGATGAATCTCTCCAGATTCTGGTATCTTTTCTCCTCTGATCAACCTCCATACCTTCTTCCTTGGTCTCCTCAGGTAACCACCATCCTAAATGTGATCTTTACCACCACATTCCTGTGCATGTCTCTGTAATTTTTTAACACTTACGTATATTCCTTTTTCATATTTTTAGCCTTACATAAAAGGTGTCTATCTGTATATACCCTTTTGCAAACTTACTTTTTCACTTAACATTAGGTTTTTGAGATTTATTTATATTGCTACATATAGCTTGATTTCATTCACCTAAGTGCCGTGTAATATTTCATTATGTGAATCTGCTGCAGTTCATTTGTCCATTCTTCAACTGATGTACATTAAAGTTGCTTCTAATTTTTTGCTATCACTCACAACCCTGTTGAGAACATTCCTGTATAATACCATTGTTCACATATTTGAGAATTTCTATACGGTCAAATTTCATGTTTTCCAAAATCACATCATCTTCAAGATTCTATGCCTTTGTATTATATCTTCTCCTCTGCTTTCACAAATCAAAATGAGGACTTCTTAAAACACTGCAAATGTTTAATGATAATCCTTATAAAATGGATACAGAAATATTTATTTGGACACACAGGTTTCCATTCAGAATTATGAATGGAAGGATACAAATATAAGGCACAGAACCGGCACTCACAGTGCTGCCTGCGTTATTGGTATGCCATCAGAGTGGTTAACAGTTCATTGAGAATCAATTAAAATAACTACCGGTCATTAGTGTGGACTTGGAGTATGAGTGCAAAGATCTCACTCACTAAATCATTCACGGTGACAGGAAAGTTTTAGCTCCTGTTAGGGAGTGCTGGTTCAGAATGTAATACCACCTAGTCCAAACTCTCTAATTTTCCTCATAAAAATAAACTTCAGATACCAAAGCATCATTTAGTCCTAGCCTCCTTCTTTTACAGAGAAGCAACCAAAAGGCTTAAATTTGCATAGCCAGGAAGTAACAAAACGGGCACTAAAACACGATTCCTGATAACTGCCTATTTCCCCCTCAATACTCTTCTCCTGCCCCTTGAGGTACAAGAGGATTGAAGACACTTTGCATTTTTGGTTTGTTTCCTAAAGCGGTTTGAACATAGCCATTCTCAAACCCGGTCTAGAAGTCTAGCAACCAGATGCATCACGAGGAGCAAGGATATAGTTTCTGTTCTCCAGTTGAAAAATCTGCACGAAGGAGAGCTTACTGTTGTAACAGCCCCAGACTTCAAAAGAAAGTTCAACAGTACAGAACCAATGTCTTTGGGAACATACCTTTCAAGAAGAAATCAAGCCACTAAGAGGGTTGGTGGGAAATTTCATGGTATCCAGGTCATTACAGATTAAAGGGGAGTAAAATATGAAAAGAAAACATGGATTGTTTTCAAAGAAAAGAGGAACCTTATTTTTCACCAAGTGTTCTCTCTGTTATGTTTCCCTGAGTCACAGATTGCCAAAAGTTATATTGAGTTTTATGTAGAGGATTGAAAGTAAATGTTTTTGTGCTAATCCAACAGGCAGAATTCACCACTAGTCCCCCCTTACTATTCTCAAGCTTTTATCTCCATCTCCCGTGGCGTAACTCAGCCTGGGTTGTAAACATTGGCTTTCATGCCTGTCTCCCCAGCTGGCAGCCCACTGAGGGTCAGGACCACCTTGCCTGGAACACAGGAGAACCCCCAGTAAAGAGCTCGATGGGAAGAAATGGGAAAGAGATTCCGGAGACAGAGAGCAGTTCATCGTTTCTGCAGGGCTCACAATGTATCAGCCAATCTTCAGTGTGGTCACAACCTTCTAGGTGTGTTTGTGAGCTTGGTAGCTCTAGATATTCCATTGGGCCTCTTGTGAAGAATTAAACAACTGTTGTCTAACTTTTGTTACACAGTCACATTGGTATATATGTATAACCCAGAAATGGTTTAATTAATGATTATCATATTAATGGCGCTGTATCTTCCCAATAGTTAGAGTGACTATAGCCACTGGCCAGTCTCCCCCACTTTCCTAGGCTCAAGGTGTTGGGAAAAAACTGTACTCTTCTTGGCGTGGTTTAATCAATTTGGAATATTCTTGTGGGGATGTTTTGTTCAAGTCATGAAGCCTCGTGAACTAACTGTTTAGCAAAATATTACATTTTATGATGTCGTCCCTTCAAGATCAGCCTGGCTGTCTGTTTTTATATCTGGCAACTGTAGACTGTGATAGAAAATTCCAGGAGACAGATTGGTAGAGGATAAACTGACGGCTCTTCATGTTGCCTGGCAATCCCGTGTTCCCTAGCGAGCTGTTTCTCTCCTGTTTTCCAGAGAAGCAGTTTCTGACATGTTACTTTCTCCTCAGCACTCCAGGCACATGTGCTCCCCCGGTGTCTCTCTGCAGATCCCCTCTCCTCCTACTTCACAGAAAAGAGATGAACATCAGAGAAAACTCTTGGAACTTCCTTCTAACAACATACAGACAGATCAACTTCCACCCCGTCTCCGGCTCTCCTCTCAGCTTCTTCCACCTCCCCCTCTCCTCCCATTCATGTTCTGTCTCCCGAAGGGTCTATTTCCTCAGTGATCTTGCCCATTTCTTCTCTTCTCCTATATTTTCATCTTTTCTCTGTCACTTCCTTGTATCTGTATCTATGCATGATCTATACATGGTCCCCACAGACCTCACTGATCTAAAAATAACCTAACTCACATATCCAGTTCTTTCGACCACATTTTTCCTCCTCCCCCAATTTATCCCTTTCCTCTCCTTGCTCTTCTTAAAAGACTTTTGTGTAATCACTGTCTCCACGTTGTTATTCTCTACTCACCCTGCCCTTATATCGTGCAGTCTGCCCCCGTCAACCACTAGTCCTGTTTCCCCCAGCATCCTGCCTGCCCTCAAATCTAGCAAGTCCTTCCCAGCCCCCATCTTAGATCGGTGCAGTTTTAGATACTAGTGGCCCTTCAATGCCACCTTCCCTTGGTGTCCCTGACGGCAGACTCTTCCACTTCTCCTACCCTTCTCTGGCTGTATTCTCAGTTCCTTCTTCAGACTACTGTGTTGCTTTTTCCATGCCTTAGATGTTGGTATTCTTCCGAGTTCTACCTTTGGGTTTCTTTTCTTCTCATCCTCATGCTCTCCCAGTGTAATGCCATCTGTAGAGCCCTGATGCCTCACACCATCTGCTTCCAGGGCATCTGTCCTTGAATGCCCCACAGATCCCTTCAACTCAGGAAGTACAATGCTAACCTCATCGTTTTTCTCCAAAGCCTGTCCTGTTTTGCTGTGGAGGCAGTGGCCCCACCTAAAGACCTTGCTGCCATCTGTGATGCCTCCATTTTCCTTTTCCCTCCTGCATAAATCTCTTCTTGGCCTCCAGTGGCTCTTGGGACAAACCTAGACTCCATAATTTGACTGTCAAGTCCCTTCATTATAAGACCTCTACTTAACTCTCCAGGCTCGTTTCTGTCCACACTGGTCATGTTGCCCTTACCTTCAGCTGTGCTAAATTTCGCCTGGTTCCTTGAACCAGTCATCGGGCCTCTCAACCCTAGGCCTCCGCAGGTGCCTCTAGAAGCATTTCCTGTGTTGCCCCCCCCCCCCCCGCCCCGTCATGTGCTCCCTGTACTCCCTATGAAAGCACTGATGATGGTGAATTAGGAGTGTTTGTTAAAATCACGCCCATCACCTTCAACCCACCAGGTCACCAGATTTGTGAGGGTGGCACTAAACAGGCCATTTCATGGTCGTGTCCCCTGCACCTGGCACATGCTTCCCTTGGCCGTGACAGGTAGGATTTTGCCATATTTTTTGCAAATACTGAGTTAGAAATCTTTGGAAAAAATACAGGTATATGCCTTCTTGCTTAGGTACATATATGTCAGCCTCCCAACTTGCATAACCATGAAAGTGATGTTTTCTCACTCTGTGAGAATCCGTCATCTGACTGCATGGAAAGAACAGTGTTCTCTATCATGGAGACATACTTTTGTAAAACTTCTTTTTTATCATGCAGTATTTTAGTGATAATCTAGTTAAATTTTAGTGTATTGTAATTTTTTGGTTTTTCTCAATGATAAAAAAATTTACTTTATAGGTTAGTTATTAAATTTCTATCCTTTTACTCAGAACTCTTACTTCTCTTATTTTCTCAATCTTACCCTTCTGAAATTTCTTTGTTTTCCAGAACATTTTAAACTCACTTGGGGGGTACTTCCCTGGTGGTCCAGTGGTTAAGACTTAACCTTCCAATGCAGGGGCTGTGTGTTCGATCCCTGGCTGGGGAGCTAAGATCCCACATGCCTTGCGGCCAAAAAACCAAAACATAAAACAGAAGCAATATTGTAACAAATTCAATAAAGACTTTAAAAATGGTCCACATCAAAACCATGAATAAATAAATAAACTCACTTAGGTAGTCCATATGTGTGTGGCCCTCAGTGCAAAATTATTGTCCAGTGTTAGTGTGATTTTTAAAAGCCAATAAAGAAGAATGCAGGGGCAGAGTTGACACCAGTGACATTGACAGCCATCATCTTGGGAAGTTTCCCATTTGTTTGGACACATCTCAGAGAAAAAACAAAATACATCCTGCCCAGATGCCATTTTCTTCTTTGCAGATGACATTTAACTGTTATGTGGGTGGCAGCTGGCTACATATTTAGTAAAGATTCTTGATGGAGAGAGAATTTTCCTCATTTTTTTTTTTAAAACTGAGAAGGCCCGAAATTGACATCAAAAATGGTTCAGATCTAATCAGAGTAGAAACAATAACAGAGGTTATTGTCTATGTCCAGCTTTCCGTGCTGTGCCCGAGCACTGAACACAGTACTTGTGGAAATGTCTTAACATACTCTTAATAAAAACATCACAGTGATAAATGTAGAATTCCAGAATGCTTACCATGTGCTGTATGGGTAGAGTAACAATTAATAGTTGTTTGCAAATGAAAAGCAATTAGACATGAATATTTATCTATTTCATGGTCCTAGGAACAGCTTTCAAATTACTTTTATAACCAATTTATTACAAATTATTAGCTCATATAAACTAGGCTCACACAACTTTGCATTTCTTGTAATATGAAATACTGCTTTAAGATATGAATGATTTTTATCGTAAGATAGTCTCTATGGTTTCTACATGACCCATCACAAAATAATTAGCCAAGGAAGGTATATTTATTAATATTAAGAAACTCTACTTTTAAACTTTCAAAATTCAGTTTTTAAATGCTCTTCAGATGCATAAAGCCAAAGGATATCTAGTAGAAGGAGAAAAGAAGAGGGGCAGCCAGCTCTCACACACTCAATAAACCAATGGAGGTTTTACTAAGCCTTCTTTTAAGTTTGCTCAGGAGAGAGATAAATCCATAAAGCAGTCAGGCTGCTCGTGATCATGTTGCCAGAAATACACTATAAACAATGGAACTGCCGTCGAAATTTGGACTCAGAATTTTATGGTCGACATTAAGGGTCAGTGCCTGCATTTTAGATCCATTCCCAGAAGCAATTTAATAATCAGCAGAAATCAGAAGTCCATTCACTGAACCACTGGCAGAAAATTAGGTAGAGACTCCCAGTCTCCTTTGAATCAAAGGTATGTCCGATAACCCAAAGCTAGGGAAAAAGACGTAACTGCAACCTGAAATCCCATATCCGAAAAGCGAGATGCTCTGTTTTTGGTAGTGCTGTGAAGAGTTATGAGTAATCTAGAATAGATGGGAAAAATCACAAAATGCCCTTCAATGGAAAACTGGGAGTAAAGGAAAAAAATTAATAGGTTTTAATTCTGTTTCTCATTCTTCTGAAATATTTTTTACATCAACTAGATTGAGCTTGTAATGGCAGGTGTCCGTTTGAAAAACTCTGAACAAATTCAAATCCTACTAAGGCAATACCCAGTGAAATTTAAATAGCATAAGTCTTGTTTATTTCACAGGAACAGGCAGGCAGCTTTTCTTCCTCTGTATCTCCTACGTTTAAATTCCATGCTCTCTGTTTACAATTGGCAAGAGTCAGGGGTTATCCTCGATTTCTGCCAAGATGCCAAGTAACTTGGCTGATGTTGGATTCCAAGAGGCAAAGAGCCTTCTTCCCTGAAGCAATTTCTGATTAAGAAGAAAATGAGATCTCAGGTGTAGTTTTAGCATCTGGAATTCTTAAATATTCATTTATTCAGTTTTGACTTTGGGATTTGGGTTGTTACATTTTTGGTGTGTCCCGTGAATAGCACTACTACGTGAATCATTATATCAACTTCAAACAATTGTGTTGCTGTTCCTTCCAGAAGGCTCCCTCGTAAAGTTCATATAACTTCATAAGGGCATCCGTCTGTGTCTGTATTCTCTGAATATTCATGAAAGTCATGGAAGGCCAAGGACTGCAGGGAGGAGGGAGGGTTACTGAGGGAGGGGGTTTGTGCAAACATGACAGGATAAGATTTCAGCTTCCTGGTCCAGTGTGAAATGCACAGACCGAACGTTTCCTGGGGGTGGTGGTGATGATTTGCAAAGAACAGCCTTGTGGCAAGGCTTTGGCTGTCTTGTCGGATCCCAGCAGACCACATGCTTGATGTCAGTGCATAAACATGGCCTCTTCTCTTGCCACAATATTTATGTCTGCTTTGGAGCAAGCTGCTCCCCAGCAATTCTGAGAACTAATAGGGTGTCCTGGAGAAATGAGTAAATCTTCCCTTGTTTTTGACATTTCTCCGCATTACCTCGTTGCCCTCCCCAGACTTCTCACCTCTTTCTTTCTGATTCTGTAGGATTTAACTAAACCGAGGACACGATACTCTATCTTTATGGCATGAAGGACTATCTTTTTTTACAAATGTAAATTTCTATTTAAAAAAAACCACATAATTCCAAAAGATTCATTAAGATGCCACTGAATACTACGGCCTTTTACCAGGTGACTATGCATTAGGGAAAAGGAAATGATCAGTCTTTTCGGGAATTACTGGACACTGGCCCTGAATTGACACTAATTTCAGGAGACCCAAAACATCATTGTCAGACTAGGGACTTATGGGGGTGGTGATCAGCTCAGATGCGTCTCACGGTGCGTGGGTCATCCCCAAACCCATCCTGTGGTCATTTCCCGAATTGTAAGATGCATAGGTGGAATAGACATACTCAGTACCTGGCAGAATTGCGTTAGAGATCCTGAGAAATATGTCTATTGGAAGAACACTATCTGATCTGTGTGTTATTTCCTAATAGATGTATATTTTAGGGAAGGAAATAATCACTGATTAGCACCGAGGGAACTCCCGCTGAGTAGCTGTGTGGCCTTGACTGAGGCCCTCAGCCCACCCAAATATGTCTCCTGACCTAAAGCACAAGGAAGTGATAATAGTCGTTTTCAGCTCTAAAATGCTGATATTTTTATTTGCTTACAACTCACTTCTTCCAGCATTTTTTCCTTTGAGTAGTCACACTGGAGATGTATTGGGTTCATATCTATTTCTTTTGTATTATGACCAAATAAAGATAGCTCGGCACTCCTGCACATTTTTAGTGGTAGATCGTGCAATAAACGCTATTTTCCTACATTCTTTTGCTTCCATGTGCGTCAAATTTGCCTTTTTCCTCTTCTCTCTTGCAGCCCCACCTCCTCATTTTGGAGTTCTGGCTAGTTTGACATGAAAAATGTGCATTATGAAGCCTAATGGATAATTACATCAAGGAGGGAGGGAATGATCTAAATTTCAAAATCAGAATAATCACCTAAGTCTTAACTGTAACTAGCATAATATAATTACTTTTTCTCTTCAACTTTTTTTATTGTTCTGCATATACAAGGATGATATTTCATTAACTTTTAATGTTGTTTGTAACTCCATTCCAGTGTATTCGATGTAGCTTTGAATAGAAGAGTTCTACTCAAAATAGAACACAATGTTGCTAAGCTTTACCGTAAGGCACAGACTGCTAAGGAAGCTGTAGGAACAGCATTTTTATTGAGGTTGTTTTGTTTAAGGGAAGGGACAAGCCCACTCATATCTGAGATCATATCTCAGCAAGAGCAAAATTTTTGAGCAGTGCAGGGTAGTAAATACAGTTTTAAACTTTTAAATTTACCTGAATCACTCATTGCAAGTATGTTTGCTCTTCAGTAATTGTAAAACCTGGAGAGCTTGAAAAGTGACAGTCCTGCCTTCACGTCCTATCTACGCTTCTGCTCTTACTTCTCTGGGTTGTTAGCTGGAGATAACCTTAGCTTTTCTCATCAAACACAAATTCACAGGACTTTGGAATAAGCCATATTGACTACAAATACGGCAGAAAAACACCCAAAGGTATTATGCAGAACGCTGGGTTTTAAGTGACAGAAATCCATCTCCATGTAGGTTAAATCAATAGATAAATAGGTAGATATATTCCACGGGAGACTTCCTTAGTCTCTGCCCAGGCCCTGGGAAGTCCACAGTGGTGTCAGAACTATAGCAGGATCCAGAGTTCCAGCAGTTTCATCATGAGGACTCCCTCCATCTCTGGCTTCCTCTCTTGGTTTTGCTTTCTTCGGGACAGTGGCTTCCTCAGCGGGTGCCTGCATTTGATGGCAAAGATGCCCATGGGAAATTCCAGACTTTTATCATCTTGATTGATAGCAATTACAAAGAAGAGGCCCCTTCCTCCCCTGGTGCTTATGTCAGTTACTGAAAATGGACCCTGATCCACCCTGCAGGAGTCTTCTGCTACAGTTACTGTCCTTGTGGAAATAAATATTCTGACCAGCCAACCTGACCTTCCCCTGTCTCACAGAACGTATGGTCTGACAATTGACAGCTTTGTGCCAATCAAGGAGGTGGGGTGGTGCAGGTAATACTGCAGAAGAAGCCATGAGGACAGGTTTTAAAACTGTAGCTGATATTCATGCTACCACATTCAACTGTGCAGCAGTGGAGTTACCCAGCTCCTAAAGGGGCTCACAAAGTGACCTCTAGAGATGACTCAATGGAAGTCCTCCTGTCTATGGGACAAACCTGAGTTGTGAAAGTCCATAGAACTGGCATTTCCTTCAGTGATTGTCTTTCTTATCCAAATATGTTACATGAAGTCAGGATTCTCTACCTCTTTTTATACTCACAACCACCCCATAAGATAGGTACCATTATGATTCTCAGTTTGCAGTTGAGGAAACAGTCACAGAGAGGGTAGGTAACACACAGCTAGTAGTGTAACAGGGTTGCTCAAGCCTTTTTCAATCATAATCACCTGAGAAGCTTTTTTTTTTTAATGTGGATTACCTGGGTCTCATCCTAGGACATCCCAGTTCAGTAGTTCTGGAATTGGGTGGTGAGCCTTACAGTTTATAATGGCCAAAGTGATTCTGGTGAGTGACCAGACTCAAGAGCCACTGATCCTGAGAGCAAGAAGGAAGCAGAATGGCAAAGGGCTGGAGGATTTTAGTTATGAGATAAGCAGTAGTAAAGAACACAGGAAAAATAAATAATGTACTTGAAATCATTTGTGGCAACCTGGTCATGAAACTGTGGTCCTGTTATATCAGGAAAAGAGCATCTAGGAGGAGGCTGAGTGGTAGTGACTCTAATCTCTCCTTCAGCCACTGCTTTCTCTACCCATTTCCAGAATTTACTCTTAATATAGGCATCTGTTTCCTCTCTATCTGTTTCAGCCATAGTGGAAAAACATGTTTTTTCTTTGGCTAACAAACGTTCTTACTAATGTGAAATGAACAACTTAAAACCTCACAGTGATTCTAGAGGCTGTTTCTTCCGTTTGGAGTAGTCCTGCCCATCTCCTCCCTTCACTACCACTTACACTTCAGTTCTCAGGTTTAATATCACCACCTCCATGAGGCCTTCCCTGATCTACCCATCTCTGCTAGGTTCCCTGGATACACTCTCTATCAGCACCTTGTACCTTTCCTTCAGAGCAGTTACCATAATTGGCAACTGTTAATTTACTAGTGTGACTGATAGTCTGGTACTGATCGCCCCCCGTAAACTATAAATGAGTGACCGCATTTGATTTTTTATTGCTGTATTCTCAGCATGCTGTACTGTGCCTGGTGACACATACTAAATATTTGATAATTCTCTGTTGAATGAGAATAAGGATAGTCTCCTTTAAAAAGCCAGTGATGCCTGGAATAAGTCCTTAAGGAGACATTTCCCCAAATGGAATTTCTCAAGAGAAAGAAGTAGAGAAAGGCATGGAGAAACTAAGAAAATGCTTTGAGAGCAAGTAGCAAAAAACTGATAAGGAGGCAATTATCACCTGCAATCTAAGTACAGACTTAAGCAAACGGAGCCTTAAGCTGTGCAAATAGCTGGCGAGCCACAGGAAAGGGGCAAGTAATCAGGCCATTAGCTAGAGAAACAAGAGCTAGGTACAGGGAAGAGGATATAATGTTCTTGGAAGTATTTTGTTGTTGTTTGTTTTTTCGCAAAATGTTACAACTGAAAAAGACTTTTAATAACACCTACCCAGCAGTCCCCAAGCTGGGGTCGCCATATTCCAGAATCTTAGATTACTGGGAGCTCTTAAACTATGTTCAAAGTTTCTGACAGTCCAGTGAATGGCATATCTTTCTCTATAATGTGGCTGAATGACTTAACAGAAAGCAAAAGTCCTTTGCATTTGCTCCCAGGCTTATCAACTCCATGAAGTTATGGGTGTACCTTGTTAATTAAAACAAGAAGGTAGATGTAGTTGGTTGGGTGGGTCAATCATTCAGAAATACTGGGTCCAAGAGGAGATATAATACAGTCTGACGACTTTATCCAAAGGCAGCTCTCATCAGCCCCACACCCAGAGTCTATGATCTTTTCAAGAACTCATGAAAATGTTTGAGTGATTGACAGACATAGTTTTTGGCTCCCAAATTAAAAAATAAAATGAAACTGCTAAATCAAGATCAATGCACATTCACCTAAATGCATATAAAACATAACTCTTAATCAACTTCATTAATTCTCTAACAGAAATCATTAACATTTTCATTAAGCTTGAAAAGTATATAATGGTTAGCCAGGAGATTTTGATGTGGGTAGGGGGGATGGTGGGGGAAGGAGAGGTCAGGAGGAATAGCCACCATTCTGACAAGACTGAGGGCTCCTTGGGAAGAACTAAGGGCCTCCTCCGTGGTTAAGCGAAAGGAGTCCCGTGGTGGAGGTGGTCCACGGCAGTGGTGACTGGGGACAGCAGTGCATAGGTGAGCAGGGGCTCTAGGGTACATTGCGAGCTGCTTTCTCCACAGCCAACTTTAGATCTACAGGTGTTGCTATTATTTTGTTTCCTGTTTATTAAATCTCTTTCTAAGGTATTTTGCTAGTACTCTTACTTGGAAAGAGTTTTTGAGTCTGGCCTTGAAGTCAGACAGCCCAGGCTCAGATTCCCCACTCTGTCTGCAGATTTCAAATTCCCTCATGTTGAGCTCTCCCAGCCTCTGTTTTCTCATCCATCAAATGGATTATTAATACTTGCTTCCAAGGCTGGTGTAAACATATTAAGTAATGTGGGAGCACTTAGCATAAGGCCTGACGTAGAGTAGATAAAATTTTTCCTATCCTAAATACCCAAGTCATTAAAAATAGCATGCATTTTACACATATTGCTTGAGTATGTTCCTCATCCTTTGGTCATTTAAGAAAAGAGTCTTCAAAACTGGGTGTGAAAGTGGAAAGTGAAGTCTGGTATCCACATTTAAAACAGGAAAAGGTATCTATTTACAGATGATATGATATTAAATATGGAAAGCCACAAAAAATTAAGTGAGTTTGGCAAGGTTGAAGGATACAATCTTATACAAAAATAATTTGTATTTCTATACGTGCAGTGAACAATCCGAAGTGAAATTAAGAATCCCACTTACAGTAGCATGTGGTGACCTAAATGGGAAGGAAATCCAAAAAAGAGTGGATATATGTATACGTACAATTCACTTTGCTGTACAGCAGAAACTAACACAACATTGTAAAGCAACTGTACTCCAACAAAAATTAATAAAAAGAGGAAAAAAGAATAGAATATATCATTAGGGATATATCATTAGGGATAAATTTTGCATTTCTTCTGTTACAACAGAAGAAATGCAAAATGTATGCTCTAACTACAAACCAGTATTTAAAGAACTAATGACTTCAGGAACACAGCCCTCTTCCACGAAAGAGATTGGAGAGGGCATAGCAGTAGACTCCTAAATCCACTCTACCCCAGGTGAGTGGTGGAAATCAGACTCGAACTTGAGTCAGAATCACTGAAGTGTTTGTTAAAGCACAGATTGCCGGGTCCCACCCCCAGAGTTTCAGATCCTGTATGTTTCCGGTGGGGCTTGAGAACTGGCATTTCTAACAAATCCCCAGTTGATGCTGATGCTACTGGCCTGTAACCACACTTTGAGAACCACTGGTCTATGGTCGCCATTGCCCTGATGTTCGTGGGTGATGGAATGGGCATCTGCTCTAAATTTAGCCCCAGAAACCTGAAGGGGTGTGTGCTGCAAGACGTGACATACCTCACTGGAAAATGAACAGTGCCTCCCCTCCATCCTTTTCCCCAGAGACATTCTGTTTCTAGATATGCAGCCTAGAAACAGCAGAGGCCATCCTGTGACCATCTGTGACCATGAGGGCACACACCTCATCAGGACACCAAGGCTGAGATGACCAGAGCAGGGAACTGGAAGAAATTTGGGTCTGTGATGACATATGGCCCAGATGGTACCTGGCCTGGGGCCTGAGCTTCCAGTTATGTGAGAAAATAAATATCTTCATTGTTTTAGCCAGTTTGAGTTGGACATTTCTGCTCATTATAGCCCAAAATATCCTAATTAATATAGAAATGCCAGAGGGCATGAAACGTATAAAGGGAACAGAAATATTTTAGGTAGAAAAAAAACCCATCACATGCAAACAAGAGGACATGTTAGACCTGTGTGAAGCAAGAGGATACAGTAAAGCCCAGATCTAACTAAGTGGGAGAAAGCAAGGAGGCAAAGGCCAGTAGCAAATTAGAAAAACAAAACTTTTTTCAAGTGGCAGAAACGAAACAATCCAAACCAAAAGCTGGACCATAAAACTCTACATTGAACGTTTACACTTTTGCAATTCCATCTGTTTTAATGTGTTTTAAACCCTCAGGCAGAAGCTCTGTCTTCCCCCCTCTGCCTTCCCAGACCACCCTGGTAATAAATTACTCAACTCTGCTTCCACCTTAATAAAGAAAATTAGACTTCCCCATTTCTCTCCTCAGCCAGGAGCTTCCCCTCCCGATAATGGGTAAGACATGGAGCCCTAACTTCTCTTAAATGTGCCAAGGTCCTGAACCTTCCCTGATTATGAAGAGAAACATCAAATTGTCAAACTCACCTAGGTAACCGGGGCACAGCCTTGAGGTTAAAAACAGTAGTTGTCAGAATCAATTTTAAAATTCACTAGGAGCCGCTGTCAGACAAACGAAGTGGTGATGATGAACTGATTCAGATAAGAAGTGATGGAAGTCAAGGAGCTGGTCTCAGCACCGATTGGACTCTGGCACTGGAGCAACCAGCCACACACATGGCCACGTGCTCCCTGGGAATCAGCAAGCCGTCAGGGCTGCGTTGGGATCGAACAATTAGATAAGCTCCAGATCTCGGTTGGATTAGTCAAAGGCTTTGCAGAGTCTTCAGCTGTGGCCACACGCCCCTTCTTCCCTAGGTCCAAGACAGGAGATCTATCACTCAGTATTTTGCTGTCTAAATCCAAGGCAAAAATGAGCAACTTCTCAGCAAAATTTAAAATAATCCAGCTCCTTCACACTATGAACAAATGACACTTGCCAGGGTAAATAGGGACATCGAATCCCAGGAACCAGTAGGCTCTGTCCCATGCGCTTGTAAGAGAAAAAAAAAAAGGTAGTTGTGCCTTGATTAAGGACTGACTTAATGAGATCCAGCTTTCAGGTGACCAGAGGCCATCCCAGGTGTGGGCACAAATTCATGATACTGTAATATTATCGGCTTTCACATGCTCTGTTTATTTGCTACATAAATCTTGCTGTGTAGTGGGATTTGCTAGAAACACTATTGGCATCTTATTATGAATACAACTCAACACTTCTGACCTCCTATTCCTATAATTATTCCATAACTGCCTTGAGAATTATCATATGATATTTTGGCATATCTATGAATGTAAAACAACATTGTCCTATGCGGTGAGGATATAAAATAAAGATACTTATTTTTAAAATGTCTGGGAAAAATTAAGTTTCTGCCCGCTTGGACCTGATAAAGACCAGAATTGAAAAAGAAGAATAATTTATATATCCCAATATGAAATGCATTAATAAGTATACTATCTTTATGTTACATCGTATATATAATTAATAGTGATTTTTCTATTTGGTAGGATAAGAGGTGATAATAGGGGATAAATTTTTCTATACTTTCCGTGACTCCTTCCTCTCCTTTCAACTTTTCCGAAATGATTCAGATATTTCTTGGTAAAAAAAAAAAAAAATGAAATAGCATTATCTTGAAAAAGAAAAGTGTTCTTTGGAACAGAAAAATTCATACTTCTATTTAGATCCATTTTTTCTTTTCATTTTTTTTTCCCTCATCTATCTTCCAGTATCTGTAAATACGTAAATGTGTAATCCAAACTCTCAGTCTTTTAAAGGGATTGTCCGTATTTATCATACAAAACTATCTATCAAAATGAAACATCATTTAATATTTTTCACATATAATTTAAATACCCACACTAGAAAAAGCTCATTTGCTTATTTCTATAAAATAATACATTTTTCTATCACTTTATATTCAAAGTTGTAAAGAACTATAATTTAACTGATGATAAAAAGCCAAAACCAGGGAGTTTTGAGTCTTAGCACTCAACACACCCCCTAAGTGGGAACCTGCATTTGGAAGTAGCTCCAGCCACAACTATTAGGGGAAATCTCAAAAGACAGGTGGAACGTGATTACTAGAGAATGATAGAGGTCTAGTAAAAATAATCAGTGGATTTTCCAGGAAACAGAATAGATTAACAGGGGACTCTGGGAAGAGGCAATGGGTAGTTGTCTGATGGGTGGATGGTTGACATTCAGGACATCTCAGAGAGAACTTCCAAGAAGAGAGAAAGACTTCAGTCTCTGAGGAACTAGAGAAGTTGACAGGGGACCAAGAGAGACGATCCCTGAGTGATGACATGGACATGAAATTTGAATGTACTGCAACATAAAGCAGAAACGCAAGTGGTAGGGAATCTGCACAGTATGCTTCATTCTTGCTCACAATCACCCTTCATCCAGACTCCTATCCCTCAAACGCAGCACATTTGGAAGGAGAGACATACCATTAGAATCGAGCCCTGGAGATATTTATCAATTCAAGAGAAGTATCTACTGAAATGACAGCAGGAAAACTATGACTGTCTCCGTGGAATTTCCATTTTTCCTCTTCACCAGTACTATGAGGATTGGGGGCTGAACACCGTCTACACTCCAGAGCAGCAACAGACACTTGGTTAAGAAGCACACAATAAATCTGAAATTTTCAGCCTTTTTATCCCAGCTCCAGCTCGTTACTGAAAGCTGCATGTCCACTATAGACTTACAGCATCTGTTATAGCTCCATTCTTGTGTAACTTTAGAGAGCATTTGACTGACAAAATTGACTCATAAACAATGAGACCTTAGGAAATTCTCAACACTAGTCTCTGTGCTATTTATAAATAAAAACTGGGGGACAAGGTGGTACCCATGCAGCAGTACTATACGATGAATTGAAACTGGGCAACCCATAGCCTGAGGGGCTCTGAGCAGATCTGCTTCCTTAGACTAATTTTGATACTGTTGCAAAGGTTATCTTCCTAAAATAAGTCCCCATCATACCACTGCCCCAAACTCCAGTAACTGTCCATTGCTTATAGACTAGAACTGAAACTCTGTAGGCAAGTTTTAATACAATTCAAGGTGTAGCCACTATCTACCTTTGGAGACCAGTCCACTATTCTTCTAATCATCACACACTACATCCCCCCAGGGACCTTCTGCCTTTCCTTATCAAAGGCTTTTGTCACTCATGGAAATCCTCTTCATCTTTTAATGTCAGCTCTAAGCCGTACCAGTCACCAGTTATTTCGCTTTATCTTCAAATACATACCCACCCACTCAGGCACGTACATAACCTACTGTGATATTTAAGTGTAACCAAAGCCCCAGGATTATTTTTTCCTTTCGAATTATGAGAAAGATCTATGTAAGTAAAAAGGTTATTTAATGGAAATAGGGTATTGAATAGTTAGACAAATTTGTCAACTGCTTTAGATAGTTGATAAATTGTCAATCGTGGAATTTATCAAAATTAAAAAAAATTTTAGTATATCATTTCAGTTTTTTGAAATAGAATTTGCATGGCAAAAGGATGTGTTACATTATGTAAATAAGCAACGCTTTAATTTAAACTTTATTCCCACATTTTTTACCATTAGCCAGAAACCAAGCTATAAATATTAAATGTCTCGTTCATCATAGTTGAAAATATATGATCATATATGCAAAATGTAGAAGGAGAGAAGTTTTATTATACAAGTTTTCAGTGTGTTTTCCTAAGGTTATATGCAAAGTCTCAGGGAATAAGAAGCTGTTATAAGACAGCAATTACAAGCAAATGGGAACAAATTGGTTAAGCTGGTAGGTGAATTTATCCATCTCCAATAATAGCATTAACAAAATTAGAGGGCTAGTTTTCAAATGGAGCTAATCATTAAGAGGGAAAACTAAGAATAATGATCCTTAGTTAATGATTTTGTTCAAAGTTTAGACTCAGCGAATTTTATACTTAGTGTGGGACTGTCTCTGCTTCCCCAGAGACAAATAAAACTGCTGGAAAAATACACAGTTCAGTCAATCAATACTTTGGGTGATGATACCAACCAGTGACTAAGAACAATTGTGTGACTGAGTTTCCTGGATATTTATGCATTGATTAATCTTTCAAAAGTTTGAGTTTCTAGCTACGTAAATTGGATTGTTCTTCTAGACATTCAATTTTCTTTTTTAGTTTTATGAGCAAAATAGCCTGCTTCTATTGAAGTAAAATCTAAAATTTACAAAGTGAGTTGGAATGCTAAACTTTGGAGATATATTTTTGACACTTGTATCCATTAATGTTTTGCAATTTTCCTACATTTGAAAAATGTTTTATCCTTATACCTTAAAATCTCATTCTAACTTTTAGTTGTCTACTCTGAGTAGCGCATTGAATTTGGAATTAAAGATTTTTATATGTATGAGGGTAGAGGGCTAAAGAACATTTCTCGTCCAAATAATCAGACTTTAAAAGTTACTGTAGGGTTTCCCTGGTGGCGCAGTGGTTGAGAGTCCGCCTGCCGATGCAGGGGACACGGGTTCGTGCCCCAGTCCGGGAGGATCCCACATGCCGCAGAACGGCTGCGCCCGTGGGCCATGGCCACTGAGCCTGCGCGTCCGGAGCCTGTTGCTCCGCAACGGGAGAAGCCACAACAGTGAGAGGCCCTCGTACGGCAAAAAAAAAAAAAAAAAAAGTTACTGTAACTGCACTTGTAATGACACATGGACCCGGTTTTGCATAACATAATATTCAAAAGAGTAGCGCAAGAAATTAAAATAGAACTGAATTGAGTCTTGAATTGAGTCTCTTACATGAAAGAGGTGCTGATTCATTATACATAGTGGTACTTCTCAAAAGTTTCTGTCCTCTCTCTCCTCCCTTCTCTTCTCTTGTACCTTGTGGCTGCTTGAGAGTTTCTCATGCACCAAACCTCCAAAACTTTCTCCCCATAAACACTACATAACCCTCCTGTCTGTCCCTTCGTTTCTCTTGGTTCTTTATTTAATGAGGCTCTCCATCTCTTCTCCAGATTCAAAATCACAAAGAGTGTTCACATTGTTCTGACAAAGACAGAACTCTTCTGAGAGAGAAAGCAAAGGGAAGAAACTAACTGATCAAAGAAAGATTTTCTTCCTTTCTTTATTTTCTTTAAAGCAAACAGAGTGAGTGATTTCAGGAGAGGAAGAGGAAAAAGACCTGGAAAACCCCAAAATTAATAAAGTGTGTCTTTGTTGAGACTTTCCTGGTGGTCCAGTGGCTAAGGCTCCGTGCTGCCAATGCAGGGAGGCCTGGGTTCAATCCCTGGTCAGGGAACTAGATCCCACAAGCCGCAACTAAGAGTTTGCATGCCGCAGCTAAAAGATCCCACATGCACAAACGAAGACCTGATGCACCCAAATAAATAAATTAATTAATTAATTAAATTCTGTCTTTGTTTTACAAACTTCAATGATTCAAGAGAAATGGAAGTCCATGTTTATTTTCATGGTCATAATTTATTTTTTTCCTTAAAATATTCATTTATGTTACTAAGACCCCAAATGATGTCTCCATTTCAGATATGATTAGTAAAAGAAAAAAAAAGAAAGAAAGAAGAAAGAGAAAGGAGGGAAGTGAAGAGAAGAGAAACCTTGAGGTAGTTAAACCTCATCTCCATGTGTTACTGGAACATGACAGTTCCTTTGCTAAAATGACTAGCAATTGCTTCTTTTATTCACTTAACTATTTCTTGAGTTCTTGGCTGCCTACAGAGTAGGCATCCTGCTGCCTGAGATTCAAATGCTGGACGAATTCCATTTTTCTTCAAGGGAAGCAAGATGAAAGCACAGAATAGAAGGACGACATATTCTAGATAATCTATGGATATAATTATTTGTCCTAATATGGTTCCTCTGCCCCTTGCTTCACCTTAGTTGACAAAATTAGATTTGAGAGATTATGGAAAGTACATGTCTCAAAGCACAATCAATCATTTTTCGAAGTTTAAATAAACAGTCAAAATCAGTAGCTTAGCCAAAGATGCTGCTTATTCTGTAGAGATAATCCACCCAAGTCAGTAACCAGTACAGTTTTGAGACCAGCTTAATGACATATTCCAAGAATCACCCTTTATATGCCGAGTTAATGCTTCTCAGTAGCATCTCTGGCCTGAACGAAATTTGACTTTAACAATAGCCTAAGGAGAAGGTCTTCATTAAAGCTGATTTGTTACCACACAGGACACTAAAGTAACAACTTCTGATATAAATTTCTACCCGTGAAAAGAGGTCAAAGAGCCTGTACCAATGAGGTTAGCAGAAGGCAGGAAGTTTTGCCTCTGTACGCCTATCAGACGCACAACCCCTTTCTCAGACACCACGAAGAATCACAGCAATGCCATGACTACATATTCCAGTATATTCAGTCCTGCTGCCGTGATTTAAAAGACCACCTTGGAGGGGTGTGGAATTTAATTACAGTACATGTAATGAAGCATTTTTGTTGGGTACTCAGCGCAGTGCCTGGCTCTTAATAGGTGCGCTGTACATAGTCGTTGTGATGGTGGATGTAGGGCTGAGGCAGTAGTTATTAGCTTTTAAAATGATAATAGTTATTCAAAGTCTGATAGAAAGGAAAATTTAAATGTCACGTTATATTGTTCAAGGAGCATTTCACAAAGTATGCCCTCAAGGTTTATTAAAATAAATTTTATTCTCATTCCCTTGCATCAGGTAGTGTTGACAAGGGATCAGTAAAACCTAGAAATCATGTAATAGTCACAGTTCAGGGTAATGAGCCTCTGGCTTCTTTGTACTTGTTAAAGGAGTGCTTATAAACAGCCATGTGAGAGCAAGAAGAACACTAATCCTAATGGTTACAGTAATTTATTGCCTTGAAGTCTGTTAGTGACCAGCAGTTGATGATTTAAAGAAATCTGTAACATAAAAGGCCACCTGGCTTAATTCACCAAAGGCATCTATATACTCCCATGTAAGGAGTCCAAGATTTTTCAACAAGTCTTATTGATTGTAAATGATTATGTGAAAGGATGAACTTGAATTGGGTCAACCCCACTTAATGGGCTCTTTGTTTGGTCTTACACCTTTGTGGAAACCATCTCAGCCCCATGCAGATTATTTGCAACATGGATTACCACCACCATTGTTTTTCTGACAGTGGGTTTCCAATGATCTCGGTTGGGTTGTAAGAGTTTGTAAAGAGGGACCTGACTGAGCCCTTAACCTTGTGATTCAGCATCTTGAAGGGAGCAGTGAGGCTGAACCAGTGGTGCCACCTGTCCCCGAAGAAGGAGTTTAGCAGAGACTGATCAGTGAACACGGGGAATCATGGCCGAGAGGCAGCCGAGAGCAGAGGGACCGAGCACCGTGAGATACTGGGACCACAATCAGGCACTGGCTGTTTCCACTGTCTTGTTATATGAACTTGAGAGAATCACTTACTCTTTTCTATACCTCAGTTTACTCATCTTTACAATAAAGGGAAAGGGCTAGAGAAGGTGTCTCTAAGGGGCATTCAAGACAAAGAATTCCGAGCTTCTCTTCGTCATTCATATGGCCATTTTCCAATTATTTTTCCACTGTCTGTGTATGCACTCAGTTGCAGAATTGGCCAACAACAGAACACGTTTGACTTCTATCACATTAGCAGGACTAATGATTCCGCTTTTCAAAGAGAGACGAATACCCTTTGTACAGACTGATAACTGCTATACTTCACCTCATCACGTTCAAGATAATCAGCAACAGTACCTTACAATCCAGTACATTAAAAAAAAAAAGCGTGGAGTCCCAGCTATGCATCAGGCATTGTGTTAAGCACTGGGGCATAGCTTTGGCTAAAACAGACACAGTTCCTGTCCTTATTGAAGCTTTGAGTGGGGGGAGGGCGGGATGGCAGACATTAAACAACTAATCACACAAATGAATATTACAGTTGAGACCACTTCTGTGAGGGAACAGTCCAGGGTGCTATGTGAGTATATCCAAGGGGAATCTAATCTCACCCAAAGGGACAGGAGTACTTTAACGTGAATAAACTTATCTAAAGCTTAACATCAAATATTGATGTGATAGTATGATTGTCCAAGAAGTTGTTAATTATTATCTGAACAATATTCTATATTTTATCACCAAAGAATGCTACATACTTACAGAAAATATCCACTGTTCAGGATCGAGTAAAAATAATCTTATGCTTGAGGGTAGTCATTTCCCAAAATTAGTGCCACTGGACAAAAGTAGACTGAATCCCCAAAGAGGGAAAAATCATAGCCATTGTTTCTCAAGCAGTAATCATCACACACTTTGCTCTAGCAAATAAATGTATGATCTGTACTATAAATTACTAACACTTTTCCTCAAATTCACTTATAAGATGCTTACTTAGGGTCATCCTAAACAAAGATATCTATAAATTAGTACAAAAGTTTTACTATGCTAATTAGATTGTTTAATTGACTTTTAAAATGAGTACATATCGGGGGAGGGATAATTGGGAGATTGGGATTGACAGAGACACACTACTATATATAAAAATAGATAACTAATAAGAATCAGCTGTGTAGCACAGGGAACTCTACTCAATACTCTGTAATGGCTTATATGGGAAAAGAATCTAAACAAAAAAAAGAGCGGATATATGTACATGTATAACTGATTCACTTTGTTTTACACCTGAAACTAACACAACACTGTTAATCAACTATACTCCAATAAAAAATTTTTTAAAAATGAATACATATCTATGCAAGTAAAACTTGGTCATCTATCTCCTAACATTGTCTTGAGTACCAGACTTTAAGAAACACTGATCTTAACCTGTGGCTCCACATACAGACACAAACTGTAATGTTGGAAAACATTTTCAATGAATGTGAAGGATGCACAAGCCCGGTTACAACTCAACATCTGTGCCTTTCAGCAGAGGTTTCTTAAATGTCCCTCCTGAAGCTATCTGTGATTTCTAACAGATTCTAATTTAATCAGTAAGTAATTATGAAGAACCAACTGTGTAGTATGATTTCTAAATCCAGTGATATCCTCACTAAATATTTGGAAATTTAGAGCTATTTTGATTTGACATGAAGACTAAGAGCATTTTATACCTTCAGTCTAAGAATGTCTACACCTAATATAATTTTGCAGTAGTACGCCGGAATATAGAGTTTCTCAGAAAGGTGATTCAAAGCAATGGCAGTGAAAGACCTTGGGAATTCTGAGAGCAGAAATGTCATTTATAATGGTTATCACCTGTGCGATGAACGCATAGGTATTTAAGAAGAGGGTGTTTAAAGCCAGAACAAGAATTTATTTTTTTACCTCTGTGGAAGTGTTAGTTTCACGCTATGATATTCAAAAATAATTATTCATGTAAAGTAAGATAATTTCTTGAACTCTCAGTAGCATTTCCCCATTTCTCTGAAAAACTTAATTACACTTTAGCTCTATCTCCCAAATACTGTAACTAGAAATAATTTTTTTTGAGTCACAAATTTTGTGGGATATTTTATATCTTACACAGTGATGTACTTGGGGTTTAACAATATTTTAGAGATTAGTGTTTTCTAGTTACTTGAAAGCAAGGAAAATCAATTATATTTGTCTTTTCAGGGTTTTGGGTTCCTGCATTAATAAATCACCAGAGATTAGGGCATGTAGAACAAGCGTTTATCTGTGTCTGGGAACCAAGTTTTCCCCTAGTTCTCTTGACAAGTGTGTGAACGATTCTTAAAAGAGGTGAACTAAAGCAAGCAGTGTGCCTCACAGATAGAAAAATATACCTGACTTGGCTGCTAAAGGTTACCTACAGCAGTCTCCTTTGTACCAACCAACGGGAGATGCTAAAATCAATTAGGATGAATCCTGGACTATGGCAAGGGATTGGGTGTATTTGTTGCTGTTAAACCTCCATAACTTGGGTCTGAATGATGTACCCTGGTTTCTTCCTGTTCATTTTAGCTGAAATGATTTAAAATCTAAAATCGTGGGAAAGATATTTGAGGCTGCCATATTGATTTCCTTAACATGTTTTGATTTCACATTGATTGCCTGTAGGATATAAACACCAGGAATTTCACTCATGAATGAATTCCGTTCAGCTTAATTTTAGTTAAAAGATTGTTCTATTGGCACTTATGTCAGACTTGAGAATCATGAAAAATATTATAACAGGCATTGCTTTTCCTTCAGAGTAGCTCTTGTTTCTTAAGTGTAAATACGTGGTACATATTTGAAAGCTCCTGGTCCCACTATTTATCCAATGCTTATTCAGTGCTGGAACACCAAGAATTGCTAATTTCATATGGCCCTTAAAGTTGTGAGTTAGTAACCTTTATGTTAAAGGAAATCCACCCCCAAAATTTATTTTATAATGTAAATTAACCTCTATATTTACTGTAGTAGATAGATTGCAGATCTTAGAAATAGAAAACCTGGGTTTTAGTTGTGCTGTAAAAATTGTACAAATCACTTCATCTTACCAGGATGCAATTATCCTGTCAGGCACCATGGTATATGGAGACAATCATGGGCTTTATATCAGAAAACAGAGGTGTGAGTCCTGTCTTAGATACTTGCTAGCTGTGTGACCTTTGGTGAGCCACCTAACCTCTCTTAGCCTCATTTTACTCATTTGTAAATTTGCAGTTGTAGCTCGGATTTCATTGCGTTGTCATGAAGGTTAACTGAAATTTCAAAATTTCAAGCATTGTGTCTGGCCCATAGTATAGATGTATGACTTGGTAGGTCCCTTCTGCCTATTCCTTTATCTCTAACTTCCTGAAATGCATATCTGGCATAGTTAAAATGAAATGTCATCTGTAATGTCCACTGCTTACATTCTGTATAAATACACATCGAGTTTGGTAATTGCAATCATTGTTGCTTTTGTTGTGGTCATCCATTTACAATGCTTGGTGTCCATCTGTTTATCTCTTGTAAAAATAAAATACAGTGTGTGTGTGTGAAAAAAAAAAAAGAAGAAGAAATAAATAAATACACATCGATACCAAGATAAACGTACCCGTAAGAGGAGATTGCTAAACCTACTTAACAATTTCATAGTGGAAACTGAGAACTCAGTCATAGGCATTTTGGGGCTGTCACTTTAATGTCACCACCTGGCAGATAAGGCTTCTAAATTTTTCTCATGTCAGTATTTATTATGAATCTTGGAATATAAGAAGGGTCTTGTTTGACATATATATATTAAAGTGATAATAGCTGGAAATGGAGTACAGATGGTTATAACTCAGTATATTAACAACATGCGAAATGAAACAAACTAAAAATAAATGAGAGTAAAGATTTTCTTTGAATAAGATTTTCTGTTTTCTTTACCGAGTGTTCAGGAATTTTGTCCCCTGCTCCACACCCCACAGTGGATGTGACGAGATGGCCCAGCTCTGTCAAGGGGCCTCAGTTTTTGATGATTGTGTCTGTCCCCACCACCACTTCATTCTATCTTCTAGAGCAAATAAGACTTTTTCACTATGTATATATAGTGCCCTATAAAAATGGGAATAAAAAGTATTTTCCATAGCATCCCTTAATTCTCCCAGTGTGAAAATAAATTCCATTATGTGCTTAACCTAAAACCTACATGCTTCCATATAAGCTTCTTTACCTTTGATTCTGACTTAGCATGAAGAGGAAGAGTAAAGGCATTAGTCTTTTCATGTTTGAAGAGCATTATTTAATCATGTCACAATCTCTTTGATCAAAGAAACACAAAAGAGAGAAAAGAGGAAGAAGGTCTTCTTTAACAATTATATGGAACATTGATGTGTTGCAAATAGCATGAAGTTGGAAACTGGAAAATGAACCAGACTATTAACTGATATATTTTAATATCAAGTAAAATAATGACACTTTATTGCAAACAGTGACTCAAGAGTAGCCTCTTCTCATCTTCGTGTACAGAGGTTCTCAAGGGCTTACTGGTACAGCCATCAGCCCACTGTCCAAGGCATTAGAATTCAGGAGGATCCTGAACCACAGTGCCAGGTCTGGGAGACCCTGCCTGGCAGTTCCTCCCTGTAGCAGCTTTGGAAACCTATGCATCTCAAAGATGGCATTCAGTTTAGGAGCAACTTGCAGAGGTAGCTCCCTTCTATTCCTAATGGAAGTTTCCCAGCCTATAGGCATTTAAAAAAGTGATAAAAGCTGGAAGTGGAGTACAGATGGTCGTAACTCAGTGTATTAGCCACCTGGGAAGTCAAATGGGTGAGGGACAAAAGTGTAAATTATGGGTAAATGTCACTCAGATGGAAAGAAGACATTTCTCAGGAGCTTGTGTCCTTTAGCTTTGCCCAGTAGACCTTCCTTTTCAACCTCTTCATTGCTAATATGGTTCTCCTGTCTCCATATATAAATTCTTCCCTGCTTTCATTTACTGTGGAGTCCAAAACTTTGTACACAGTAGTCTGCAAGATCCTGGGTATCACATATTCTGAGATGATGGGGGAATCATCACTATTATAAAGTGGGAGCCTATAGTGTAATATTGTACTTAAAGGACACAAGTAAGTTTCCAAAAGCTTCCCAGTCTTTGAAAATGAGCATTTGTCCTTTGAAGAGTCACCAAGTGGGAGGAATTGAAGAGCTGAAGAATCTCTAACATGATTGTCCTGTGATGCCTGAAATTGTCAGGAGATTGCCCAGTAACACAAAGATCGCTTTGGGCTCTATCTGGGACCAACCAAGGCGTTGATAGGCTGCCGTCCCCTCCCCCACAGAGTCTTTTTTCACAAATGCCATTCCCTAGGGACTGCTGTGTACATTAGATTCCTTGGGAAAATAGTTGCTAGTAAAGTTATCTGGTTAGTAATTATTAGCTAATAATATTATTAGATACTCATGGTTTTTCCCAAAAGTCATTGTGGAATAATGTCCCTAGCAATTTAGTGGAGTCTTGGGAGCAGGGGAGAGGGGGAGGGCAGGCACATATGAGGATATATTCACTATAAGTCATGGTTCTGCACATTTCAAATTCTTATACATTTGCAAAGCAGCATCTATTAAGAATATTGAAGTGAAATATTCCTAGTACACTTTTCTTATAAAAAGGAGGCACTCGGTAAATATTAAGAATGAATGATTGCATGACTTGCCCCATTCTGCTATTGGAGAAACCAACCAAAAGGGCAAGGCCGCTCAACAGAAAGGCAAAGAAGCTCATTTAGAAAGGTGATTTTGCCAGTGTTTCTGCGAACGTTGGGTCCAGATGAGAAGTGAAAGTGACAGATACTGACAGCGGCGGATGACAAGATGGAAAAAAAGCTTCCTGACACCTTCTTGAAGCATTTTTTTCTCCTTTTCCTACTAGCTCCATGCTGACATTTCTGATGTCAATGAACATAAATTTTTAGAATAGCCTCTGGGGAAGAGAATAGAGGCCTATCCAAGAAAGCTGACTTTCAGATATCCCAGTAACTGTTCTGCAGTTTTATTATGGCAGGAGTAGAAAGTGTGGAGGGCTCCCACCCTCTTTATAGACTTACTTTCAAGACAGTGTAACACACACTTCAATTCCTGCTTCATATAATAGACATGCTCTCCATGAATCACTTTTTGAGGGTCTGTTCCTATTCCATTTAAACCTTTACAGAAACTTTAAGAGACTGACCAGCTCATTTTAAGAGCCCTTACATTCTGGTTAAGCAAGACTCCAACTCTCATATTCTTGCACCTTCCCTTTCTTTACAGAGATCCTTGCAGAAACTCATTAGAACTTTATCTTCCTCACCTGAGTATTGATTAAGACTTTGAATCTCTGCAATTGTATAAAGTATACACCCTTTATCCAATTTTAGGCTTCTTCAGAGCTTCCCATCAGGAAACAAGTCAGAAATTACTTTACTTTTTTTTTAAGTAATTGTCCCATGTATTAAAAACACTGTGTTTCAGGATGTGGTTCAGTTTAATATAAGGCACACTAGCTCTAGAGTCTGACAGGCTGGATTCAGATCCTAGTTTTGCTGCTTAATAGCTCTGTGACCTTGGGCAAATTATGTAATCATTTTAACCCTCGGTTTTCTTATGTGTTAGAAAGCTCTTTCAGTTACTGTGAGAATTCAATGAGGTGATACTTATGAAGGGCCAGGCATAAAGAAAGGACTCAATAAGGGATACTATTATTCTTAGATTTTCTTGGGTAGTTTTAGGGAATTCCAAATCAATTTGCTAAAAACCATTTCTCCCAAGTTAATTGGTAAGGGCCAGTTCACCAAATTTTCAGTCCAAGAAAAATTTGCTTTAAAGCGTTATACAGGTATTTCAAACCAGGTCCGGGACGGGTTGATACAGCCAGAGGCAGGAGTTGAAGCAAATGTAAGAGCTGATAAAAGAACACAGGTGCGGTGGGGACACATGAGACCAGAGGCAGAAGTTCCAGAAATTCTAGACATCTGAATTTTGAAACATGCCAAATGGATAGTAGCTAAACCCAGCTGATAAGCCAGTGGGAAAAGAGGTTAAAGAGACGTGATGAAATTAATGTTTGGAAAAATACTGGCAAATTAGTTATTCAACAGGTTGATTTTTGGTGAATTGGCTTTGTGTAAATTAGTCATTTAGCGAATTGGCCTGCTTTTCTTTGAGGCCTAGTTTTCTAACAGAGCGGAACGCACATTTTCAGTCTAATGTGTCTTTAAAAAACTTATTTATCCTGGAAATAAAAAATAATTTATCTCAGAAAAATGCATCTCCAGAGACAATGGAATCGTGAGTTAGTGCATGTATGTATATCAACCGTGTGATATAAAAATAAATGTTTCACCCCACCCGGAGTTTGCCTGTGCCTGGTCTCTCTCAGGATGTGCCTTGAACAATTCATGACAAATAAGTTATAACTGATGTCAAATTCTAATCATGCATCACAAGTTCGTCACAATTCTGCGTGTGAGGGTGAGCGGTAAATAGAAAGAATACCGCATTACTTCTTTTCCAGTATCTATTTAAATAAGCTTAACGCTGACCTAAGCGGGAGCTGATGAGTATATAGAGCTATCATTCTTCAGATTCAATTTAACACCTCTTCTTGAAGCTATCTCTTCATACCGGTTCTACATTTCTCTCAGAAGCCTTCATCACCATTTGGGTTGCAAATGAGCAATACCATATGATTTAACAACCTTTTTAACATTTGATCCAATATACCTACCAAAGAAGCATGATATTGTTTCACCCTGAAAAATATCTATTCCCTAAAAGGTATGTGAAAACCTCCTGGTTCCTAGAGGGATTTAAGCAACAAATTGCACACAGCACACAAAATAAGCATTTAGAGAAAATTCTCTAGAGCTTGAGTGCCCTTTCGACTGGACATATCAAAGCCTAAATGTGTTCCTCTTACACTGTCGTCTTGCTCCCTCAAGCAGAAAGGCTCCTGAGGTTGTCTTTTCTCTGTAAATTGCTAAAAACTTCAAGTAAATGACAGCAGGAGCCAGCTGGGAAAAGCTTTTGAAATTTTTGCCCAAAAGTTTTTCTTAGAAACTGGCTTGCTTTGAAAAATTAATCCCAGTTCCTGAATAGTGTAATTCACCCATTAATTGTATTTTTCAGTTTTATTGTCATTCACAGGATTGAGGCAGGGTAAGTGCCACACTGAGGACAGGGGAATCAGCTAAAAGGGTTAATGGGCCAGTTGGATGGTTATTGCCACAGAACATGCTTGGAAAGATAGAGGCATGGCTGGAAAGGAGATTTGCACTTACCCGGGTGCGGTAGGAACACAATCTGCGCATTGTATGTTTTTCCATCCAATATTTTCCTTACTGTAAATCGATGCTAGATCTGAGAATTATCTGCTAGTAGGACAACTTACTGAAGTTAATAAATCGTCATTTCTTTCATGCTGAACCGTAAAATATAAACATTTTGATGAGTTTTTCAAGTATCTATTATTATGACTATACCCAAAAGCAAATTTTCATTATCTACATATTCAAATACGTGAACGTCCTTTGTCTGAAGTCTTTTTGAAATCCTGGTCTATGAGATGTGTTAGTATTTAACATATTTTTTGAGATCCACTTTTAAGGGAAACTTGGTAGATCTTTTGTTAGAGCTACATTTCTAGTAACTTAAGAACTGATTACCCCCGGGAGGGAGCATTCGGACTGGCCGATAAACACGTTGCAGGTGACTTTCGGATTAAATCTCATCCTGGGACAGAAAGCTCCTGTTTATATTTTTAATTAAGTGCAGGCTTCTGTCCTTTATATGAACCTGAGCGGTATCATGTAGCAGGAAGTTTCAGCTGAGCAGCGTCCAGAGTATTTTTCACACAGTTCCACTCTGCAGACAAGACAGAGAATTAACACAAGGTGTGATTTAGCCTGTGGCCTGTGCATAGTGTCTTTAAACTCCTTTGTGGCATTTTTTTTCATTCCAGGACCTTAGGCAAACAGGAGAAACTAGATAAAATATTAAGAAAAGCAATACCACCATGCCCGAATCTCATTCATTTATTACTCTCTTGATGAACATACTAAGTGTGAGCAGCAGAATCCAGCACCTGGGAGACATAGAGATGCAAAGATAAAGCCCCCGCCCTCGAAAGTGTATCATCCAGGAGGGTGGGCAAGTCCAATACCCTCCTCACAGAAGTACACACACTGCTTTGTGCCGTCTAGCGGCTCAGAGATGGAAGGAATCACTCTCCTACCATCAGAGGATCAGTCCTCTGAGAAAAATTGCTCTGTCCTTCATCTGCTGTTGATTTCTTTTAAAAGGGCCCTTTTAGCTGAATCCCTCAGAATACACTCACTGTCTGGCTCTGATTCCTTTCTCTTCCCTTTTTTTCTTTTTGACAGTCTTTCTCTTCCAGCCACCCTTCTGGCTCATACTTAACTCCTAAGGAGGCTAATTCCAAACACTACCCCGATTTTTCTCCTAAATTCCACCTCGTCATTTCCTGGTTATCTCAGTCAGCTGTTGCCTTAAACTCTTCAGTTCATGGAGCTGAGAAAGAAGTCATGATCACTGCACACCGAACCTCCACCTCCCCGCCTTTGTGTATTATTTCTGTTATGGCCATGACTGTCTTTCTGCTCATCCAGGCTTCCGAGTGGAGCTTCATCCTAGACTCTTTTTCTCCCAACTTCCCTTCCCTCCCGCTTCTCCATCAGTCAGTTGAAAAGGCCCTCTTTACCCAGCTCCAGTATGTAGCTGACCTTCCCACTGCACGAGACATCCTCGCTGCCCAAAAGGATGTAGTCAGTCATCATGCCCTCCGTGCGCAGTGCCCGCCCCCACTAATTCATTTATCAAATATTTCCTGGGTGTCTATTATATGCGAATCATCACGATGCGTTGAGGATACAAAAATGAAAAAAGAAACTGGAAGAGTTTCTTAGAAGACAAGAATTCTTTCTAGTGAGAGAGGCAATTAATTAAACTTTTTTTTTTAATCTTCCCGGACCGGGGCACAAACCCGTGTCCCCTGCATCGGCAGGCGGACTCTCAACCACTGCGCCACCAGGGAAGCCCTAGATTACAGGTTTTAAGGGTAGAGAACATGCCTCGGTGTCTTTGAACTCACTCTAACACTTGTACCCAGGTTAATTTTGTGGTAGGCTAAACAATGGCCCCAAAGATGTCCAGAACCAGTGAATATGCTACCTTACATGGCAAAAAAGACTTTACAGATGTGACCTTGAGATGGGGAGATCATTCTGGATTATCCAGTTAATTTGTGATTACTCTGATAATCACAAAGCTCTTCATAAGAGGGAGGCAGGAGGGTCAGAGTCAGAGGAGATGTAGGAACAGGAGCAGAAGTCAGAGCAATGTGACTTTTAACTGTGAAGATGAAGGAGGGTCCACGAGCCAAGGAATGTAGGCAGGCACTGGAAGCTTCAAAAGGCCTGGATTCTCCCTGAGAACCTTTAGAAGCCATGCAACTCTGCCTGCACATTTTAGATCTCAGAACCGTAAGATAATAAATTTGTGTTGTTTTAAGCTACCGAGTTTGTGATAGGTTGTTACAGGAGCGATAGGAAACTAATACAAGGTTTAATATTCGTCCATGTTGTGTAGGTCATGACATGATTTTTAGTATTTTCTTCTATATTAGCATGACAGTTGTAGAAGCATTTTAAAGAATTTTTGTATAGGGAATTCTAAGTGTAACAACCACTAGATCATGCTGGCTTGAAAAAGTAAAGCAAATGCAAAATTTTCATCATACAAATTTTAGTCATCAAAGAGGATTAGAAAAGAAGACTGATGAGAAGTTCCAGATGTTGTGATAAAGCTACTTTCTTCAACTAATGATATCCTTTACTTGGAAGATAATTTCAAGAAAAATTTCTCTGGGTGCAATTGTCAGAAAACGTGAAATTTTACTAAAGTTCCCACAAAATACCATCCTACATTTATCTGTAACTAGCTCTGTAATTTAGAGTGTGAAGATAATATTTCATGTGCATTGAAAATCTCTTAATGCTTTCTGAGAAGAGAGTCCATAATCCATTTTGATAAGTTTTGGTAGACAGTGAGGGTAAACATGGTATCGAATGCAAACATTGGTGGCAGAGGTCAGGACGGTCCCCAGAGCACACCCAGAGGCTTTGCCACTAACAGGTGGTGGAACAAATACTTGGGGAAACTCAAGCCTGTATCGGACATCGGTCTAGGAACTGAGCTACGCTGAATTTAGTCCTAACTTTAAATGACCTGTACTGATGCAAGGTTCACAAATACAGTCCATCCTCATTATTTTGAGATTCTAAATATGTAAATTTGCCTACTTGCTAAAATTTATTTGTAATCCCCAAATCAATACTTGTGGCACTTTGACAGTCACACGTGGACGAGAACAGAGTGGCAAAACTTTGTGTCACGCAATGCATACATTCTCAGCTGAGGTCAAAGAAGGCCATACTCTGCCTTCTTGTTGCAGCTCTCCGACAGAGGTGACCAGAGGATGGAGACTGTAGCGGGCGGCGCACTGCAGTGCCGGATGCTCTGGCTCTGGGGCCAGTTGGATGAGGACTGAATCCCCACTTTGGCACCTGTTCTGGGGCGGCCTCAAGCAAGCCACTGAACACCTCCAGAGGACCAGACTCTGGTCCAGCTGGCCTGTGTACCACACTCTAGTACCCTGTTTCTCACTTGTACCAACAATAATGAACAAAATAATGAATGCCTTCTACCACGTTGTACTGTTTTCTGTCTTTATATGAGCAAGATACATTATTTACTTATTTGTTTTTAGCAAGTTACAAATTTTTCTACGGTATTACATTTTAGACACGTGGACTTAAAAATATACAGAATTCATAGAGATGTAATGACTTTATCACTCTCCACGTTCCCCAAAGAAGTTTATTTCTTTGTTGCGATAAGAATCTCCAAACCAAGGCTCCCTCCTCTCCTATCCACAGCATTGTCTATTATAAAACAGAATTTTTGTTCCCAAGACTCACTCAACAGGATTGATTAGACACTGTGCTGAGTGCTGTGGAAGATCCAGATAAGGAAGGTATCTCTCCTTCTTACCAAAACATGGGAGGAAATTAAGTGAACATAGAGAAAAGAAAAAGAAAACGATATGATCAAATAAATACAATTATATTGAAGTCTATGTGTTTAGTCTCTAACTTCAAGCATTCCAAGAGTCTGCCAATCAGAATTTTAGCCATTTGGAATTTTCCTTATTTCCATCCATTTTGTAATTAAAATTACCATAACGCCTCTCGTTTCTGTCAATGTGATGGGTTCTGAACATTGGTAAAGATGAAGAAAAAAACCACCACTGGCGCCACCAACAACTATTAAAAAATTTCCGTACAAGTGAGTCAATAAACTCTAGCTTGGTAGGTTAAATGAACCATGTGAAGCTATAAATTCAGAATTTTATGCACCTCCTAAGAACATGGTATAAACATAGATGGACTGCCTCTTCCAGTACAGTGAGAACTCCTTGATCAATGTCTGCAGTTATGCTCTGTATTAAGGCCACTAGAGTCCGTTTGATGAATCACTGCTCCTAAGGGCTAAATGTATGGCTAAATGATTGGTTCCCCTTTCTGTTCACCTCCTTCCCCCTCATTGGCGTGTAGTTCTCGTCTCCTTTTCCCATTCTGTGCAGAAAATATGGAACAACCTCTGTACTAAGTTTTCTCTCAGACACCTTATTGGCCTGATTGTGGGTGAAAGAGCGATTGGTGCCTAGGACTCAAAGCTTACACATAGGATTCACATCCTCAGTGGAATCACATTCGCAAGACCCCAAGGTCATGTGCAGGGAAGCATGGAGTCCCTTGTGTTAACTGCAAACAGGATGTCTATTCTGGGTTTGCTCTGCTAAACACAGACAAAAACCTCACTGGCTTTAAACAGGAGTCAGCACAGGGCTGCAGGCCTGGGGACAGCGTCTGTTCATTCTGATGTCCTTGGCATTCGGCTCTTGGTTGCCACACCGACCGACCCACACCTATCCCCAGGTTCACCTATTGGTCAGGTACCAAAACATTCCAAGCATTCTTGAGACTTCCTCTTTTGAAAATAATTTTAAAATGGAACCTTCGAGGCCTATGAAAGCTGAGCCTACTAAAGTGAACCAGTATTACACACACACGCCTTCATTAAAAACAAGCTGGCCCCTTAAATTAAATAGGGCAGTTACTGCTACTGCTTCTGAATTGTCCCATATCAGAAAGAGCCTAAAATGTCTAATTATGTCATTTGACTAAACTCTCAGGAATTTAATCCTTTTCAAATAGAGCCTATTGTCTTGAAATTGCACATTTAGTTAAGGGACCTGAGTCCTTTTACCAGAGTACTTCATGAATATTGAGAAATGTCAGATTCAATAATTTATCACCCGGATACCGCGTGCGTTGAAGTTGAGGACACGGTAACAGTGGTAATGACACGGTGAATTATGTTACCATGGCAGGACAGCCTCCAGCAGCTACTCGGGTTTCAGCTCTGTAGACTTCACATCTTTATCAAGACCTGGGTCAGAGGGGCGTGGTGTTGGCACACGTGTTAAAATTGTTTGCTCTCATGGAATTTTATAATTGGCTCCTTGGATACAGACATCCATGACGATCTTTTAGGTACCATAAGAAATCCCTGAATATGACAGATCTTTAAATATTTAGGTGTTTTGTAATTAATTTTAGTCATCCTCACACTGTACATTTGAAAAGAGTGTTTTCCAACTCTGATAGGACACAAAAGAAGTTTTGTACTTGTGAGAGTAGGTAAGTATGTGGAAGAGCTACTTCATCGTTAGTAATTGATGCCTAGTAAATGAGATGTTTCAGGTTTGTTAGAAACAAAAAAATCACCCCTGGTATGGTCTAATTTTACATGTTATCGTGGTCCAATAATCTATGTTCCCATGAATTCTACCTAAAAAAGGTAAGTGAAGTAAATTTGTAAGAATGTCAGACCATTTGGTCAGATAGGATGTATTTTCTCAATATTGAATCAGGGGCTGAGAATGAATGATTAGATACGATCAGTTGGCAGCCTGGAGTTTGTTTTCTCCTTGCTTCTTTGGTGTCCTTCTGGAAATAAGGATTTCTCTGTGTGTGTGTGTGTGTGTGTGTGTGTGTGTGTGTGTGTGTTCTTTGCATCTGTAAAGTTTTGGAAATTTAGTACGCTTGCTATCTATTGGGACAAGTTTGTATGACAAATATGAATCACCCAATGAAGATTCTTGCAACTAATGAAATGTATCAGCAAAAAAAAAAAAAAAAAGAAAGCACCTCTCACAAGAGCTGCAATATATGCTAGTCAGAGAGGCAGTTGCTGCACCAATTTGGGGACACTTCATTTTTATTTATCAGTGATCCACAGTCTATACTGCCCAGCTTTTAAAAATTAAAAAAAACATGGTGGGTGAACATTTTCTTTAAAGCATTGTTTTTATTACTTATATTCAATGACTAAGTTATAGCTATCAAATCATGTATTGCTGTACTCTCAGTATATAAATATATAAAATTTACTTAGATATTAGATAGTATTATATATGACTATATTATACTATGCATACTATATAATATAGGTATATAATTATATATAAATTATGTATTATTATACATTAATGTTATTTATCTTATATTAGGATTTACTAAATCTTATATATTGGTATACTCTCTTCTAACCTTAGCAATATGTTAAAAAGCAGAGTGTAATAATTGTTGCTTATGCAAAGCTAGGAACAGAAAATAGCGTCTGTGTTTTGTACAAGTACCAACATCAGGACACAAACCACCCAATCCTATTACTCAGAGGAAGGCTGATAGCACTATTTGAATGTCAAGGTTGGGGGTGTAGAGGCGGAGGTCAGGAAGGTGGGAACGTCTTGTACTCATCATATCCCAGAGAAAGTCACAATTTGTCAGATGGAGAAAAGATAACATTAGTTGATTCCATTTTATTCATTTCTACAAAAGAACACACAAAAACTCATACCCCGCAGGCTTTTTTTAAAATGCCAATTTGTTACAAGTCAGTCGGATTAACTTGAAAGCATTTTTATAGTTTTGTCTTGTTTAAAAATTAGTACCAGTCATTAAAGACTCCATTGTTTACTGAATAGATAGTATACACGTGGATTCAGATATTTGGGGTAAATAATAAAGAAGAAAATGAGATGAATTTTAGAAAGGATCCTTCAAGCTAAGCTGGCCAAAATAAATTACAGTTTTCAAAATAACATACCTCTTGAGAGAAAGTTGCTTCCATGCTTCATAACTTAAGGATGTTAATCTCATAAACTTTCACACATTTGAAGGGAATGGTAAACAGCTAGGTGTCATATTCAAAAGTGCTAGGATAAAATATGAATATCTGTGTTCTATTCTTAACTTTGTTTCCAAATATGCTACCTTAGGTGAGACAAGTGGTTCTGTGTCGCAGTTATAACTCAGTTTCGACTTATCAAGGCTGAATTATACCTGCACCTCCTCATAGAGTTGTGGACACAACTGAGATTAGAAAAAATAAGACAAGATGAGATAATAAATGCGAACCCAGAGAAATAGAAAATATGATGGACTGCCCTGTATACAGGGGAAAAAAATAGATTTAGTCATGAAAAGTAAGTAAAACAGTGTCGAAAGATATACGAAGGTAGAAGCCACAGATAGCTTCCTGGGGAGGAGGAGGGAGCAGAAGTGGTGACTGAATCCCGGTCAGACCAGCAGTGGCTGCCCGTTCTCCTTCCTGCAGCGCCCTCTCTGCATCAACCCTAGTCACCCCCTCTAAGTCGCCCCTAAGAACTTTTCTGTTTGGGCTCCTTCTTCCCTTTAGTCCCAGTGCTAGTTTTCCTGACTACCTGTCTCTAATGATGTCACCTCAGTGTGCCGTATAGTATAGTTGTTGACACTCTGGGCTACTCAGTCTGAGGGGGTCCGCTTCCCCACTGAGACCCTGTACCTGCCCTGCCCCTCGGCCGGGTGCTCCCCTTGTTCTCACCTAACTTGTTAACCCAGCAAGGGCATCATTCTCGGGGTGTGCTCATCTCCCGAGGAGATCGTGGAAAACCTGTGAACCTGGTCTCCACTCCACCTGGCTAGCCCTGTGCCTCCAATACTGGAGCCTCGAGTGTCCCCTGCTGATTGGAATACTCAGAACATTGTGAATTCCAGCTTCCTCACCCAGCTAGGTATTTACCTCCAAGTGCAAAGTTCCCGTTGCCAGTGAGGAGGCCAGGTGCTCTTTTTGAGCTAGTCACCTGGTGATTCAAGGCAGTGCTTTTCAAACTTCACTGTGCTTATGGATTACTTAAATCTTGCTAAAATGTAGCTTCTGATTCAGTAGATCCTGGAGTGTGGCCTGAGATTCTTCATGTCTAATGAGTTCCCAGGTAACGACAACGAACTTGTCCCCTACACTTTGAATCTAGGCAGAGTTGGGTTGAACCTCTCAAACAGAAAGGGAGTCCCCTGCAGGAGCAGTAATTATGCTTCTCATGGAAAGCTGCCAGCCACTCATGCCATCAGTTGCTTTAGCAGGGTGTCGAGGCTGTATCTTAGTTACAGGTCACATGTAGGGACACCCAAGTCTGCAGCTTCAGCCTCTGCATCTCAGATGTCCCCTTACCGACTTAAACCATTTCATCAGCTATGGTAAATATTGCCACAAAGTTGCTAAGAAGAAGCCCTCTGGCATTTAGAGGCTCTGCCTTCAGTGCTTATCCTAAGTCCAACAGGAACGAGCAGATCATGAAATTGTTGTTGACAACCCTGGTCGTACAGCATCGCAAAGTGAGGGAACTGCCGACAGTTATGCCAGAAGGAAGGCTTGAAGGATGTTCTGCATCCAGGATTCAAACAACAAAGCTTCACTGCCGATTGCCAGAAGGCGGCAGGGACAGGGAGGTGAGGCTGGCACATTGCAACCCACAATGGAAGAGCTTTTCTTCTGAACAGAGACTTCACAAACTTTAGGAGCAAGAATTGCAAATAGCCTCTCAAAAGCCCAGCTGTAGCCCAATCAAAGAACAATCTTCACACTGGGCAATATGGAAATAGCTACTGAGCCGCCCTGTATCCTGACAGCCACGCTCCTACGTGATGGTGAGCAGGAAAAGCATCATCTTCAAATAGAGGAGCTCTATTACCATGCAAATATGTAGATGCCCCACTGATAATCAAATCTGCCATATATAAATGTATGTCCGGCAGGAAGAAGGCAAGTTGAGAGACTGTTTCCACTAATTGTGAAGATATCTATAATTGACAGAGTTTTAGAATCATGAAAATATGGACCCCCCAGTACTTCTATTATTATATTAATGCTGTCCATTATTTGTATGTCTTCAAGCAATGATGTCACTTTCATCTGAATAATACACAGTCCATTTTGTCCTGGTAGTTGATTTCTCAGCACTGTACGCATATGAGAAATGCAGATATTTCCATGGAAATACTGGTTTCTACACAGAGAACTAGGAATTAAATTTTTGGATTGAAAAAAATGCAATATCTAAAATTCACCGCTATATTTAGAGAATTACAACAATGAATTTCTTGAGCACCTGGTATGGGAGCGGCATTGTCTTAGGATAAATCTCACATTGCAAGTGTGATTCCTCACTTACCCTAGACTGTGTTCCTGTGCTCAAGGACAGTAAACACATCTGCATAAGCGTTTATCAAATAAGTTCGAATGTTTTAAGTATTACAAAAGAACTATAAAACTTGGATTGGACTTGTGCCCCAAAGGGTGAATGAAATATTGACATGTGTCAGTAAATGGAAAGCTAGGTAGAAAGGAGGCACAATTTTAGAAAAAAAAGAACAGGATCCAATTAGAAAAAGAGAAACTACTATGGTGACACAGGTGCTGGAAGAGCCGGGTAGCCCAGCAGTGGAGAGTGGGGCTCCAAGATCAGCGAGAGAGGAAGGGCACTGCCACCACCAGGGCTGAGAGGACAGTAATGTTACTGGAGCCCAGAAGCCAGGACCAGTCAGCAGATGCTGACCAGCAGAGGCTGGGACTGTGGGCGGGAGGAAGTGTGGGCGCACGGGAATGGCCCCATGGAGCTGGCACAGGAGCCTGCAGGGCGGTGGGGATGGGCGGTGGAGTAGAGCTTGCCTACTCTGCTCTTTTATTCTACAAACTTTCATCAATACCTACCACTGGCCCAGCCTACCAAGGAGTACAAGAAAATCTGGGAAATTGTGTTTCTGGTTAACAGGGAACAAAGCAGGATAAGGATGGGGAATGAATCTGAGAGCAAGCAGGCATAGCTGGCAAATGCAAGGATTGCAGAAAACAAGGGCTAGTTGGGAATTTAATGCAATTCCAAGTTAAAAGTAATGCGATTTACCTGTAACACACGATGAGTTAGAACAAGTTCATGCTTTTCTTCACAGTTACTGGAGGACTAGAAATGAATCTTCATTAAACAAATGCATGAATGAAGGAATGGATGAGGTCAGGTAAATTGAATATGGAATCATATATTGGAACCACTTCTTGGAAAGTATTGAATGACAGGCTAAGGAGTTTGATGTTTACCTGGTAGGCAATAGGCCATTTAAGACTTCTATGCCTGGAAACATGATCAAAATTTTATGCCTCTTACTGGACAAATATAGAAGTAGGCTTATCATATTTAACCCAGTCAGGACTCGCTACATAATTTATGGATCTCGGTGCAAAATAAAAATGTGAGACCCCTTGTTGACACATTATTAAGACTTTTTAATAAAGATATAAAGCTTTTAAGACAGCAACAGCAGGGGATATGAAGCCCTTAAGGCTGATCTGAGCCCAGTGCGTTATATCAGATGCTTCTGAGAAATAAATTTACTGGGATTGATGTTAATTGTCAAACTTTTGGTAGATCATAGCTATAAGAGAGTTCTAAATATAATTTAAGATAACTATCATTATTTGATTTATTCTCAAAGAGACATTATCTTTTCTGGTATCAACTCTTTATGTGCCCAGTTAAAGTCACTAACATGTGAAAGGCGCTGTTGCTTAAGTTCCAGCCTGTGTTCTCATGCTTTATTGAATTCATCATTCTTGAAATAATTTATTTCGAACTTCTTCCTAGGCTGAAATAGAAAATATACTCTGCTATTTGGTATATCCGAGCTAGAATAGTATTCATTTTGTTGCAATTTTTGTCTGTCGGTGATCTCTTCAATCCCGGAAGTGGTTTTTCATGTATCTGCTTAATCTTTATTTCCTGTCTTACTTCTACTTGTTTTGCATTGTAACAATCTAAGACAGGTCTACCTAAAAGATCACAATGAATTAATATAGCAGGAATTTAGAAATCGGAGTCTAACTGCATATAGCTCCTAGGATCTCAACAGATGTTCTAGAGCAGCTGTCCCCAACCTTTTGGGCACCAGGGACTGGTTTCCTGGGAGACAATTTTTCCACGGACGGGGAGGGGGCGTGGTTCCGGCGGTAATTTGAGCGATGGCGAGCGGCAGATGAAGCTTCGGTCCTCGCCTGCCACTCACCTCCTGCTGTGCGGCCCGGTTCTTAACAGGCAGCAGACCAGGATCAGGGGTTGGGGACACCCTGTTCTAGAGTACATTCACTACCTTACAGCAGATTTATTGTCCTACTATCTGTATAATAGTTGGCATCTATAATCTATCATGACTTCATGCTTGGTGAAGAAGGAATGTTGATTTTGAATTTAGTATGAGAGTGGGAAGACTGGTCTTTTGGAAAAAAATTTTCTTTCATTCTGTTTTTTTTTTTTAATTTTTTTACTGAAGTATAGTTCATTTACATGTTGTGTTAGTTTCAAGTGTACAGCAAAGTGGTTCAGTTATACATATATATATATTCTTTTTCAGATTCTTTTCCATTATTGGTTATTACAAGATAATGAGTATCTTGTGTGATACAGTGGGTCCTTATTGTTTATCTATTTTATATATAGTAGTGTATATATGTTAACCCCAAACTCTTTAAAAAGTTACATATTTTCTTATTTTTCCATGTGAAGGACTTATAAAAGAAATGCTTAGAAGTGCTTGCAATTGTCTCACAAACATATCGAGCCAGCTAAATGGAGACAAGACTCTGTGGAATCATTGCTTCTTCGAACTATAAAGATATTTTAGGGGACTGCAAGGCATATTAGAGGGCATAACTGAGCCTGTGCTCTAGAGCCTGTGAGCCACAGCTCCTGAAGCCCACGTGCCTAGAGCCCATGCTCTACAACAAGAGAAGCCACTGCAATGAGAAGCCCACGCACCGCAACGAAGAGTAGCCCCCACTCGCTGCAACTAGAGAAAGCCCGTGCGCAGCAACGAAGACCCAAGGCAGCCAAAAATAAATAAGTAAGAAAATAAATTTAAAAAAAAAAGAGCCCTCACTTATATTATGATGAGAAGACCGGTGGTGAAAGAGTTCACAATAAATAAAGGTCCCAATTCCACAAATTAGTTAACTCGTATTCATTCATTTGCTCACTTGGCAAATATTCACTTAGCCCTTACAGAACTATAGAATTAGGCTGTCCTGACATCAAGAGCTTACAGTCTACTGGAGGATAAAAGTAAGTAATAAAAGTAAGCAAGGATTCCTGGTCATTATGGCAACTGACCTGATGTAAAAAAAAATTTTCTCTCCAACTCCAAACACAAAAAATATCAAATAAAATACAAGAAAAGCTTTCAAGCTTAGCATGAAACAATGGAAAACCTTTATATGCTAGAATCAAGGAGTAATTAAAAGTAAGAAATGTGAACAGGAGCTAAAGCTGATATCATTCTCATGTCCACATTTGAAGAACAATCCAGGCTATGAGGCCCCATGCAAACAAAAATATGGAATTACGGCCACGTTTGTGAAAGGGACCTGGAGGAACCTGGAAACTGCCCCAGAGTTGCAGCCTTAGCAAGTAAGCCAGGGGCCTCAAGAATAAAATTAGTCATGAAAAAAGAGAAAGGAATGTTATTTAAACTGACAGTATCCATCTTCAGCAGCAATGGGTGTTAGAAGACAATGAATTAGTCTCTTCAAAGTGTTGTGAAAATATAACTTTTATCCTAGAACTCTATCCTCAGCTAAACTATCATTTTAGATAGTTTAAATATATATAAAATAATAATATATAATAAATTTAAAATGAATATAAAATTTAAAAAATAAATATATTTTCAGGCATACAAAGACAGAGAGAATTTACTCCACAAAGGCCTTCAATGGAAGACTGAGATAACTTCTCTTTTTCTGGCCCAGGCAGCTGGGTGAATATTGTTTCCATCTACTGAGATACAGAATACAATAACTGTATGTTGACTTTTAGAGGTTTTAGAACATCTAAATGGAGATGTTCAGTAGATAAATGGAGCTGACAATTTTGCTAAGGATATAGATTTGAGATTCAGTGACATTTAAAAGATATTAAAAGATATGGGAACGGATGTGGTTGTCCAGGGAAAGAATTTAAAATGAGAATAAAAGAGGTAAGAACCCTAAGAACCCACCATTTAGAGGATGAGCAAAATAAGAACATGACAAAAGACTGAGAAGGATTTATCAGAGAAAAGGAAAACCAAAAGAAAATGATACCATGTGAACAAAAGGAAACAGAAGTGGACACGAGTAATAAATGTTGGAGATGTCAGAAATGTCAGAGATGAAATAAAATCAAGACTGAAAATCTTTCCACTGGATTTACCTAAAAGGAGATTTTTGATGATTTCGGCAAGAAAAGTCTTTGGAGTGGTGGAAACAGAAGACAGTTATAGTGAGTTGAGGACTGAATGGGGAGTGAGCAAATGAAGGCAAAGAAGGGTAGAGGGAATTTGATTTGTTTTGTTATAAAGTGGAGACTTCATCACATTAAAATACTGACAGCAAGGATCTAATGGGAGACAAATAAGAGAGAACGAAAATAATCTGGGGACCCTGGAGGGTATGGGATCAGGAACAGCCTTGAAGAGTGAAGGGCTACTTCGTCCATCATGACAAAGAGAATGAGAATTGCATGGTTGCAGATGTGTTGCAGAACTTTGGGAAACCCATGTAATGATGAGGATGTTAATCTGCAAAGTAAGAAATAGGGTGATGCTTTTTATCTTTGGATGAAGGAGCAGGTATGAAATGCCCATAATGAAGGATAAGAAAAGAACTGACGAAAGAAACCAAGAAGAATTTCCAGGCCCCCTGACAGCCGATTTGGGTTGGATACCATGAATTTGTGGTTGTGTGCTTGTGAAAGTAGGTATCTTACTTGTGCAATGTGCCTATTTGATGCATCTTCAGTTATCAGTCAAATGAAAAGGTAGAGAGTTGGATTGATCCTAGAATGTGGTTTTTACCAGATAGTTAAACAGAAAGGCAAGAGAACAGAGGTGTTAAGGCCATGATAAGAGAGGGTTTAAAGTGACAGACTATAGGGAAGTGGCACTAATTTACACACAGTATTCATTTGGAGATCTAAAAGGAGCAGAATATCTTTAGACTACGTTTTTAAACAATTTTTCACTTCTAATAAGAGAAAATAATGTTTCGTATGGTGTGACTTGGCATAAGTTTGTTCAGTGGTCAAAAACCACTTTTAGGAGTAAATGATTGAAAATGTATTTTATAAAGAAATTATCCTTGCCTCTTTTTATTCCTCTTATTTTCTCCAGATTAATTTCCACAAAATATTTGTATTGTCTTTTTTTTTTGTCTATGGGATCTTATCATCACTCGATTATGTTCCTTACAGGGGCATGATTGAAGTTGAGGGAGAGAGAGGAACAGGCAGGAAAAGTTGGAGAAGGAATCATTTATGAGAGTCTTCTTTGCATGGAAGAGAGGGAAAATGGATCATTTTTAGAGTCCCCAAAGTAATATAATATGCAATAGTTATAACTTGCTTGTTTTCTCACAGATTATAAAAAAATCTGCTTTGAGTTTCAGATCATGCCCTAATGTTGCTGCAATAAAATGCTTGAGGGGAGGGCTTCCCTGGTGGCGCAGTGGTTAGGAATCCGCCTGCCAACGCGGGGGACACGGGATCGAGCCCTGGTCTGGGAGGATCCCACATGCCGTGGAGCAGCTGAGCCCGTGCACCGCAGCTACTGAGCCTGCGCTCTAGTGCCCGTGCTCAGCAACAGGAGAAGCCACTGCAGTGAGAAGCCCGCACACCACAACAAATAAAAATAAATAATTTTTTTAAAAAATGCTTGAGGGGCAGCGGGGCTTAATAAACTAAAAACTGGGTAGATATTCCCAACATAATCAAGTGACCTGTCAACCTACATGTATTAGGTCTAACACTCTAAAGCTCACTGTAACTACTCCTTTTTAAATTCTACTTTTACAGAGGGGTGCATAGGGCCTATAGAAAAATGGAGATAGGGTGTAGGACTAGAAACACTCAAAACAGTCCACTTTTTCATAAAAATAGATAAATGGAAAAGAAATATGTTGGGTACTAGCCCTGCTTTGAAATTGACAGAATTTAGTAGTTGAGTTCCTTGACCCTGTTACAAGAAGGCTTTTTTTATTTTTCTTTTATTTTTCTTTCTTTCTTTCTTCCTTTTTAAATTTCTAAAGAGGAGGAAAATGTCAGGTAGTGGTATGTTGTTACTGCCACAAAATATTATTAAAGCATAACTACCAAACCAGAAAGCATCACCCTGTAAATTTAATGCAGTGTCAGTTTTGATCTAGGTATTTTGCGCTCCAAAGAGATGCTTAATCTCCTAAACAAAAATGAACTGAATGGATTTCAAAAACAAAGTCTGTAGTGGTAAGATGTCAGTACAGTTTGCCAGCCAAATAAGCAACTAGAGACGTTCCCATAGGTGAGTATATGAATTTGTAACTTTGGTTGAACAATGAAAATATTGATTGGGTGGTGCAGTGATAAATGGTACCACTTTACCTTCAAGAGGCAATTAGAAAATTGGATCATGCTACTTGAATTTAAAGTTTCGAACATAGAAAATTTGGTCTTGACAATAACAGCAAAAATCAGAGGCATCAAGATCAAATGAGATCATACACATGAAAGAGAAACCACTACAGAAATGTAAGGCTTCATTAGAGTAATCATTAGCAAGACTTGAAGATATTTATTGAACATGGTGATTTCCTGGAAGTCATGATATTTACAAAGTCTAATGAGACCTATTTAGTTAATCCTTTTAGAAATGACTTTAACTGTTTTTAATAACCAAATAAATATACATATGAAATTCAAATAATTTGGAATATATAATGAGACATCATTAATGAAAAAAAGACAACTAGATTTGCATGAAATTGTATGTAAAATATCACCAACTAGTTAAGACACTTCATTAAATAATGAATGTAGGAGATATGTAAATAATTTAGGCTTTTGGGGGCTAGTGGGATCCTGCCAGGTTTATGGAATCATATTGATTTTTATTTTACTGTGGTTTGAAAGTTGTTAATTTAGAGCCCTCATTTATTGAGAACATGATATTCAGTATTTCTTCTCATTTTTATAATAACCCTAATATTCAGTAGTTTAGTATTATTGCTTCTATCTTGAACGTGAGGAGCTGGAAATACATAGGGGAAAGCAATTGGCCTAGATCTTGTAACTTTTAAGTAGAAGAATGAGGATCCAAAGGCAGTCCCTCCCTTTACTTGTTAATGCCTAACAATTAATATTCAAAACATGCAATCAGTAAAAGCAGTCTTACACGGTGCTCTTTTCCTTTATTTTTAAATTCTATTGAAGTGTAGTTGATTTACAATTTGTGTTAATTTCTGCTGTACAACAAGGTGACTCACTTATACATACATATATTCTTTTTCATATTCTTTTCCCTTATGGTTTATCACAGGATATTGAATATACTTCCCTGTGCTATACAGTGTTATCCATTCTGTATATGCTGGGGGGGGGGGGGGGGGGGGACGGTTCTTATAGTTTTTAACCTTTTTGATTTTCTTGCCCAGATTCAAAATTCTTCCACCCTTCCTGAGTCGACCATTCTTTTGATAACCAAATAAACCGACTCTTCCCCCATCCCCTGTAAAGTCCAGTGTCCTCTGTCTGCCCCAGTGGGCTTATCATTTCTTCTGCTCATCAGCTATTCCATTTTCTGCTTATGTTCCTTCTCCATGTTTTATCTCCTAGAACCAAATGCTCTGCAGTGTAACAGTCCGAAACCTTTGGCCACACTATCATGCCTACCCAACTTTCGTTGATTTGGGAGGTTCAGAGAATAGTGTTCAGCACATTATAGAATTGGAAACAACTTACATTGAAAGTAGTTATTGTGGTTGCAAACGTTTGTTGGCCATTTCCTAAAAAGGGAATTTCTTATTGGTTGTATCTTTCCTTTGGTTCTGACTACCATATTCATATATAAACCTGAACCCAGCCCCTCCCTGTTTAGACCATTTTTCCCCTTACTTTTTTCAGAGTTATTTAACCTCTCAAAAAAATTAATGAATAGCTCCACAATTCCTCTTATTTTATTATACAGAAAAATCCACCCTTCCTTTTCTGCACACTCTCTCAACTAAACTATCCCAGGAATCTCACTTTCATAACCAAAGTGGCTTTTTAAGGCACCAGGGAATTTTCCTAAAGAACAGTTTCCCTAGCGATGGCATTCTGCCACCCCCAGAAGGCAGAAAGTGGCTGCCATTTGTTTTGTTTTTAATACCAAACCCTCTTTCTTGTTAACATTAGTATTTTCAACGCATATTTATTTTCACACAATGGTTATGAAAGGTACCAGAATGACAAAAATAAAATTCTTGGTTTTCCAGAATTGGGAGAATATATCCCAAAGGCCCTTGTATTCCTTTGAAAGCAGACTAAAGTCCGACCAAATGTAGCTGGCTGTGAGGTATTCTTCACTCAGCAAATTTCCTTAAAATGCATGTATTTTAATTCTGTTCCATGGAATTATTCAACCTTAAGGTTGAAATATTAAGATGCTTATTGAAGACTTTTCTGTCGCTTAAACACAGAAAGAAAAGCTCCAGGTGGTGGATCTCCTTTCTCTCCCCTTGGGTTAATATATTACAGCCCTTATTGTGTGCACCAAAACTAAACATCTTGCCAGGGGACACATACCCCATGTGTCCTGCTAAGGAGGCGGTGTGCGATGCTTGAAATGTTTGAGATGACAAATAGCCCAGCAGGTCTGGCCTCTTCTCCTCCTGCCCTGCGCTTCTGGCAATCTATTTCAAATTGTGTGTGCATTGTCAGGTGAACATGTACCCATGAGTGCCAACTTCACCCCAAGCAGTGTCCTATTGAATACGGGATTAAGTGTAAGTCTCTGGCGACCAGCCAGAGAATGAAAGTGCACTTGATCACCAGAGGCACCATCAGCTGAACAGAAGAAACCTCTATGTTCCATGCTTCTTTCAAATGTTGGTGGTGTCATATGCAATTCTGTGAAATATTTCTGAAAAGGCAAAAAATAAAAATATGCACCAACCGCATTCTTTAGATGACCAGTTCACCCATCCATGGGGCCATCATTTGGACACCAAGGACAAAATCTAGGTTTTGAACAATATTGAGTTGAAGCCAGCCTCGCCATTTTGCTTAAAGCCCAAATAGTACTTTCCAGCACAAAAATGTCCCCTCTCTGAATCTCAGGAAACAGAGTGCGGTGACTGTGTTAATAATCCTGGTGACATCCGGATGGGTAGATATTGTTGGAAGCAAGACACAGCAACCTGGCTACATCAGGCTGAATCCATGGAAATGATGGCAGAGTTCACAGCCTGCTTTTTTTTTTTCACTTTAAGGCTGAGCTATTGCAAGTGTGTGATCCGGATTTTCTAACATCTTCCTCATCTTTTTGAAATGACTCTTTTCTATATGGATATGTAGTATCACTTTTCCAGGATTTCCTACCAGTTTCTCAAGAGCTGATGTCAGCCTGCCTATTAACGCTCAGGCTTGATGTTTTTCCCCCAAATATTTGGCAGTGTCAAAACACGGTGAAAAAAAATTATCAAAGTGTTTTCTATAGATATTCAGTATTCTGAGAGAAATCTCTTATGTGTTTGAGAGTATAAGTGAGCTGTACACATGTGGAAATGACGTCTCCCCTTCCAGAGCTACCCCAGGAAAGATGAAAGGATGAAAGTAATATTACAAAGGTCTACAACCCTCCAGGCCTCCCCTCCACTGCCCTCAGCCAGATTTAAATACGGTTGGTTTAACTGGAAGATAAAAAGGCTGAAATTTACCAAAAAAAAAAAAAATGCAAATCACCTTGTAACTTTTTTCAAAAGTCTGTAGCAAATAGTGAATTGGGGAATTTAAAATCAAAGTGACAGATTGGGGCTATGTAAGCAACCAGTTCAGATAATTTTATGGAAAATAAAACTTACATATTTCACACAACAAAGGGAAAAGAATAGATTTGACCCATTTCCTAAAAACTTCAGAGAACATTTTATACAAATGAAAGTGGATCATCTCTATCTTTTAATACCATGTGAGAAGGAAAGGCTTACCCTGTCCCACTTTATTTACTTTATACCAGTATAATGTTTTCACTTTTTTAATGGATAAATTTAACAATGATTCATTTATAAAGAAATTTGATAGAATTTCATTTATTTGTATTTTACCCACTTAGAGTAAACATTGCTAAGAGTTTTTGAGATAGGAAACTGGAGACTGCACAAATAAAAATGGTAATTTAAAACAATCTGTGTCTTTCAGTTTTGTATAGAAATTAAACCAACCTCAGAAAAATCTGAGAGAGCATGTGCCATAACCAGTATGATCTTCGAAAGTCCTGGATTCAGATCCAGATTCTAACACTTACTGGGTAATCTTCAGTGAGTTCACCCTCTGAGACTTTGTTGTTTTTTCATTTATCATCTGTGGATAAAATACCTCCCCCTTCCTTCCCTTGGAGTGTTATGAGAATTCACTGAGACACTGTTTATGACCCCATCATTTCCATGCATTCTTACAGGAGCTACCCTCAGTGTTTGTGTCACGACAGACCTGCCCTGTAATTGCTGGGTCTGGGACAGGAGAACAAATATAACCCCGTTTTCTTTCTACCTTCATCACAGCCCTCCATCACAGCCCTTCCAGCATCATGAGGGGCCTCACTCACATGCACTGGGACCAGTCTGCACACACACATCCAAGCCCCAGGCATCCTTTGAACACCCCTCTACAAGCCTTGTACCAGTGGGGCAATATGGTCCCCCCTTCTAGAGTTCTGATCTGGGGAGAAAGCTCATACAACCCGGCAGGGCCTTGGGGATGTTTGGCCAGGGAAGTCTGGCATCCCAGGTACCCAGTGCATGGTCCAGGTAAGGCATGGACTCCGTGAGCAAACATTTTGGTCCTTCTCACCCTCTGTGAAGTGACATGTCTGGAAGAGCTCAAGACCGGACCCTCAAAAGTGTAGCCCCGATAGCCAGGGAGTAGTCTCACCCCCACAATTCCTGAGGCTCTCTGAAAGGCAGTCCTCTTTCCTTTCCTTCAGGTTTTATTTCTACTTCTTTTAGCATAGAAGATGTAGTGAAATAATTATTTTGCATTCCCAGTTTATTTTGCATAGAATACTACTGTTTTGTTGTTGACCTGTGTACAAGATACACAATGCTTTCAGCTGCAAGTAACTAAAAACTGTCCCTTAAACATTAAAAGGTTAAATAACCCATAACAAGAAATCTCAGGGTGGGGTGGTTCTGTGGCACATGAATTCAGAGCCTTAGGGACATCCTCCTGGGGTCTGTTCCCTTCAGTCATCCTTGCAGTGCGTGCTGTTCTTCTCCTGTTCCAGGCATCATACCTAGATGTGACAACATCCACCGAAAGAAAAGAAGGTACATAAACTCAAAATGGATTAAAGACCTAAATGTGACGCCAGACACCATCAAACTCTTAGAGGAAAACGTAGGCAGAACACTCCATGACAAATCACAGCAATATCCTTTTTGACCCACCTCCTAGAGAACTGGAAATAAAAAAAAAAACAACACAAATAGGACCTAATGAAGCTTAAAAGCTTTTGCACAGCAAAGGAAACCATAAACAAGATGAAAAGACAACCCTCAGAATGGGAGAAGATATTTGCACATGAAGCAACTGACAAAGGATTAATCTCCAAAACTTATAAGCAGCTCATGCAGCTCAATATGAAAAAAACAAATGACCCAATCCAAAAATGGGCAGAAGACCTAAATAGACATTTCTCCAAAGAAGATATACAGATTGCCAACAAACACATGAAAGAATGCTCAATATCATTAATCATTAAAGAAATGCAAATCAAAACCACAGTGAGATATCTCACACCGGTCAGAATGGCCATCATCAAAAAATCTAGAAACAATAAATGCTGGAGAGGGTGTGGAGAAAAGGGAACACTCTTGCAGTGTTGGTGGGAACGTAAATTGATACAGCCACTATGGAGAACAGTATGGAGGTTCCTTAAAAAACTAAAAATAGAACTACCATACGACCCAGCAATCCCACTACTGGGCATATACCCTGAGAAAACCATAATTCAAAAAGAGTCATGTACCAAAATGTTCATTGCAGCTCTATTTACAATAGCCAGGACATGGAAGCAACTTAAGTGTCCATCGACAGATGAATGGATAAAGAAGATGTGGCACATATATACGATGGAATATTACTCAGCCATAAAAAGAAACAAAATTGAGTTATTTGTAGTGAGGTGGATGGACCTAGAGTCTGTCATACAGAGTGAAGTAAGTCATAAAGAGAAAAACAAATACCATATGCTAACACATATATATGGAATCTAAGGGGAAAAAAATGGTCACGAAGAACCTAGGGGCAAGACGGGAATAATGACACAGACCTACTAGAGAATGGACTTGAAGACACAGGGAGGGGGAAAGGTAAGCTGGGACGAAGTGAGAGAGTGGCATGGACATATGTACACTACCAAATATAAAATAGATAGCTAGCGGGAAGCAGCCGTGTAGCACAGGGAGATCAGCTCGGTGCTTTGTGACCCCCTAGAGGGGTGGGATAGGGAGGGTGGGAGGGAGACGCAAGAGGGAAGAGATATGGAGATATATGTATATGTATAGCTGATTCACTTTGTTATAAAGCAGAAACTAACACACCATTGTAAAGCAATTATACTCCAATAAAGGTGCTAAAAAAGAAAGAAAAATTTAAAAAAAGAAAAGAAAAGAAAGGAAAAGAAAAGAAGATGTTTTCTCCCATCTCTTGTTTTTTATTGGCATGGGAAACCTTTCAATGAAATTCTTCAACAGAATTCATCTGACATGTCATTGGCCAGAAATGTCAAATGATCATCGAAAGAAAGGGGAGTGGGACCACGATGATGAGTTTATGTCAGTCATGTTTCATCCACGTCATCCATGTGACTGGAGGGGAGGCACTCAGCTGTGTCTGCCACGGTACACACGGCTAGAAAGTCACTCCCCTCCCCTGGGAATGCCAGCTTCTCAATCTTGTGCAGATCTAAGCTTGCAGTGGCTGAAGTCGGGGAGAAGACTCTCCTCCACGCTCCCACTCCCTTCCTGTGTTCACCTGCACCCTCTTCGGGGTGGGGGAGTGGGGGTGCTCTACTTCCTGTCTTTCTGGGTAAGCTGCATCAGAAGGAGCTCCCCTCTGCACTGTGTCAGCCTTGGCTTGCTTTTTCCCAAAATCAGCATCTCACACCGAACACCAATAAAAGATTTCGCCAGAAGATAACTTGTTGCCTTAGGTGTTCAGATGATATTTATTTCCCTTCCCTCCTGGAGCGTCTCCTCTTCTGTCTCTATTATTAGGTAAAGGCCCACTTCCAGCCCCTGCTGGAGGCCGCATCCATTGAGCCAGTCAACAGACTCTGCTTTCCACAGCCCTTCCCTTGGCCGTGAGTTTCTTGTCTACTCTTTTTTGTTTTTTGCGGTACGCGGGCCTCTCACTGTTGTGGCCTCTCCCGTTGCGGAGCACAGGCTCCGGACGCGCAGGCTCAGCGGCCATGGCTCACGGAGCCAGCCGCTCCGCAACATATGGGATCTTCCCAGACCGGGGCACGAACCCATGTCCCCTGCATCGGCAGGAGGACTGTCAACCACCGCGCCACCAGGGAAGCCCTCTTGTCTACTCTTTACAGAGTGTTGCAGACAAAATACTGAGCCTTCTGCCCGTCATGTCATAGGGGCTTGACAGCATTTCTCTCTTGTTGCTTTCTCTGAAGGACCCAAGTGTTGGTGAGCCTCTTCCCCAATACATCAAATGGACTAGATCATTAACAACTTTTCTAGTAAACTCGGGTAGTCAATCAGGTTTACAGAGGATAGTTTTACAAGATCACAAAGTACACTGCAAAGCCTGAAAGCAGTAAATCCATGGCCACTAATCTACGTACACTTTCTTCATCGTCTTCCTTCAGTCTGTGAAATAAGAGCTTCCCTGCATGTTTAAGGCCCAAACCTTTGATGCAGGTCAATGTGAAGGAAAGGATAAGTATGATGAGGATTTTTTAAAGATAAAAAAGGAAAAACTTGGGGCTACTGGGAATGTAAATGGTGCTGACATCTCAAAGAATAAATGAAGCTCACCTCTGGCCCCTAGCAGCTTTCTTCACAGGCTAATGAGGAGATGATTAAGAACACAGGAGAGAGCAGTGAAATGTGCTCATTTCCTTCAGATGAAAAGCTGGGCTGGATTGTGTGTCCGTGAGCCAAATAAATTGTATTTGAAGTGAACAAACTCCAACTTCACAAGCATAGTGTCTGACTGGACTCAAATCATTACCTTTCTTAATGAAATGTTTCCCCTTGTCACCTTCATACAGAAAATGAACCCTAAATAATATCAAAGCTCTTAATTCAATATAGATTCTACTAATTTATCATTTAAAAGTAAATCTACCCAGGGAAAGTAAGATAATTTTAAATTATTTAGCAGAAATGGCTGTTGAATCTTTTCAGTGTTTCAGTTCAGCAGGTTTCTGTATAATTTCCAACCATCAGCGATAAAGTTTTTGAAGCCTGGATGAATATTTAAATGTTGTTTCAAACGGGTGCCTCATTTGATGGTTGACAAGTTCTGAAATTCTACATAATTGGCAAGTCTCCACTTTACTTTTGATCAATAACCTGGACATAGGCTAATACTGTAATACCTTTATTAAACCAAAGTACATATTAATCTATATAGATTATACATAAATTAACCATACTCAATAATAACATGTTTCGTTCTGTGTCATGAAGAGGAATAAATTTAAATGCTAAAATGCTGGATAATAGAACATATTTATAGGTATAGTTGAGCGAGCCATCTTAGGAAAGAAGGAACCTAGGTGAGCCCTGCTTTAAGGGAAAAAAAAATCAATATATACTGGTATATATTGATAGGTTTATCAATAAATATTCTTACTATGAAAACAGAAAAAGGAAATGTCCTTATTATCTTTTGATTATAACAAAGTATGCCAAAACTTAATGGTATAAAACAAACATTTATTTTGCTTTCAGTTTTGTAGGTTAGAAATTTTGAAAAGGTTCAGGTGGGCAGTTTGTCTAATCCATATGGTGTTCGCTGAAGCAACTGGAGCTGGAAAATCCACTTCCAGGATTGCCTCATCATCCACACAACGTTTGGCACCTGGGTTGGTGTGGCTGGAACAGCTAGTTGTCAGTCGTGTATGGTTCAGGCAGCTCACGGTCCACGGGGCCTCCAGGTGTGGCTTGCTTGAGCTTCCTTACAGCATGGTGGTCTCAGGGTAGTCTTTCTTACATTATGGCCAGACTTCTCTCAGAGCAAGTATTAAAAGACTCGGGAAGTGGGAGCTGCCTGATTTTCAAGGCCTAGAAACTGGCATTTCCAGCATATTCTACTCGTTAAGCAATTTACGAAGGCCTGGACAGTTCAGCAGGAAGGAAACTGACTCCGCCTCTTAAAACATGGTCATTGTTATTCTAGCACAGGACTGAATAATTATATTATGAAAAGATTCTTTATTTTGCAAAATAATTCATTCCTATTTCTTTTATATAATGAAGATTCCAAGGGCACCTAGAATATTATGTCACTTAAGAATAATTATTCACGGGGCTTCCCTGGTGGCGCAGTGGTTAAGAATCTGCCTGCCAGTGCAGGGGACACGGGTTCAAGCCCTGATCCGGGAAGATCCCACATGCCGCAGAGCAACTAAGCCTGTGCGCTACAACTACTGAGCCTGTGCTCTAGGGCCCATGAGCCACAACTACTGAGCCCACGTGCCACAACTACTGAAGCCCGTGCGCCTAGAGTCCGTGCTCCACAACAAGAGAAGCCACCATAACGAGAAGCCTGCGCACTGCAACAAAGAGTAGCCCCCGCTCGCCGCAACTAGAGAAAAGCTTGTGTGCAGCAGCGCAGACCCAACGCAGCCAAAAAGTAAATAAATAAAATAAAATAAAATAATTTATTTAAAAAAAGAATAATTATTCACACCTAACGTACAAGGAACATGTTATTGTACAAAGGAAAGTACAAATGCACGCATCCCTGCTTTGGTCAGTAGCTGAAACATATATTAGTAAAACTAGCATTCCCATTTTGCAGAGATATTTAAGACCTGGGTTTGTGTTGATTGGATTTTTTTTCCAGTCTGACTTCAACATCTAAAGGTCTTCCAAAAAACTTCTCTGCCAACAAATGACTGCTTCAGAATGAGGTTCTGAATATCAAAAGGTTTACTTTAAGATTTAATTCACCCAGGCCAATGTTGGGAATCTGAAAGGAACTGTTGCTTGTCACATTAATTATGTGCTTGTCAGGTGGATCTAAGTCGGAAGAAATTCTATACTTGAGAATTTCCAAGAGAACATAAAACTGTTGTTTCTCCTACTGATTTTCCTATTTCTCTGTAGAGGGGTCAGCCCAGGAAAAATCTTTGAGCATTCAGTTCTTCTCAGGCTTTTTACACACGATGACGGATGGCAGACCCCAGGGCTGGGGGGGCGCAGATGGAGTATCAGCTCTGCCAGGGCAGATGGCCAAGCTCAGAGGCCAGATCTATCGGTATCGATACGTTTCTGAAGGGCCGTTTTCTGTGGCTCAGTATACACTGTCTGGAGCTCACAGCATGCAGTGTGCTCATAATGGCTCTGACTGCCTAAGCATCCTAGTGACATATCAACTCAGCAAATAGAAACGGACAAAAGAGCAAGTGGAGTTTATCTAAACGTGCAGGAGGGTAGTGAGGGTCCACAGCCATAGAGGCTCATCACAGTGTCTGCTGAGGCCAGTGCCGTTTCAGCATCAGCATAAATCCAGGTATCAATAATAAAATAAACTCCTCTGCCTTTTTGTACAATTGACCAAAGAGAAACTATGCAGTTTCTACAGTCTATTTTGTTTAACTTTTTATTTTATATTGGAGTATAGTTGATTAACAATGTTGTGTTAGTTTCAGGTGTACAACAGAGTGATTCAGTTATACATATACGTGTATCTATTCTTTTTCAACTTCTTCTCCCATTTAGGTCATTATATAATATCGATCAGAGTTCCTTGTGCTATATAATAGGTCCTTTTTGGTTTTAGACTAGCTGGTCTTTACAGTGGCTTAGTTATGTGTCTCTGTTCCTGCCCTATAGTACGGTACTTAAAATCTTCTCAAATCCCTGTTTGTACAACTTCTTTTGGTATTATTGAAAGATAGTATTTACCTATCTAACTAAAGAGACCTGTGAATCTTGGAAATGTCAAGTTGTTCAAGGTCTTACCATTTGTTTCAAGGACTAAGTTCTGGTAATGAGGTCCTCTAGTTTCTAGAAAAGCTCTCCCTTTCTATTTAGACTGTATCAGACTGTTGACAGTTCCATAGCTGCTGGTCAGTACAAAATATGGGTAGGGATTTGGACCACACATGCTGGGTTCTAAAATCGTGTCATCTGAGCTCATAATTGGGGAGAGTTTTGCCATATCAATGTGTTTTATCAAACCAATTTGTATTTGGAAAGAGTTACGAGGAGAGGAAAGGAATTCACTAAAGTGAAAAGCTAGTTCTCAATTAGAAATTCTAAGGGAAAGCAAGAAAGAGATGTGATGGTAAAAATCCGAAGAAACTCTCAAAATAAACTTTATAATATTTGTGTAAACAAAGCCATTGACCTTGAGAATATGTAGAAGTATCATATGTTACCAGGGACCACCTGACATGGAACATTCATAAAGAGAAGCACCTGGCAATACGCTATGTTGCTATTTTCCAGGCACTGAAGTGAGAACATTATAAACGTGATTGCATTATGCACTCAAAATATTTAGGATTATTATCAAACACATTATTTTGTTTAACCCTCACAATGACCCTGTGAAGCAGGAACTAGTATTATCCCTATTTCCAGATAAATACAATTTAGAGAGGTTAAATGATAGTGTCCCACATTGATTAAGTGGAAGAGCTCTTTACCACTCTACAGACCTGCCTGTAATCACCGCAGCCAGTAAGCTCAGAAAGGGTACAAATCTCAGCTTCAAAGTCTAATCCTGCTAATCACTAACTGGAACCTTGTGCCATTTCAGAGAATTTCCTGAGCCTCCTTTCTCCACTGGAAAATGCAAGTAATTTTCATCTACTCCATGAATTGGTGACTGAGAAATTGGTGTGCAGTGAGGAAAGCCTGATAAGATTCCATGACAGACTTTATTACACAATGATGGAAGCAGGTAGAAGAGCGTATATTTTGGAGATTAGACTATATCTGATTGTAAAATCACAGGACACACGCCACATTTAATGCATTATGTATATGTAGATATATGAATATATATACACATATATGTGTATACCCACTATTTGTATATGTGTATACACATAAATACGTATATATGTGTGCACAGAATTTTCTTTTCATTAGAAGTGGCATAAGATACTGACTTGTGATACAAGCACCGTGCTCATTATTGGTGAGACATCGTTGGGTTGCCATGTATGTGTCTGTGGTTTTCAAAGATCAGAAACAATCACTTCGATGAAGGGACTACTTCCGTACTGAAGTACTGAAATGTGCTTTAAGTGGATATATATTTAATGTTTCTCCATGAAACCATATCGACCCCAAGTCTAAAATAGCTTTGAAAAATATCGACTAAGTTAGTTGTGAAAATTAAAGTAAATAATTTTTAAGTGTTATTAGGGTGCCGACTCATAGTAGGTACTGAATAAATACCAAACTACTAAAAAAGGTCAAAATCTGAAGGTCTTTTTGGCATTCTACTCCTGAAACATTATTATTAGGTATTTAGCAGCTAAAATAAGCAGTTCATTTATTCAGACAGATAATTTGATAAATAATGAAGAGCTAGTTTTTAAAAAGTCGATGGAAATATTTTAACAAAATAATTTATTCAGGCAACCCTCCAAACCTAGGGACTGATTACATACGGCTTATGGATAGACATCCAAATGCTTACTCCTCCCTGCCTTTCACCCCAACTATTTTTTATCCTCTCGTTATTTATTTGCCACTAAGTAGTTCAGTGATTTGGCAAAGTTATTTACCAAATTTCTACCAAGTTTTCTTACCTGAAAATCGGTAGAATGTAAAGTCTCATAATACTGTGAAGATAAAATGAATGAACACATATAATATGTTGATTACAGTGATGAGCGCATAGATATTGTTTAATAAACATTAGCTACTATTATTAGCATGATTATAAAAATAGCACTCTGCTAATACACTTGGAAACAATACTGGAAGTAAAACTCAAATTGTTTATGTTTTCAGTTGAAATACAAGACTTAGGTAGAGATAGATACAATAGATAAATATAGATAAACAGATACTATGTATATGTATGTCTTGTGTACACACACACACACACACACACACGCGCGCGCACAAGCACTAGAGAGAGAAGAGGAGACAACAGAAAGGAACATGTATTGAGGAGATACTCTATGCCTTGTTCCCAGGGTTACATAGCTCCTAAGAACCAGTGGTTAAGACAGGAAGTCACTCCATCTAACTCCAAAGCCCATGTTTATTTCACTATATCATGCTATTTCCTGTGGGAAGAGATTGGCTGAGAAAAACCTTGCATGTAGGTGAATTTTATTTGCATTTAGATGAATATATAAAATATATAAAATTCATATCCTCTCTGATTACAATCAATAAGCAGAAATCTTTGGTATACTAATACCCAAAACAACAGTAATTTTTTAAGCTATTGATAAAGGCATTTTTTTCCCCCATTACTCAAATGCTCATTCTGAAGATTACTTTTCTCTTAGGTCTTGCATTAAAATAGCTAAACATGCAATAGTGGTGATCTGTGTATTAGGCTGGCTCTACAAATCAGCTAGCACTGTAACCTAGTAACCCCGTCTGTAACTGAGGCATTTGAAGTGAGTGAATCTTAAAGCCCCGCCCTCTCTAAGTCCCTATAAAGGAAACAGAATTAAAACCCTACCTCCTTCTATTTTTCCTAGTTAACTCAGAAGTAGAGAAGTACTACAGATTCTCATTATCCAGAAATATTGCCAGCACTTTTCCATTAAAGTCTAGGTGAAACAAACGGTATTAAAAAAAAATTCATGGGAGTTCACATTATATTATCTGGTAGTTACAATACTCTCCCCCGCTGCCTTTTTAAAAATAAGTAGTGTGTGCACAGTAATTTTCCTTGTCATGATTCTATGCCATCTTCATAGTGCATTTTGCCAAAGAAACATCGGACATAAATGAACATTCTCAGGTATCCTAGCAACAGGATGTGATTAATAATACCTCTCAGAGCAGGGCAGATAAAATGCCTGTGACTGAACGCACACTCAGAACTGGCACTGAGAAATTGGTAGCGCAGTAAGGGAAGCTTGATAAGATTCCATGACACACTTTATTACACATGATGGAAGCAGGTAGAAGAGAGAGTATATTTTGGAGATTAGACTATGTCAGATTGTAAAATTACAAGATATATATCACATGTACATATATGTAATGCATTATATGTATGTATATATGCATATATGTACATGCATATGTGTATACCCACTATTTGTATATATGTATAGACATAAATATATATATATGTGTGCACAAAATTTTCTTTTCATTAGAGGTGACATAAGATACTGAGTTGTGGTACAAACACCCTGCTCATTATTGGTGAGACATCTTGGATTGCCGTTTAGGTGCCTGTGGTTTTAAAAGATCAGAAACAATCACTTCGATTAAGGAGCTATTTCCGTACTGAAGTACTGAAATGTGCTATAAGTGGATATATATTTAATGTTTCTCCATGAAACCCTATCAACCCCAACTCTAAAATAGCTTTTAAAAATATCAGAACTCAGTTTATATAAATAAATAGCCATGAGATGTGGAATTTTAATGTTCAACTAAATACATTTTCTCAGAAGAAAAGTTGGTAAAACTTCTATTAAGTGGTAAATGAACCCAAACTTTCATAATAAAATTATCCCATAAGTGTTAGTTATGTAATACTGTATAACAGTTTACCCAAAACTTAGCAGCTGAAAACAACAGTAAACATTTATCATGTGACACGGTTTCTGTGGGGAACTCTGGAGTGGCTGGTTGGGTTGTTCTGGGTCAGGGTCTCGCAGGAAGTTGCAGTCAAGGAGACAGCCAGAGCTGCGGCCATGTGAAGGTTTGAGTGAGGCTAGAGAACGCGCTGTTCATGTGTGGGCAAGTTGATGCTGACTGCTGGCAGGAGGCCTCAGTTCCTCATTGGTTGTTGACTGGAGCCCTTGGTTCCTCACTGGCTATGGACAGGAGGTCTCAGTTCCTCTTTGGCTGTTGACGGTGGCCTCAATTCCCCATTGGCTCTTGACTAGAGGCCTCAGTTCCTCATTGGCTGTTGACAGGAGGCCTCAGTTCCTCATTGGCTGTTGACAGGAGACCTCAGTTCCTTGCCACATGGGTCTCTCCTTTGGGCTGCTTGGGTGTCCTTGTAACATATTATCTAGCTTTCCTCAGAGGAAGTACTCTGAGAGACTACAAAATGGAAGCCACAATGCTTTTCGAGGCCCAACCTTGGAAATCACACTTGATTATTTCTGCAAAACCCTACTGGTTACAAGTCAGTCTAATTCAGTGTGGGAGAAGACAACACAAGGATACAAATGCCAGGAGGTGGGAAGACGAGGATCATTGGGGTCACCTTGGAGGCTGGCTACCACACCCTGTTATTAATCTTCAATACATTCATTGTCAACTTTAAGGATTTATGATGCATTCTTAGACAAGTTAAAGACTCTCCAAAAAGATAGGGTTTTTGAAACATCTTTTTTATAATTTTTTTTAATGATTCAGGACTTGAATAGCATTTTTGAAAATTCATGAAAGTGTTTGAGGCCCCTAGTATATAAAAATTTATAATCAAAGGTACATAGTGGCTTGCCCAATAAAAATCTTTAATGAGGAGGTACCCCATCATACTTGGTAATGAATGAAACCTTTAAATGGGCCATTCATGCCATTTATCTGTTTGTATCATTGAAATAAATTGCATCAAACAAGTCCTCTGGAAATCACCCAAATGAATAGAATGTGAGATTAATCAAGATGCCAGTTAAATGAATTCTACACTTCGGGCAGCTGCACAGGGGAAGGATTATACGTTTTCCACCTTACAGTCTAGGATTTTAAAAGACACGAAGGGCTGATAGAAAAACTTAAAGTTTACATGAGCTTCCATAAACTCTCAGTAACTAGCTCCATCTGTGACAAGTTGATAAACGACAAGAAGGTGATGGCTGGAAGGGTGGCCCTCACTTACTCATCGCAAAACCAAGGCTCTCACCTCAACTGTGGTGTTTACACACACCACTGCCCTGGTGCAATGTTTCCTATCTAAGCCTGTAAACATGCTGAAGGGTCCCAGAAACCCTGGCTGAACTCCTGCCCAAACTGTTACCTCATCTCATTCATGTTTGTGCTGGCAAATGTCGTGAACAAGTCATTTCCTCCTCAGCCTCATCTTCCTCGTCGCCCACTGCTCTTCAGACCCTCACAGCCTCTTACTATCCCCTCTCTGCTAAAACTTCTCACTCATAGTCTAGCAACAACCACGTGAACTCAGCGGTATCGGACGCTGTTGGCACCCCTGATACTTCTTAAAACTTTATTTATGGTACATGACTTTGTGCTCTTTTGATCTCCATGGAGGTCTGCTTCTCCTTCTGTCTTCTCATCGTCCTTCATCACAATACAAGAGTAGAATTTTTGTTTTCTTGGTCACTGTCTTCAGCCCAGCCCTCTGTTCTGTCTGTCTTTATGTTTCCATTTCCCCCCCTCAGCTCCAGCCATCTTCTCAAGATGCACATTTTCTGCATCTATAATTTCAGTTTTGATCTCTCTCCCAAACTCCGTCTCCTGGTAGCACTTCAAACTCATGAAGTCCAAAACTGAACTCATCATTCCCATGCTCCCACCCTATTTTACCATTTCCCCAAATTGCATCACCACACCCAAAGTCAACTAGCAGCCATTCATCTTGACCTTTCCTTTTCCCTTGCACTTCATATTTTGTAAACTCCTGGACCCTATAGGTTCTGCCTTCCTACCGTCTCCTACACCCCTCACTTCCCTCCTCTCTGCTCCCACTGTCATACGCAACCAATTACCTCTTGCCCAACCTCTGGGACGGGGTCCCCCACTCCCCGGCTGCAGACCTTTGGAACCAGGCTGCAGGAGGTGAGCGGCGAGCGAGTGAGCAAGGCTTCATCTGCTGCTCTCCATCGCTCCCCATCGCTCCCCACCGCTCCCCACCACTCCCCACCACTCCCCATCGCTCCCCATTGCTCCCCACCACTCCCCACTGCTCCCTACTGCTCCCCACCGCTCCCCATAACTCCCCACCACTCCCCACCGCTCCCCATCGCTCCCCACCACTCCCCATCACTTGCATTACCACGTGAACCATCCCTCCCCTCCCTCGTCCATGGAAAAATTGTCTTCCACGAAACCGGTCCCTGGTGCCAAAAAGGTTGGGGACCGCTGCTCTAGGATACTTCCTCCTATGGAAAGCTACTCTCATTCAGGTTTTTAAAGCAAGCCCTAAACATGACCGTTCTTGCTCAAATAGCCTTGTCCTACATAGCCCATTACTGTTTCTTTTGCCAACAATCAATCCTTTCCCCTTTTCAAATTCCCCAAATCACATGTATCTCTTAAGGTCCAAATCTAATACTACTTTCTCCGTAACTTCCTGGCACCCTTTTATTTCTTAAAATAATCGTTTCATTCTCTCATGTCTTTAAACATTTATACCCTTTGGGGGCACATCTCATTTCATGTTATGTTGTCTGTCCTTTACCTTCCCAAGTAGGTTGTAAGAGGCCATGGTCTTATCTTAGTCAGGTGTCTACCCCCATGTAGAACAGTTTGTTCTATGGGGATTTGCACCTTGTAGGTTTATTGTTGAGTAAATGGCTCTTACTAACAAGATTTTTTAAACCCAGAAGCATGTTTAATGCATACTCATTAATTTTTGACTTTCGTAAATTGATTTGAGAATATTTTTCACCCCTTTCCTCTGTGCCCAGTCATCTCTAGAAGAATGTTGGACACGGCTGACCTAGTGACTGTGTCTGGAAATTACCATAAACTGGGCTTTCATCTTAGTTGCATCATATTCTCATGGCTGCACATTGTAACTGACCTGCCACTTCTTATTTCAGGGAGAGTGGAGCAGAAAAGAGAACAAAGAGCAGCTTCAGGTAAGATGTTGACTAATTGGCCTCAGCTTTATGTCGTGTTTTTACTTCCACCTTGGAAAAAAAGTCTATTTGCAATGTAGTATTCAAAAACCTACCTAAAACTGTAATAGTTTATAATCCTAGACTTGACTGATTTTAAATTAATTAATATAAATGAATGCATTTAGCTTTTTCATTTCCACATCAGTCATGTCCTTTTCATCCTATCTTTCTATTCAAACAAAAATGAGATGGCCTGTTATTTAATTTTTCCATGATTATCCATTTAAAATGTAAGTGTTGCAAGCGCCGATTTCAAAATATGAAGGTTGTAATCGTTGACAACTATTTCATCTTCCCAAATACGTATGAATCTCGATTATTTTTCTTAAACCCATTTATGTAGCTAATGTTTTTCAGGACAGTGTCAACTACTTAACCAAGAAGAATCTTTACATTTTGGAGAAATTTTAAAAAACATTCCACTTCTAAATCCTAATATATATTCAGAAGTGAGTGACGCTTTGTCGCAATGCCATTGCACATAGTAGGGGGTCAATATTTGCTATCTAATACAAAAAAGTCTTTACATTTCCATATTTTATCACTTGGCTTTTGGCTTAAAGTCATAAGGTAAGATAAATTTACCAATTAGATCTTTGCATGAGGGCAATCTTCCAGCTCCCAATGCCCTAAACTTGTCAATATTTGTAGAGAATTCTAAGGGTGCCCACCACCCTTCCGAAGTCTTCACCAACCCACTATTTTATGATATGTGGGAGCGCCCAACATAAAGACACGTTACTCCCAAACACCATCTTTTTTCATTTTTTTAGTCTGGTAACAATGCATTATGTGTGTTTCCAAACAGTGACGTCAACAGAAGACCAAAATCTGTGTTAATCAAAAAATGTGTAAACAGCCTAAACCCCTGTCTCTTTTCTGCTTCCCAACCTTAGCATTCATCTCAGACAACTGGGCAACTCACTACCTGCATGATTTCCCTCTTAGATGTTATTGTTTGCATTCTCCTTGTGGCTCTTTTAAAACCTGATCACGAATACCAGAAAAAATGTAAAGGCAAGCAAGTATCTGGTGTCCTCACAGATGTACTTTCCTCTATTATTGCTCCTTGGGGGAAAATTATTTATACTGTTTCTGAAATGCTATTGCTATGATCCTGTAGGTATGGGCTTAAATAAACTTTATAGTTGGGAAGAAAGCTAAATTGGCCAAAGTGTTAAACCAAATGCCTCTTTCAGTTCCCTCCATGCTCATAGATTCTGATATGCTGTGTGACCAAGGTGACACAAAGGACTAGAGAGAGAGGCAGGAAATGAACTCAGATTTCTTCATTCCTTATTCTTCCCAGTGTCCCCCATTCCTAAGCTTTCTTTTTAAATCAGATTGCTAGTCAGTTTGACACTGTATTAGGCTTCTTGCTTAATAAAATATTTTTCAACAGTTGGAAAATCTTTTTAAGGCAACAGGAGACACTAATCACCAGGGTTCTGAGGAAACTCCCTTTATTAACGGAGCTAATTTTCCCCAGCTGATTCACAGCCTGTCACTGTGTCCCATTTCTATGAGAAAGTGAAAGAAACTTTCTATGAGAAAGTGAAGTCAAGGAGAACTAATGGACAGAGCTCAAATTATTGGGGACATTTTTTTGACTCCTCATTTCAAAGAACACAAATCCTGCCCTGGGGAAATCGACATTTGTAAAGATAGTCTGAGTTTTCAAAATTGAGACATAACCTTTGCCAGTGTGGTCCTAAGTATCACCATGTTCAATTTGTGGTGCTAGAATGAATGTCTGCCTCTTTATAAAGCATGTGCCTGAGATACCAAGAACACCATGGGCATCCCTGCTTCTCACTTCCTGCCTGGACTTCTTTATATCATTCGTTGTTCATTCTGCTCAGATTCTATGTCCTGCTTGCTGTATTAGACAATACACCCCACACCCTTTTGCTTATATTGGGTCTATCTCCCAGTATGGGAGAAAGAATTTAGAAGAAAAATATTGTAGACAAAAAAAAAAATTCCCCATTAAAATAGGGACTTCCAGGACCCTCACTTTTTGGGTAGGTAAAGTTGCACTAAGAATCTTGCACTAAGATGAAAGTTACAGAGGTAAGTTTTTACTCAGAAAAATAAATAACTTTCTAACAAGGAAACCTCTCCAGGACTGGAAAGAATGAGATTGTGTGAGTAAAACTGTACAAAGGTTGGGCCATCACCTGCAAGGGATGTTGATAAGAGATTCATGAAGAGTTTGGTTGGATCAGTCCTAAAGTTCTTTCCAATTTTATGTCTATGATTCTACTTACCATTATTACTTTATTGAAATGGTTCTACTGTGTGTGTACGGATCAACACAAAATAAAGCCTTCTAGGGCTTCCCTGGTGGCGCTGTGGTTGAGAGTCCACCTGCCAATGCAGGGGACACGGGTTCGTGCCTAGGTCCGGGAAGATCCCACATGCCGCGGAGGGGCTGGGCCCGTGAGCCATGGCCGCTGGGCCTGCGCGTCCGGAGCCCGTGCTTCGCAATGGGAGAGGCCACAGCAGTGAGAGGCCCGCGTACCACAAAAAAATTAAAAAATAAAGCTTTCTAAATGGCTCACATTATATAACTGGATGAATCATGTTCCAAAACTTAGCTAAATCAGTTTAGACTGAGTTGCTTAGTGGAGCATATAACTAATAGGACTAAGACTATGAAATAAAATTCTTCTATAGGATATTTAGCTTCTTTGGGGGAAAAGTTGTTGTTTGCAACCCCAGCTGTCATTTCAAGTATGATGCTGTTTTCGATAATCCAGGAATGAGTCACAAGAGAATATGTATAACCTGATATCATTTTTGAAAAGCTATGGTAAGCTTAGTCACTTTTGAAAAATAATTCAAAACATATGCCTCCTGACATTGGATTTGGAAACCCGTGTCAAATTCATAAAACATGGCCAGCAACATCAAAGCTAAATTTGGCTATTTGGGTTGGTAAAGAATATTTAAAATATGTGGTGGTGTAATGGTAAACAGACAAATATTAGGAGTTGTGTTACTAATATCGTCAATTACCTATTCGCCCTTGAGTATTTTAAGGACCCAATGTCCTCACCAGAAAAATAGAAAAAAAAAGAAAAAAAAACAGCTATATTCCATAGATATCTGCCTAAAACCTTTATTGAGTTTGAAGTGTTTTTATCTTATTAGAAAAATCCCTTTTGAGGTCAAGGAATTCTTGCTCTTTAAAAAGCAACACAGGGCTTCCCTGGTGGTGCGGTGGTTGAGAGTCCGCCTGCCGATGCAGGGGACGCGGGTTCGTGCCCCGGTCCGGGAAGATCCCACATGCCGCGGAGCGGCTGGGCCCGTGAGCCACGGCTGCTTGGCCTGCGCGTCTGGAGCCTGTGCTCCGCAACGGGAGAGGCCACAACAGTGAGAGGCCCACGTACCACACACACACAAAAAAAGCAACACAGCAAAAAATACAAAAAATTCTCACAGAGAAAGGTGCTCCATAAATTATTATTTAGAAAAAGATAAATTAGAAGGCTTACTAGGGTAGGCTATACAGACGCCATCTGTTAAATATATATTGTTCCAATTTTTCCAAAAAGGAGAACACTTTCAAGTCCAGTTAAGTATTAAGTAAAGAATAGCCCTAGTGGACCAGAGAATGGAGTCATCAGTATAGATGATAGTGAGGGTTTCAAAATGAATTTGCCTTCTTTTCATTTATGACATTAGAACATCCCTAAAGTTTAAGTTGTTTTTTTCACTTGCATAATTTGCAAAAACTAACCGGTAAAGAACAATGCTATTTTTTTCTCAACTGAAAAGGTGGAATTTATTATTGGAAATTCAGCAAATGGTAGAACATCTGCTTTGCAAGTTTAGATCTTGCTACTTACTCTTTGACTGGGCTTTTCGCTTCTGTGAAATGTTCTAAAACAGAAATAGTACCTCCATTTTAAAACTTTTAGACACACATTGAACATGCAGTCATTCAGGTTTTTAAAAAGTTAGATGCTGAATAAATCCTTCCATCTGTGCGGGAATAGCATGTTCATTTTCTTACACGTTACTCATTTATTGAACGCAAATTTTCACGTGGATGCATATCTAGCGTGATTTTCATCTGTGCTATTACTATTTTGTAATGCTTTTTGCCACAGTTCTGATACCTCAGAAAACCCTCAAAAATAAACATGAGAAGACCTAATTTGTCATTGTCTTCATTACTGGTGACCAACAGGAAACATGAAGTTAGCAGGCAGGTTGTGTTGCAACAAGTACGCTTAAGTAAACTATCATTCTTGAAAAGTCTATCATTTCTTGGATTTTTTAACATTCTACATGTTTTATTCTCACTTTGAAAATCATTATTCCAGTTAGAATCAAGGTTGAAAATGCATACCATCCTAACTTGTTCATAGCTTACAAATCACTTGTCACTTACTAATACTATATAACGTATTTGAAGGTTGCTAAGAAAGTAGATCTTAAAAGTTCTCATCACAAGAAAAAAAGAAAGCTTGTAACCATGTGCAGTGACAAATGTTAACTAGACTTACTGTGATGATCATTTTGTGATATATACAAATATTGAATCATGTTGTACACTTAAAATTAATATAATGTTACATGTCAATTATATCTCAATTAAAAAAAAAAACTCTTGTCTTGATTCCATCTCATTTAGCACCACCAAGAGGACAGAGAAGGAATCTGAGGAGGCATTTAGAAGTTGATGCATTCGATTTGCTAAACACTTTTGCAGTCCAGGCTTTGTGCTTGATACCGGAGATGCAGTGGTGAATAAGATATGGCATGAACGTTCATTCGCTTTCTGGGGGAGAAAAACAAATGCATACAGATTATAATCCAGTGTGAAGAGTGCCTTCTAGAGAACCATATACTAGGTGTCCTGAGGATTTCAAAGAAGGGTTCATGGAAGAGGGGAGACTTGAGCGGATCCTTGAAGAAAGAATTGGAATTCACTAGATGGAAAAGGGGAAGGGCTGGCTTTCCAGAGAGGTAAAGACAAGAAGAAGCATGGCCTATTGAGGGAAAGATTTGTGGTTAAGTAAGACTGGATGGAGTATAGTCATAAATAAGCAAGAGGCAAGAGATGTGGCCAGAAAAATAAGCATGAGGCAGAATTAACAAGGGCCATTTTGCCCTTCCGTGGAGTTTGACCTTTATGCCGTAGGTGTGGGGAGCTAATGAAGGGCAAGGAATTACATGATCTATTTGCATTTTATAAAATTCCTCCAGAGGAAGTGTGGATTGGAAGGGGAATTGACTGGAGGCAGGGAAATCAGGTGGTATATCACTTTAATTATCAAAGAATGATAGGATGAAGGTCTCGGGGGTCTTTACTAAGACAGTGTCATTATCGAGGAAGCTAAGGAAATGAATGCAGATATATTTACAAGATAGAATTGGCCTGTCTGATTGGCTATGAGAGGTAGAGAAGGATGACTCCTAGGTTTCCAGCCTAAGATATAAGATGAATAGTGCATCCTGTGTAGAGAACACAGGAGGAGGGACAGGTCTGGTGGGGAAAATGATAAATTGAGTTATATCTTTGTTGATTGTAGTGTGACCTATGAGCTATAAAGGCAGAAATGTCAAGAATGTTACATAAGCAGCAGGCATTACAAGCCTGGAGCTCCAGAGAGAGGTCTGAGATGCAGGCTTGCCTTTCAAGTTGGTACCTGGATAAGAGTTGAAGCCCTGGTTATGAACGAGCTGCCCAAAGGGACATGGGGGTGTGAGAAAAGAGGCAGGGATGAGTCCTTGGAAAAATCCCTAATGTGAACAAAGAACACAGTAAGAGGAACCAGAGGCTACAGCCTAGGAAAGATCTAGGTTGTCTTGTGAGAGTAGCAGGATTCTCTGTCTCTGAATCCAAGAGAAGAAAAAAGACAGAAAGAAGAAGGAATTGGTCGAGTATGTCAAATGCCACAGGACAATCAAATAAAATAAGCACCTAAGAAACGTCCACTGGAGTTGGGGGAAAAAATCTGCTGGTCGCCACAAAGAAATTACTTTTTAAGAGTTCTATTAGTGAAATCCAGATAGCAATGGGTTGAGTGAGGGAGTAGAGAACAAATACGAACTGGTTCTTTGTTTGCCTGTGAAAAGGAGGAAGGAGAGAGACAGAATCATTATGTCAGGGAATCGATGTGTACTGAGACCTGCTATTTCAGGCTCTGTGCTCAGTGCCTTCCATTTTACCCTCAAAATGGCCTTGCAAACTTTGTTTATGGTCAACATTTTAAAAATTAGAAAACCAAGATGTAGAGAAGTTAAATAACTTGCCTTTGACCCCATGTGTTAACTGGTGGAGCCAGAAATGGCACTGGGGCAGTGGCATTGAGCCTGTGTTGTCTGGGGAGACATCTGGAGTGAACTGTTTGTGCTTTTCTCTTCCCAGCTCTGTGCTCAGTGAGGTCATGTAGGTAACTTCAACTGGCCATGGTGGGAGCATTTACACCACAGAAATTGACAAACGTTAACAAACCAGAGTTGGTTGATTTGTTTGCTTGTTCCTGGAGAGCCAGTTATTAAACACTGACAAGCACAGCACTGGGTGCTGTGTGACAGCAAAGCCTCAGCATTTCCCACTGCCTAGTATATGTGACTTCGCCAAGGTCACTTGGTTAGGTTAAAACAACAGAGTTGAGACTGGAACCCGGACCTGTGATTCACATCCAGTCCTACACGGGCCCCAGGGCTTTGATGAAAGAATAAGTAAAATGTTCATTCCTCACATTCTGTACCCAAATGGTCCATGTTGGTATGAACGATGTCTCGTCTTCATCCATGCTCTGGTTCTAAACTACCAGTCTTCTGCTTCAGCCTCCCAGGCAATCCATCTCTGGGGTGTTTGCGTTTTTGTTTTTGTTTTTTTTGTGTGTGTGGTACGCGAGCCTCTCACTGTTGTGGCCTCTCCCGTTGCCGAGCACAGGCTCCGGGCGCGCAGGCTCAGCGGCCATGGCTCACGGGCCCAGCTGCTCCGCGGCATTTGGGATCTTCCCGGGCCGGGGCACAAACCCGTGTCCCCTGCATCGGCAGGCGGACTCTCAACCACTGCGCAACCAGGGAAGCCCCAGGTGTTTGCTTTTTTAAACAGCTTTCCTGAAGCATTGACTCTCTGAACTATGTTAATGAAATCTATTTTAAAAAATAACCAATCTTCTCCGGGTTTGTGGTTTCAGAACAGTATTCGTCAGCGAGTGAAATAAGTTATCTTAGATGCATTTTTCCATCCACAAAATGGAAGACAGACACACTGGCTGTTCATTAAAAGGAGTCCTGAAGAGTTTATTTTTAAACAAACTTCATTTTCCAGCTAGTCGAATTTATGATAGAGAATGAATAAGCAGCCCAGCTGTGCCACATGATTCAAAACTCCCTTAAATTTCATTGTGTAACACTGCATTTAAAACAGTATGTGTATGCAAAGTAAACAAATCTAAAATGATAAATAGCTAATGTGGGAGAAATTGCCAGGTCACCCCACATGGTCCAAGTGCAGGTATGAAAACGTCTCCTGGAATTCCCTCCGCATGTTTAATTTGGATTGCTGTTATGGTGCACAGAATAGGATTTATCTGCACAGAAGTGAGGCCTGAAACATTCTTTAGGTGGTAGAGGAGAAATATTCTTTTTAGCTGCATCACAATAGACTTTACCTTAAAGCAGCGTGGCTCATCGTAAAACTGAAAAAGAAGAACTTTTATCTGGGTTGATTCTTGAACAACATATATGTGTTCCTTTTATCCACAAGATAAAATAAGGTTTTGTAATTTTGTTAGCCAAAAATTACTTCAGTCTTTCATCTTAACTATTCTATAAGAAAGCCACAAGGAATTCCCAATTAAAATGGAAAATAACTCAAATAAAAATGGACTTTCAGGAGGTATATGATAGACCTTATTAAGGCAGTATAAGCGAAAGTAGTTCTCAACAAAATTAGGCTCACACTAGTTTGAATTTATTTTGGAAGTTGCACCAAAGGGCATCCGAGGTGTGTATATCAGTCAATATAATAGTAACTACACTTTTGTCTGACCTGATTTGCTCCATTCCCGAGCATTCTAGGTCAATGCATATTTTGATTAGTTAAAAGTTGTACTTCTACTAACAAAGGATTAAAAATGCCCACAGAAATAGAATATAGGTGATCCTGTGGCTTTCTTGTGAAAGGAGTCTTAAGTCATACCTGATTTTCCCACAGAGAAAACAATGAACTTGTATTTCTAACCAAAGGAACAGACGCCCAACTTTTTTTTTTTTTCATAGAAATGATCACAGACATTTTAATCAACTGTAAATGATATACTTGTACACTGTGTCACTGAAAACCTTCTAAAGGGAACGTAGTCATTTGAGCTGAGCAATACAGTAATCAATTGTATAAATTATCCTATTATCTCACTGAAAATCCCCGATAAGATGATTTGTACGACAGGAGAGAAGCCAGGAGACTAGGAGGAAATAAGAAACACCTGCAGACTGCTCACCCCAGAAATGAGGTTATGACTTGAGTGGGAGTTGGAGGAACTCTCAACGGGGCAGAGCCTTGGTTGAAGTAGAGAGAGCCAGGAAGGGGAAGACCAGAGCCTTCAGAAACAGCTGAGTAAACTGATCACACATTCATACTGAGGGATTACTACACGAATGACTGCATTACTGATTCGAGAAAGCATATTTAATCTGTGTGCCACGTGACCATCAGTGTCTTGGCTTCTTGAACCACTTATAGACGATGATCCTGACCACAGCCCATGCCTTTGTTTGAACATCTTTACCTCGTTTGAGTCCTTACAGAATGTCTCTTGAATCTATCTTTGTTTGCCTGTCTTTGCTTATACATCTTCACCATGGAGTTATTAGCATGACTGTAAATCTGTAACACATTTCTTACTGCACAGAAACAATCTGTATTTCTCTGTCAAATGTGGTCCTTTCCTCCTCAAAGATATCCCTGAAATGCAATTCCACCCAAGCCTTCTCTGAAAACACAGCTTTCTATTTCATTTATAATTTGAGACAAAACGCCACATTCAAACCTGACTTTATCTAATGCATTTTTCTCTTGTTTTCTTTGTCTATTTTTGCACCTAATCTGCTGACTTCCCTGCCATTTAAAAATATTCATGTGGGAATAGATAGATAAGCAAATATGAACTATGTTAAATTTGATCTTTTTCATTGACCCCGTATACCTAGAAATACACTCAATCTTACTGGAGTAATATAGCTACTTTCCCTATAAGGTTTTAAAAAAATTTTTAATTGCAATAAGTACACATAACAAATGTTACCATCTTAACCATTTTTAAGTGTGCAGTTCAGTGGCATTGAGGACATTCACCTTGTTGTACCAGCATCGCCACCATCTATCCACACAGCTCTTTCCATGTTGCAAAACCCAAACTCTGTACCTGTTAAACAACTCCCCTTTATTCCCTTCCCCCAACCTCTGGCAACCACCCTTCTACTTTCTGTCTGTACAAACTTGACTACTCTAGGTACCTCATATAAATGGAATTATGCAGTATTTGTCTTTTTGTGACTGGTTTATTTCACTCAGTATAATGCCCTCAAGGTTCATCTATGCTGTAGCCTGTGTCAGGATTTTCTTGCCTTTTAAGGCTGAATAATATTCAGTTGTATGTGTATACTGAAATTTGTTTATCCGTTCATCCATCAGTAGGCACTTGGGTTGCTTCCACCTTTTGGCTATTATGAATAATAATGCTGCTGTGAACACGGGGGTGCAAATATCTCTTTGAGACTCTGCTGTCAATTCTTTTGAGTATATACCCAAAAGTTAAATTGCTGGATCATATGGTATCCTGTAAGGTTTTAACTTAGGCAGAAAGAATCATTATATTTGTAAGATTCTCTAGATTTTATAGTTGCTTGCTTATAGTTGTTTGCTTGCTTTGGTTTTGTTCCCTCTCTCTTGCTTTCTTCTAGATTAACCATATCCCATAGAAATACAATACAAACCCCAGAGGTAAATTTAAAATTTTGAGTAGCCACAGTTTAAAAAGTAAAAAGAAATAGATGAGATTAATTTAATGATATGCTCTTTAACCCAGTATATTAAAAATATTATCATTTCAACCTGTAATCAGTATAAAAGATGATAAATGAGATACTACAGATTATGCATTTGCCAGACATGCAATGAAGATTAATAGAGTACGTGGTACGACAGTTAAAGAAAAATGTAGTCCCACCAAAACAACAAGGTGTGTTTAATAGATAAGTGTTTTATACTGGTTTGGTTTTAAATGAAAATTTAAATTAATTAAAATTTAAAATTCAGTTCCTAAGTTGTCCTAGCTGCAGAGCAGGTGTTCAGTAGCTACATGTGGCCAGGGGCTACTGCAGTGGACAGTGCAGAGCTGAGCATTTTCATCATCACTGGAAGTTTTATTGGACAGAGATGCTCTAGGCTCTGATATCCCTGAGGGCCAGGAACTTGGATGTCTCTTTTATCAGCAAAGCTTTATCATCTGGTGCCTAGTAAGTGTTGAATATGTATTTGTTGGATGATCTACTAAATGTATTTAACAAGCTCTGCATTATCGAATGCTCTGCATCTAGCAGGCACTGTCATGGCACTGGGGCCTTACTGAGTGAGTTTATATCAGCAACATGTCCCGACCTGGAATGTCTGTCCAGAGATTGAGGTCTTTGCAGGTTCTACGTTCTGTTTGCTTGGTTTCTGAGCTAGGTTTTGAATGAAATGGGAAAATGTATTGAAAGCAAATACAGAAGTTGATTGTATGGTTCTGTTTTGTTCCTGGGGCCTCCCGCAGGGCCTAAAATAATTAAATATTGGTTCAACAAATGAAGGAACAAGTGGCCTTGTGAACTCATCACACACAGAAAATGGCCCTGTGAGTTTCCTGAGGAAAGAAGTCCCTGAGAATGGTGGGAAGGAATTGTAAGGGGAGGACAAGAGAAAACCAGAGAAATGGGAACACACAGGAGAAAGGTATGAGCATCCTAGACGGTACATTTGAAGTGAGGAGAATTATCTGTAACCAACTCAGAGCCGTGAGCACTTCCTTATCCATAAATTAAAAGGCAAACTTTATTAGTTCTGCATATAAATGTCTGCAACCTAATTCCATTTGGAAGCGAAGTCATTCATTTATTCATTCATTTGTTGAACAAGCATGTGCTTGCCTTCCCAGTGTCTGCTGTACCCAGGCCTTCTCAGCAGCGACAAACAGTAGTGCTCATTGTGTGCTAGGGGGACAGCTGTGCATTGACTTCCTAGCAATTATAAGGGCATTTGTGGAAAGTCAAGCAATAGCATTCGAAATATCCTTAATCACCGTGTTTATAGAATCATCATTATAAACTAAAAAAAAAAAAAAACTGCCTCATATTCAAAATACGTAACTCATACTTAATTCATATGTAACTATGGTTCTTTTTTGATATTAAATGACAATGTTAAAAAATCATTACAGTGGTTTATCTAAAAATAATTTTGGGCCTAAAATACCCAACACATAAAGTGTTATGACTATATCATTTAGGATGATGTTTTTGATTGTTGAATATATTAGAATGTTAGCATCTTCTTTCTTTATTTAACCTGATGCAAATGTACGGAATGTTTTTTAAGGTAAAATGTAAATTCATTCCTAGAATTTAATTTACCTTTCTTGTGTTTATCAAGAAAACAAGAAAAAATCATTTTCCTCCTCCACATGAGGAAGAAAATCAAGAGAGATAATCAAATGAATACTTTTTAACTCCATAGCAGAAGTCTTTAAATAACAACTTCCTAACACATCTGGATTAGATCCTGGTTTCACACTGAGGAACCAATAATGTCCTATTCTTAGTATCCTAATTATAGTCACAATGTCTGAATTTCACTGAATTTTTCAGGAAGCATTTAAACTTGGCAGTAGTCAAAGTCATTGAGATTGTAAAAATCGATCAAACAAAAGGCCTGAAAGATGGATTTCGTTATCTCCTCTTTTTAAGTAACATGCAGTGATTGTTGGCAGAAATAGATAAAGCAAACAGATGCCTCTGATCCACTTGCATTTTTCATCTTTTCACTGCAAAGACCACCCTGTTGTGTCCAGTATCATCACAGTAGGATCTAGTGCAGCGTTAACTCAGGGATCAAACTCTTTTTCTGCTAGTAAGTTATCCGATTTAGCATTGTCACTCATGAGATAGTGTCAAAGGAATATCTTTGTTGGTGAAAAATAAAAGATTTGCACATAAGATGGCAGATATGATTAAACTTTTAGTTCATATTTGCCGATAGAAATGGAAACACCAAGGCTAAGATGTGACTAATTTCGATTTTTTTTTAACCATTTGACTTCAGAACTTGTATAAGTAATGTAACACAGGCAGACCTCAGAGATATCAAGTGTTTGGTTCCAGACCACCACAAGAAAGTGACTGTCATGATAAAGTGAGGAACTGAGGATAAAAGATCCCTATTTTGAATATCTTAAGTTCGAGATCACTATTACCTACCCAGCTAAAACACTTCTTGACCATCTATTGCAGAGACAGTGGGGCTGGAGGAAGTGGGTGGATTTGAGAAAAGTTTGAAGAAAGAATAAACAGCACTTGGTTATTAATGGCAAGTGAGCGTGAGGGAATTTGAGAGGAATTCCAAGACCCCTGAGGGTGCCAGTCCTTGAGAGCGAGCTCTGGGGCGGGTGCATGGTTAGAAGAGGAGGACTTCATACTGAAGTAGGCACGGTTTTAGTGCTTTGGGAAGATCTACAGCCATGTGCTCTGAACACGTTCGTATTTCAGTCTGGAGCTCAGGTGAGAGACACAGTTTAGAAATTTGGGAGTCAGTGGTGTAAACATAGTCGTCCTCAATGCCAACAAAGTAGATGAGATTACTCCAAAAAGGCCTGTAGGGTGAAAACACAAAGAGACTGTATTTCAGATGAAAAGAAAAAGCTTGGCATGGATCTTGCTGCTTAGCAAAACAATCCCGAAAATGCAGAGAAGGGAAAGAATGATGTGAACACCCTTCCAATGCAGGTGCGTTATTTTATGGGCATAGCTCCTCTTCAGCTAGAACTTACAACAAGGGAATATTGGACCTGCGTACAAGTCTCACAGTCAAAGAGCAAAACCTACAGCCGTAGAACAGGGCAATAAAGAATTCAGAAATGGAGACTTTTTTTTTTTTTTTGCGATACGCAGGCTTCTCACTGTTGTGGCCTCTCCCATTGCGGAGCACAGGCTCCAGACGCGCAGGCTCAGCGGCCATGGCTCACGGGCCCAGCCGCTCCGCGGCATGTGGGATCTTCCCGGACCGGGGCACGAACCCGTGTCCCCTGCATCGGCAGGCAGACTCTCAACCTCTGCGCCCCCAGGGAAGCCCCAGAAATTGAGCCTTTGATCTTGAATTCTTAGGTAGTTACATACACAGTGTTGGTGAGAATGCAAAATGGTGCAATCACTATGGAAAAGCAGTATGGAGATTCCTCAAAAAACTGAACCACCATGTACTCCAGCAATCCCTCTTCTGGGTATTTACCCAAAAGAATTGAAATCAGGATCTCAAAAGATATTTGCACTCCCATGTTCATGGCAGCATTATTCACAATAGCCAAGATGTGGAAACAACCTAAATAGCCATTGACAGATGAATGAATAAAGAAAATGTGGCACATACATACAATGGAATGCTATTCAGCCTTTGAAAAGAAGGATATTCTGCAGCACACAACAACATGGATGAAGCTTGAGGACATTACGCTAAGTGAAAAAACCAGACCCAGAAAGACAAATATTATAAATATCCACTTATATGAGGTACCTAAGATAGTCCCAGTCACAGAATCAAAGAGTGAAATGGTGGTCACCAGGGTCTGATGAGAAGGGGAAATAGGAAGTTACTAATCTACGGGCATAAACTTTCAGTCAAGCAAGATGCTGTCCAGTCCTGCAGTACAACATTGTACCTATAATCAACAATAACGTACTGTGCACTTAAAACTCTGCTAAGAGGGCAGATTTTCAGAGAACATCTGGGCTGGCCGATTATCTTCCAGGCAGCTAAGGTCAACAGGAGACAAGCCAGAAGTGATGGATGCAGGGCCCTGTGACAGGGGCTGCGATGAGGGTGCCAGTTAATAAAACAAACCTACTTCTTCTGACTCCAAAACCGGAGAACTCTCTCTGCCCCACAGCTGCCTCTTTAGAATAATGGAAGATCTGTGTCTGGGAGGAAGTCTGGAGATGATCTGGTGCTAAGTTTTTATTTTACAAATGGATTAAATAAAGCCCTGAGAGAGTAACTTGTTCAAAGTCACACACCTGCTTTGGGGTGAAGTCTGTGCTGACATTGGGAGCATCCCTATTGGACTCTGATACTATTCGTGGGACTCTTTTCAAAGGAAATGAAACCAATTTTGCATAAGCCCACTGCATGCCATGTGGCTAAATCTACTCCTGGAAGAAGTCCAGGGTTAAGGTTAATAGTATAAGCTCTACGGCTTCCCTGGTGACTCAGTGGTTAAGAATCCGCCTGCCAATGCAGGGGACACGGGTTCGAGCCCTGGTCGGGGAAGATCCCACATGCCGCAGAGTAACTAAGCCCGTGCGCCGCAACTACTGAGCCTGCACTCTGGAGCCCATGAGCCACAACTACTGAGCCAGCAAGCCACAACTACTGTGAAGCCCATGCACCTAGAGCCCATGCTCTGTAACAAGAGAAGCCACTGCAATAAGTAGCCCATGCACCGCAACGAAGAGTAGCCCCCGCTCACCACAACTAGAGAAAGCCTGTGCGCAGCAACAAAGACCCAACACAGACAAAAATTAATTAATTAATTTAAAAAAAAGAGAGTATAAGCTCTAGTCTCAAATGACCAGGGCTGGAATCCCACCTCTGTCCCTTGGGAGTCATATGACCTTAACCTCTCTTGACTTACTCCCCTTATATGCAAAATGGAGGTAATAATAGTATTATCTTGTAGAGTTATTATGAGGATTAAGGGGGAAAATACCTCTCAAGGCCCTGATGTCTATCTAGCTCATGGTATGTTCACAATAAATTTTAGCAGTCATTTTATTGCTTTTGATATTACTTTATATTACTCACCTCCATCTTTCAGCATCTGGGATGGAAATGTTAATAACACACACAGAGGTTTGTTTTTCTGGCATGTAGTGTGCATAAAATAAATATTTGTTGAGAGAGTGACAAAGGAAGGAAGAAAAGAAAAAAGAAAATGAGGGAGGAAGGATATGACATTAGAAGACCTTTCTTCATTGTCTGGCCCACATTCTGAAATGTGGAAATGTACAAGGTATTTTTATTATGAATAGTACCCCTTTTCTGATCTGCACAAAATGTAGCCATGCTTTTAAGATAATGTAGGAAAGCTCAAGAAGGAAGGTGTGTGTCTCCACGTGTTTTAGCGAGCTTCCTGCGTCTCTTAGCATCTCTGTTCGCTAGTCAGAGGTTCAGAGAGAACAGAGACAAAGTGCTTTCCCTTAACGAGCTTGCATGTGGGACAGACACTTGACACAATGATTTCTTTTTTAAAATATTTATTTATTTATTTGGCTGCATCGGGTCTTAGTTGCGGCACACAGGATCTTCCTTGCAGCATGCAGGATCTCTCATTGCGGTGCATGGGCTCTTCGTTGTGGCATGCAGGCTCTCTCTAGTTGTGGCGTGGGGCTCAGTAGTTGTGGCACACGGGCTTAGTTGCCCCACGGCATGTGGGATCTTGGTTCCCCCACCAGGGATCGAACCCACGTCCCCTGCATTGGAAGGCGGATTCTTAACCACTGGACCACCAGGGAAGTCCTGACAGAATGATTTCTATAACAAAAGATGCTTCTGTAGATGGTGGTGTGAGGGTTAGGAGCCTGCACTCTATGGCTGGACTGCCCGGGTTTGGATCCAGCACTTGGCAACTTTGTGACCTAGACAAGTTAAATAACCTCTCTGAGCCATGCTCTGACCTGTATAGTAGGAATAGGCATTGTACTTACCAGATAAGGTCAAGGAACAAGTGAGTTTTTATACGTAAGTGCCTAGCCTGGCATGCTGTTTATTCCTGGGCTTTGCCTGCCTCTCAAATGAGTGATAACTACTAAAGTTCAGAAGACGACCACCCAGAACATGGAGAGATGAGGTCATCAAGGTTAGATCTTGAAGAAGGAATGGACTTTGTCAAACAGAAGGAAGAGAGTTGGCTATTTCAGGCTTGGGAATAGAAATAGACTTGGCCTTGTATAGGCAAGTTCTGAGTTGCTCAGTGATCATATTTTAATGAGCACTGAATGCAGAGTTAGATAGGATCTGGTAACAGTGAGAAGCAAATAGAGATCTTGAGGAGGAGATTAGCACAGGCAAAGTGGTTTTTTTAATGATTAATTTGGCATATTAACATTAGGATGGAGATTGAAATCAGGACGTCAGTTTGGAGACCATTGCAGTAGTCTAGACTTTGATGTGCTCAGGATCTTGGAGGGATTGATGGGAGGTTAATATAAAAAAGAAGAATGAGTATGAGACATAGAAAGAAAAGATCAGAAGGTGACTGGAAACAGGTGTGAGGAGGAGATGAGGGGAATGTCAAAGTCGCAAGCCTACTGGCGGAGAAGTCTGTGTAATAGACACACATGTGCAAGTTCAGAGGGATGGGTGGTTTGTGGAAAAGGATTACGAGTTTCTTTCAAGTCTAGTCACATTTGATCCAACAATAGGACACCCATGTGGAAGCTAGAATTTGGAGAAGCAGAACTGAAGTTCAGGAGAGGTCAGAGCTAAACGTCTGTATATACTTGGGACTGAATCAAGTATAGGTGAAAGTGAGAGACAGGAGAGAGGGTGAAATTTCTGCGGAGATGGTAGGGCGAGAGTGAGGCAGGATAACATGCCAGCAAGTAATAGCAGTGAGAATCAGAGGAGGTGACATATATGATAGCACATATGGGAGTGGGGGTGATGAAATACAACATAAATTGGAAAAACTTGGTGACTGCCCCGCTTCCTAGAATCTCAAAGCCAAAATGGACATTAAGACATTTTGTACATGAGGGAATTAGGGCTCAAGGAAGCTGAGTTCATTGGTTTCCCCTGAGATAGCTGCAGAATCGGACCTGTCCCTTTTCAGTGCTGTTCTCACTTTACAGGCTCCCGCCTGGCTCGTCCTGTCTCTCAGTGCCCAGCTGCATATGGTTCAATCTGTACTCTGTTTTACATAAAGCATACTGTAGAATGTTGGGTCCCCCTGAGTGGGCAGCGTGCACCTGGCCAAGGGCAGAGCACAGAAGCTGCATCAACTAAGCAGGATTCCATGAAAGGGCATGTTCAGTATACACACTGATGTTGGATCTCACCCTGTTTCTCTTTCTCATGTGTACTTCCTTTAGTTAATTAACTAATTTTGCAATCTTTAGAAAATGAAATAAGCAGTTTACCCATACACTCCTTACCTTTGCATGCATGTTAATTAAATAATTATTCCACTGCTTATAATATTGCTTCCCAAAAGATATTGAACTGTTTTTTATATGAAGGAGGCTCTAAATCTCAACCGCATTTATAGCTCAATGATCGCAATAATTATTTTTTAAACCACATCAGTTAGAAATCGAAATAGCTGCTTCTGAAAACGCATAAAAGTGATGTCCCATGTTCAAACCATTTGTACAACTTAACATAATTTTATTGAAGGGATAGCCATTTGAGATCTTAACCTTTTTATGAATTTATTATGAAGTCATAGAAATCTTAATGCCTTTCTAATTTTCTTCTTGAAGGAAACAATTTGGAAAATGCCAAGGACAAAAACATAGGAAGCATTTAACATAAACTGAAACCATTAATACTTAATGGAAAAGCATAATCCATTCCGAGGCATTTTAAAACAGCTACTGTAAAATCATTGCTTCTAGGAGGTGTTAAAAAACAAAATTCATCCAAGTAAATTTGAAGATCTAATTGGCCTTAATAAATGCTTCATGAATCGGTCAGCATCACATCTAGCAAGTTGAGAGGAGCTCTGAGGAGGCTGTACAAGATGGAAGGCTTTTATAGGCAGAAAGAGGAAGGGATAAGGAAAGATCAGATTACAGCATCTTCCTTTGTTGGATAAAAAGGGTCTCTGTGGCAGATTACCTCATCGGTGCTACCAAAAAAATTCCAAACTGACCAGTTAAGACTACATTCCTGGAGGAGATTCAAACTGCAGTTAGGTTAGGTATTAAGTTTCTGTCTGGTGACATGGGCTTAGCACAAGTGACTCCATTTTGGACCTGTTGTTTCTTTTTTAACAAGAGGCTAGGTGGTTCTTCAAAACTGGTGCTTCAATAGTCTTACTCAAAGAAAGACTTGATGGAAATAGAAGCTGTAAAACCCAAGGGTTAGAAGGAAGTGGGGGTGAGATTCAAATGACTTCATTTTAAATGCTGTTTGTCATCACAGATTTCCACTAAGCTTGCTCCCACACCTGGCTTCCCATGGGACCCTTGGGTCAGAGGTTCTTCTGTGTTGTTTTTTGTTTGCTGGAAGGGAGGGATGCCCTTTCAGGGTTTCTTCAATTTCAGAGTTGCAAAAACTGGTTCTGAAAATAGTTGGCAGTATCCGTTAGCCAAATTTATTTGCTGAAAACCCTTTTGTTTTGAACCAGTGAGGCCCAAGGTCAAGAAATACTTGGGTTAACTTAAGGTTAACACAATAACAAGGTTCTTCTTTTGCAAACTTCCAAGACTATTTCATTACTTTCTGGCTTCTTCTCTCTTCCGTTACTGTGTTCTCTTGCTGACCACTGTTGAGCTGTCTCAAGCCCCCTTCCGTGGTGGCAGCAGCCCACCCAACCCTCCAGAGTTCTCTCTGTGCTGAGGCTCCTGGGATGGAGGGAAAGAGCACTGAAATGCTAGACTTGGATGCTGAATTCTGGAGCCAAATCCAGTTCAATCTCTAGTTTTGTGATCCTGGGCAAGCTACCTAAACTCACTCTCCTTCTTCTTCTGCTTCCATTCTTTAAAAAATTATCTTTTACAGTAATTTTATCAAAGTAGTGCCTATGCAGTTAAAGTATCAAATACAACAAAAGTTCTTTTAACTAGCCTTCTCTTAAGTGATTTCCCTGACTAAGCAACTCTCTCCCTTCCCTAGATATAACCTGCTGACTGATGCTCCCAGCCAGCTCACCCCCAGGGCCTCACCTGCTGTCTCTTGAGCCCTCCTATAACTTCTGACCCCACCTGTGGGGATGAATATGGCCCAAGAATTAGTTGTGTTTGTTCCCATTGTACTTGTTAATATAATTATTCAATTATAAATTATATAAAACCAATGACATATGAATGCATAAAAGAATTTCTATAAAAATGTTTTGGAAAGACTCAAAGTTGAGTTACTAAAAGTAAAAAGCTACAGAATCAGGTATGAAAATAAAATGATAAAATATTAGGAAAAAACTCAAATCTAAAAGGATTCCGCTTTGTGTCTTTAAGTTCTCAATCCACTTTAATGGAATAGAAACTAGGAAATATAGATGATGATGACGGGTGTGGTTTATGTAAAAAAGTGAAACATGTAGTTATATTCCATAAGCAGAAATCCAGGTCATATTCCCACGGGATTCTTCTGGTATTAGATTAGATGAGGTTCACATAAAGTGCTCAGCATCATGTCTGATATTTAATAAGGATTCAGTACATGTTAGCTGTTACTGTGGTTACTATTGATTTAATAACTGTATATCCAGGTGATGTTAAAAGGAAACAGGAAAGAAGGTAAGGGGAGACCAAACCAATATTACAAAATAAAATATCGGGATAAACTTAAACCCAGCAACCAAACGTTATACAACAAAGAACCTAAACTTCACGGTGAAAACCTTTTTTTGTATCAAAATATCTTTATGTTAAACTAAGAGGGTATTGATAATCACATTTATGACAGGTATAGCTGGAGAAAACAAAACATTCATTCATGAAATGTAACCCTGTTTCAATTTTAACCACGATTTGCTGCATGGCCTTAGGAAACTGCCCAACCTTTTCCTGTCTTTTATTCTCTGTTAGGCAAGGATGATGATAACCAACTGAATAAATTTATCATGCTGCCAGAAGAATTACTTTCAGAAAAGTACATTATGGGCATATTTGTGTTTCGTCACTTGAGTGTGAGCTCTGCTTGGCTGTGCTACTCGTGCTGCATAGAGCTCTCGAACCCTCGGAAGAAGGACCAGTGAAATGCCTTTTTTAAAAAATTGATTTCCGGCGGCATGTACTGTATGTGGAGCAGTATATGGTGAAGCGGAGGCAGAGCGGCTCCGTGAGCTCCTCTCCACTTTCCCATAGAGATCCCTTGACTGCCAGCTGAGGGCGAGCCACACACATGCCCTCAGCTCAGCGAGCCCACAAGGTCACTATCATATGACAAAGGCTTTGCTGCAGTTCATCTTCCTCCCTGTGTACTTTCCATTTGCTTTCTTGGAATCCTGCTGCATCACAGAAGCTGGAAGTTCTGATTATCCATTGAAGTCAAAATGGAAAGTCTTGACATGCCACCGTGTGGCAGACAGGCTCTTGGTGCTCCAGCTGGGCGTCAGGCCTGAGCCTCTGAGGGGGGAGAGCCGAGTTCAGTACATTGGTCCACCAGAGACCTCCCGGCTCCACGTAATATCAAACGGTGAAAATCTCCCGGAGATCTCCATCTCAACGCTAAGACCCAGCTCCACTCAATGACCAGCAAGCTACAGTGCTGGACACCCTATGCCAAACAACTAGCAAGACAGGAACACAACCGCTCCCATTAGCAGAGAGGCTGCCTAAAATCATAGTTCACAGACACCTCAAAACACACCACCAGACGCGGTCCTGTCCACCAGAAAGACAAGATCCAGCCTCATCCACCAGAACACAGGCACCAGTCCCCTCCACCAGGAAGCCTACACGACCCACTGAAACAACCTTACCCACTGGGGGCAGACACCAAAAACAACGGGAAGTACGAACTGGAAGGCTGCAAAAAGGAGACCTTAAACACAGTAAGTTAAGCAAAATGAGAAGACAGAGGGCTTCCCTGGTGGCGCAGTGGTTGAGAGTCTGCCTACTGATGCAGGGGACACGGGTTCATACCCCATTCCAGGAAGATCCCACATGCCGCGGAGCGGCTAGGCCCGTGAGCCATGGCCCCTGAACCTGCGCGTCCGGAGCCTATGCTCCACAATGGGAGAGGCCACAACAGTGAGAGGCCCGCGTACCGCAAAAAAAAATTTTAAAAAAAGAGAGGACAGAGAAACACACAGCAGATGACAGAGCAAGGTAAAAACCCACCAGACCTAGCAAATGAAGAGGAAATAGGCAGTCTACCTGAAAAAGAATTCAGAATAGTGATAGTAAAGATGATCCAAAATCTTGGAAATAGAATGGAGAAAATACAAGAAACGTTTAACAAGAACCTAGAAGAACTAAAGAGCAAACAAACAGTGATGAACAACACAATAAATGAAACTAAAGACTCTCTAGAAGGGATAAATAGCAGAATAACTGAGGCAGAAGAACAGATAAGTGACCTGGAAGATAAAAGAGTGGAAATAACTACTGCAGAGCAGAATAAAGAAAAAAGAATGAAAAGAATTGAGGACAGTCTCAGAGACCTCTGGGACAACATTAAATGCACCAACATTCGAGTTATAGGGGTTGAAGAAGAAAAAGAGAAAAAGAAAGGGACTGAGAAAATATTTGAAGAGATTATAGTTGAAAACTTCCCTAATATGGCAAAGGAAATAGTCAATCAAGTCCAGGAAGACCAGAGAGTCCCATACAGGATAAATCCAAGGAGAAACATGCCAAGACACATATTAATCAAACTATCAAAAATTAAATACAAAGAAAAAATATTAAAAGTAGTAAGGGAAAAACAACAAAAAAATACATGGGAATCCCTATAAGATTAACAGCTGATCTATCAGCAGAAACTCTGCAAGCCAGAAGGGAGTGGCAGGACATATTTAAAGTGATGAAAGGGGAAAACCGAAAACCAAGATTACTTTACCCAGCAAGGATCTCATTCAGATTTGACAGAGAAATTAAAACCTTTACAGACAAGCAAAAGCTAAGAGAATTCAGCACCACCAAACCAGCTTGACAACAAATGCTAAAAGAACTTCTCTAGGCAGGAAACACAGAAGGAAAAGACCTGAAATAACAAACTGAAAACAATTTAAAAAATGGTAATAGGAACATACATATTGATAATTACTTTAAAGTTAAATGGATTAAATGCTCCAACCAAAAGACATAGACTGGCTGAATGGATACAAAGCAAGACCCATATATATGCTGTCTACAAGAGACTCAGTTCAGACCTAGGGACACATACAGATTGAAGGTGAGGGGATGGAAAAAGATATTCCACGCAAATGGAAATCGAAAGAAAGCCGGAGTAGCAATTCTCATATCAGACAAAATAGACTTTAAAACAAAGACTACTACAAGAAACAAAGAAAGACACTACATAATGATCAAGGGATCAATCCAAGAAGAAGATATAACAATTGTAAATATTTATGCACCCAACATAGGAACACCTCAATACATAAGGCAAATACAAACAGTCCTAAAAGGGGAAATTGACAGTAACACAATCATAGTAGGGGACTTTCACACCCCACCTTCACCAATGGACATATCATGCAAAATGAAAATATATAAGGAAACACAAGCTTTAAATGATACATTCAACAAGATGGACTTAATTGATATTTATAGGATATTCCATCCCAAAACAACAGAATACACTTTCTTCTCAGGTGCTCATGGAACATTCTCCAGGATAGATAACATCTTGGATCACAAATCAAGCCTTGGTAAATTTAAGAAAATTGAAATCATATCAAGTATCATTTCTGACCACAATCCTATGACACTAGATATCAATTACAGGGAAAAATCTGTAAAAAATACAAACACATGGAAGCTAAACAATACACTACTAAATAACCAAGACATCACTGAAGATATCAAAGAGGAAATCAAAAAATACCAAGAAACAAATGACAATTAAAACACAATGACCCAAAACCTATGGGATGCAGCAAAAGTAGTTCTAAGAGGGAAATTTATAGCAATACAATCCTACCTTAAGAAACAAGACACATCTCAAATAAACAACCTAACCTTACACCTAAAGCAATTAGAGAAAGAAAAACAAAAAACTTCCAAAGTTAGCAAAAGGAAAGAAATCATAAAGATCAGATCAGAAATAAATGAAAAAGAAATGAAGGAAATGATAGCAAAGATCAATAAAACTAAAAGCTGGTTCTTTGAGAAGATAAACAAAATTGATAAACCATTAGCCAGACTCATCAAGAAAAAAAGGGAGAAGACTCATATCAGTAGAATTAGAAATGCAAAAGAAGAATTAAAAACTGACACTGCAGAAATACAAAGGATCATGAGAGATTACTACAAGCAACTATATGCCAATAAAATGGACAACCTGGAAGAAATGGACAAATTCTTAGAAAAGCACAACCTTCCAAGACTGAACCAGGAAGAAATAGAAAATATAAACAGAGTAATCACAAGCACTGAAATTGAAACTGTGATTAAAAATCTTCCAACAAAGAAAAGCCCAGGACCAGATGGCTTCACAGGAGAATTCTATCAAACATGTAGAGAAGAGTTAACACCTATCCTTCTCAAACTCTTCCAAAATATAGCAGAGGGAAGAACACTCCCAAACTCATTCTACAAGGCCACCATCACCCTGATACCAAAACCAGACAAAGATGTCACAAAGAAAGAAACCTACAGGCCAATATCACTGATGAACATAGATGCGAAAATCCTCAACAAAATACTAGCAAACAGAATCCAACAGCATATTAAAAGGATCATACACCATGATCAAGTGGGGTTTATTCCAGGAATGCAAGGATTCTTCAATATATGCAAATCATTCAATGTGATACACCATGTTAACAAATTGAAGGAAAAAAACATGATCATCTCAATAGATGCAGAAAAAGCTTTTGACAAAATACAACACCCATTTATGATAAAAAAACCCTCCAGAAAATAGGCATACAGGGATCTTACCTCAATATAATAAAGACCATAAATGACAAACCCACAGCCAACATCGTTCTCAATGGTGAAAAACTGAAGCCATTTCCACTAAGATCAGGAACAATACAAGGTTGCCCACTCTCACCACTATTATTCAACATAGCTTTGGAAGTTTTAGCCACAGCAGAGATGGGAAATAAGTAAAAGGAATCCAAATTGGGAAAGAAGAAGTAAAGCTGTCACTGTTTGCAGATGACGTGATACTATACATAGAGAATTCTAAAGATGCTACCAGAAAACTACTAGAGCTAATCAATGATTTGGGTAGAGTAGCAGGATACAAAATTAATGCACAGAAATCTCTGGCATTCCTATGCACTAATGATGAAAAATCTGAAAGACAAATTAAGGAAGCACTCCCATTTACCACTGCAACAAAATGAATAAAATACCTAGGAATAAGCCTACCTAAGGAGACAAAAGACCTGTATGCAGAAAACTATAAGACACTGATGAAAGAAATTAAAGATGATACAAACAGATGCAGAGATATACCATTTCAACATTGTTAAAATGACTATACTACCCAAAGCAATCTACAGATTCAGTGTAATCCCTATCAAACTACCAATGCATTTTTCTAGAACTAGAACAAAAAATTTCACAATTTGTATGGAAACACAAAAGACCCCAAATAGCTAAAGCAATCTTGAGAAAGATAAACAGAGCTGGAGGAATCAGGCTCCTGGACATCAGACTATACTACAAAGCTACAGTAATCAAGACAGTATGGTACTGGCACAAAAACAGAAATATAGATCAATGGAACAGGATAGAAAGCCCAGAGATAAACCCATGCACATATTGGCACCTTATCTTTGATAAAGGAGGCAAGAATATACAGTGGAGAAAAGACAGCCTCTTGAATAAGTGGTGCTGGGAATATTCGACAGCTACATGTAAAAGAATGAAATTAGAACACTCCCTAACACCATACACAAAAATAAACTCAAAATGGGTTAAAGACTTAAATGTAAGGCCAGACACCATCAAACTCTTAGAGGAAAACATAGGCAGAACACACTATGACATAAATCACAGCAAGATCCTTTTTGACCCACCTCCTAGACAAATGGAAATAAAAACAAAAATAAACAAATGGGACCTAATGAAACTTCAAAGCTTTTGCACAGCAAAGGAAACCATAAACAAGACGAAAAGACAGCCCTCAGAATGGGAGAAAATATTCGCAAATGAAGCAAGTGACAAAAGATTAATCTCCAAAATATACAAGGAGCTCATGCAGCTCAATATCAAAAACACAAACAACCCAATCCAAAAATGGGCAGAAGATCTAAATAGACATTTCTCCAAAGAAGATATACAGATTGCCAACAAACACATGAAAGGATGCTCAACATCACTAATTATTAGAGAAATGCAAATCAAAACTACAATGAGATATCATCTCACACCAGTCAGAATGGCCATCATCAAAAAAATCTACAAACAATAAATGCTGGAGAGGGTGTGGAGAAAAGGGAACCCTCTTGCAACCTTGATGGGAATGTAAATTGATACAGCCACTATGCAGAACAGTATGGAGATTCCTTAAAAAACTAAAAATAGAACTACCATACGACCCAGCAATCCCACTACTGGGCATATACCTTGAGAATACCATAATTCAAAAAGAGTCATGTACCACAATGTTCATTGCAGCTCTATTTACAATAGCCAGGACATGGAAGCAACCTAAGTGTCCATCGAGAGATGAATGGATAAAGAAGATGTGGCACATATATACAATGGAATATTACTCAGCCATAAAAAGAAACGAAACTGAGTTATTTGTAGTGAGGTGGATGGACCTAGAGTCTCTCATACAGAGTGAAGTAAATCAGAAAGAGGAAAACAAATACCATATGCTAACACACATATATGGAATTTAAAAAAATCGTTCTGAAGAACCTAGGGGCAGGACAGGGATAAAGATGCAGACACAGGGAATGGAGTTGAGGACACGGGGAAGGGGAAGAGTAAGCTGGGATGAAGTGAGAGAGTGGCATGGACATATATACACTACCAAATGTAAAATAGATAGATAGTAGGAAGGAGCCACATAGCACAGGGAGATAAGCTGGGTGCTTTGTGTCCACCTAGAGGGATTGGATAGGGAGGGTGGGAGGATGATGCAAGAGGGAGGGGATATTGGGATATATGTATACATATAGCTGATTCACTTTGTTATACAGCAGCAACTAACACAGCATTGTAAAGCAATTATACTACAATAAAGATGTTTAAAAAAATTGATTTCCCATCAAAGTTCTAGACCTATTACTTAGTATGGTGCTTACACCAAGTTTCAACAGGTGAAACGTGCTTTCCCACCAAAAACAAAAATGACTCAGAATAAAGTAATATGATGATGGGGAAAGATCTTGTTTCATTAGATTGTCTATGCCACTCAATTAAGCCTTTAATATTGTAATCAATCTTGTAAGTGCAATATAAGAACAGGTTCACTGGATGTGAGGTTTGAATTCTTATTAACTTTAGTGGCTCTGGCCAAACCCAGTTAATTTCCGCTGTGTGAAGCAAGCCCGTATGCTGACATTTAAAACCATTTCCACAGCTGACCATGGGAAAACATTTATCGTTATTTAATACATGATCATGTAGCAAGAAAGTCAGCCTATATAGATTATACGGACTGAGCTCAACATCCTAGTGAGTCATTACATTAAAAAAATATATAGGATAGCAATGATTTAAAAGATATAGTCAAACCCTCTAAATGGCTATGCATGCTATTACTATTATTGGGAGGTGAGAGAGGAGGCTTTTTCTTTTAGGAGACAGTTCATAAATTCAAAAATAAATGGCATTTACTTTCCTGTCTTTTTATCAGATCCTTAAAATTAACATTAATTAATATTAACCTTTGAAAAGAAATATTACAGTTTAATTCATTACCTATTTATATACAACACTAAACTAGATTTGGGGAAATTATAAAGAGAAGTAAGACTGAATCATCTAACTAACTTGTTTTCATCTAACTTGTTTTCAACAAGTTTACCATATAGTGTAGGACACGCATTCAACTAACTACATACTTCAGTCTGTGACAAGTGGAAAGCCAAACTAGACCATCAAAGTGTATCCAGTCTGGGAGTATAATCTTATTATTATGCCCCAGTGTCAGGTTTCCTGAGACCCTTGAAAAAATTGACAGATGGTAGTTTTCTGGGGATGGGGAGAGCAGCATGGAGAATTGCTTTTCCATAGGTAGAGTTTCAGTTATGCAGGATGAAAAATTCTAGAGATCTGCTGTACGACATCGTGCTTACAGTTCACATACTGTCCTGTACATTTTAAAATTTTTAAAAATCTAATGTGTTTTTTACTACAATAAATTAAAAAAAGAAGAAATTGGCAGAAGTCCTTGCACAGCCTTTATAGTTGAGCCTTTGTGGAGATGGGGAAAAAGCCTGTCATATCCACGTTTTTAAAGGAAATGACTTGATCATTATAAACCTGAGAGCTTAGAGGCAATACCTGATGAGAACAATTTCTCATGCAATCTGTAAGCAATTTAGCAGAATATCATAAGAGATAAGGAAGCAGCTGCATTTGACTCTTTGAATAGCCGTTTTTTTCTACATCGATTTAATTTCCTTCCATGGTTACAGGACAGATTACATAAACAATGAGATGTGCCAGATAAAATCAGTTTTGTATAGAGAAAGATTTGGGGTCCTAGCCTAAACAATATTGTTATCACCAAGTCACAAAAGTGTGACCTTAATCATGCTATTGTTACATGGGTGACCAGTGAATATAAAGTTGCAATTACATCAAAATGAATTGAAGCAGTGGATTAAATATCAAGTTCTAACCCGTGAGGGTCAGTTGTACTGTAGGACCTATAACTTATTGATGAGCTGTACAAATGACTTACAAGTGCCTCATCCAAAATGCAGAAATTACTAAATCAAGGGGAGCTGTTGATACCTTATCCCAGGAAACTCATGACAATACGACGCAAAATGCCCTTGGATATATTTTTTAAATCATTCTAAAAATAGAATAGCATTTTAAAAAAAAAAACCCTTTTTTTAGTTTTATTTTTTATAGTTTTTTTTTATTGAAATATAGCTGATTTACAATGTTGTGTTAGTTTCAGGTGTACAGCAAAGTGATTCAGTTTATATATATATATATATATATATATATATATTCTTTTTCAGATTCTTTTGCCTTATAAGTTATTACTAGAATAGCATTTAATTGACATAAGTATCAACTGGTATATTCTAGCACAAATGAAATTTGGTGATAGATTCATTAAGAAGGCAAGTGCCAATAGGATCTTTGTTTCAATTAAGGCTAGGAAAACAATATTATATATGAATCACGCTGATAGTGGGTTTTTTAAATGGAGCAGAATAGCAGGACAGAGAATTAATCCTACCATTGTTTAAGCCTCATCATTCTTAAGTAATTGTTCAAATTTTTATCAACATACTTTGAAAGGGATATTTTGAAAAACAAGACAATACAAAAAAGAGGAAAACATTACATATACATATGTATAAGATATATATTAATATATAGTTTCACATGTAGTATATAATATATATTAAAATTATACAATATATAAAATATATTGTATAGTGTTCTGTATATAATATGTATTATATATTATATAGTTATATAGTTATAATATGTTTTTTTGAAAGAAGAATTGGGCCAGTGTAATCTAGAAAGCAAAAGTCTGAATAGCCGTCTTGTGGTTCCCTAGAATTGTTCTCAGAATGAGCTGAGACTCACCTCTCCCCAGAGATGACTAAACCAGAAGAAATATTCTGTTACATTTAGTAATTTCATCTGACAGAAAGAGGTCGTCTTTCTTGATTATCAGGATGGAAAATCGTTGGCTCAAGGGAAACCCCCAAAATTAGAGCTCTTCACTATAAAGTAAACCACCAGTAGTTCTGGATGATTTAAATATCCATGGGATCGCTTCCCTCAATGAGCTTTTGTCCTTTTATCCTAGATTTCAGTTCATTTACTCTTCCAAGCTTCACAAACCAATTTATCCAACAGTGGGTCACTGCATGTTCCACACCAGGAGATGTACCTGACGTATCTATCCCAAGTATCAATTTTACCTAAAGAGATCTACCCTAAGTACTCAAAAGTTTGAAGCAGAAACTATAATTGTGTATCAACACCTTGAAAGATTATGGAGTAGAATGCAAAGAATGCAAGGAAATTTTCTTCCTTGTGATGGATGTTTTCCAGCTCCGCCTACCCCAGTAGTCCCCAGATCTGTTTCTCTGATGTAGACGGGATAGGCATAAAGCTGTCTTTTCTGTGGCAAAATTTGAAGGTAATGCCAGGTTTCCTAATAAGTGACATGAAGCCTGTCACCACTTGAGTAGCCCAGAAACACAGGGATGACATATTCTGTTTCACGATCCTCTCCCTTCCCATGATTTTCTTGGCTAGCAATAAATATCAGAGACTTTGAGGTATATCAATGTAGATTGTTTCTTAAATGTCTTTGCATGTGATGGTAATATATGAATTTCCTCTCTCTTCTTTTCCGGGATGGGGGCCTGTAAATTACTTGTAGCCTATAGCCAGAATCAGAGAGTAAACTCTCCGTGATGTTTGGGTCTCAGGTAGTTTTAGATAAGCAGAACAAAAACCCGCAATATCTGAAAACCCCGTAATGTTGCTTTTGTACACCTGTCCTTATGAAGATAACCATCATCAGAAAGCACAGCCTAGGTGACGTTGTTGGGGTGTATAAAGGCTTGGAGGGTGGGGGAGAGAAGCCAGCAAACCATGATCCTTGCCCTCAAGAAATTTACAAAGGAAGCCAAAGACTTTGAAGATGGATTTCACTTATATCTAGCTTAATGAATAATTAACGTTCATCTTATTTGAAAAACTTCACATTTTACCTGTTTTTATTTTAAAAGTATTTAACACTTCCTTGGGACATTGGACTCTATTCATTATTTTCCAGAAATGTCTTCCTCTAAGAATTCAGTAAAACCTTATTAGTTCCGATATCACTGTTACACAATTTTTGACAATTTGACTAAGACCAAGATGAAATTTACCTTTGAATTCTCTGCAAGGAATGGATTTGTTAAGAGAAATAGAGGGAACACCAGTAACTTACTTTAAAAGAATAATTGTTTTCATGGCTTTAGCATATACGGTGGTCTTTAGGCAAAAAGATTTGGCTATAAAATAAGGATCCATGTCATTAGCCAGACTTTATTGGCAGATCATAGTATTAAAAGTAATAAAACTGTATTGCTTTCAATAATTCTGACTTCCATAATTCAGGCTAGCATCCCCCTGTTCCTCCTATCTCCCCAAACTCATTATTCCAATCTAATGAAAAGTACTATCGTATTGTATGTGAACATAAGCATTTGTTAATAGAAGAGGATAAATTCTTATTATCTTATTTTTTTAATTTACAAATTTTAATTTTTATGCTTAGCTGTAACATTGATCACCTGGATGGCAGTCGTGTGTTTATTTTTACAAGAAAAATGATGTATCATTTCCTTTCCTTTTCTGTGATTTTTATACTGCAGGTAATTTTTTAAAATTTAAAACTCAATATTTTCACAAAGCAGGCTAGAAAACTTCCCAGGTTGATAGTGAAGATTTAAGGTGAGAAAAAAATAACCCCCAAATCAGAACATGCCCTCCTTGGGGCATGTTGAAAAATCAGAGCAGTAACTAAATCACCATTCATTCATTCAACAAACACTTAGCCAAGGGCTGTGCTTATTGCTTCAAGGTGTGTAGAGATAAATAAAACTGTCTTCTTGTCTACATTGTGCCGGCAGCCCATAAGTTGAAACAGAGATGAAGACAGTTTTCTCATGCGATAAGTGATGTGTTATTCATCCTTGTAAGCAAAGTACTTTGGGAACACAGAAAGTATACCATTAAATCTGACTAAAAAGTTGGGGAACTAGCAGGTATAACATTGGAGCTCATTCTTAAAAAAATAAAAAGAATTTCTACAAGTAGAGAAAAGGATAACGTTTCAAATCAGTATGAGCAAACGTATGGAGATAGGGAATACATGGATTGCTTAAGAAACACAGAGCAGACGTGTTAGATGTGGAGAGCTGAGGAGGTGGGAGAACAGTATATGGTCTATAAAAAGGTATATTACTAAAAAATATGCCCTTTCTTAGTGATTGGAAACAACAGTTGGAGCTCACAGAAGGATTTGAGAGTCATGTGCAGAGACCTGAAATGTGAAGAAATGGGAATAGATAAGACTATTTGTGAATAACTGAGAGAACTTTTAGGAACACAGGACAGAATCAGCTTCTCCCTGCTGGAGGAGAGAAAGGGAAATTAATTAATTAATTGATTAAAATTTGTAGGTGCATATAAAGAAATTTGAGGGAGTTTATATCTAAGAGCTTCAATTTTCTTTCCGTTATACTGTTGGATGAGCATGGGATGTAGACTAGGAGGATACAAGTTTGAATCCCAGCTCAGGTGCCTGTGAGTGATATAACGTGGGCAGGTCATGTAACCCATGTACATTTCAGTGTTGTCTTAACCTCACTGAGCTCTCGTCTATAAAATGAGGATAACAGTACATAGCTTATATGGGTGGTTGATATTATTAAAGACAAGCTATGTACAATGTATTCCCATGAAAGTGCTCTACAGATGAGAGCTGCGAGGTGACTATCATCTGTGAATAGGAGCTTATCCCCGGGGAGAGAGAAAAAAAATTGGAATGAGGAATGAAAATTGGAAGGGGACATGGAAAACTGTTTTTAGGCAGCATTAAGAATCCTTGTGAAAACATGGCTTTGCATGTACAGTCACACTTAAGAGCTCCAGAGCAGCCAGTAGAGATGATCTGATGGCCTGGGGTTGGGGAAGGTCAAAGCAGGCACTGTGTCATTAAGGGAACAATTGAGAATGTTGATCAGTGCAGATCCCAGGACCTTGGTGGCTGGTACTCCAAGACCTGTACTCCGGCCTCTACACTGGGTTGGCAGAAGGCAGTGTTTTCTCTTCAGGGTCAGCTGCCTGTGATCCTAAGGCTCTTGTCATTATCGAGTAAGAGAGTTGAGTTGCCAAAGTCCCCAAGGTTGTCTGCTCTCCTACCAGCTGAGCTCCAGACGCAGGCTGCTGCTTAGAGAGCCGCCAGACCCTCTGCCCCCTCCTCCCCTCTCACTGACCACCCTTGGCTCACAGCACCTACCCCAGCCTTTCCTCCACTCGAGTTTTAGTTCTTCCCTAGCACACAAGGCAGTGAAAGAGGTTTCTGCCTCCTCTGGGATAAAAAATTGGCATATGAACCAAATAAAAAGGAGCCCAAGTGCATGCTGCTGGTCCCTCATGTCACCAGCATCCTTTCTAGACCTCAGTACAGAATTCACTGCGTGCAGCAGGCAGGACCACACTTCCTCTCCCACACCTGGACATGGGTTATCTCACCAGCCACTAGGATGTTGTCCAGTGTTCTCTTAAATGCTTAGTGAGCGCTGGGGACCCCAAGAGAGAGCTGCCAAGATCTATCTTGATAGTCAACTTAACTTCCCTCGGGGAGATTTGAAAGGCTGGAGAGCATCCTTCATAAGCCAAACGGCAGTAATAAAGAAAATATAGGCTATAGTTTACCCATTATTGACTCCTATTTTAATTAATGGGAGACACACTCCTCTTTTGGGAACTGGGTTGATTCATTCAGTGAGTAATTATTCATGAAGGATATACTAACTCAAGGGGCTAGCTACTATCCAAGATCTTTGAAGATAATGAATATAAGCACCTTAGGAAAACTTCGTCAAATTCAGACGAAACTCTAGGTTTCTGTGAAAATACAACTGCAGAGACTCATTAGGGGTTGGGAAACCCCAGAGCTCTTTCTTCTCTTTCCTCAGACTTGGTTCCCAAAGCCCACTCTTCTGTGAATGCCAACAGAGGGTCACACAGAATTCACCTCTAAGCACCTTGCTTCCTGTACATTCCGTTCAGTCATTTGCGGTCACCTGAGGATGTATAGATTGTTCCAGATCATACAGCATCTTCACTCCCCACGTGTGGTCCTTCCCTACATGGCAGGAGCCATGCTGAAGTGCATCCCATCTTTGCCTCCCCCAGGGTAGGAAACACCATGTCTCCTGATTGGGTCTCAGGCTGGGGATTCTCCCACATGCCATAAATGTACATCAGCCCTTTCTGGAATGTTCTTTAATCACCTGGTACCATGCCAGCCAGACGAGCACTCCCTCTACAACTGCCATTCATTCCTACCTGGTTTGTATGCCGCTCGATCCAATATGGTGAGCAACTCACCCCTCATTAAAAACAAACACAACGATTTGCAAATATTTTTTTCCCAGTTGGTAGGTTGCCTTTCCATTTGGTTGATGGTTTCCTTTGCTGTTCAGAGGCTTTTTAGTTTGAAGTAATCTCACTTGTTTATTTTACTTTTGCCTTTGGTGTCAGTTTCAAGAAATTATCACCAAGACCAATGTCACATGGCTTACTGCCTATGTTTCCTTCTAGGCGCTTTACAGTTGCAAATCGTATATCTGGTAATGAAATAAAATGTATATTTTAAGGTAGGACAAGAACATTTAAACATAAGATTCTTCTCTGTCTGTCTGGGCTTCCTCCTTCCCTCCCTAATGTGCAGTGTGCATCTGCCTTACACATTAAACAGATCTCCTCAAAGGGAGAAATGTTTCTCAATCAAAAATAACCACAACGAGCTACCAATTATAAGATAAATAAGTCATAGGGAATACAGTCAATAATATTATAATAATTATATATGGTGCACAATCTATAAAAGTATTGTATCACCCTGTTGTGCACCTGAAACTAATATTGTTAAGTCAGCTATACATCAATTAAAAATTAAATTTTTAAAAACACACCAACATCTCTTTTTCCTTTCTTTAGCTCTAACTACACCTTCCTTCTATTTCCTCCTCTAATCAGTATTTTTCCCATTTCTGGGTTCCATGTATATTTTCCCCTTTATACTTCATCTCTACCCTTTGTACCTCTCCCAGGTTTTAGTTAGCTCTTGGGAGTTACTTTTGGTTTATTTTCTGCTTAGTTGGAAGAACACAAGACCATTAGGTGGCAAACTCAAAATTAGGACCACGTGTGCCGCAGCACTTCATTTCTATATTTTTCTCATTCTTTAAAAATCCTTTGCTGCATAGTGAAATGATGTTCAGTGTGGGACAGCCCAGTGAATCCTTGCCAGCAAAAACACGGTCCAGATTGTAACAGCACAGACTTGGGGGTCTGGAGAAAATGTTCAAGGCAGAGTCTAAACTTGTATCTTCTTACTCTGGATCCTATATTTCCTTGGACATCCATGTATAGAAACTGAAAAAAATAACTGATTTCCTTTTATTTCATGAGCGGAAGTAATTCCAAATCGTTTCTTAGGGATGTTGAACTGAGAAGTGTTCCGTGGATTTCCATGAGGAGAATCTTCTGGCAGGGTTTATGTCCCAGCCAAAGGCACCCACATTCATGGGTGATGCCTTTTTGCATGTTACTAGCATCCGCTCTCCCAGAGCAGAGGGATGCCTTTGTGGAAGGGCTGCAGTGGTGTGTGATTTTAAAGGAAGGGTTGCTCCTGGCTGCAACTCAGAGTTAGCCTACACACTTGCTCACGATCTAAAGCTTTTGCATTCCGTTCTACACGGTTCCAGAAGGGACTCTTGCTTCTGTGTACCAAGTGTCCTCGGGCTCAGCCGGCTCCAAGGGAGGAAAGTACATCTCAGATTCATGAGCACTACAGAATGTAGAGATGTGGCTTCCCTACAAGTGGGGATTCCAGCCCCGCCGCTGGGCATGGCTCAGGGCATTTTCCAGGGCACACAGTGCTGGTTCCTCTGTGCTCAGCTCTGGGGAATGAGGAGAATTGAGAAGGTGCTATGGTGTTAGAATTGAGGTCAGGGTTATCACGAGGTTAGCGTGTAAAGGGGGCAGTTACCCGTACTCTAAGTGTCCCTGCTGGGAGCTCTGCATTTGCATGTGACTGGGGACACGCTTGCCATCGTCAGCCAGAACATTCTTTTCTGTAACTCCAGGATCACCGAACCTGGCAGGAAGGGATAGTTAGAGATTTTTCTACAGCCTTCCTGAGCTTATGTGAGAATTAAGCCTTACAAATCTTACAAGAATTGATGAACATGATGATATATATAAAAAATGCAACACAAACCTTCAGATTCACGGCCTAGCCATCTCCACTGAAAAGCCCTTATGGTTCAAGATTTTTAAAAATTACCATTTGCCGGTCTTACCTACACTCAGACAGACTCCAATATTCGAACAGCTTGCAAATTCTGTACAAACAGATGCTGTTATTCCCGCATCCATCAAAATAGTGGAGTTGTTGAGGTCTTCTTTTTGTGGAAGAAGGGGAGGTATGTACATTATTATTCTCGTATGGGAATAATTAACCAAGCAAAAGTGGCATCCCACAGTTAATTTAGCTGTTCTTTTGTTTTCCAGGTATCTGAATTACGTGAATATATTCTTTTAATAAGCTGATCTGTTTTTTCCCTTCTCACTGAGGTGCAAAGTAATCTAGAGGGTCAAGGTTTCCAGTCTTTTTCTCGTGCATTAAAATGATCTGTCATTTCTATTGTGGCTACACCCAAAAGTCAATTTTTGGTCTCGTTAAAGTGCCTATAGAATAATTCAGTCGTGGTGAGGATGAAATTCTTCTCAAAGTGTAAGTGCTCCCCTTGCTGGTATACTGCAGCAATGACATTCATCTTTGAAAACTCAATCCTGATTCAGAGCAGGGTTTTTTTGTTTGTTTTGGAGGGTGAGTTGTTTTTTTTTCTCTTTTGTGGTACTTCTTTATCTTTATGGTGTTGAACTTCACAGTAAATTGAGGCTTAATCTAGTGAAACTGGATAAATTACTGTACTCATCATATATTGTAAACCAGGCATGTAGAATTCAGTAGAACAAGAATTTTTTAAAATGCTTCCCTAGAAAGTAGAGAAATATTTCGAATGATTTTTAGTGTTAAAGTTTTTTAAAATAATAGAATATTTTAATTTTTTAAATTAATGTGCAATTTATATGCAATAAAACGCACAGATAATTTGTTTGTTTGATCCAATGAGTTTTGACTCAATCCAAACATTGTTTGATCCAATGATTTTGACTCAATCCAAACATTGTTTGATCCAATGAGTTTTGAAAATTGTATATGCCCTGTATAATGGCCACGCAAAATATGACATTGAATCTCATACCCTAAATATTTCCCTCATGGCCCTTTCCAGTCAATTCCAGTTCAAGAGCCCACCATTTCCCTCCCACCCCCTCACCTCCTCTCTACTGCCCAAGCAACAACTTTCTTATTTCTATCACCATAGGTTAGTTCAGTCTATTCTTGGTCTTCAAATGAATGGAATTGCACAACATAAACATTGTAAATGCTCTATTCACTTACCATGGTATTTTTGAGATTGTTGCATGTATCTGTAGTTCATTCCTTTTTTATTGTTGAGTAATATTCCATTGTATGACTAAACTACAAGTTATTTATTCTATTTTTGACATTTGAGTTGTTTCTAGTTTGGGACTCTTGTGAAAAAGACTGCTCTGAAAATTCCTGTACAAGTCTGTGAATAACTTGTTTCATTCCCATTGGATATAGACCAAGAAATGGGATTGCTAGATCATAAGGTAAATGTTTAGCTTTGTAAGAAACTGCCCCACACTTCACCAGCAATGTTCAAAGTTCCAGCTGCTCCTTACCCTCACCAACAGTGGGTAGGAAATGGTATCTCTCGTGGCTTGCATTTGCAGATCTCTGATGGCTATTAATCTGCACCATCTTTTTGTTTTTTTGCGGTACGTGGGCCTCTCACTGTTGTGGCCTCTCCCGTTGCGGAGCACAGGCACCAGACGCGCAGGCTCAGCGGCCATGGCTCACGGGCTTAGTTGCTCTGCGGCATGTGGGATCTTCCTGGACCAGGGCACGAACCCGTGTCCCCTGCATCGGCAGGCGGACTCTCAACCACTGCGCCACCAGGGAAGCCCCTGCACCATCTTTTTATGCACTATTACCCATTTGTATATCTTCCTTGGTGAGATGTCTATTCAAGTTTTTTCTCAGTTTGACCAGATCACTTGTCTACTGTTGATGGTAGGAGCTCTTCCTATATTCCGGGAAGTCCTTTGTCAGATACACGTATGGTAAATATTTTCCCAGTTTGTGATTTGTCCGTTCACTTTATTTAAAGTGCCTTTTGATGAGTTGAAATTTTTTAATTTGATAAAGAACAATAAATTACTTTTCTCCTTCATGGTTAATGCTTTTTAGTGTCCTAAGAAATCTTTGCTTACCCTGAGGTTGTGAAAAGATTCTGCTATTACTCAAAAAAGTAGTGGTAGCAACTTTTAAAATTGAGAATAATAATAAGGACAGTTTGCAGGCAGATAAGGAGGCGTGTTTCTAATGACTGAAACACAGGGCTCTCTCTGCACTTTTATAAATTTGTGATTATTTGTTAAATTTCAAGTGTCTCCTTGATTTATCCTCCTTTTCTCTGAGAAATAGAAAGTAAATCTGGGTGTTTTGAGAATTGTCAGGATTGAAGTACGAGGAAAGAAAGCTCAGTGTGAGGTTTGAATGTCCTGTGTATGATAATGACTTTAGATAATGATCTTTATAGTACAAGTGATTTTATAGCATTATTCACTGTCCTTGAGCAATGACTTCAGCTCTAGGGAGCCCAACCAGGCTATTTCTCTTCTTTATCCTCATCTCTGCAGTAAGAGTATGATTGCAAATCATCAGACTTTCCTAAAAATATCATTTGTTGCATACATTGATTAAAATATACCAAATTTGTAACATCTTCAATATATGAGCAATATATTATTCTCATCACCTTTACTAAGGTGAGGCTTTAATTATCTAGAGCTAAGGAAAGCTCTGATAATATTTATCCCTTTGATTAATATATATTGACCCATACTGTGTGCCGTGGTGAAGAAACAGACCAGGTTCCCACTTCTAGGGGCTTCCCATCTAAATGAGGAGAGTTAGCCAAGTAAACAAAGGTACTCTTTAGTTTTTGTTAGATGCTCTGCAAGATATTACAGGGCATCAAGAACGACAGTAACAGGGAGGACGTCATGTAGGAAGGCCTGCCTGAGCAGGTGACAAATAACCAGAGACTTGGGTTGACAGGAACCCAGCCAAGTGGGGGAACAGCAGTCTTGCAAGAGAAGCAGCACAGGTGACAGCCTTAGGCAGGTAAGAGCTGTGTGATCCAGGTGAGGGTAGGGGGCAGTGAGCAGGGGAGAGAGACAGGGTAAGGTGGCAGCAAGGTCATCGAAGAACCTCACTGACCGTCATTAGGAGTTAAGTTGATGAAGACTGTCCTACCTTATATGCAGAGCCCACATTCATCACAAAATGAGCACGGAGTGTTCATAGATGGAATAAGGGATATTAATTAATGCTACTTTTGTTTAGAATCCCTGAAGAGTAGCTTATATATATAAGCAGTGACTGATGACATGTGGCCTGGGATGAACACTTGCTGGTGTTCGTTGAACAGAATTCTCAAGACAAGAGATCCATGGACACGTGGAGCAGAGAGGGGGATGCTGACCTAGGGGATCTGGATTTAGAACCCACGTCAGGGCCACTAGGTGCTGTGCACAGACACAGTGAACAAGTAGGGAGAAGGCCAGCAGTCCCAGTACTAGGTTGAGGCAAAGTTTTGAAATAATGTCCAGAAGTTAGGATGAGACCATATGAGGGACAGCACATCTCACGTGCACGAACCAGTTATAGATCATTCTCGAGCAGGAAATGTGGACTGAACAGAGAGAAACTGGAAGCAAGAAATTCCACTAAAAAGAGTTTCAAAGAATTCATGTAAATTGCGCAGAGTGGTAAAGGGAAGGAAGAAGAAACCAAGAATTCTTGTGCAGAGACCTCTATCAATTGTCAGGTTTGCTATGGGGTATCGGAGCCCCTATGGGACTCTCTCTGTGATTTGAAGTTATTTCCAGCCTCTAGGAAGTATAGCCAAAATATGCCAACATATATCCTTCCCCACAGAGTCTTCTAGAGAGGCAGGGCTGTGGCTGGAAGCTACCAGCACGGCTCTGGGCAGGCAGATGAATGAGCTGGGTGTAGGGTCAAGCCCAGCATCCTCTCCCTGCCTCTGTGCCCCAACACCAGTCGGGCAGCGTTACCCTCTCCGCTTCTCAGATAAGCATTCCCCTCACCCTCTCCCAAGGGTGCACAGTGCCTGCACAGGCAAACATACAACTCCTTCTCTGGTGGTTGTTGAAACTTGGAAAAATAAAAGGTAATGTTCTCTCACACTGAGGAGACTGGAACCCTTAGAAAGAAAGGTGTCAGATTGACCAAACCTGGGACAGATGTGGAAGGTCGACTGTACTATGCCTTTTTATATAACAGACTTGAGCATCCTCGGATTTTGGTATCCCTGGGGGCCCTGGAACCAATCCCCCCTCGGGTACCGAGGGATGACCGTACCAGGATGGTGAGCTTGCCCAAGAGCCGTAATGTAACAGTTACAAAAGTGCTTTAGCAGGAAAGTAAGGAATTTTAATACCTCTTTTGTTGTTATTGAGCTTGAGGGTCAAGTTGGATATCTGAAAACGACAATAAATAAAACCTAGGTTTGGGGGAGAAGCTCAGATGGAAATAGATTTTCAGGAACAATTAGCTTCATAGATTGGAGACAAAAGGCTTGATGTAAAAACTTGATGGAGAGATAAACAAGTAAGGGGTGAAGGAAACAGTCCTTGGTGACATGCACAGTGGGGATTGATAAAGAAATAAACCAAAAAATGGAAAAGAATGATGACAACTGGAAAATCAGGGCTTCCCTGGTGGCGCGGTGGTTGGGAATCTGCCTGCCAATGCAGGGGACACGGGTCAAGCCCTGGCCCGGGAAGATCCCGCATGCCGTGGAGCAACTAAGCCCATGAGCCACAACTACTAAGCCCATGTGCCACAACGACTGAGCCCGTGCGCCTAGAGCCCGTGCTCCGCAACAAGAGAAGCCACCGCAATGAGAAGCCCATGTGCTACAGTGGAGAGTAGCCCCGCTTGCCTCAGCTAGAAAAAGCCCGTGCACAGCAACAAAGACCCAGTGCAGCCAAAAATGAATAAATTAAATAAATAAAAATTTTTTAACTATTAAAAATAACTGGAAAAGCAAATAAGAGTACGGCAGAAATAAAGATTTAAAACAGGAGAAGATCCCCTCTGGTCTTTATAATGTGTATGCAGAAAATAGTTTTCAATCAATCACTGTTCAATTTAGTTTTTGGGTTTTTTTTAGGAAATGAACTGTATTTCTTACATAAATCCTCTAGTTCTTGTTTCACTGCTTTTGAAATCTAGAAGTAAATCTATAGATAAGCTCAGTCGTTTTGTAATAGAATTGTCTGAGGGCTCTTTTACAACACTAAATATATTTTTGTTGAGCTGGTTGCAAAAACATTAGTTTCAACAGATCTGTGATTCTTTAAAAGGTTTTCCATTCATTGTATTAGATATTTTTTCATACCTCCTAAGGCTAAATTTGGCTGGTTGATATCACTATGGAATTGGAACATGGGAGTGTAGAACTAATCTCCCCATTTGACTTTTAAATTAGTTTTGTGTGTGTGTTAACTAAAATTGAAATGTTTCGATTATGAATAATGCTAAGATGAATGGGTACACTCCATTGACTTTAATGAAGTATACATGTTCTTGCAGACTTGTGAATGATGGCATGGTAACACAGTTCTCGAATCCTAGTGTTTAATATTTGCTGCACTTACATATTTTATTTATGATACTACTTACCACAATCACAGCTTTTTACTTCCATGAACGCAATTGAACTTAAAATTTTTGTTTCATCAACTTTTCCAAGGGATTCATATTACCAAGGGCGTCCTTTTTTTTTTAATTACCAAGGGTGTGCTAATAATTGAACCAATTTATTAAATTTAAATTAGCTAACATTTACTACATGATTATTGAAGGCCCTGTACCAAGAGATTAATTTTCAAGGAATAAACAAGTCACCTAAATAATTGAAACTTTAAAATGAGGGACTTCCCCGTTGGTCCAGTGGTTAGGACTCTGCGCTTCTACTGCAGGGGGCATGGGTTCGATCCCTTGTTGGGAACTAAGATCCTGCATGCCTCGTGGCCAAAAAAATAAATTAATAAAATAAATTAAAAATAAAATAAATTTAAAAAATGAAATTTTTAGTCTTCAGTGATCATAACAAAATGTACATAATAAGTTAAATATCAGACAACACTTGCTGCTAATATATGCAAAAGAGAGGAACAACTAAGGAAATTCTGAATAATGAAGTTAATTGCATGGTTCCTTGAATAAGGGTCTTTGCTAATTTTTTTTAAACCAAGGAATCCTTACTTGAGTTAAATCTTTAGTGGCTGTTAGAAGAGCAAAATATGCTCAGATACTTATAAGTGCATTTAAATTTCATGTCATATATCCAGGGCTTCAAGCTCGAGCTATGGTTTTCTTGTTTGAATACTTTGCTAATTTATTCATGCCAAACAAGAAATCAAATTATAAAAATATATTTAAATCAACAACTGTTCACTCACTATTAGAAGGGTAAACACCTTAATAATTTATGAATGTACTAATGTTGTGTGTGAAAATGCTTTGAGATGAACAGTGGATTCAGCATGTGTAACATTCTCTGAAAATGAGCTATTGCACAGACTTGGCAATTATTATATGCTGCACAGGTTCATGAAATGAGAAATTATGAACACCATTTTACTTGTTGTTACTAGATACTTCACGTGTGTCTTACAAGTCCTTACTAGTTGAATCATACGGTGCTGTTTCACAAACAGCAGCGATTAAATGGCCGTGCCCAAGCGGGTACACTAAATGAAAGAGTTCGATCTAGAAGCCAGGACTCCCCTGTCCTAGCTTGATGGAGGTGTATTACAGGGGTAACATCTTACATATTACAAGGGTGACCTACATCTTGCACGCTGCAGTTTCCATGGGCACATGATCTAGTTTAATATCCAGTTCATAATTTGCAGTTCTTTGACAGATAGTCACGAGCTACAGTTTTCAGCCCCATATCCAAAACTATTGAGGGTAAAATTTACCTATATCATTGCACCTTTTTGTTTTATTTTGGGTTCTCAACTTGGAAAATATATGCCCTGGACTAGGGTTCTAAGTCTGTTATTACATCCTGTCTGTGTGATCTGGGGAAACTTGCTTTACCTTCCTGAGTTTCCAGCTTTTGTTTTTTGTTTGTTCGCTTGTTGTTTCCATTTCCATGCCAAAGAGCTCTGCAAAGGGTAAAAAACTATGTAAGTTACAAATATGAATTTATAAATATATTTGTTGGTTTGAGGGCTTGGGTGCCTACTGGAGGCATCACAGTCTGGGCAGGTGTGCCTGCTTCCACCAGAAACCTGTAGAAAGGCATGAGCCAAGGCACAGCCGGAAACACGTGGGTCTGTGCACCAAGAGAGGAACACCTCTCCTTTTTACAATTTTGTTCTTCTAAAGGACAAAGGCAAGAGTGGCCTTGCCAGTAGAATGCAAGCAATCTAAACTTAAAAGTTAGTGTGCAGTAAATTGTCAGGAAATGCCAGCTGCTAACACCTGCCAGCCTTGTGGGAATTTGGACCTCTCCTGATGAGGCGGAGTTGGGAGCAGAAATCTTGAGTCTGGCTGGTCACCTGGCAACACAAAGAGACCTTCTGGATCCTTACTGGACAAGTCTGTTTGTCTCCCTAAGACTGAAAGTTTGGAAGCATTTAAATAAGAGAAATAGAATCAATAGACAGTGATTTCAGTCACTCAAGTGCAAATGCACCCTAAGCTTTCTTCTTTGTCTTTCCGCTTAAAGGCTCTCCCTTGTTGGTTTGCACCCTCCGCTGTACTGTCTCTCCTCTTCTCCCCTGGATGCCTGTTCTCATCTTATGGCTGAATTTCCTAATTCTGGCCGCCTCCAATCCGCTAACCCCTGGCTCTTCCCTCTTAGATGGAGTGTCACACAGAGCTGCCTTGCCGTATTAGTCCTCTGCCTGAGAACGGCTCTGAGAGTTTTCGCAATCTGGCGCTGGCTTTCCAAGTCTACCTGGGTTCCATCCTCTCCCTTCTGCTCATACCAGGCTTCTCATGAACCTGCATTCTTGACCCTCTGAACCTTTTAAGCGTGTCTGTGCTACACCAGTAAAGCACTCTCTGCCCTGTGTGTTCTCTGAGATAAGACACAAGTCCTACCACTTTGGTGGTGGGTTCCCATGCAGCTTTCCTGATGACTGCAGTATACAATGGCCTCTCATTTATCCATGCTCATGCCACATTAGTTATTAAATGATGTATGGTTTGGAATTTAATTGCCCGACAATTGTTCAGCTTCCTGTCTTCCTGGATGAGTCAAAAGAATGTACCATGAACTTTTGTTGTGTCATTCCCTGCCCCTACCACATCAGATGCCTGAAAACCACCTGTTTCTGGATTAATCGGTGACCATGAATGAATACATGTAGGTGAAAGATGGGCAATGTTTAGGTCTATTTCATTTTTCCCACCATCAACCTTCCTCCTTTGGCTTTGAGACTGATTCTGTTTCCTGTTCCCTCCCTCAGGTGTTACAAGCCTTTGGACTCTGGAATCTGATAGAATGGGGCTCAAGCCCCAGCCCGTTGTAGGACCTTGGGCAGGTTGTTTCACCTCTCTAAGCCTCAGTTTCTCTATAAAATAATGATGTATTAAGAGTTGTAGGCAGTTTATTTTGGAGCAGGGGAAATGTTTTGTTTTGTTTCATGGATGTTTTGACCATTCTAAATTCTTGTAGGGAAGTGTTTAAAGATATATATGTAAAACATGTTTCTAAGAGTGTCACTTGGGTACCACATTGAGAACAGGGCTATTTCAGTGAACGATGTGCTCTAGATGAGGAATTACATTTCCTGTCTTCAGGTAATAGGTGTGGGTTTGGGGTACACACCTGAGGCTGTGGGATCCCAAACCCCACACTTCTCCCGTTCCACGTGCCCTGTCTCTGTGCCTGCGGAACATAAGAGAATGTCTGTCTTGAATGACACTTACAATGACTGCAAGTCGTGTCCCATTCATACACGTTCAATAACTGACATTAGTCAACTGCACAAGGAGAGAGGGACTTCTTTCTCCATATGCCGCTAAAACAATAGTAGTCTGAAAGGGGACAGATGAAATGAGAAAAAACATTATAGACCATGAGAGGTGACATCACTGAAATCCCTGGGCTAAAAGCCAAGGATACAAGGTCCTGCTTTCAGCTGTCAAGTATCATTTTGTGATCATAGATAAATTTACTTCATATGAAAAGAAAGTAAGTAATGTATGTTCAGACATGTTATAGATGAAATTAATTACCGAGTATGATATAATTAGGTGTAAGTAAAGACGCTAGCGGCCATAGAAATATCTGCAACATCTAAGACGTATAAGCCTGCACAGAAATCTAAGGTTAAAGGGTGATATAAACGAAAACAATAAAAGTATTACCTTGTTACTTTTTCTGGTTTAATGCAGAGCCTAAGCTTTCAGGTTTCACCTTGAAGCCTTCTGGTGCTAAGTGTGTATTTCTGAAGCAACCCAAAGTAAGTTACCGTGGATTTGATTCTACCAAAGGCAAAAAGAAAGGAAGAGGAAAACATAAGAGAGATGAGAAAATACTTTTTCACAATTCAATAATGTGAAAGAACTTCAGAAGTTGCTTTCGGAAAATATGTTTCTAAAAGTATTTGATGGTACCCTTTGCAAAAGAGCCACAGAATAATAAAAGCTTATTTAATTTAATTTTCTACTTCATTACTCCCCAAAGTATGGGACCAAGTGAAGGAATGCCCTCACAGATTGCATGCCACATGTCAGAAATTTATTACCATGCTCAGTGGCGTTATTTCACCCATTTTTCTCTAATACTTTCATTCTAAACTGAAGGAAGGGAATTACATTAAAACCTAGATCTTAGTCTGATGATGACTTGGCAACCTCCATTAATCCAAAGATCTGTGCTCCTTTTGTTACTCAAGGATCCTGAACAACAAATTCAAATTACCCAGCGTTCATTAAGCAATAATGCATGAGAAGCGCCGTGCTGGAGTCTGTGGGCAAAGAAAAAGATGAACCCATCTCAGAAGGGTTTAAATGAACTAACATCCTAGGAGTTAATTCTAGACCCTGTTCACAGACGACTGAGGCCATCGATTCAAGGAATGGCCTCCTGGGACCACAAGCTAAACCACTGTAAGTTTCTCCACAACATGGAGTGCAGTCCAGGCCAGCGGGTAGATAAAATGGTCTCTTAGATCCTTTTCAGCATTAAAGTCTTAAGATTTCATAACTGGATCAGAGTTACACACCCACACAAGTTGCAGCAGAATGTTAAGTAGAACCCAACAGAGCGTTCTTTCTTCTCCTGGTGTTTAGAGCAAAAACCTATCTCAAATGTAGGAGTATGTTTCTCTACGTGTGAGAGAGGAGCACAGGAAGGGAGGGAGAGAATGCTTGCAAGTGATTCCCTGGGTTTCCAATCTGGAGTTTCAGTATTTTTGACAAAGGGAAAAAGAAAACAAAACAAAAAAGCCCAGAGCCTGCCATAACCCTGTGTCTCAAGATTGAAGAGCCATTGAAGATTGACTCTTCATGGTGGCACGAGAGATACGGTTAGAAGTACCGATGTTATGGATTCCTTCCTGCAAGTTCAGCACCACGCTGGGTGCTAAAGAAGTAAGAGAGGAAGGAAGGAAGGGAGGGAAGGAAATAGATACAGGAGAACAGGTCTGGCAGGGTGGGGAAAGGGGGGCCATGGAATGAAGGCATGGCCCCTGGCCAAGCAAGGAGCTTGTTTCACAGATGCTTTTTTTGCAATTAATTTTCACTTTTTGCAATTCAGTGTTTTCCATCTAAAGAAACTTCTGCTCAAAACACACCTTTTCAAAGCCAAAGTGTTTATTAAGTCGTGGAGAATCACAAATCGCGCAAAGAACTAATGATTGGTCTTAATATAGCATGTTTAAGAGGGACAAGTATAAGTGGGGAGAAGGATACTTTTGGAATTTCTCCCTGTTATCCTCCAATTTCCGACTGATTGATTGTTGTTGCAACTACTTAAAAGGACCGCGTGACCATTCCAAATTCTTTCTCTAGTTAGGTCAGTCTCTGAAATAACCTCCTCTGCTTTGAAATTTCATCCCCCAAGCCCCATCTTCCACATCACTCCTTGTCAGTGCAGGACCTGGCTTTATGTTTCAGAGAAGTTCACAGAAGCTACCCGCTGAGAACTGTCTCAAATACCTACGCCAAATCCATCAGCCAGTTTGCTTTTGTTCCCATCCGCTTCTCCTCCTGCTACAGTGGAGGAAGTGGACCCACCTGCCATCCAGGTGAGCTCCACCTGTACTCTGGGTCCCCTCTATTCTGTCCTCCTGTAAACCTCCCTGAACGGGTGACTCCCTTTTTCTCCTGGATCTTCAGCCTTTTCCTCTCTGTGGCTGCCCAGTATCAGTATTCACAATGCTCTAGGTTCTCCTTTAAAAAGAAAAATAAAAGAAAGTTTTTCCTGAAGCCTGTATCCTCTTCCAGCTACAGCTCTTTCTGCATCTCAAAACAGTGATCTGCATCTTTCCCCACGCCTCTGTCCACACCAGTCTGGCTTCTGCCCTAGCCACTCTACTGGCTTGCTCCGGCTAATGACCTCTGAGTTGTGAAATTCAAAGGACACTGGGGTCCATCAGACTTGACCTGTCTTCACCTTATTACTTTCTCCTTGAAAAATGGCTTTTCCTCCTTCCTCTCTGTTCCTCTTCCATCCCTTTGAGAGGCTATTTTCTTCCATCTGAATTTCACACACTAGACTCTTCTTAGCTTGGCCCTGGGTCCACTTGGCCTTTTAATCTACAGTCTTTCCCTCGTGATTTCATCCACTCCTGTAAACCAGGCTCTCTCCTCCACTTGTCTTCAGAATCTCAGAGCCATCTAACCGTCTGCCTAGCAGGGTGCCATTGTTCCATCCACCTCAAACCTGTCCCTCCTCCAGCATCCCCCGTCTCAGTAGTCTCAGTAAGTGTCACCTAATTGCTCCTGCTGGAAACGTGGGACTTGACACTTTGCCTCTTCTTTAGCTCTCATATTCAATTATCATGTGGTATCACTTTTACCTCCAGAATATATATTGTACTGTCTCTTTCTGTGCTTCTCCACTGGCCGCCTCACTGGCTATGGAAACAGCCCCCTAACTGCCCCCCGCAACGTCCACTCGGGCTCCTCTCTATCCCATTGTCCCTATCACAGCCAGAATGAATTTTACCAAATGCAGAGCTGAGTGTGTTGCTCCATAGCGTTAAATGCTTCAGAGGCTTCCCACTGTCCTTAGAAGAAAATGCAAAGTCCTTTACGTGATCTTATGCAATCCTCCCTTTCCCTTCCGACCTCTTTCTCCCTACTTCCTGTTACCCTCCTCTGACCCATCCCTCTGTTGTACTGAGCTTCTCTCAGCCGCTTCATCGCAAAAGCTCCTTCCTGGCCATGTGCTGTTCTTAATCCCTGAAATTCTCTCCCCACCTCCACCCAAGAATCCCTCCCCACCTCCACGCTTTGCCTTGGGCTTCAGATGAAATCCCGCTTCCTCCAGGAAGTTCTCTCATCTCCCCAAGTCCTCTTGACTAGATTTGCTCTCCCTGCTCTTTCCTATTTCCTCTACGCCATTATGTCAGCTACCACAATTGTAATTATGTAATTATCTGGATAATTTTGTGACGTATCTTCCCCACCAGACTGTATTCATCCCTGAACCTCCATCAGCTAGCATATATTCTAATACATAGAAGGTCTCAAAAATGTTTGTTGAATGAATGAATGAGGTACCTTCTTTTTTTCTTGCTCTCTTCTAAAATCTACTTCCCAGCCACTCAAAATTTACCTTAGGCAGGTTTCCCGTCTTGTTAGGAAAAATCTGAATAAAATGTAGAAAAACTTTTGATTCTATTTTGATTCTAGTCTTAACCCATCCTCTTTGAGTCTGTATGCTCTCTGCTTTTTTCCTTTTTTTTTCTTACGTTATTTTTATTGTAGTCCATGATGAATTTTTAAAAATTTTTATTGGAGTATAGTTGATTTACAATGTTGTGTTAGTTTCTGCTATACAGCAAAGTGAATCAGTTATATATATACATATATCCACTCTTTTTTTTTTTTTTGTGGTACGCGGGCCTCTCACTGTTGTGGCCTCTCCCGTTGCGGAGCTCCGGATGCATAGGCTCAGCGGCCATGGCTCACGGCCATGGCTCATCATAACTTTGCAGTAATGATGGATTTTTTCACATGACCTCAGCTTTTTGTATTTAATAGTTTGTATGTACAGCAACATGATCAGAAGTACAGCCAATCATCATAGAACAAAGCAAAGCAAACTGGCCTACATGGAAATAGAATCTGAACTGTGGCTTCCGGAATACTTTGTTTCGAGCAAATCAGCTAACCACAAAAACATGTAGACATAATTGTTAGGAGGAAGCCAAAGAATCATTCATTCATTCATTTGTTCATCTAGCCATATTTATGGAACTATAAGGCGGAAATTGTGTATTTAATAAATTAAAAATTTATATAAGTAGTTTTCTTTTGTAAATTAGCACCCTATTGGGGGCAAATCAAGTATGGAATCAATGTATGATTAAATCAAAGGAATAGTCAGCTATTGAGGAGTGTCCAAGAAGAGCAGTTTGAATCCACCAAGGTTTCGTCACCTCTCAAAGGCAAGGTCAGACTTAGATGAAAGAGCTTCTTTTTGAGAGACACGTACATTCACAAACATATTTCCCCCGCCTTTTCTCCAATGCCCAAGCTATTCTTTAACAAGAAGGAGCCGTTTTCTGACATGCTTGAAGGGACTACTTAAGCCCAGAGGTAACATATCATCAACAATTCACATTTTGGTGCAAGAGACTAAAGTCAGAGTTTCTCCACCGAGAAGACTTTGATACCAGAATGGGGGGTGTACACATTGGACCTGGAATTTGAATAAGAGGTTGAGGTGAGCTCCATGGAATAAATGGACACACACACACACACACACACACACACACACACAACACAGAGTAAGGCCTGGAGTGTTGAAAACATACCATGCCTTCTTGCCTACTTTGAGGCCAGGCTTGGTATTGTCATGATAAGTTTACCAACTCAGGAGTCCTGCTGTTTCACCAGAGTCCTGTTTACCAGCACTGAAGCTACTCAGACACCTTGGCCTTGCTAGTCTGCCTTGCTCCAGACCAATGAGATCAGACTGTTCCATGCACTTTTTAGGTGACAGTTTGAGCCGAAGTAACTTCTAAAATTGCAGCAATCCCAGGAAGGCTTAGAAGCTATCATATAAATCATTTGAATCTGGAAAGGGGATGGGGATGACAAATTTTAGTCCAAAAGATTTGCAACAGGGGATGGGAAAGAGTTTTTAGAAACAATTGTTACAGCTATATATGTGACACACTAGAATGCTATGAGGATAAAGAACTGGGCATATCTCAGCCGTACCTGAAATCAGGTGAATGGAAATTAAATGATAAAATAGGCCACACAGAACTACAATAAACATTTGTATGGCAGGGAATGCTATTTTAAACTCAGTTCATGCTCCATGCATTGCTAGAGGTTTTCAGATCAGTGAAAATACCTACCTGCCCCAAATTCATTGAAATTGGTTGACTTCTATGAATATAATATACCCTCCCCAGGCCTGGGGTGTGAATTTTAGACATCTCTGAAAATAGGTTCATCAATGAGCATTTGATCTTGGGCAAATAAATAAATACTAAAAATTAATAAAACCTAGAACAGCTAACCTCTTTCCCTTCAGGGCACTGGCTTAAGTCTATTCTGATTACATCAGAGAGAAAATTCCAATTGCTTACTGATTCTTTTAACTTCATGCTAATCAGTTTTCCTTCTAACTAGGTCTGTAAATAGGTGATGGAAAAGGACTAGGGCAAGTATAGAGAGTGCAAGTGAGGAAAACCAGAAATATTTGAAGCTAAAATTTCTGAATACGAGAAATAGAAGCAATTCCCCTTATGTGGCTACAGAAATTCTATAGCGTAATTGACCTAGGTTCTCACGCAAGATCAGTTACTAACCCAGTGGTCCCTAACCTCGTTTTCACCCCAGAAGTGACTAAGGAATTCAACACACTTCCATCAATAAAAGTGGCTCAGGGGTTACAAGGGCAGAACTGTTCTATTCTTAAGGGTCTTTTGCCCCTGGAGGATCGTGGGGTGCGTACATGGGAAAATCATTCCCTCCAGGGGATTTTGATTCCTCCGCTGGAGGGGCTGTCCCTTCCCCATTTTTTCCCCAATAATGTAACGTTTGTGCCTTAGTTTCTTCATCCATAAAATGAGAATGACATGTTCAGGTATCTGTAAATGTGTAAAGGGATATACAGAGAAAAGTTTTAATATCTTCCATTTGCCATTTTTATTTAATTTGTTAAATATGATACAACAGAGCTAGGTATGTTGACTGTTCTAGTTAAGCTCTTGAGCACTTAGTTTCTAAAGAGAATCTAAAAGTAGCATTGATTAGAAGTAAATACGGTCTATTTAAAGGTCATCGTGACTCTGCTTCAGAGTATTGAGATTGTTTCTACCAAATATCTTTTTTTTTTTTTTTTTTTTGCGGTACGCGGGCCTCTCACTGTTGTGGCCTCTCCCGTTGCGGAGCACAGGCTCCGGACGCGCAGGCTCAGCGGCCACGGCTCACGGGCCCAGCCGCTCCGCGGCATGTGGGATCTTCCCGGACCGGGGCATGAACCCGTGTCCCCTGCATCGGCAGGCGGACTCTCAACCACTGCGCCACCAGGGAAGCCCCTCTACCAAATATCTTTAAAGAGAGAAGAAAAGACGCAGGAATGGTCTATATCAGTTGATGGGCTGCACATCGTAATGTGTCATTTATTAAGCCCTAAGTATATGCAGGTATGCTGCTAAGAGCTTAACTTATTTAATCCCCCGTAACAGTCATTTATTATTATTCCCATTTTGCAGAGATAAGACTGACATTTAAAGAAATTACATAGCATGCTCCATATTCCACAAAAAGTTAGTAAATTAGTATTTAAGCCTAAATTTTTATGATTGCAACGTTTTTCCTCTTAGCTACCATGCTAAGTTTATAGGGTTATCGGAAGTGATCAGAAGTCACAACTGGAAGAGAGTTGTAGAGAAGCATGTCATTCTTCTTAGCTGTGCTGCTTTTTTATTGTTTCACAAGATGAATGAAAAGAAACTATGTCAGGAATCTGAGTCTTAATAAAAAACTTAACAGAGGAGGGGGATGTGACAGATCACATTCCCAAATCGTTTGTTTAGTAATAATATAACTGAGGGAAACCTGCTCTTCTAATAGGGGACGATCACTTTTTCCAATTATAAGTTAAGTTATAAATAAAAACAGTAACTCACTGTTATGGTGTCCTACAGCTACTCAAGAAACTTTCCCCTCTGCCTAATTAAAATAAATTGATTATAAGTCACATGCTTTGTCCCTGAGACGGCCACATTTGTACTGGGAAAAGGAACTGTTTAGAACAGAATTACAGTGAAAGCAATTTTGAAATTGGACCTTGTCACTAGGGGGCACTTAGGGATATGAAATCAGCATCACCAAAAGTACTTTCTGAAATAGAACAATTACTGACATACGCCTTTTCAAGGGAGGAAAAAATACCTGATTAGAGACGTAAGAATTCAGGACATCTTCTGATGGACTATTTTCAGGTACCCCATTGGTTAGAGAAGGAGCCTTTAAAGTGGGCACCGTTTTGAAGTCAGGAGTCCAATCTTCTCTCTCCCTCTCTGTTTCACCACTGGAAGTATGAATGTGATGTGAAAGGGGAAAAGAATAAGAAGAAGAAAGAAAGAAAAACCAGTGGCGACAAAATCTTTGTCTTCCTCAGCTCCTTTCATGGCTTCCTCTTGGTCTCTTTCCCACTGTCCGCATCCCTTTCTTTAACCTGCCCCTGAGGGCATTTGTCCCCCTCCCTCTGTGGCTCAGTTACTTGGTCTTCATTTTCACAGGCCTCCCTCTTTCATTTCACTTTTCCTCCCATTACGTCTGGCTTTGTTCTTCCGCTTTATTTTTCCTCTTTGTTTTCATTAGCTGTTAGACTAAGTTCCAGTTTTAGTTTTGTTCCTGTTATGTGGCTTATTTTATTTTTTCTCCTTTTTAAACACTCACATCCCGATTTCCTTAAGAAATCCATAAAATGTGTTTCCAGGATCTGTTTTAGCTAAATGTGATGGTAATAGAGAACATGTTATCTGGTGCCAAAGGAGAATCGTTTCTCAAACTGATCAAGTAAATGGGGAGAAGCATAAGAGTGAAAAAACACATTCTTACATGCTAGTCTCTCACAGGACAAAAACGAGCAGAAAAACCTTTTCATGGTGTGTGTACAAGTTTAAAACGACAGATGGAAGAATGAAAGCGTGGCCGAAAAAAAGCTTGGTTTGGGCCACGTGTCACCGAACAACCAGTTTAATTGATTTTCTTTTCCAAACTCACCATTTCTTTGGCTTGGCATGTGAGGAAGTTGTAAACTATACTAAATCATGGAGTCTGTATTGAGAGGATTCGGATATCTCAGCAACATCTTAGAGCAAAGATGGGAGACCTTCAATTGCCCTTAATGTGAAGGGAAGAAAAATCTTTCTATTTTATGCACCCTATCTGTGGAAATTACCCTGCAGTTATAATTAAGAAAATAATTGCAAGTACAGTTTACCAGGTCCATGCCCGTCATTTCGTCCTGTAAATTGAAACACTTCACCCACCGACCTAGTTTGTGAGCTATGGGCTAACCTCCCATGAGCGGTAGATCTAGTTCTTCTTGAATAATGAAATGGTGGTCTGGGACTGGGAATCACGAATTTCGTTCCTTGCTCCCCTGACTCACCATGTGGTCACAGGAAAGGCTACACATCATCAATTTTTCTGGTAGGAAAATGATTAGTGTAATTGTTACGCAGATTACTCTAGAGCTTTGACTTCAACCAGCCACTTGTGGCACCCAGCCCTGCCCTCAACCTTTAAATAAACTTTTAATTCAGATCAACAAAAGCTGTTGCTTCCGATGCCAGTATTCATAAGATTATTATTTCAAAATTCTTTTAAGATACGTTCATGTTTTCACGTATTTCAAGCCAAATCAAATCATAAGACATCCATCCAGTTAGTCAACCCCCATGATTGAGTTATAATAAATAGATAAATTAATTTTAATTTCAGTTTTTGACTTAGGAAAAGATGTTTATTTTTCTACATTTTTGCCATTTGTCTTCTCCTACACAGCCCTACTCCACTGACTTCACTTCACATTTTATATATTTATTTACACAGTCGTAAATGTTGTGTAATTCCTTAACACTTCTCCTTAGGAAGATAGAACATTTGCTTTTCTTAATCACCGTAATCTGTTGCATTTCTATATTGCATACACTTCCTGGCTTCTAAAAAGACCAAGATCTTCCATGAGTTCAAAGGGCTCAGTGTTTGTAGCAGGGGCCTATAAACAGATGATCCTAGCGCAAGACACTGTAACGTGCTATAATATATACCGCAGCAGGAGCCAACACTGTATTCAGTGGAGTGGTGATTTCCTCAGGGGATAGATGACCTCCAAGGAAGATTTTTTGAAAGTCTGTGAGGACAGTTTTTTGTTGTCACAGAAATTGGAGGTCACTGGCATTTAGTTGCTAGGAGCCGGTACTGCTAGACACCCATTCTACGCCCAGGTCAGTTCTGCCCAGCAAGAAACTGACCCCAGTTATGCATGGCTTTCTGAAATCCCAGTGGACATCCTTGCAGTTAAAAAACATGTTTATCGGCCTTCCCTGGTGGCGCAGTGGTTGGGAGTCCGCCTGCCGATGCAGGGGACACGGGTTCGTGCCCCGGTCCAGGAAGATCCCACGTGCCGCGGAGCAGCTGGGCCCGTGAGCTATGGCCGCTGAGCCTGCGCATCTGGAGCCTGTGCTCTGCAACGGGAGAGGCCACAGCAGTGAGAGGCCCACGTACCGCAAAAAAAACCTCCAAAAAACCATGTTTATCATTAGGTGGTCCTAGACCCTTTCTGCCTCTGAGATATAAACAGAAAGAAATTATTGCTATCTTAAAGAGACACTACATTTTCCGGGGAAGTCAGTACCTCATAAACCAAGGGAAAACTCTTTTTTATTTTGTTCAGAACTTGACCAAAAATTATTCCTCTGAAAAATTATGTCACCAACTGCTGATTTGGACATCAGGAATACTAACACATAGTCTGTGTAAAAATAGGATTTACACAACATTCGACAGAAAGGGGTTAATAATCTTAATAGAAAGAGCTTTTTAAATCAATGAGAATTGAAAATGAACTGGTTTATGGGATGGGTAACATTAAATGTTGATACCCAGTTTTATATAAAACACAGCAAAAATGTTCAATAATAATGTATGTATAAAGGTATAATATATAACAATATACAGTATACAAGGGAGTACATATGTAAAGTGTAATTTCATAGTGAGTTGTAGTATTATTATTTGACAATCACACATTAATTTTCATATGTGTATGTTTGTATGTCACTCTACTATATTTAACTGCCTACTTCCTTCCACTGGATCATGAGTTTCAAATGTATTCGCAGGAACCAACACAGGTGCCTGGCAGAAAGCAGGCGTTCAATAAATGTTTGTTGAATGAATAGATTCTTATGAAATATAATTACTACTCTGTTTACTCTTATCCCTTTGAACTAGAGAGGGAAAATATTTTACCAAATCAGATGCATGTCTAAATTGTAAGTCTCTACTTTCAGTATATTTTTCTCTATTTAGAAACTTCTAATGGAAGGTGACAGACAAACTGGAAACTTGGCATTTATACTGGTATCTTGTGTGCCATAAGTAAGTAAACAAAAAAGCAAATACAATCAAAGGAAATAAATTGATTAAATTTAACTTTCCCAAAATTTACATCAAAATTATACTCGCCAACACTTTAAAAAATATAGTAGAGAAACTCATTATTTAAGGAACTCTCTTGTCTAAAATAGTGGCTTTTCACAGTAGTTTGGAGTCTTGAGTTCCACGGAGCCTTCTCGGCATTGAGTGGCGTTCTCTCTGGACTCCACCTCTTGTTTCAACCAGAGCAATTCTGCTTTTATTTATATTATGTTCTGGGCTTCCGCATAGACTCTTAATGGAATAAAAAGTTCAATGACATTAAATAAATAATCAAACAAATATGAAAAACATAGGTGTCAAAAACAATCCACTAGTCACGTGCACACACACATCATCACCTCCTGTATTATCTGTTCTGTATCCTACTCATTCTTCAAAAAGCCAATTTATAAATCTACTTCCTCTGTAAAGTCTTGCCAGTTCCCCCAGTGGGTTAGTTACTTCCGTCTCAATGTCTTCTTATATTATCTCTTCACATGACTTTTTATCCTTTCCAGGCAGTGATATCCAAAGTGAGTTGCTAGTACCTCAAGGGGTGTGCACCATAATATATTAGGGAAGAAAATATTAGAACTTCCATTTATACTTTTTTTAATCTTTTTAATTCTCTGTTTTGGGGTGGAGTAAATTTTATGAAATGAAAATATTCTACCACAGTGGTAGATGATAGATAGGTGATAGATGATGATGATAGAGATAGATAGAACAAATAACTGAATAAATGATGGGGAAAGTTTAGTGCTACACAATGAAAAAGGTTTTAAGACCACTTCTCTAGGCTTTGGACTCCTATGATAGGGTTCCTTCATCCTGGTGTCTTCAGGTTAAATATCGCTTGCTCAATAAATTAACTTTGAAAGAATAGATGAATTAGTTTGGATATACTACATTTGAGTTCTCTGAAAGCAAAACATGCCTGGACTAAAATTTTGAAAAGTCCCTTCATAAATGAACACCTCTGCCACAAAACACATCATGTTTTTCTCAAAAGACTCCCCCATGACTACAGTTTTTTCTGCTGAAGTTGCCAAAGCCCCAAAGTGCCCAACAAATCCACACTTCCATGTGCGGAAACTGAGAGCGTAGCAGGTGTGGTTAGACAATTTAGAAGTCTGGATGAATCTAGAGAGTACGGCTAGATCGATACATGACTTTGGAAATGGGGTGGGAGGTGAAGATGGGAAAGGGGGTGTCAGTAGTGTGATCCATTAAGCATGGGGGTTAGGAGGGAGGTGGAAGGTGTCATTCTGAATTTGCTTCCCAAAATCAACAAAGACAGCCTGGATCTCTGTGTTTGCAAGCATATTATTACCAAGTTACATGAGTCCATCCTCATTTCATTATGCCATTCTCTTTATATGGGGTTCTTGTCTCCCCTATTTTAACTGATGTATTTTGTAACCTGCCACTAAATAATTAGCTTTACGGCATTACACACTGTTCTTACTTAACATCTGAGTATCCAATTAATTATATGTATTTGAATTTCTATTTTAATTTTATCAGTAGACTTCCCAAATATTTAGATAACAATAACTATACTACTACTAACTCTGTGATATTTTATAAATGATAATACTTATAAAAACCCTGAAAGGCAGGTAATTTTTATCCCTTTGGTTAAAATGTAGGATGTTAAAGAGAAAAATACAGCTTTCTCAAGATACAGAAAATGATATACTATAATGAAATCCTTTCATTTTCTCTAACTTCCAATGTTTTCTTTACATAAACCCTTAAAATTTTTGTTGTTTAAATTTAAATATTGAATTTGATCTTATAAAACATTTAATTACTTTTGGAAATGTACTTTATGAGACCCAGAAAACTCAGTTTCAATGACATGGAATAAAAATCTAATATCATGCTTGGAACACAATTTTTGAGGGCGCAATGCATCACTGGTGGTATTTCCTTTGGAAAATGAATTATTGTATTATGGGCTAAATCCTGCCAGAATTGATTTTGAAAATCCAAAGTAGAATATTTTGGATACTATAGTTTCATATGAAGTGAGCAAGCAAATAGTATTTTTATCTTTTTGAAAAACAAATAAAATGGTTTCAATAAAGTGTGATACTCATATTTATTACCTACTCTGCGTCTCTGAACCATAAATCTGATGGCTATATCTGAAGTGTAAGCAAATCCTGTCCTGCAGAAATGAAGTCTAAGCATTTTCAAAGCTTGTCGCACAATCTCATTACTGGGATCAGTTATTGCTTTTCTTCCCAAGAAAAGGGTTGTCCATCCTAATTTAGTAGTGAAGAACTGATTTTTATTATGTTCTCCCAGGTGAAAAGTAGCTCCAATTCTTTCAAATGGAATGACAGCCAGATTGATTTATGGAGGGGATGGGGTTGGGGAGTAACCAGAACCTGCAGCTACCCAGAGAAAACCCCACTGGTGCTGTGGGCAGTGCACCCCGTCCCCTTAGGGAAAGAGCATGGCCTAAAAAGTCCTCCCTGTACATTCCCACATGATAATCAGGAATTTCCAGCAGTTACAGGAAATGCTTTCCCATTTGATATGAATGAAGAAGACTAATACCTAATCGTCTCTGGATTTCTTTATTCAGGCCTATCTTGTTTTATTGTGCTTCACTTTGCTTCGCTTCACAGATCTTTTGTTTCTTACACATTGAAGGTTTGCGGCAACCCTGTGGTCAAGCAAGTCTGTGGGGCATCATTTTTCCAAACAACATTGTTCATTTCGTGTGTCTTATTCACATTTTTGGAATTCCAGCAATATTTCAAACTTCTTCATTATTATTACATTTCTTCTGGTGATCGTGGTCAGTGATCTTTGATGTTACTATTTTAATTGTTATGGGGCGCCGTGAACTGCACCCATATAAGACAGTGAACTTAATGGGTAAAATGCGTGTGTTCTGATTGCTCCACTGACCGTCCGTTCCCCTGCCTCTCTTCCTCCCCTTGGGCCTCTCTGTTCTCTGAAACACAACAATATTGAAATTAGGCCCACTACTAAACCTACAGTGGCCTCTGAGTGTTCAAGTGAACAGAAGAGTCGCACTTTAAATCAAATCTCTCACTTGAAATCAAAAGCTAGAAATGATTAAGCTTAGCGAGGAAGGCATTTCAAACGCCGAGATGGTCTGAAAGCTAGACCTCTTGCACCAGTTAGCTAAGTTGCTATCGCAAAGGAGAAGTTCTTGAAGGAAATTAAAAGTACGACTCCCATGAACTCACAAATGATAAGACATCAAAATAGTCCTACTGCTGATGTGAAGGCTGAGGGAGGTGAGGAAGCTGCAGAAAAAGTCTGAAAGAAAAGTTGGAAGCTAGCAGAGGTTAGTTTATGAGATTTAAGAAGAAAATAGCCATCTCCATCACATCAAAGTGCACGGTAAAGCAGCAAATGCTGATGTAGAAGCTGCCGCAAGTTACCTAGTTTACAGCATGGTTTACTGAATATTTTAAGCACACAGCTGAGACCTAATAACTCAGGAAAAAAGATTCCTTACTGCTCATTGACAGTGCACTTGGTCACCCAAGAGCTCTGGTAGAGACAAACGAGATTAATGTTCTTTTCACGCCTGCTAACACAATATCCATTCTGCAGCCAGTAGTTCAAGGAATCATTTTGACTTTCAAGTCTTATTATTTAAGAAATACATTTTGTAAGGGTATAGCTGCCGTAGATAGTGATTCCTCTGGTGGATCTGGGCAAAGTCAATTGAAAACCTCCTGGAAAGGATTCACCATTCTAGATGCCATGAAGAACATTTGTGATTCATGGGAAAAGGACAAAAGAGCAGCATGAACGGGAATTTGGAAAAAGTTGATTCCAACTCTCATGGGTGACGTTGAGGAGTTCAGGACTTCAGCGGAGGAAGTAACTGCAGATACGGTAGAAATAGCAAGAGAACTAGAATTAGAAGTGGAGCCTGAAGATGTGACTGAATTGCTGCAATCTCAGGCTAAAGCCTTAATGGATGAGGAGTTACTTCTTAGGTATGAGCAAAGAAAGTGGCTTCTGGAGATGGAGTCTACTGGTGAAGACGCTGTTGAAATGACAACCAAAGCTTTAGAATGTTACACGAACGTAGCCAATAAAGCAGTGGCAGAGTTTGAGAGGGTTGACTCCAATTTTGATAGAAGTTCTGACGTGGGTAAAATGCTTTCATGTAGCACTACTTGCTACAGAGAAATCATTCGTGAAAGGAAGAGCCAATCAATCCATCAAACTTCACTGTTATCTTAAGAAATCGCAGCATCCACCCCAGCCTTTAGCAACCACCACCTGACCAGTCAGCATCCAAGCAAGACCCTCTACCAGCAAATACATTACAACTCACTGAAGGCTCAGATGATGGTGGGCATATTTTTTTAGCAATACACAATTTTTTAAATTAAGGTATGTACGTTGTTTTGTTAGACATGATGATATTACACTTAGTAGACTACAGTCTAGTATCAATAGAACTTTTATATGCACTGGGAAACCAAAAAAAATTGGGTGACTGATTTTACTGTGATATTCACTTTATTACCATGGTCTGGAACTGAACCCACAATATCTCCAAGGTATGCTTGTACTCTCATTTCTTTACTTTCATCTTTTATTTTCTTTTTTCCCCTTGTCCGTTGGTTAGTTATCCAAATATTTTTTTTTTTGGCGGTACGTGGGCCTCTCACTGTTGTGGCCTCTCCGGTTGCGGAGCACAGGCTCCGGACGCGCAGGCTCAGAGGCCATGGCTCACGGGCCCAGCCACTCCGCGGCATGTGGGATCCTCCCGGACCGGGACACGAACCCGCGTCCCCTGCATCGGCAGACAGACTCTCAACCACTGCGCCACCAGGGAAGCCCCCAATTTTTTTTTTTTTATATCCTTTTTGTGCTAGCTTAGTGTTAGAGCCTGAGGTTGCAGAGACAGGGAATCTATGCTCTCAGAAGGAAGACAGATATGGAGACCAGTAAGTGGGACCCAGTGGTACAGGTGACACAATAAAGGTCTGAGCAGGGTGCCATAAGGGAAGGATGGAGGGAGAGGCAAGGCACATTTTGGAGATCTGGGCCAGCTTCCCTTCCTGCAGGTCACCCTCACGCTGCACCTTGAAAGATAAGAAGCTGCTCTTCACGTGAGACTCAGGTTCGGCCCTGAAGCAACAACCGCTCTGGCCGTGGCTACTAGTGCTGGTGATACAGCTGCTTCTGACGATGACAGAATTAAACATATAGTTATGAAATAACCAGCCACCTAGGATGGAAATTTAAAATAAAAATAATGCCTTTTTAATTCCATAATTCAAGACTGTATTTGATAGTATGTACCCACATGCTTTGTGGGAAAATTAATGGCAGAAATTGTGTGTAATGGACCTTTCCAGGCCTTGACCAGAGGCCTGCGGCACAAATTCATATCAGGTCAGAAAAATGATGGTTGGGCCTTGTCTTACGGATAGTAACGTAGTAAAGTGGTAATGTGCTAATATAAAGGGAAAAAAATAATTAGCAGTTGGAGATTACTTTTCAGTGCTGTTGTATGGCTGAGTGCTGGAATGGCCTGCGGGCTACAGGGCGACAGCCATCGTAATCTTTTCCTCATCAAAAGTTTCCAACTCGGTTTGCAGGAGCCATTTCCCACAGAATCACGGCTACACTCTAATGGTACAAGTCAATGGGACAATCCCTTACATGTAGCTTAGCTGGAAACCTTCCCTCGTGTAGACACCTATCTCTATTATATAGTGGTTCCCCCTCTAACCTGGTGCCATGGGATCAATTTAAATGAGATTATTGTCATAATAAGTAACCAAACCCTCACAGATGGTTTAGAAAGATGGAAGGCATTATAACTACTGTGCTTTGTAGTAGATGACATTGGAACATTTTGGTTTTATAGCTGAAGACTAGACTTTCTCAACTTAGAATTTTGTTTGTAGTTATATTGTGGAGAACTACTTACTTTAGGAAAATTTCTTCGACCCCTCTGTGTGATTACTAACATTTATTAAGCAATGGCTGTGTGGTTGGGTCCTAAGTACCCTACAACCCTGCCAGTAAAGTCTTCTATTACTCCCTTTTAGAGACAAAAAAAGTGACGCTCACAGAATTAAACAACTTGCCCACTTAGCAAACAAGCGGTAAAGCAAAATTGGAACTCAGGTGGTCAGAATTCAAGACCCATGCAATGACATCATTTTGCTAAGATGTTTAAAATACTTATAAAAAATACTGTATACTTCTCTGACAGTTGGGGGACATTTGTTTAATGATACAAAGGATTATTGTTGACAACAGAAAAATCTGGCCCAAATCAACTGATTTTCTATTGTTTTTCTCTAATAAGGAGCATAAAGTCAAATTAAGAGATTAGGTATAGTTTATACACCTATATGTACACATAGATATAACATCTGACATTAGATTGTACACATGTATGCACACAGGTATGTACTCACACACTACACACACATGCACACTGTAAAGGAACAAGAGACACTTAGACAGAAATCCAAGGCTGTCCTTTGACTTGAGTTGATATCCTTGAGTCTGTCTAGGACATTATTGGACTGCCCAGTCTCTAACATCTTTGGGGGCAGTAATTAAACCTCCTCCCTTTCAGCTTCTCTAGCCCATGGAGTTTGGTCCTGTCCTTTTTCCAATATTGCTTCCATAACTCTAACCAATAATTATAAAAGCATTGATGAGGAACAGACCTTTCCTCTCTTTCACTTCCTGTGTCCAGAGCCCTCCGATAAAAGGATGTTGCTGGCTAAGAGTCACGTTTACAGCGTATAAGTGATGAGAGCATAAGTACAAAGTACGAGGGTGTATGGACTGTGCAGCATGAACTTTCTCTTAGGGCTGCCACCCAGCCCTGCCCACAGAATCCTGCATGGACAGGGCTTGTAAGCATCACAGGATGCGGTGCTGCACAAAGCATGCCGGGACTCAAGTTGGGTCAGACCCAGTCCTTGCTGACAAAATGTGTAAGCAGAGCCCAGAGAATCTGGCTTTATCCTCAGATGGGCATTGCGTATTAACTATATAATTTCTTATTATTAAAACTATTAAAAACTAGGTCTTTGATAATCCTTGGATGGTTTTAAGTTCTTTCTTTAAAAGGAAACTGAAATTTCAACTGAAATAAAGGAAACACAACCTCAACTAAATAATTATAGAACTAAAATTAAATGCAGTTAAGATACACACTGGACTGTTTTCATTTAATAATAGGAAGACAGAGCGAAGCAGGGTCTTCCTTATGGTAAAAACTGTAGCATAGACACAGCTTAGACTTTTAATCTCAATTTAAAGTTTTTGATAAAAATGGTCTGAAGTAGATTTTTTTTAAACACTTGCTCATTTTTCATGTATCTATGAGCTACAGCTTCAGAAGGGAATTCTTGTCTGATGTTTGTAGGCTGAACTTGTATTAGTTATCTATTCCTAATTACCAAATTATTAATTAGCTGTTAATAATTATGAACAAATTACCCTAACATTTAGCAGCTGATAACAACAGACATTTATTGTTTCACAGTTTCTGTGGGTCAGGAATCAAGTCAGAGCTTAGCTAGAGAGTTTTAGCTTGGGGTTTCCCATAAGGCTACGTCATCCGAAGGCTTGCTACTTCCAAACTCACTCATGTGAACAGGCCTCACAAGATACAAGATCTGCTTCCAAGCTCTGCCACAAGGGCCTCTCCACAAGACTGCCTCAGGACATGGCAACTGACTCCCCCCAGAAGTGAGCAATCCAAGAGAGAGTGCCCAGGATGCAAGCCACAGCCTTTTTATAACCTAAAATTTAAAGTGGTATTCCAACACTTCTGCCATAAATCCATAAATCCAGTCCACATTTGAGGGGAGTGAGATTACACAAGGGCATGAGTACCAAGAGGAAGGGACCATGGAGAGCCATTTTGGAGACTGCCTGGTATAGTTGTTTATCAGAAACCAGAAGAGAAAAGGGATTGAGAAAAGGAGATTAAGAAAAGGGATTGAGAAAATATCTCTCAACTCCCTCTCTCTCTCTCTCTCTCTCTCTCTCTCTCTGTCTCTCTCTCATCTCTCTCTCTCTCTCTCTCTCTCTCTCTCACACACACACACACACACACATGCACACATACACACAGAGTAAGCATTTGACTGATCACAGCTGTTATAAATTAGGATATTTTAGTGCTCAGAAAAATTGTAAGAGAAAAAAATTTTCTAGCATTATTTTTTTAATTATGCATTAATACATAATTTTTTTTCTGAAGACTAGTGGCTGTGGACTGAATTGTGGCCTCCCAAAATTCATATGTTGAAGTCCTAACATCCAGTCCTTCAGAATGTGACTGTCTTTGGAGATAGGGTCTTTAAATTTAGGTGATTAGGTTGAAATGAAGTCGTAGGGTGGGCCTTAATCCACTCTGACTGGTGTCCTTATAAGAAGAGGAAATTTGGACACAGAGAGACACCAGATATACACGGACATAGAAGAAAGACTCCCTGAAGACAAACAGAGAAGACGACCATCCACAAGACAATAAGAGATACCTCAAATGAAATCAACCCTGTGACACCTTGCTCTCAGACTTGTAGCCCCCAGAACCGTGAGGAAATAAATTTCTGTTGTTTAAGCCACCCAGTCTGTGGCATTTTGTCATGGCAGCCCTAACAAACTAAAACATCTAGTTGTTTTACAACCAGAATCCCTCCATGCACTCTGGATTTCACAGTTTCTCATTGGCCTTGCATGAACAATGTGAACAAAGTGAATATTCTATTTTATTTTCTTTCAGTTTCCCCTAGACATAGTTCTAACCCTTATATTTTTAGGAGTATTGGTAATTTTCCAAAGAACACAGTTAAATTAACTTTATCTTTCTATTTCTCTTTCTTTAGTTTTTCTCCTTTTACTCATTTATCGTATTGTTTCCTCATTTGTCTTTGCCTCATCTTTACTAAGACAATATTAAACTGCCTCTATCGTGGCTTGGTAGTAATACTTATGGCTTGATAGGAATCTTGGCACTGTGGTGATGGCATAAAAATTCAGAGATGATGAACATTTTTTGGATCCTTTTGCTATTTTTTATTGGACAGCCATTGGCACAAGGATACTAACACCATTCGTTATCCACCTTTATTTCTAGACTTAAAAGTTACGACTTTTCCCAAGAGAATAAAATTTAAAGTTTACATTCTCTTTAATGTCTATGATTTTTCTATTAAGTGGGAAAGGCATATTCTCAGCTTTGTTCAATACTAACTACCATAGAGTTTTCCAAGGTGGTTATACAAATTACACTCCTCCCTTAGTGTATGAGATTCCTTTTGTCCAATATCTCATCAACACTTGACATTTTCTGCTTTTTTATTTTAGCCATACTGGTGAGCGTGTATAGAGAATTTTTATTTCCCTGATGACTGATGAAGTTGAGTAGCTTTTCGTGTTTTGGGTCATTTGATAATCCTCGTTTATGAAGTGCCTTTTCGAGTCCTTTCCCATTTTTCTGAGTGGTTGACTTTTATCTTACTGATTTGTAGGAGTTCTATATAAATTTGTTTGTCAGATACATGTATTGCAAATGTCTCCTTATTAGTGGATTTTCTTTTTACTTTATTAATGATGTCATTGGATAATCAGAAGTTCTTAATTTTAATATAGCTGAGTTTATCCTATTTTTCTTTTATGGTTGGTTCTTTTGTGCCCCGTTTCAGAAACTGTTGCTTGCTCCAAGTTCATGAAGATATTACCCAATGTTTTGTTCTAAAAGCCTTATTGTTTCCCATTCTTGTCAGTTCCACGATCTGTCCGGAGTTAATTTTTTATTGATATGAAGCAGGGGTCAAGATAGGAGTGACCAGTTGCTGCAGCATAATTAATTGAAAGGACCATTTTTTCTTGGCGGGCACTTTCTGAGCATTGATTATGCTATGAGAACTATGCAAGTTGATACTTCATTTTATCCTCACAAAATCCCTATAAGACAGATGTTGCCTTACTTTATAGATGAGTAAATGTGCAATTAGATGAATTAAATAAATTTCCCAAATGTTCATGGCTAGTAAGGTATGAATCGGGGTTTGATCTCAGGTCTTTTGACTTCAAAGCCTTGCTTAAGTCATTGTCATCAGAAGGAATAATTATATTTTGTTAGTGAAAACCAAAACAGTGAATGGATTGGGAACCTCTGTGAAAGAAGCAGCGTTGACCCTAGAACAATGGGCCCTTGAATAACACCTTGCACATAGCAGGACTTAGTAACTATTCACTGCATTGCAAAAGACATCCATTTTGGCATAACTATGAAGCTTTGTAATTCTATGCATATATGTATGCATATATACACGTGCATATGCATGTACATGTATACATGTGTGTATATGCATGTGGATGCATACATGTATGTATATAGGTATGCATGTTTATATATGTATTATATATATACATAGGTATATATATAGTTTTTTTTATATAGGGCACATATGATTTTTATATACAAAACTTTTTGTGATTTGTTCCTTAATTTTCTGTGGCAGTGGTTTTCAAACTATGATTTCCCCAATCCAATATCATCAGCATCACCTGGGAACTAGTTAGAAATACAAATTCTTGGGCCCCATGTAAGACCTAATAAATCAGAAATTCTGAGGGTGGAACCCAGAAAACAACAGTGTGGTAACAGGTTCTTTGGGTCACAAAATTTGAAACACACCACTAGTCTAGGGCCTATACTTTCTCCAGTCACACTCCACTACAGAAGTTTCCTCTAACCTGCCATGCTTGGCCGTACCTCCAGGTGGGTGCCTCTGCCTGGATGCCCATCATGATTGGCAGCCTGGCTGATACCTCCTCCGGACTCAGCTCCTCTCTCCTTACACATGCGCACACACGCAGGGGCCCAGATTCGGTCTATCAGTCACTCTTCTCGTCGCACTGCTTTGTCACTGTCTGTCTGCTTGCCTGTATCTGACACTCAGCTGGGAAGAGCTTAAGGCCAGAGACTTTGAATTCCCAGAGTGTGTCATATAGTAGGAGTTCAATATAATTTTTTGAGTAAATTAATAGCATTGAATTTTACTCTTGAAGGACTATGATGTGGAAGGGAATTCTATAATTTTTGAGTAAATCAAGGTATATTTGAAGGACTCTCTTGTGGAAAAGGAATCATAAAACAAGGTACAGGGAATAGAGACTTCAAGGAGAAAAGGATCACTGAGGGACCTGTCACAGAGGTGTTCAAGAAAAGACTGGAAAATCTCAAGGACTCTGCAACCCCTCTCCCCTTTGCCCTTCTACACTGTGAGCTCCTTAAAGCCAATGACAGCATCCCATCCCCTGTCCATCCCCAGTCCCCAGCAGGGTCTGGTACAGTGCCTGGAACACAACGAATTCACCATAAGTGAATGAATGAATGAATGGATGAATGAATGAATGAATGAACGAACAAGTTACTTAATGGCATGTGTGGGGTTTTCTTGTCGCTACTGTTTTGTGTGCTTGAATGTTTTTTGCTGGAGAGACATCTATAGTTCTAGATCATCCAGTTGGCTAAGTATGCAAAATTTTAGGAGCACCAGTAAAGCACAGGGGGAAAAAAGTGACAGATATTTAGCTTTGATAAATTTATCCAACTTTTTGTAACCAGAAATGTTTTAAGAAAGCATTTTAACTACAGCATCCATATGTGTTTGGTGTTTTTTGGCTTCTTCCTCTCTTTTTCTTAATTATATATGGATGAAGAAACCAGGAAATGAGGCACTATAATCTTTTCAATGCTTAGAGGCTCTGAATCTAGCCCCTGGGCAGAGGCCAGACCATGAAAAGCCTTGTGGGTCCTGTTTACTCTGTGTAGGAGTTTGTACTTTATCTTGAAGGCAGCTGTAAGCCATTGAATGATGTTAAGGAGGGAAAATAACATAATAGATTTGTTTTTCTAAAGGTCACTCTGACTGCTGTGTGGAGGATTGATTGGGAAGCAGGAAGGGGAGGATGGAGACTGCAGTACAGAAGACCAGTTAAAAGAAATGTTGAAACCAATCAAGAGAGAGTTGATGAGAAGTTGCATTAGGGCTGTGACAGGATGGAGGGGAAAGGGACTGGCTTCAACAGATATTGAGAACATGAGCTCAGCCCACTGAATTTGCTGACAAAGATAAGGGGCTTGTCAAAAATTATTAGAGTTAGCTTTCAATGTAATAGTAATAATTAAATTGTCAGACCTCCGCTTCTACTGGATCTTCGAGGTTAGGTCATGGAAGCCTTTGTTAATTACAAAGCACTGAACACATACAATGTGGGATAATTACCCACAGAAATCATACCTTCAAATCCATGTGCCAGAGGCAAGCACTGAGCGTCTGAACATGAGTTCATGTTTACTGGTGTTCACCAGCAGGATTGTACATGTATTCCTGAACAATGAGCTTACTGTTCATTCTCAAGTGCTCATTACAATGGAAATTAGTAACACTTGAAAGATTGATGTCGCTCTACTCTAAACATGCCACTTAGCAAATACTTGGCTACAGCCCAGTAAGTCAGCAATTCACATGCTGATTAATGCCAGACGTGAGTGGCTATTTTCTTGTGAATGGAGTGAAGATGGGTGCCTCACCGTGAAGAATATACATCATATCTGCCTGAGTCACGAGCAAGATTTTGTTTATAAATCAGCATTTAGACGTGAAGGATTTGGCCTAGTTTTGCATATTTATGTTTGTAGCCCTGTAAAAAGGAGCATTTAGCTTCTTCTCACCAATACTTTTTTTTTCAAAACCAAAACCTTTTATTTATTTTTTCAGCTTGGTCTTGAGGAAAACTATTCTTTCTTTTTCTAATTTTATTGTATAGTTGATTTACAATATCATATATTTCTGCTGTACAGCAAAGTGACTGTTATACGTATATAAATTCTTTTTTATATTCTTTTTCATTATGGTTTATCACAGGATATTGACTATAGTTCCCTGTGCCATACAGTAGGACCTTGTTGTTTATCCATCGTATATATCATAGTTTGCATCTGCTAATTCCACACTCAATCCTTCCCTCCCCCAAACCAAAAGCTTTTATTTAACATATAAAATTCAATCTGCAACCAATTCTCATTTCCCAATCCACTTCTTAATTTGGGAAACTAGAAAAAAATGCAGTATTCCAACTCAGCTCTGAGAGTACGTGTAAAAATGAAGGAAAAAGGGGTCTCCTGACCTTAATCTGTTTCCATCAACAGCACAGAATTCTCCTTACATATTTAAGAATCATTTTTATATAGATGACGATTGATCAACTTTTTTTTTGTGTGTGCTGTACGCGGGCCTCTCACTGCTGTGGCCTCTCCCGTTGCAGAGCACAGGCTCTGGACATGCAGGCTCAGCGGCCATGGCTCACGGGCCTAGCCGCTCCGTGGCATGTGGGATCCTCCCGGACCGGGGCACGAACCCGTGTCCCCTGCATCGGCAGGCGGACTCTCAACCACTGCGCCACCAGAGAAGCCCTGATCAACATTTTAAAGAAAGACAAAAAAAAAGTGAAAGGCACTCCCTATATTCTTTAAGATCCCTTCATTTTATGTATCCTTTCTGCGCTGGGACTTAGGACATAGAATATTCTGGCTTCTGTGTGGGCCGATGGGTCGCTACAAGACAATGCTATAGCTTTTTTCATACCACTTTGCTCATTTTCTGCCCTTGGTAGAATATCCATTATTAACTGTTATAAATTATAAGATCTTTTTTTCTTCTCAAGAAAAGTGTGGACTTTCTTTTTTTTAACAGATTTGGAACTGATAAGGCTGCCTGTCTGCCTTAGGCAGTTCTACCAGTAATTGAATCTGCATGCTGAAGTAGTAAACCCCCGGAATGTTTAGGGAAGGAAGTCTGATGTATGAAACGGAGTAAAGGCAGGTTGATGGAGAAGGGAAAATTCACTATTGTGAAACTTCCTGACTCCACCGTGTGAATTGTTGAATAACCAGACATTATAGTCTGTATTGAACATTAGTTCTGTCAAGATTTCCCAAGTGAAGAATTCCATTAATTCTATATCTCTCTGGCCTCCACCTTATGTTTGGTATGTAATAATGATTGCCATTATTAACTTTATTCATGGATTGATTTTATTATATAGTTGGATTAAACACTAGCTACTTGCAGTCAACAAGAATGTATTGAGAACTGAGGATTATAAAAATTAGTAAAACTTGCCTTTTTCCCTCAAAAAGCTTATAGTCTTGTCTGGAAGAAAGAGGAGTAAGTACATAACTGCAATAAAGCATCATAAATCTATGGTGGAGGGTTATATAGAAGTACAGAGGAGGCATACCTAAACTTGACAGGTCAAAGCGGTAGGGAAACAGAGGTTTCCTGGAAGAAGAAACATCTGTGCTGTCTTAATGGAGTCTTAGTGGATGCTAGGATAGAGGCTGGACATGGTAAAAACAGATGCAACCTCTTCAAAAGTAATTGGACGATACATGTCGAGTCAAAAAAATGTTTATACCTAAAATTTACATTCTTTGAGTCTTTAGTTTTAAAAAAATCTGAAATAGAAAAACAATTATATTTAAGAATGTCAATTACTTAGTTATTTGTAGTAACAGTATTGAAACCAGCAACAGAGGAACTTTAAAGGAAATTATAGTTTATCCACTAAAGGACTAGAGAGCAGACATTCATGATTTTTGCCGAGAATTTATTTCGACATTCGGCCATTTATTCTACAAATATTTATGGAACAGCCTATGCCAGGCACTGATCTAGGCTCTGTGTATACAAAGTCAAATAGACATGTTTTCTACTTGAAGAAGCTCATGGTAAACTGGGGAATACAGATGACTGAATTAACTTACAGGAAGGAGATGGTCTGGTCTCCATTGGTGGCCTAAACATGTTATTAGAATGTAACTGAGACCCATGTAAATCAAACTAGCTGGACATGTTAACAACAGTGTCCTACTGTATAGCACAGGAAACTATATTCAATATCCAGTGATAAACCATAATGAAAAGAATATGAAAAAGAATGTATATATATGTATAACTGAATCACTTTGCTGTACAGCAGAAATTAACACAACATTGTAAGTCAACTATACTTCAATAAAATAAATTAAAAGCAAACAAACTAGCCAGCCATGTTAAGCTGCCTAAAGGGGACAGTGCAGGGCTTGAGTTTTGAATGACAAGAGGGGAGAAAGGAAATGGAAACATAGAAAATTTCTTCTTTTATAATGTTAGGTGGGAAATAAAAGCAGACTATAAGATTGGATGTGCAGTTTGACCACAACTCTATAAAACCAACCAACCAAAATAATTATATGCAGGAAAAGAGAACAAGAGAGACAGCAAAGAAATAGAGTGTTAGTCATGGTTGTCTAAGGACAGTGGTACTATGGGTGATATTTTTCTCACTTCCCCTTTTTTGTCTTTCTCAAGTATCCTATTACGAACATATTGCTTTTATAATGAAAGAAAAAGATGCAAGAGGTTGTCAGCAGAAGGATAAAGGGCACAAAGTGTTCATATTTTACAGGAGAACTATTCATGGTCAAACTCTCACAACAAAACAGGATGGCCACATGTCCAGGACACAATTTCACAGGATGACATTCTCAAGGATAAAAGACCCTTCTGTTCCCTGACGTACCGGCCCATTCTTAAAAAAATCAAAATACAAAAAAAAAAAAATACACAAGCATAGGGTGTGTTACATAAGCCACCAAGAAAATTCTTACCCTCTCTTGAATTCCCTTCTTTTTATAGAGAACCCACATTGCTTAGCACTGAGCCAGGAACTGAATCTGCCATTTACTAAATGCATTAGTACCTTACACTTGCATAACACTGTAAAATTTATGAGGCATTTTCATATTTTTTTCATTTTATTTCTCCACAGCCCTGTGAGGTAGATAGGACCGGTATTATCTTTCTCATTTTACAGCTGAAGAAAGTACGACTTAGATGAAGTTTCTTGCTTCCGGTTACAAGGCTGGTAACTGTTGGAAGCAACACTGGAGCCCAGATTTCTTTCTGAACATTGTGTTTGTTCCTGGGTCACAAATACCAAATGGTAGGCAACTCTCTCTTCAACTAACAAAAGCAAACCAACATTCGTGAGGGCAGACAAGGTGGTTTATTTTTAACTTATGTGTTTGCTAGTTTCTAGAAGGGTTCTAGCATATAGATGTTCCATACATTTTGTTGGGGCAAAGAACAAAAGGATTATTAATACTCTGATTTAATACTTAATAAACATACAGATCCTAAATAAATCATCTGAATAGATATTGCCATTGTCCTTAAAGAATCTACTCTGAAGTGCAAGGAAGCAAAAAAAAAAAAAAATTATATTAACACAAAAAAATCAGAAAAAGGGGAATGGAAGAGGGGTTGGTTAGAAAGAGTGAAAAGGAAATATTTGAGACAAAGAGATTCCTAATTAAATAAAGCAGAATAATTTATTATTAATTTCTGCTTTAAATCTGAGAAAAATAAATTGATATTCCACATTAAGCATCAATTTTTATTGAAAAAAAAAAGCATGGGAGAAGAGAGTGTCTTTCAGAATCATCAAAGTATGTCTTATTTCTAACGCAAGCACATACCTGCTCTCCTTCTGCTGTGTTTGAAAAGGGGGCTCATTTAGCATCACCGATGAACAGGAGAGTATTTCTGAGCTCCTGCTGAGCTAGTGAAGAATTTCTTTACACTTATTAAGGTAGCACATGTAATCATGCCCTAGTGACTTCAGTTATGTATGCCCTTTGAAAAATTTCTAATGACGTGTTGGACACCCTGCATATAAATGTCACCCTTTGGAATGAGAGTGAGAGTTTTACTCATTGGAATGTTCTCTGCTTGGCTTCAGTGTAAGATTATCCCTGATCTGATGAAAGCAAATAGTTCTCAGTAACTCCCTCCCAGATAATACTACATATTCTTTTTCTGCCATCCATAAAGTAGTGGTAAATAGCTTAGCAATACACACAGGAGCAATTCTACTGATGGATAAGAAAATTAAATTGCGATCTGTGTGGCCCTAGACCTTTTAGATTGTTTTCAAAACTCATCACTGCAACAATGCTTTCCCCTATATTACTTTTGACCAGCATTGCAGACCTGGTTTTCTATGTATATGCGACGCATCTTTAAATCTATATTACTTTTTTTTTTTTTTACAAATGACCTTTGGAAATGATTTCCGATAACTGCAGCTGACTTGAAGCTCAAGGCTTGGTAGTGAAAGGTCACTCTACATTTAGACTAAGTGTGGGTAGATTTTTACTCCCTACAGCAGGCTATTGCTTTAGGACCTGCTATCGTATTTGACCCAATCTTCTCTCTAACCCAAGCATTTTTCCAGCTGGGTTTTTTTAAACTTCTTTTTTTTAACTTCAGTAAAAATTAAATGCCTTTATATATTAGCACGTAATATATTTTCTTTAGAGATGCACATTTTCCTTAGAAATTTACAAAAATAGAACGGGGTATGCTTGTTGGACTTCTCCTCAAACAATTCTGTGACTTCACACAGGATACTTGTGGTCTAGGCCAGCCCTGCACACATTGATGGGAAGGGCATGGAGAACACTCTCCGAGGCACAGGGCTCGCCAGATCTCTCATCTCCCTCTTATTCGCCTCTTCAAATAAGACTATTCCCTTATAAGGAGGGCGGGGGTGCGTGCAATAAAGCCTCTGACCCAGGCAGCTATGCAGTAACACTTTGTAGGGCTGCATGGTGGAGAATGCAAGGAGATGGATATTTTTTTCCTCTTCTAGACTCAGGAGCAATGCCCACTCCTCCTGCCTACAGCTTCCTTTTCTCACCAGCTCTGGGGGTTTCCCATTTGAGCTCTATGTGGATTCTGTACCTGTGACTGTCACGCCATGCAGCCTCTGCTGACGAGTCCCAGAGGTGCTTCTCTTCTTGTCCTATGAGATTCCGTCTGTGGTAGAGGACTCAAGGAACACGCAAGAGAGTCAATCTCCTCCCTGTGTCTGGACAGGCTCTAGGACTGCTGGCGGCCAGAGTCCAGGGAGGAAACACCCCCCTACCCCTTGCCCCCCACCCCTGGGCCCTCGCCTCAGCTCTGCCCAGCTGGAAAGCAAAGTTGCTTCTGATCACTTGCCTTGTAGGGACCCAGAAAGGACTCTGGACTCGGTGTCAGGAGACCTGGGCTCCCATTCAGGATCTGCCATTCACCAGTTTTATGACTTGGAGCTAAATCGCTTGATCTTCTGTCTGAACAGGATGAGTTAATAAAATTAATTTCTGTACGTTCAGTGAAACAACATCCAGGGTTGACACGCCTCTTTTCTAAATGAGTGTCTTTGTATCAGACTCCTCAGGAAGAAAGTAGGATTACTGCAGCTCTAATTCTGATTTCAAAGAAAGTGCCCAGATAATTCAGTCTGCCGTAGGAATGCACCGGAATAAAATGATTTCTTACATTCGTACAGCATTTTTTAAATTCTAAGTTGCTTTCATCGATCCCACTTACAGTAGCTCATTTAACCCTCCTGATTAGCATAGGTTTGGGGTACAATGTTGGAGCCCCTTTAGCATGCTTGACTGCTAACAGCCCCCTGCAGAGGGCTGTTCCCAAGCACCGGGTGCTTACCTAAGGCGGTGGATGCATCCCCTTCTTACGGCCAACATGGAAGTGTGTGGGAATACAGAAGGCCAGCTCCTTTGCCTCCAGGTGAAATAAATTCGGAGATGTGACTTATGCTCTTTGGCACCCCTCCCTCAAAAATCAGCCGGAGTCTAGCCCTTCTGGAATCATCCTTCCCCATCTTGCTTCCCCACCCCTTACTGGCTTCTCCTGGAAGCCCACCCTTACTACCTCACTTGCACCTGAAACCTTGGCTTGGGAGAACCTGATCTCATAAAGCAGTGGATTTAAACAGAAAAGTCAGGCTGACGGCACACAGTAGGTGCGCTATCAGGAGACCCATGTTGACACCTCTGCCACTTTACAGTTCTGTGGCCTGGAGCAAGTTGTCTGAAGCTCAGAGCCTCTCTCTCCTTGTTTGTAAAAGGAAAATAATCATCCCCACTCTGCCTACTGATAGGTTGTTGGGAGGATCAGACGAGATGGAGGATTGTGGAAGTGTTTGAGAGCCGCCAGACAGCGTACAAGCATAAGGACATTAATTTTTAAGCTAAAACAAAAATTCAACCCAGTACTAAAATCATTAACACGTGTTCAGAAGAAAGCAACTCAACAGCAGTTTGAAGAATCGGAAAACATGCTTCCCACCTTGGTGTCCTCCCAACCTTCTTCCTGCCTCTCTCATCTAAATGTTCGCTCTTCTTTTAAGCAGTCCAGAAAGTCACTGGAGAAAGTGGAAATTAACTGTGTCTCAGTTATTAACCGTCCTCCACTGGTTGGAGGAATTTCCCCTGCCTACTAATGTGTCCACTACCTATTCCTGAACCCTGATTTTCATTTTATTAGTTCCTTATTTCTTTCATTTCAAAATATATTGGCTTTACAACTTCGAAAAGGAAATAGACATCTCAGGGAGATCCAGGTCATAGACCGTAGTTCAAATCCTCTACTTCAGATTTGGTGGTGTTGTCATGAATTGATGGAACGCAACAAAACAGGGTTAATAAAACATACGGCCCAGAGAGTGGCTGGATTAGGAAGATCTCAATGTATTCCAAAGATCATGGCATGTGTGCAAAGTTTTTTTTTTTCCACAAAGGCCCAATGAGATTCATGATAAGATTTTAGTTTTAATAAGGATCTAATTAGAGAGCTCAGCATGAGAGAGTTAGAAGACATGAGTAGTCAGTACAGTTTGGTATAAAAAGTATTTGTCGAGCACTTAGGCACTGGGGATAAAAGAAAGAATAGTACATAACCCCTGGTAGAGGAAACAGATGTAAAAACAGATCATTTAAATAGAATATGTTAAGTGCCCAGTAAGCTCAGAGCCAGTCTGAGGTTCCAAAAACAATTCACTATCTAAAGAATCACCTCCTCAAGTTTTTACGAGTTACTTGAAAGATCTCTTTAAATTCCCCTGGGACCATTTATCCTTTGACCTGCATCCTTGCCTCACTGACTCCAGCTTACCCTTTGGGACTCTTCATTCATTCGTCTGTTCATACACACATTTGTCAGGTAGCTAACTCTGCCAGATACTATTGTAGACACTGCTTAGAGCCAGGACAGACCCCTTCCCAGCTGTCTGGTCTCGGAGCTTACATTCCAGTGGTCAGCAGCAGACAGTGAGCAAGGAATTCAATAAGCAATAGAATTGTGGATTGTAATGAGGCCCATGAAGGAAATAGAGGGATGGGGTACCAGGAAAAACTAGGAGAGGCCTCCTTAAGCTACCTGGTCAGGGAAGGCCTCTCTAACATGAGACATTTGAGCTGAGACATGAAAAAGGAGAGACTGTTCTGGGTGAAGGGGGTGTCCAGCGAGGCTGGGAAGAACTTGGGGTCATCAAGCGAGCAGAAGGAAGCCAGTGTAGCTGGAGTTCATGAATAAGGGTCAGGTGGCAAAGGATGCTACTGGAGCAAGGCAGACGCCATCACGGGGGCTGTGGGAAGAGACCACATTTCACTCTCAGTACCTGTGCAACCTTTGAAACTAAAACTGCATTTGAAAGCACATATACCGGAAAGGAAATCTGAAATCAGAGCCCAGGGAAAGAAAAAGTGTCATCAGCCCATGTGAGCTGCCATCGGCTCTCACCTGGATGACAATGGCAGCCCTCTCACCCCTCAAGAGTTCGTTCTTAACACAGATCCTTCTTAAGGTTAAGTGAAATCATGTCACTTTTCCGCTCAAAACCCCGCCACGGCTCCCTGGGTCATTCAGAGTAAAAGCCAGAATGCTTACGGTGGTCTCCAGGGTGCTACATGGCCTGGCCTCAGTTCCAAGGTTCCTGCCCATCCTCACCTGCCCTGGCCACACTAGCTTCCTTGCTGCTCCTCAAACACCCAGAGATGCTCTCAGTTTTGGGCTCCCGCTGGTCCCTCTGCCTAGAACCCTCTTTCCTGCATAGCCCCAACTAACTCCTTCACCTCCTTCAAGTCCTAGTTCAATGCCATGGCCTCCTGGACACCCCAGTTTACACTGCAGCCCTGCCGCCGTCTCCACCACAGCCTGACACTCCATCCCCCTGGCCCCACTCTACTTTCTCCTTTTCCGTAATGCTTATCATTGTCTAATATGTTCTACAGTTTACTTACCTATTGTCCCCGTAACTCATTTTCCGCCTCCCCCTCTAGAGTCTAGAAGAAGCCCCAGAGCCATGAGTGGTACCCACTGCCATGCAGGTCTGTCTCCTTCCAGATCTAGTGTAGGTGTCACTGTTTTCCTGACTCCTTGGATTTAGATGAGACCCTGTGACTTCTTTGGCCAGTAGAAGGTGAGCAGCAAGGATGAGTGCCACGTCTGGCAGAGCCCTTCGTGGCAGACCACTCTCTCACGTCCCCTCCTCCCTCTGACCCGGCAGCCCACACCTTTCAAGGTGGAGGTTGCTCCATCAGGCTCGGTCCCTGGGTGAGTAAGTTGAGCAAAATCCCCCTGGCAGCCATTGAAGAACATACAGCGAGATCAAGGAATCAACCTTTCTTTAGAAACCACTGTAACTTGATGATCTTTGTTATTGCAGCATCACCTGGCCTAATCTGACCGACTCATTTGTTCAGTGATGCACCACAGGGACTTAGAACAGTGCCTAGTGTACGGCATGTGCCCAGTACGTGTTTGTAGAGTGAATTTCTGTCTTTACTTGTAAGTTTTTTTTTTTTTTTTTGTGGTACGCGGGCCTCTCACTGTCTTGGCCTCTCCCGTTGCGGAGCACAGGCTTCGGACGCGCAGGCTCAGCGGCCATGGCTCACGGGCCCAGCCGCTCCGCGGCATGTGGGATCCTCCCGGACCAGGGCACGAACCCGTGTCCCCTGCATCGGCAGGCGGACTCTCAACTGCTGCGCCACCAGGGAAGCCCTACTTATAAGTTTTTATGTGGCATGTTTTCAATTTAAATATACTAAAGGTATCAATAATATCTGGAAACAGGCTTTATTCCAGACCTGGGCACCAATCAACAGGAAGCACCTACTGTGTGAGCTAGGATTTCTCAGGGCTCCAGAGGCATAAGCCACTGTATCTGACGTAGTTGATGAGTCTGCAATCTAGTGGCAGAAACGCACACTTATCCACATATACAGAGTCATGTGCAGTAGTACGTGATACATCCTAGAATTATCTCAATTAAAATTATCCTGAGAATTCAGAGATGGAGGCAACCACTGAGAGGGAGACTGGTTAGCGAAGAGATGGGAGGCTACCTGAGCTGGGCCTTGAGGACTTGGACAAGCAGAAAGAGAAGCAGGGAGTGAGTACTCCTGCCTGGAGGAACAGTATCATCACACACAAGCAGGAACCAGTTTTGAAATATTAGACAGTAGCATAGACTACCGTGGTTAGAGGCCAGACTGTAAGGCTAGACTTCCTCGATTGAAATCCTGGCTGTCGATGTGACTCTGTGACCCTGTGGCTCTGTGACTCTGATAAGTCTGTTAACTTCTCTGTGCCTCGACTTCCTCATTTGTAAAATGACAGTCATACGAGTCCCTACCTCAGAGGGTTGTTGTGAGGATTAAATGAGTCAATACATGCAGGGTTTAGGATAGTTCCTTGCAGAGAGGGAGTGTTGGTTTGGAAAGAAGAGTTGAGAATTGTGCAGACCTCAGATTTTGCAGGATCTTGAGTCTGAGGTGAAGTTGTGTCTTGTTCATTCTGTAGGCAGAAATACTTTCCACTAGCAGATCAAAGGTTTTTATCAGAAAGCGATAGACAGTGAATATTATAGCCGGGTGAATAGGAGCTGAAAAGCGGAGGCCGAGAGCCTGGTTTGAAGGCAGATGCGACCATCTTGTTGGCGGGAAACTGGAAGTACATGCCCCAGTCATGGCCGTGGCAAGGAAGAGACCAGCACTGACGACATTCTGGAGAAGATGCTCTTGTACCACCAACAGACAGGCTAGGAAAGAGAAGAACAGCAAAAAGGATCCAAAGGTTTCAGGGTCTGGTGACTTAAAGATATAATGATAACACTGGCCAAAATGGTCAAGAGCAAAGGGGAGCAGATTTTAAGGGAAAGATGACAAATTCTATTTTCAACACTGCAGTATCAAGGTCAAGCTATTTAGAAGGAAATTGGATACAATAAACTGAAGCTTAACTAACTTGGGGCTATGCTCAAATGTCACTCTGAAAACCTTCCCCAAATAGCCTATCTCAAATATCTCTCTCCTCCCCTCACTGTCTATCTTATCACCTAATTTATTTTCTTCATTCCACTTCACAGCACAATATTACATTACATATTTGTTGATTTGCTTATTGTTTGTTTCCTTCCACTTTCTATAACGTAAGCTCAGTAAGAACAGGGACCTGTTCATTCTTCTCCATTGCTCTATTCTCAGAGCCTAGGACAGTGCCTGGCCCTGTAGTCTTTCAGAAACTCTTTTGGGGAATAAAATCATTTTTATCTGTGAGCCCAGCTGCCAAATATATACTAACAGCCAGAGGTCACCTTCAGCCTGTGCAGAGGCTTTCATTCTTATATTATTTAGGAATTAACAGGAAAAAAAAAAAAAGAGGAATAAAGAAGGAAGGCTAGGGCTTCCCTGGTGGCGCAGTGGTTGAGAGTCCGCCTGCCAATGCAGGGGACACGGGTTCGTGCCCCGGTCCGGGAAGTTCCCGCGTGCCGCGGAGCGGCTGGGCCTGTGAGCCATGGCCGCTGAGCCTGCACTTCCGGTGCCTGTGGTCCACAACAGGAGAGGCCACAACAGCGAGAGGCCCACATACCAAAAAAAAAAGGAAGGCTAAATAGTAAAGCATTAAAAAATAAAGATGTGTGAATTCAAACAAGAATAGACAAAGAAATCAACAGAGCGTATTTGAGAGGAGATCTGAACTCATGTGGATATTTTGTGTACGTAAAGCTGGCATTTCAAATCAGTGGAGGAAAGATGTGTTCTTCTAACAATAGTTTGGGCAAAACTGGTTAGCCATCTAGAAGGAAAAATGTATTTGGGTCTTTTCCTAAAGCATTGCACCAAAATAAATTTTAAGCATATCAAAATTTTAAATATAAGATAAGGAATCATCAAAAAATAATAAATCATAAAAGTCCTGGAAGAAAATAGCTGATTTTTTAAAACAGCCATGAATTAGGAAAAGCCTTTCTAAGAATGGCAGGAAACGCATGCAGCATAGTAGAACGTTTAATAAATTGACTTCGAAAATAGTAAAAATGTGTACACAAAAAAATATTTTCCATGATCCAAGTTAAAAGACAGCAAAAAGTTACAAGTCCTTCAGAATTTGGCACACAAATATCTGATTTCTTTAGTGTGCAATGAACTATTATAGAATATGACTTTTTTTTTTCGGTACGCGGGCTCCCATTGCGGAGTACAGGCGCCGGACGCGCAGGCTCAGCGGCCATGGCTCACGGGCCCAGCCGCCCCGCAGCACGTGGGATCTTCCCGGACCGGGGCACGAACCCGTGTCCCCTGCATCGGCAGGCGGACTCTCAACCACTGCGCCACCAGGGAAGCCCTTACTCCCTATTTTTTTAATGCCAATTAAAGCCACGAAATAGCAATGGCAAGGATTTCAAAGCTTGATAACACTCAAGACTAAAGGATATGGGAAAGACACACTCTCATACATTGCTGGTGGGAGTATAAATTTGTTAATCTTTTTTATGGTCATTTGGCAATAGCAACCAAAATTTTTAATTTACGTACCCTTTGTCCAAGCAATTCTCATTCTAAGAATTTAACCTACAGAATATACTTGTATGAGTACATGAAGATAAAAGAAAGTTCATTGACAAATTGCTTGTAATTAAAAAATTTCTAAACACATACCATAGTTACCTGCTAAAAAGTGACAGGACTTCTATTCAGTAGAATACAAAGCAATTATTAAAAACAATGGGGTATGCCTGTGTGGATTGACAGAGAGATTTTACAATATACTATTAAATAAAAGAAAAAAAAAAGAAGTTGCTTAACCGCACATATAGCATGGCCCCATTTGTTAAAAGCAAAAAGAGAAATGTAAAAATCCTTGTATGTACAACAGAAACTTTCAGAATACTATACAAAAAGCTATTAACTGTGGCTGCCCAGTTAATAGCTTTGGGGAGAGAGTAATACTGGGGGTGAAGTGACGCTTTGAATTTTCACTTTATTTTTTTCTCAATATTGGAAACTTTTTCACAAAGAATAAGCCTACCTTTAGAATTTCATAAGAGAAAAGGTAAAACCTTCAATACTTAGGTCACACTATTCTTATGACCCATCCCTCGAAAACGTGTACCTGTAGAGTTTGCTTGATTATTCCTGAGATTATGTGAATCCTCGGGCTAGTCCAAGACATCTGCCAACTAGAACATTAGAAGATTGTGTAGATTTCCAGAATCTTTCAAACTTCTGCAAAAACTTCTGTGAATCTTTTTCAGAGAGCAAAAATTAAAGTCTTGTTTTTATATCACTGGCGATCACCAAAAATCAGCCAGGGAGAACCTAAAATACTAAATTCATATGCCTCAGAATAGCTAACTGGCCTTCACTTGTCCAGTTGATACCTAGGCAGGATCATTTCCAGCATTGCTGAGGGAACTAGGAAACTGATGGGACAGCTGAGAAGACATGACAGGAAGGTTTGTGATTAATTCATTGGAAAACCAAACAGTTATAAACAACTATATAAATGTATGTGTGTATGCACGTATATGTGTGTGCAAGTGAACATACTTGTGTGCAAGAGAGTGAGATTCTAAACCAGTATTAGCATTTTATCAAGGATTTGATTTCAATCAAAAAGTACTGTATGCAATATTTATATTCCTGCCTTGTTGTTTCAAAGAATTTAACACAGGGAAATGAATTGTTTTAAATCCCCAAAGTACTAGATTACTATTCTTACAATTTAAAACGAATGTATATTTCTGGTTTAGAGTGCACCACAAGAAGAACATACTTTTTTCAAGGTTTGACTCACTTTTGCTGTGCCTGATCTTTTCCAAGGACTTAAAGAGATTTCTTTAGAAAAAATGAAAGTATCCTATCAATTATAGTTATTCCTTGATTTTTTTTTGCAATAGCTGTCGTAGCGATAGTTTTCATAAAGCATTTCACCTTTTCAACTCACCAACAAAATTCTTATTCAAAATGATTAACAACATTGAATTTTTTTAACTTACGTTTCCCACCCTAAATGATCAGTTGGGATTATCAATTGGGAATGCTGGAGACTTTAGAAAGAAACAAGACAATTAGTTGAGAAGAATGAAAGCATCATTATGAATATACTAGAATATATTTTTGTGTGTTTGTTTGTTTGTTTGTTTGCGGTACGCGGGCCTCTCACTGCTGTGGCCTCTCCCGTTGCGGAGCACGGGCTCCGGACGCGCAGGCTCAGCGGCCATGGCTCACGGGCCCAGCTGCTCCGCGGCATGTGGGATCTTGCCGGACCGGGGCACGAACCCGTGTCCCCTGCATCGGCAGGCGGACTCTCACCCACTGCGCACCAGGGAAGCCCTAGAATATATTTTTGCTAAGCATGTAGCATTAGGCGTACAGACGAAGATAGACCATCCACAGGTCTGTTGAGTTTTAATTGCCAGTGTCATTACACTGGGTGGTAGAGTCAGGATTCCAGAGGGCTTTTGTTCTTTGTCCACTTCTTCAATGCCATTTGCTTTCTACTGAGAGGTGTTTCTTTCCTGGGTCCCTCAACAGGCCAGCCACTTGATCACAAGACCCTCGGATCCCTGTGAATTTATTCATCATCTGCTGATACTCATAGAAGAGTTTGTTACCATTGCTGTTGCTGCAGGACTGAAGAGTGAACCTATTTTAAGCTCCCCCAGGCACTTGATACACTTTATTCCTTTAATCTTCACAACAGTGTCTTGAAATCAGTTCTATTATTATCCACATCTCTCTGATTTGCAGTCCTTCGCTTAGAGACGTTAAATAACCTGCCCAAGTTTGCACAGCTAATCCATGGCAGTGCTCGAACTTGAACTCAGGTCTGTGGATGCCAAAGCCCATGCCACCAGCCAAGGGCAAGCCATGGCCCTCTGCCTGGGGATGCTGGTCTATAAAATGCACAGAACATCACTGAAGTAAACGGGTCATGTGTCATCAGTTCACTCATGTTTCCACACACAAATCTTCACGTAATTATAAGCTGGTGGCCCTCCCACCAAAACAGACTGCGTTTGCAAGTATAAATAACACTCCCTGGGAACCAGGACGTGTTACCTGAGATGAGGATTTTTGTGAAACCCAAGGCAAGTTGCCCAGTGCCGCTTCAGGCTGTGAACCACCAACAAGGTGACATTACCTGAGGGCCATAGTCTAGCCACAGTGAAAATTCTAAACCCAAGTAATGCCTGGCCTGTGCTGTTAACTGGGAGTGAGTCCTTGTATTAAGTTTTACATTGTTTAATAAGTTTCCCAAGACGGTGCTGACTTTGGCCAATTACGGGTAATGAAGGGAGACAAGAGATCACTATTCTGAACAGACAGAAGGAGATGTGTCTCTTATTTTCTAGACCAAAGAGCCTGCCGTCTTGACCTGGCCTTACCTCTGACCATGAAGGAAAAAGACCTCCTATGTTACACCTCTTCTTGCACATCTGTTTGCTGCATCATTTCTTTCCCATGATAGTACCTTGTGCACCACTGTGAAATACAGGATCAACCCTGCACAATTCCTTTGCCCTAAAAGGGCACTGCTCAAAGGTTCCCCTTCTCCAAGACAGGACTTTCCATCATTTTCCTATCGCCACACACCTGCTATCGGCGGTACTGGTGTGGAATGCACATGCACTTGGGTGGTGAGCAGATAGATGGGGATACTGGAGGGGGCGGGCAAAGGGCCCTGAGACCTGGGAGCGGGGGTGGGTCAGCATCCTGGCACAGATGTTTCCTCTTCACGGCGCCCGGCCTGAGAGGCTCTGCCATCAGAAACACTAGATTTTCCATTACTATACTCTGGGCCTGGCTTTGACTTTCTCACTTACTGCAAATGCATCAAGAAAAATAAAACACCTATAATTAATGTGCACTAAGTGGGAAAAAGAAATTTGAAATCTAAAATGATCATACTTGTTTCTGGAGGAGAAAAAAAGTGCCTTCTCCCCGCCCCCTGCCGGGGACTGGCGCAAACAGACCAAAACACACCAAAGCAGAGATAGCCTGTCCTTCCTAAAGTACCAGTCCAGTAACCAGATGGGCGGTTGAGAAAGAATGGATACTTTATGTAACAATATCTTGTTAGGGGCTTAACTGAAACATAAGAAAAGAGCTGCCTCTGAGTATATCCATAAATTATTGCACTAATTTCTGAGTGACTAAATTAAATGTGAGTGATGGAGTAAAGTACACGATATGGATTTAGATTTCGTCTCCAGTTTTTATAGAGCTTTGCAACTTTAGTAAATGTCAGACTTGTGTTAGTTGCATCAAGATCTCAGTTCTGCTTCTCTGATATTAATGTAATTTGTGGTTTCTCTCTCAATTTACCTAAAATTTTCTTCTTATAAAACTAGGACTTTGCTGCACTGGCTACAGGTACTTGGATCGTGTAAGCATTTCCCCCTTCCCTCCCTCATGTTGCAGTAAGTCAAAGAGATAATGTACATAGGAATAGTGAGTACATTTATTGAGGAATTACTATGTGCCAGGCACTGTGCTAATTATGAGACATGCGTTATATCATTCAGTCCTCAGGAAAACCTCATGAGGGAGGTATTATTCTGATAACCTCATTTTAGAGGAAGAAATCAAGGTTTAGAGATGCTAGGTAAATTGTCTTAGGTCACACAGCTGGTAAATAGAAGCATGGGTACTGAACCCCAGGTCTGTCTGACACCCTGTCTGTGCCCCTAATCATTGCATTCTGGGGCTACAGGATATTCCTTAAGTTGTAATAGGTGCTTACATATGAGGAGACGCATAAAGAGTTGTTTCACTTATTATTATTATTTTTTAATCCTCTTTAAAACTACAAGCTTGAATCTGTGCCGCCCGGCACCCTAGGGCTCTGTGAAGTTTTTCCATTTGAACAGCTGGGGGAGCTTGTAGGCAGGTCATCTTTTCATCTCTCTGTTCTTACAAACAGACCCAGTGGCTCAGTAATAGGCAGGAGCATCAGCTTTTAGGTCTAGTCCCAGTAATGACTTACCAGGCTGCAGGGTTCTAGAAGCTTTGAGGCTTACCTAAAGGGTGCGTCTAGAGGAAGACAAGGTGCAGAAGCAGCTCCTCGGTCTGTGGTGTCCCTGGAAGTGGCAGAGGAGTGGGTCTTTGAAGTAATGTTTTGGTGAAGTGAGACTGTGTCAAATACTTTAAAAGGAGGCAGCCTGAGGCCATGACAGGCACACTATGTATAAAGATAGGCCAGCCTGGGTTCGAACCTGGCTCCGTCACGGAAGGGGTTTGGGTTCACTGTGCTCACTCTTTATCCTCAACAAAGTGTCTGGTACTTGATATGCCCTCAGTGTTTGCTGAATGAATGAATGAGCAAATCAACTTATTGAAGCCTTGATTTCCTCATCTAAGTGATGGGTGTTTCCCTAAAAACATCAGCCCTTGAGTTTAAAACAAACAGACAAACAAAAAGCCTTATCATTGTAAGACCAATTATGTTTCTCCAGATCCATCCCATCTCAATAAAGATTTCTAGAAGTCTTCAGAGTTTGTCCTACCTGACGCCAGCACAGTACCATCTACCACTTGCCAGTTTTCTCCTCGTTTTATCAGACACCTGTACAGGTATTTGCTGCAGTGGCCTTGATCCCGGTGCCCAGGTGATATGCCAGCCACCCCAAGGGAGGCTGCCATCCTTCAGCCCCATCCATGCCCAGCTGGATTGCAGATGCCCTCAGGCAAAAGCCACCAAGTATCAGTAATGTCCCAAAGGAAACAGAGGCCACACTCAGGTTGAGATAAGTTAAAGAGGAACTATTTAGAAAGGAACTGCTTCCAAAATGTGGGGTGGGGGAAGGAGCGGACCACAAGAAGTAAAGGAGTAACCGCAGCTTAGTGATGGGAGAGTTGTTACCACCCCAGGTTGGAGAGATAGGAGGAGAAAGGGAGAGTTCTGTTAAGAGTACATCTATCTCCATTTAAATGCTTCCTCCGAGAAGTTTTTCCTGCCACCCCCTGGCCAACATTGGCCCTCCTTCCCCACTGTCCTGACTGTACTCTGCCTTACAGAGTACAAGTATGACAAGTATCACACTGGAATTCTCCTGTGTTTGTCTCCCTGCCGGACTATGGGGAGAGATGGATCGATCCTCAATTTTTGTTTCACCGTATCCAGCCCAAGATCAACGCAAAGTAGACTTTCAAACACAAGTGTGTCTTGAATGGGTAAGGAAACAGATGAACGGATAAAGGAATGAACGCTTGTCCTAATGTGCAAAAAAAGGTATGTCAAAGCCTCAGCTATGCCTTCTTATCCAAACAGAAATATTGTTCTCTTGAGATCGATGAAGAACATTTCTAGTAAAACGCTTTTTTTAAAAAAAACCAGATGTGTCTAAATTAATAGTGAATATCACCCCTCTCCTAGCAAGCCCCACATGTAACGAAATGTTCTGACTTCTTTATTTGTATATAAATACATGTACTTTTTAAAGCAAATTAGTTATATGCACTGTTCTGAGAACACAGTGAAGATGTTGTTCTATATCATTACGTACAGATTTGACTTTATTATTTTTAATAGCTACACAGAGGTATGTCTTTCCAAGAATGACACTGACGGCAGAAACCAGGAAAGGAATGATGGCAGCCTCAGAAGCCAGGAGGCTGGGCTCACCACTACCCAGCTCTGTGGTCTTAGCCACATTAACTTTTTTTTTAATAAATTTTTTAAAAATATTTTTTTATTTTTTTGGCTGAGTCAGGTCTTAGTTGCTGCACGTGGGGTCTTCGCTGAGGCATGCGGGATCTTTTGTTGCAGCACGTGGGCTTCTCTGTAGTTGTGGTGTGCGGGTTTTCTCTCTAGTTGAGGCGCACGAGCTCAGTAGTTGTAGCACGCAGGCTTAGTTGCCCCGCAGCATGTAGGATCTTAGTTTCCCAACCAGGGATCTAACCCGCTTCCTGTGCTTTGGAAGGCGGACTCTTTACCACTGGACCACCAGGGAAGTCCCCACATTAACTTCTATACGCCTCAGTCTGCATCATCAGCACAGCTGGAGATACCAATAGCCTTTTCTCAGTCAGAGTGTGGACAAGGCATGGGATGTGCCTGGCATGGTACTAGGATATTGTAAGGGCTCCCTAAATACTAGCCATTGCAATCACTACCTCATCCTTTTATTGCCTTAACATCGTAAACAAGTAAAGGCAAATGACAAATTAGGAAAAATATTCACAAAATGTATGATAGGCAAAAATTAATATTAACAAGAGAAATGCTCTATTAGAAAAGGGAGCTAGGGAAATGAGTAGAAGAAGAAATATCAGTGCCCTTTAAACATATAAAAATGTTCATCCTCACTAGTAAAAAATGAACCAAAGTCAAAACAATTGGATTGCGTAAACAGCATGCTTCCTAAAAAGTTGTTATCATTTTTTAAAATTCAGAGTTGACAAAAGTGCTGGGAAATAGGCTTATAGGAAGATTCTTAGTATTAGACCCTTAGTAAAGCTATAATCTGTCAACTCCACTTCTAGGAATTGTGCTGGGGAAAAGACATAGATGTGCTCAAAAGTACATTCATATGAGCACCCCTCACAGCATTTCATATAATAGGGTTCTCTCCCCACCCAAAATAAGATAGTAGAATAAACATTTCAAGAGGGGGACTAAAGAAGCTTCGGTATATTAAAAAACATACAAGTAGCCATTCAAAATGATATAGATTGAGAATGTTTAGCAGCAGGCAAAGATTATTCATAAGATACTCTGTAAGTGAACAAAAATGTTTCTGTAATGTATATTTAGATGAGGTGGGTTTTTTTGGTCTATTTTTGCTTCTTTCCAATAGAATACATTTGATCACATTTTTTTTATATACAGCAGGTTCTTATTAGTCATCAATTTTACACACATCAGTGTATACATGTCAATTCCAATTGCCCGATTCATCACACCACGATCCCCATGCCCCCGCGGCTTCCCCCACTTGGTGTCCACACATTTGTTCTCTACATATGTGTCTCAACTTCTGCCCTGCAAACCGGTTCATCTGTACCATTTTTCTAGGTTCCACATACATGCGTTAATATACGATATTTGTTTTTCTCTTTCTGAGTTACTTCACTCTGTATGACAGTCTCTAGATCCATCCACATCTCAACAAATGACCCAATTTCGTTGCTTTTTATGGCTGAGTAATATTCCATTGTATCTATGTACCACATCTTCTTTATCCATTCATCTGTCGATGGGCATTTAGGTTGCTTCCATGACCTGGCTATTGTAAATAGTGCTGCAATGAACATTGGGGTGCATGTGTCTTTTTGAATTGTGGTTTTCTCTGGGTATATGCCCAGTAGTGGGATTGCTGGATCATATGGTAATTCTATTTTTAGTTTTTTAAGGAACCTCCATAGTGGCTGTATCAGTTTACATTCCCACCAACAGTGCAAGAGGGTTCCCTTTTCTCCACACCCTCTCCAGCATTTGTTGTTTGTAGATTTTCTGATGATGCCCATTCTAACTGGTGTGAGGTGATACCTCATTGTAGTTTTGATTTGCATTTCTCTAATAATTAGTGATGTTGAGCATCTTTTCATGTGTTTGTTGGCAATCTGTATGTCTTCTTTGGAGAAATGTCTATTTAGGTCTTCTGCCCATTTTTGGATTGGGTTGTTTGTTTTTTTAATATTGAGCTGCATGAGCTGTTTATATATTTTGGAGATTAATCCTTTGTCCGTTGATTCGTTTGCAAATATTTTCTCCCATTCTAAGGGTTGTCTTTTCGTCTTGTTTATGGTTTCCTTTGCTGTGCAAAAGCTTTTAAGTTTCATTAGGTCCCATTTGTTTATTTTTATTTCCATTACTCTAGGAGGTGGATCAAAAAAGATCTTGCTGTGATTTATGTCAAAGAGTGTTCTTCCTATGTTTTCCTCTAAGAGTTTTATAGTGTCCGGTCTTACATTTAGGTCTCTAATCCATTCTGAGTTTATTTTTGTGTATGGTGTTAGGGAGTGTTCTAATTTCATTCTTTTACATGTAGCTGTCCACTTTTCCCAGCACCACTTATTGAAGAGACTATCTTTTCTCCATTGTATATCCTTGCCTCCCTTGTCATAGATTAGTTGGCCATAGGTGTGTGGGTTTATCTCTGGGCTTTCTATCTTGTTCCATTGATCTATGTTTCTGTTTTTGTGCCAGTACCATATTGTCTTGATTACTGTAGCTTTATAGTATAGTCTGAAGTCAGGGAGTCTGATTCCTCCAGCTCCATTTTTTTCCCTCAAGACTGCTTTGGCTATTCAGGGTCTTTTTTGTCTCCATACAGATTTTAAGATTTTTTGTTCTAGTTCTGTAAAAAATGCCATTGGTAATTTGATAGGGATTGCATTGAATCTGTAGATTGCTTTGGGTAGTAGAGTCATTTTCACAATATTGATTCTTCCAATCCAAGAACATGAGAGAATAAAAATAAAATACCTGGAAGGGTGCACCACAAAGGTTAACAGGTCTTATCTACAGGTGGTAGGATCACAAGTAATTATTGTTACTTCTTTTATCTGGATTGTCTAAATTTTTCACAACAAACATTGATTTACGAATAATAAATAAGACAATAAAGTTGTCTTTTGGCCACACCGGGCAGCATGCAGGATCTTAGTTCCCCGACCAGGGATCAAACCCGTGCGCCCTGCAGTGGAAGCGAGGAGTCCTAACCAGTGGACTGCCAGGGAGTTCCCGACAATAAAGTTTTTAACACAGTCATGTGATAGGCTACTTATGTTTCATTCTCAATGTATTTGAAACTGAAGCTTCTTTATTACACAAGAAAGGCAAGTAGAGAATTAGAATGTACAGAGAAACGAAAAGAGAAAAGAATCCATGAATCCGTCACTCAGGGATTCATAATGTTTTTCATAAAAATATAAACATTTTAACAGAAATAAGTTCATGATATAAATACTGCCTTGTAACTCACTTTTTTCATTAGATATATTCATATTTCATTAACTACATCCATTTCATCGTTTTTGACTGGCTACCTAAGAATCCCACTGAAAGATTTTGCCAGAACTTCTTTCACTAATTCTGCCTGAGGTTCTCAAAAGTTGTTCTCAAGTTCGTTCCTGCCGATCCTGGAACACACAGGCTGACCCAGTTTCATACACTGCCCTGAGGATTTCCTTAGAACAAACCCTAGAAGGGGGATTCATGCTTCAGTTTGACTCTTTCCCAATCCTCTTACTTGGATAAAAATAAATTAAGGAAAACAATTAAAATTTGAGTAAAGCACACTTTTTTAAATGGCAGGAAACCAAAATTGGATCCCTCACTGACAAAAGTGCCTTCAAACTTCTTCTGATGGAAGTTGGAATAAAGGCTGTGCTCATCTAACTCTCACACTCCGTGGTTCTGGGGACACTTCATTGCAACCATGAGCTGAATCTCTGCTCAACTTCAGCCACCAGCTCCCGTGGCCACAACTTGACCTTGACCTATGACTGCTCTACTTCAAAAACTAGAAACTTAAAGATCTTGGACTGCATCTTGCTGTTATTATCTCAGGGCACTTCTTGCCCCCCTAACTGTTCTTTGACCTCATAGATATCTCTGCCATTTAAGCTGCCATTCTCTGCACTTTTTTGAGCCCCCTTCTTTCTTAATCTATCCCAAGCCTTCATGTCCATCTTCAGATCTCCCCTTCTTCAGGACCGTGGAGCCCTCGGCCAGAGCCATTTTTAAGTCCTTTGGTTCCATTAATATTTCTACATTAACTCAATCTTTTGCCTTTCATTTTCATTCAGATTTCTCATATGCGGAGTCCTTGCTTCCTGTTTCCATTTTCTCACCTCCAAAGTAACTGACATTTAGCCTCAGCTCCCACCATTCTTTAGAAACTATTCTTACTCACTGCTGGTCAAAAAATGAACTTTTCAGATCTTATCTCTGCCATCCTTAGCACTGAATTCAATTGCTGCCTTCTTCTTTTTTACCTCAACTATGTATTATGAAAATTTTCAAACCTTTCAGAAAAGCTGAAAGTATAGTACAATGAGCACGTAAATAGCCGTCATCAAAATTCACCAGTTGTCTACACTTTGCCATTTTGCCTCATTTACTGCCCCCCACTCTGTGTATATGTACATACACATTTAAGAGGAAGTTACAGACATCATAACACCTCACCCTAAATACTTCAGCACATGTTGCCTAAGAATGAGGGTATTCTCCTGCATAACAATACCATCTTCATACCTAAGAAAATTAACAATAATTCTGTAATGTCTTCTGATATCAAGTTCATATTCAAATGTCTCCAATTATCCCAAGAATGTCTTCTACAACTACTTCCTTCCGGAACAAGGAGCTGATCAATGTTCAGACATTGGTTTCTATGTTTCTTTATTCTTTTGTAATCTAGAATAGTATCCTAGCCTTTTTTCCCCCATGACATTAAATTGTTTAGGAGTCCAGGTCAGTTGTCTCTAGGATGGCCTACATTCTGAGCATTCCTCATAGCTTAGTTTAAATTGTTCCTTTCCTCAGTAAACTGACAGTCCAGAAACCAGGTTGGACATTTTTGGCACTGATACCTCATATTGTGTTGTCACTTTTCCACTAGTAGTGCTGCCAAGTTTGATCACTTTGTTCAAAGTGTGGACAACAGATTTCTCTATATTAAAAGTACATTTTTCCTTCTCAATTACTGAGAGATCCATGGAATAATATTTTGCATGGGAGTAATATTCTGCTTGAGAATCTGTTAACAATTCCCACCTGAATCAGTTATGACATTGGAGATTTTTAATATTTTTCTTAATTCTATCACTTCCTCTACATTTATTAGACGATGTTATTTAATAAAGAAACTTTCCCTTTTTTCGCTTTCTCTCCCTTTTCCTTGGGCTGGAAGATCACTAGGAACTCGCTGATTTTTATCTATGAAATCTATTACAATCAATTATAATCATTCTTCTTTTTGGTGTGCATTTTTCCTAATGTGGACAGCGAAAAACTGTTTAAGCTAGTTCCTGAGTCTCTTTGGCATGACCTCATTAGTTTTGAGTATTTCTTTGGATTGCTAGCAAAGAGATATTTTTTCTCTGCCCTAGCCCTGGAATCAGCTTCTCTAAGGAGCACTGGTTCTTTTAATGAGGAATAGCACATAGAAACTAAGACCTGGGTATTGGGTGTGTTCATTACTGCGAAAAAGTGAGTTTTTCTTGGGGCTTCCCTGGTGGCGCAGTGGTTGAGAGTCCGCCTGCCGATGCAGGGGACACACATACGTGCCGCGGTCCGGGAAGATCCCTCGTGCCACGGAGCGGCTGGGCCCGTGAGCCATGGCCGCTGAGCCTGCGCGTCTGGAGTCTGTGCTCTGCAACGGGAGAGGCCACAACAGTGAGAGGCCCGCGTATGGCAAAAAAAAGGTAGTTTTTCCTAAATGATTCCTTTATGTTTTCCATTGAAATTTAGATTCCTCTGCCTTTGTCCCTTCTCTTTTTTCTTACACTGAAAACTTGAGTTCCTAATACTATTAATATACTTACTTATTTTCTTTTTCTTACAATATACTTTAAAAAGTTTCCAAATATAATGCCAATATTACTACTAACAATTAATCTGCTGGATGTTAGGCTTATAATTCCTCTGTGATGCTTTTTGTTCTTGGAATATAAACCATAAAGATAAATAATGAAATGGACCCTTCCCAGAGTCAGGGTTGTTACAGAAGAAACATATCCTAATCCAGCTATTGGAGCCAAGAACCAGCATCATGTTATTATGCAAATATTTTCTAATGGAAGAAAAAAAAATTTACTATAAGTAGTGAATTTAATCAAAGTCAAGGAGAAAGGATTTTCTAGTTGTATAAGATTGTGATTCAAACTACCAAAATATTATTGACCTTAACTTCGTTAACAGAGAAGGATGGAATGCACAAAACAGTAAGAGAGATAAATCAGCATCTTAAATTCTTATTTATGCCACTTGGGTGTGCTTAAATGTAAGAAGAATTATAGTAATGTTAGCACTCAGTATAGCACTCTAGTAGAATTAGTATTATTTGCCTTTACCATAAAACTCTAAAGGTTTATGCTCTCTATTCTTTCAAGGAAAAAAATAAGAATGGGAGATTTTAAAATTTAAAAAAATTGTATAACAATTAGTGTATAAAATGGTTTAGGGATTCATGAGTTTAAGTTACTTACTTAAATTATTACTTTTATGGGGACTACCAAAGTTAATCAGAGATATACATTTTCCAAATGGAAGGGGAAAAATAAACCAAAACAAAATGATTCTGTCACCACTGTGAAACAGAATAAGCAACACATTTGCCTGCTAAGTAAAAAAATGGTGAGCTTTAAAAACCAAAAATCTTTTTTTACAAAAAGTAAGAAGCTAGGAATCAATTATAATTCAAGTGACTCGTCAATGATTTCCTCCTAATTAATTTTAATGATGTAAAATAAATAGGTATCTGAGTAAAGAAGAATTTGATATGATACAACCATAGATCGTGTTCATCTTCATCTCTACCTTTTCCCACCACAGAACTGATTTTATGAGACCTCCCTATGCTACTCTACCACCCTCCCCACTCCCCTTCACCCCTCACCCCCTACCTTGGGCAGGGAGGAGTGATTAGAATATACTTAGAACCTCTGAAATGTATAAGCAAACATGGCAAAATTCCCCCAAATGCCAAAAAATATACCAAAATGTAAGGGAGATGAAATAAAAGCATAAAAATCACCAGTCTGTCCTGTCCTGTGGGTATTGTCCAGGAAAATGTCTGGTGCATTGATACTGGGAAAAATGATGTTACATGGAGCTACCAAGAGCTGTCTGTTTACATTCGGTCTCTGCCGCCTGAACCACAGGCTGTCCCCATGCCACGGCGTGACCCACTGATCATACAGAGGGACCACTGACAAAGGCACAGCCTTCACTTCTCTCCACAGAACTGTAACCTACTCAATCCAAACAACCTCTCTGGAGGTATGTTTACATCATGTACAAAGAGCTGGGAGATTGACTAACCGTTACAGCCCGTTAGCAATCCTTTTAGCTAGTTCTAGCCTTGAGTGGGTAAGCGTTGATGTATGGAAAAGAGGTAATTGAAAAAACATCCATATATACTGTCTGTAGTCTCTAATACTCTAAAAATTACCCTTAAAAAATCAGCTATCCCAATTCAGTGTTTTTTAAAAATATCTTGCTTGAATTTGAAAGGAAAAGGGGAATCCATTTCAAAAATAATTTGATTTTTCAAAAATAAGCTAGTATTTCCTGCTACTTCCAAAGGTGGGCGGGGCAGAGGACTTTACTTTTAATAAGACTGTGGACCCTACTGTAAATGACATCGTGAAGTCCAGGGTCTGGAACTGAGCGATTGTGTCATTTACAGTTTCCCTGATTGAATACTAAGGCTTTAAGACATCACCAGGAATAATTAGAAGTTGAGGGTACATGGGATCTGCAAACTTAATAAAGAATTAATAAAACTCAGTCATTTTTCACAGCATAATGGATATAAAAGAAAGAAATGAATTTAATGATAAAATGTTAGGTGTGTTAAAGAAAAAATTTCCAACACGTTAAAATGGTAAAGAAGACTTTTTTCAGGACTGTCACAATAGGGGTATGTAACAGAGGAGAGAGATGGGCTCAAATACAAGGACAAGTGGGGACTTACAGCCAATGAGCAGTGTGGAGTCAGTGGATGGAAAATGACTAAGAGGGGACCTTAAAGGGTAGGAGGATCTTGCTAAACTGACCTAACAGAATTCTTGCTAAAGGCTGACCAAAGACTTACACAGCAAAGGTGGGGGATGAGGAACTTGATCACAGATCAAGTGTGAAGGGACTCTTACTCATAGCAGGATTCTTGCTAAGACTGGGCAAGGCTGGCAGAAGACTGGACAGGGGTCAAAGTCAAGGTCAAAGGAACCTACTAAAGTCTGATCAAGGAGAGAGTCTTTGTCAGGTGCCGTATTGTAGTTCACCCTAAAAAGCAGCAAAAGGTGACCAGACCAGGAAATTGCACACATTCTTCTTCTCAAAGCATGTGTTACAGGAGAATGAGAATTAGTTCACTAGAGGCACTGACTCCCCCAGTTCTCGAGGGAAGTCCTTTGTGTCAGCTGGTCCCTCTACCCCTCTGGCACTGGAGGGGAAGCTGCAGGCTTCGTTGTCCTGTGCCTCCGTGTGGCAGGCTGGGGACTGGAAGCCCAGAGCAGGACTTGGATATATGCCTGTGCGTTTATGCCTTAAGGTGAAAATAGGATTCCAAGCATTTTCATTTTTATTAATTGGCTAAGCTAAAGTTCTTAAATGTTTGACTACTTGTTAATCATTTAAATTGGACTAAATTTCTTTTTCATTTTTCTGACACTGAAAATACATATTATCCCTAGTTTTCTCCCACACTCCCTGGTTATTCCAGAATAGGATACTTGGCTGTCTTGAAAGTTGTTGTTACTCTTCTTAACCACATTGAAGAACAGCTTCCATCTGGGTTGCAAACAATCTGGTTTTATTACCCTTAGCTGGAGTCTCCTGTCATACGAGTCATTACAGATGCCAGGTATCATGCTAACTCGTTGAATTACCAAAAATGATCCTATAATATATTTGTTATCCTTATTTTACAGATGAGAAAACTCACAGAGGTTGTTATTTGCCCAAGGCCACCCAGACAGAAAGGAGAGAAGCTGAGAATCAAGCCCAGACATTCTGAACGCTTAGCCTCCACTCGTGACCATTGCTAAAATCTGTGTGGTTGGTGTCCTTAGGAAAGTCCCACACTTTCATAAGCTTCAGTTTATAAATAAGGAAATCGGCCTAAGTTTCTTTTACTAGAACTTGTGATTTGCCTTGATGATATTGTGATTTACAATAAGAAATGGATCTATAATATTTGGTCTTTGTCCCAGTTTCTGGCACAGAGCTACCAAAACCCTTGGAATTTCCTAAATGATGAGCGTGACAAAGGTGTCTTTGGTTATCTTAATAAGGTGACTTTTGGACCCCACCTAAGGGTGGAGGCTGGTTGCCAAGAGAACCAACCCTGTGATTAGAGGATTGGAACTTTCAATCCCACCCCTGACCTCCAGGGAGGGGAGAGGGGCTGGAGATTGACGTCAGTCACCAATGACCAATGATTAAATCAACCATGCCTGTGTACTGAAACCTCCAGAAAACCCCAAAGGGTTGGGGTTCAGAAAGCTTCCCGCTTGGTGAAGGAGTGGAGGTTTAGGGAGAATGGTACCCCGAGAGAGGGCATGGAAGCTCTACGTGCCTCCCCCATACCTCGCCCTATGCATCTCTTCCACTGGCTGTTCCTGAGTTATATCCTTCTGTAACAAACCGGTGATCTAGTAAGTAAAATGTTTCTTTGAGTTGTGAGCCCCACTCTAGCAAATTAATCAAACGCAAGGAAAGGGTCATGAGGACCTTTGATCTATAGCCGGTAGGTCAGAAGCCCAGGGGACAAGCTGGACTTGCAGCTGGCATCTGAAGTGTGGTGTGTGTGTGTGCACGTGCGCGTGTGTGTCGAGGGGCAGGGCATTGTGTGCAGGCATCTAGGACTGACCCTTAGCCTGTAGGATCTGACTCTATCTCAAGGCAGGTAGGTGTCAGAAGTGAGTTAAATTTGTGGACAGCCAGTCCGTATCTGTGAAGAATTCAGTTAATTATTTAGTGTGTTAAAGGAAAAACACACCAACGGAACTGGTGTCAGAATCAAAGCCTTTGACTCAAATCCAGGACCAGAGAGAACTTAAGCTCTGAAACCAAACTTCTAACTTGCTAGTTCCTGATAGTAAATCCTTGTAATAGCTTAGAGACAGCATCTCTTGTTCACCACAGACGATGTAAAATCTGCATTCCATTACCTAAAGAGGCATCATTGAACATAAATTAAAAAAACCTGTTTCCCAAAGTTCTAATTTGGTCATTATTTCTCTGTATATACTTTAAAAAGAGTCTTGCATTCTGTAGCTTCCCTGGGCATCTCTCTGCAGAAGCTTGCCTGATATAGACCTCTTTCCTGATCTCACTTACTGCCCTCTTCCAGGATGTCCTTCTGGTATTTTAAACCTAACAAATGTTGAAAGGAGCTAATCATTCCAGCTCCATCATTACTCGCCAAATTTACTTCTTTAAACTGGCCCTATTTCCTTGTTTCCATCTTTGCATTAAGAGCGTCTTCTCCCAAACAACCACGCTCAAGATCTTGATCATCTTTAGTTCCCTTCTTTCCACCACCTGCCCTGCCACCCCAGCCCCCATCTGAATGAAGTCATATTCTACTCACACAGTGTATCTCTCATTCACCCACATTATGCCATCTCCGTACCAGCACCTCTCACGCTCAAGCCATAGCACTGTTCGATTCATCTTCTTCAAACAGTTTCCATCAGTCTCTGGCTCAAAAATGTTTTAGAGCTCCCTTACCAAATAAATGTCAAAATCTCTCCTCAAGTATTTAGGACTCTCCAAGATACTGGTCCGTGACACACCTCGCTAATATACAGACTTCACTGAAGTCAAGCAGAATTATTTACTACTCCTCGTACACACCCCATGCATTTCCTGGTTCTGCACTTTCGCTCATGCTTTTCCTTTCAGGTGAAATTCCTTTTCTCCAACCTATTTTTATTAATATAACTACCCAGATCAGATGCTATCTCTTCCGTGAAGCAACCTTGGGATCCTCCACCAAACACGACCTCTTTTTTATTTGTGCCACTTCTATGGAAAATTTCAATCTCCCTGATTCTTTTCATGGCCAAAGAACTTAAACTATAAACAAACTTAGAGACCATTATTTGCAACATTGTCATTATGTACTGAGGATGAAGCAAGGACTACAGGAGTGAAGGTATTTGCTAAATGTCATACAGCTTAATAGTGGCAAAGCCAAGACTAGAAAAGTCTGAAAGTGAACCCATCACCATTTCTACTATATCAAGATTTAAACACCTTTTGATCTGACTACCTACGCAGTTTACTAGTAAATCTCTTACAGCTCCATGACTTCATGTTGTTATTTTTGGGGGGTGCTCATCTTGCTTCCTTTACTTCTGTACTTCCAGAACACCAAGCATAAGGTCCAGAATAGATGCTCATTAAAATATTGCTGTAGGATTAGATGAGTGAGTTTTGCTTGGGGATAATCTGAAAATCCTTTAACATGAAGACTGTGGCTGTTGAGAGCTCATCGCTCTTTTCTTTACTTAACCAATATCTTTTGAGTGGTTCAAGTTACATATGTAAGCTCATAAACTTTGAAAATGTAATTGAATCCCCAAATATGTTTATTGACAAGGAAAAGAAGTCAACATTATTGCATCTATCAACGAGCTGAATAAAACCCCTTTTGACTCTAGATTAACTCAAAATCAGATTATTTAACTGTTATTGAGCCATCCCTCAAACACTTTGTAAAATGAGCTAAGAAATTAAAAATCAGCAATTTTAATTTTTCAGCTCATAACCATAAAATGTATCCAGGTACTTTTCTGCCTCATTTTTGCCCAGGTGTGTGTGTATACACACATACACGTACACTCACATGATGCAACCCACACATACACACGCACTCCACTTGCACCACAGTTACCTTTGAAAAATGGATACTGCACCTCCAGAGGCAAAGTCTCTGATGGTGGTGAAGGATTAAGTCATTCGTTATTACGACAATGATAGTTGCTATTAGTATGGTCATTATTACTTGAAGTCCACATTTTGTGCCTGACTTTTTCTGCAGTAGAGTTATAAACAATGAATGCCAATTTCAGACATATCAAGGAATCAAGATAGTAGCTACAAATGACACTTAAAGATCCCTCTTTCTAACTCACTCTCAGCGGGAGATAAAAAACTATTGAGAGCACTCTTTGAGACAAAGTCGTGAGATAACATGTCTCCACTATATTTATTAGTACATTGTCTTATTAGCCATCTGTCACAGAAATGGACTGACTTCAACCAACAGTTTACATCAAACTCATTTTCTAGACAAAGAAACTGAGGCTTGACAGAGAGTGAAGCATCAGCCCAGAGAGGGGATCACGAGCTCCCATAATTCACTTAGTCCCTAGGTTCCTACCCCCCTCATCCTTTTCCTCCTTAGTGTTGCAGGGCATTGTTCCTTCACTTTGCACTCAGTTGGTTGAAGGTAGGCACCATAGGTTTGATTGATACATCAATTTGCATCTCAAGGCATCACTTGATAAAGACAGTGCCATGAAAGGCTACTCTCTCACAAGCCAATTTCCCCCTCTGGGCTGACTTTAGAAGCTCATTGATGTCACTTCCTTCCTCAGTCAGCAAGTGAATCTTCTTTAATTCTCAAGACCAGCTGTCCATGCTGTCAACAGAAAGTTATTAAAATTCCTTTAAAGTGAATAAAAATAGCCTAAAAGCAAATGTACTTGGAAACAGGAAAGAATCAGTATGCAAAGTCCACAAACCTCTGAGCAAAATAATGTTGATCCAACCAGAGATTTCAAACATTGTATATTCAAGAGGCTAGAAAAAATAATTAAAAGATGCTAAACCACATACTTCTTAATCTTTTATTAGCAATGGCTTATGCAGTTACAATTTATCCCCTAAATTCCATTCCTCTTTCTCCAATATGATTTGAATAAATTGAGGAATGACTTAGGTTTTCCTTAAGTGGGATTCCCTCCTTTTTTCTTGTCTCAGCCAGGGAACATTTACATCTCCACCAGCCTGAGACTATCCGTGAGCAAGAGAAAAAATTATCAATAACTGCAATCATAACCACCAGAGCCACAAAATAATTATATAATTATATATTTTAATTTATTAGGGTTTTAATAGCTCAAGGGAGGAGACCATTTTTCTCATATTTAAGTTGCTGTATCTCACAGAAGTGGTCCATCTGGCTCGACTCCCCATGATCCTCAACAGACTTTCTGACCTTAGGAACTGGAATCCAACCCTGTCACCTTCTAAATCAGCCCTTGCCTTACCCTTCAGTCCCCAACATGGCTTCTACCTTGTTACCTGAGTTGTTCATGAACTGGTCCCTAAGTCCCTTTAAAACATGGCTATGTTCCCTGCCACTTACATCACCTAAAATCACCTACCTCTTCCTTATTTGGACAGAAACCACAAATCCTGGACTCACTGTGACCTTTTGCCAGGGAAACTGTATCCGACGTGTCTGTCTTATCATCCCAAGACACAGCCCAAGTTTGTGTGTTGGGTTCCTACCTGTAACTGGGGCACTCAGGTCAAGTCTACCCCAATACTGCACCACCCAAGGCCCCTAATTCTGCAAACCCCATAATTCAATTAAACAGAAGCTTGAATCTTCACTGTAACTATGCTAAGAAGCCCTATTTTAGTAAATAGCAGTTTAGTGAAAGAAAATGGTAGAAATTTGGGTAAATTCAAACTAAAAGGACAATTAAAATATTGTTAACCTTCAGGAAAAGTATAAAAATGGTGTTTTGTAAGTTATCTAGAATTAACTCTCAGTCTTTCACTTCAATTTCCACAATTTTGAACACTTATTATGTTTGTAATACAGAACTAGGCTACTACAGATGTTGTATAAAATAGGAGGGGGAAAGGACACTAGACATAATCACTATTACTAGGATACTTTAAAATCCTTGAAAATCCATTGGGAACTAATACAAAAATGGCTGCCATCACAAAACAAAGTATTTGGTATGGGTCAGAATTTATCAGTAGTCAGCTTCAGGCCTTCATGTGATCCATCTAGTGAGTTTTAACCACTGAACCTTTCCTTTCACTAGGGAGCAAGAGCCAGAAGCAGCTACCCTTAAAATATGGGAACTGGTACAAGCTGCCCCCGACCGAAAATACTGTCAGTCATTCTGTAAATTTGTACTGAACACCTAGAGTGTGCCAGCACTGGGCCCTGGATACAACAATAAAAAAGATGGATCAACTATACTCCAACAAAAATCAATTTAATAGAACTACCATATGACCCAGCAATCCCACTACTGGGCATAAACTCTGAGAAAACCATAATTCAAAAAGCGTCATGGACCACAGTGTTCATCGCAGCTCTATTTACAATAGCCAGGACATGGAAGCAACCTAAGTGTCCATCGACAGATGAATGGATGAAGAAGATGTGGCACATATATACAATGGAATATTACTCAGCCATAAAAAGAAACAAAATTGAGTTATTTGTAGTGAGGTGGATGGACCTAGATTCTGTCTTACAGAGTGAAGTAAGTCAGAAAGAGAAAAACAAATACCATTTTTAACACATATATATGGAATCTAAAGAAAAAAAAAAAAAAGATTCTGAAGACCCTAGGGGCAGGACAGGAATAAAGATGAAGACATAAAGAATGGACTTGAGGACACAGGGAGGGGGAAGGGTAAGCTGGGACGAAGTGAGAGAGTGGCATGGACATATATACACTACCAAATGTAAAATAGATAGCTAGTGGGAAGCAGCTGCATCGCACGGGGAGATCAGCTCCGTGCTTTGTGACCACCTAGAGCGGTGGGATAGGGAGGGTGGGAGGGAGACGCAAGAGGGAGGGGATATGGGGATATACATATATACGTATAGCTGATTCACTTTGTTATACAGCAGAAACTAACACAACATTGTAAAGCAATTATACTCCAATAAAGTTGTTAAAAAAATCAATTTAAAAAAATAAATAAAACATAGAAGAAGAAAATAGATTTTTAAAAAAGGTACAGATTCCTTTTTTGTACAGTGTTGAATTTATAGACACTTTATAAAACATCTTTAATAAATAACAAAAGTATAAGCAATTGTCATATTTTAATTTTTATTGATATTTTAAAGAGACCCACATTCTTTAAGTGTTAGTAACCACTGCTATAAGATACAGAAAATTAAACCTTTTCTTTAGTGCTTTTACACTTATATTAAAATCAGCCGCCTCATAAAAATGGTTATTACTTTTTCTTGTCCTATTTTTAAACGTGGTTTCCTCATAAGAGATCTTGTCTTATTAATAAAATGTTATTGCCAGAATTTTTACTTGAAAACTTTAAGGATTATGTACTGTAGTCTCAAATCAGAAAATAGCAAAATTTTAGGGCTTCCCTGGTGGCGCAGTGGTTGAGAGTCCACCTGCCAATGCAGGGGACGCAGGTTCGTGCCCCGGTCCGGGAAGATCCCACATGCCGCGGAGCGGCTGGGCCCATGAGCCATGGCTGCTGAGCCTGTGCGTCCGGAGCCTGTGCTCCGCAACGGGAGAGGCCACAACAGTGAGAGGCCTGTGTACCGCAAAAAAAAAAAAAAAAAAAGAAAAGAAAATAGCAAAATTTTAAAAGACAAAATTAAAAAAAAAAAACAAAAACAAGATAGGCAGGGTCCCTGACCTCAGGGAGCTCACACTATAGAAGAAGAAACGAGCAAAGAAGCAAGCGAACATACAAACGAGAAAACAATCGCAAGTTGTGGTAGGTGCTGGGAAAGAAATAAACGAAGGGCTGAGATCAAGAATCACAAGAGAAGATGGGGAGACCAGAGAAGAGCCCCTACGGTCCTAGTATTAAACTGAAACCTGAAAATTTGAAAGAGCTAGCCCTGTCAAATTGGAAAGACAGCAGCTTGTACAAAGAACCAGAGGTCAAAAGGACCAGAAATTCCCATAAGACCAAAGTGATTGGAGGGTGGAAAGGGAGAGGGAATGGAAATCAAGGCGAGGTTGGAAAGATGGGCAAGAAGCAGATGGGGCAAGGCAAATAGGATGTAGTAAGGAGTTTAGGGAGAGCAAGTGTGGAAGCAGGGACCAGCAAAAGGCTGATGTCACCATCCAGGGGAGAGCTGTTGATGGGCTGCAACAAGGCAGTGGCTCTAAAGAGACGGGCATAACTTGTAGATAGATTCTGAAGACACTGAGTCCCTCCTGCCCATGGACTGCTCTGAAACCGCTCCCCTGTTCCCATCTTTGGCTCCCTTGGACTATTCCTGGTCCCTGAACCTTTGCATAAGCAATGTTTACAGTTCTGTCCTCTTTTGCAAGATAAAGACAGGGCCCTAGTTCACCAAATTGCCTGGTCTGCCCTGTTACAGATCACCATGTTGGTCCTCTTCCCCAGATTGTCATGTTCCTTCCTAAAATACCCTTTAATGGAGAGGAGGGGGGATGCGATATTCCAGAATCTGGCAGCTGTAGAATATCCAATTACCGTACGAAATACACAGAAATACAATGGGCGTATTTGCACTCCAAGAAAGAGGAAGAGATTCGTAACCTCACCTTCGTTTCCTTGTCTTAAGATTTCACATGTGGTACTTTCAAAACAGCTTGAGCATCGCTACAGAATGGATAAGGCTAAAAGTAGACTATAGTCCAGAAGTAGACAATGTCAGAAAAGCAGGGAACCAAGCCAGCAAGCTCTTTGGGTGCAGCCAGGGACCAGACCTGTGTTGGTCACAGTTGAATCCCCAGAGCTTAGTAACCACATGTGACATATGGTAGCTGATCAGATATTTGTTGATTAAGTGACTAAATAAGCCAGATATGACTCTTTCCAATCTTTATTCCCCTTATCCATTTGTTACCAATTTCCCTCAAACATTTCTTCCATGCACTCCTTTGATTTTCCTCGCTCTCTCTCTCTCTCTCTCTCTCTTCCTTCCCGTTTCGACCTCCCTGGTCTAGGCCCCAATCCATCACCTAGTTTACCCACCCACCAAAGCCCCCTATGTATTCTCCAATTGCTCTCCCTACTCTGTCCAATGTATTCACCAGTTTAATTTTCCTTCATATTCCACCTCTGCTGAAGAAACCATCATTGCCCCCAGATTGTCTACTGTTGCAAACATAAGGCAATTGACTTGTTTCCAGGTCACCCTGGGCAACCGTATTTCTCCCAAGACCCTCTCCTCTAGTCAGAGCTGTCATTCTCATGATGCCTTCCAAATTCCAGCCATTTCTGAAGATCTGATTCAAGTTCCACCTGCTCATTATTCCGATTCCTACATCCCAAGGATAGGTCCTATCTCATCTTTTTTTTTTAAGCTCTTGTATTAATCCTCTCTCTAAGAATTTGTTCAAACATGCCTATATCCAGAAGATATTCTTAAACTCCATTGAGTAAAAGGCCAATAAAAAATCAATAAGAAGTGTGGTCCTTGGGACTTCCCTGGTGGTCCAGTGGTTAAGAATCCACCTTCCAATGCAGGGGACGCAGGTTCGATCCCTGGTCGGGGAACTAAGATCCCTCATGCCGCAACTACTGAGCCCACGTGCTCTAGAGCCCACAGACCACAACTAGAGTGAAGCCCATGTGCCGCAACTAGAGAAGCCCGTGTGCCACAACAAAGAGCCCGCCTGCCACAATGAAAGATCCCACATGCCACAAAGAAGATCCCGCATGCTGCAACTAAGACCCAAAGCAGCCAAATAAATCAATAAATAAATATTTTTTAAAAATGGGTGGTCCTTGGTTGTTCGTGAGATATTTCTGCATAAGCCAAAAGGGAGGATAAGAGTGGTTGTTGGCAATATTTTTCCCGGTAACCTATTTGTTCCCCAAGATCAGCCACACCGGTTGCTCTTCATTTGTGTTCTCACACGGTGTCTTTCATAAAACTCTGTTAAAACACTTAAAATGCAGTGTTGCCACTTATCTCTACTTACCTCTCTCTCCCACTTGACCTTGACCTTGAGGGTGGGTGCCCTGCTGTGTGCGTCTTTGCACACCCAGCATTCAGGTGGTATCTGCCATCTTGAAGGGATCATATTTTTTTAGAATAAATATATTAGACATTGAACTCATACTTTCAATTCATTAAGTTAGGGAAATGCCTGAACAGCTGATGAGTCTAGTTGTGAGGGACGAAAAATGGTCCAGAGGAGCTGGAATCTGAGAAATTTTTATTTCATGTGTTGGGGCCTGCTGTTCAAAACAGACTTGAAACTGCAGATTCTTGCAAATCTGTGCATGGCTGCAGAGGTCTCCTAGCCTCCTGCATTGTCCCATTTTTCTGTGTGTTGGCATTTTTCTGAGGAGCAGATTCGTAGCTGCTCTTGGGTCCTCTTCTTCCCCATCAATCCATCCTCCACCCCACCTCTCAAGTCATCTTTCCCAAAGCTGGTGTCTCACCTTCTTCCCACACCCCTTCCTTCCCACCTGCTGTGCCATGTATGCTTATACTATATAAGCCACTCAGAATGTCTCACAATTTACCCAAACACACCCTCTCCTTGCCTCTGAGACTTTACCCTTCCCGTCCCAACTCCCTGGAATGCCCTTCTCTCACCCTTTGCCTGCAAAATTCATACTTATTTAATCTTCACAAATCTTGAGAGGGGTAAATACTGTTCACAAATCTTGAGAGGGGTAAATACTGTTAACTCTTCATTATACATGGCCAAACAGGACCAGAACGTTGAGTAGCTGGCCCTGAATCGAGCATCTAGTAAATGACAGAGCTGTAAATTAGATGCCAGATTGTCACCTACTCCGTTTTCTAGACTCCAGTGGGCTGCTGCGTGATTAGGTTATGATTATTTGATTGTTCGGGCTCTTATTTTTCACTTGAATTCCTTCTGATTTCCCTTGGTTCCTAAGGAAACAGAACTAAGATTTTGTGCTGCTGCTGCCCCTGACGTCACTTCCAGCCTATTCCCCAGGTAGCAACCAGCCCTGAGTGGTCCTCTGAAAATGCACGTCTGACCAAGGCATTCCAGTGCCCCTACTCACATCCTGGGCTACACCCCCTTAATAACTGACTTCCCTCTACTTTGGGGAAGATCATAAATCTCCCCCAAACGGTCTACATGACCATGGCTGTATGTTTCTTGCCTCATTTCACACTACTCTGGCCTCCCCTTACTTCCCTCCGGCCATGCTGGCTTCCTTTCTGTGCTTTGGACCCACTGGCTCTCTCCTTCCTGAATGTTCTTCCCCCTCTTCTTGGACATACTGGTGATTTAATTCAAAAGGCAAGTTTTTTTCCCACAAACCATTAAACAGCCTTCTTTAAACACTCTGCATATTATCTGACAAGGGAAATCTAAATATTAAAATGTATCAAGAGAGTCCGATTGGGCAGTACCATTAAAAAAAAAATGAAGAAAATTGGTTCTTATTATCTAGAAACTCCAAGATTGGCCCCTGGTATTTCGTGACAGTGACTAGATTTAAGATCCCACTCAACAGAGCCATTCCATTCTCTGGACTCCTTATTCTTCTACTGCATCCCATGTAACACTTAACCTAGTACTGAACACTTAGTAAAATTTCCAGATATACTTATTATTAGTTGCTCAACTGACTGGTAAATATCACTTATTCATTACAAATCTTTTTTGAAAACAGTTTTGACAGTTTCTTAAACAACTAAACATGCAACTACCATACAACCCAGCAATTGCACTCCTGGGTAATTATCCCAGAGAAGTGAAGACTTATGTTCACATAAAAACCTGTACATACATATTGATAACAGCTTATTCACAATAGCTAGAAACTAGCCAGATGTCCTTCAGCAGGTGAATGACTAAACAAACTTTGGTATATCCTTACCATGGAATACTACTCAGCAATAAAAAGGTAGAAACGCACAGGAATGCACATAGCAACCTGGATGACTCTCCAGAGAATTATGGTGAGTGAGAAAATCCTATCCCAAAAGGTTATAAAATGTATGATTCCATTTACATAACATTCTTGAAATGACAAAATGATAGCAATGGAGAACAGATTAGTGGTTGCCAGGAGTTAAGAAGAGGGTGGAGGCGGGAGGACAATGGATGTGACTATAAAAGAGCAACGTGAGGGACCCTTGTGGTGATGGAAATGTTCTGTATCTCAACTATGTCAATGTCAATATCCTGGTTGTGATATTATTGTACTAGAGATCTTCCAGATGTTACCGGTGTAAAGGGTACAGGGGATCTGTCTGTATTATATCTTATAAATGCATGTCACTACACAATCATCCTAATTAAAATTTTAAAAGGACACATTTAATAAAGTGTACGTATCACACCAAGATGTTCACAAGCACGAAATAACTGCAGGGCCACAAAATGTCTTCTTTCCTCTCTTTCCTGATGGTTTGTTGGTTATTGATTATTCCTAAGGACTTTTTTCCTTATATGTAAGACACATGACATTGATCACTTTTAGCCTGTTTTCGCAATGACTGAGGTTTATTATTTTAGACTTTTTATTATTTATACCCCTGTGCTGCTTTTCATATGTTATGTTACTCTGATTTGTTTCTGTCCTGACCAAGATACCATTCATAGGACTGTTGGTTTGTACTTTAGTCTCTGCCAGTACCAAAACATAAGAACGTCTTTATCATCTTCATAGGTCAGAGAAAAGTAGCACCTCTGCCATCCACCACTTTAAATCTCCTCACCTGGTCCTCAAGGTTCATTGAGTTCAGTGTTAATATTATGCTTGAACAGGTTGTCATTGTTTGTAAACCTTTGACTTTACTGGCTGTGGTTCAAATTTTTCTTTGGTCCTTTCATCTCTTTACCATTTCTCTGCCAAAGTTTACTACATTCTCTGGTATCACCCTTCCCGGATTTCCACTCCATTTTCTGTTATCTTTGCCTAATGTGGTTTATTTCGGTTTTGACTTTTTTCTTCATCCCAATTATTGGAGTGATTATAAATGTCCCTATTGTGATACACATTCTTGCTTGGAGAGTTCTTTTGGAGTTTTGAGTGAGAACAGAGTGAGAGCAGTACAGTATTTTATTCCTTTTCATACTTTCATGTTGAATTTCTTTTTTGCTCTCTCTTTCAGTGACCAGAGAAAAACTCCAGGACCATATCACCAACCAGGTATTTCCTCACTTCTCATAAACCGTAATGTAGAATTTTGCTTTAAAGATTAATAATTATTTGTAAATATTTAGAAGGGAGGGCATTGCTAGTTCTTGGGTATGAGCAATACGCGTGTTATTGGTTCTGAGAACAGATAAACCGATCCTCTGTAAATGATCGTACACTTTCCTTGTCTCCCTCACCTCATTCCTTCCCTCCTCACCATCCTCCCCAAGGGTGGGAAACAGTGAGAAGTGGGCTCTGCCAGTTCTGACATAAGCATCCCTCGGAGCGTATCATGATCTCTCTTTGATTCTATCATGGCTGCAAATAGATACTTTTATCTGCTTCTCCCTTAACTAAGGTGACTCTCCTCTGTGATTTTCCCAAGTTCTAATTCGCCCAGTCACTCCCTCCCAGACAAGTTAAGAGCTAAACCCTTAGCAGTGGAAACGTACAAGTGGATTTTCCATTCTGGTCTCTGATTTCTACCCACATTTAGCCAGTGTCTTCCTGCCTGCCTCGCTATTTCTTATCCATTCTTTTTTGATTAATTTTTTATATTTACCAGTAGATGGAGTCATTCTGTACAACGGTTTAAGGGGTTTGAGACATGTAGCCACACATCCAAACCAAGTCTGGCCTGTCTTGCACCATCCCACCCTCTTCCCACGGGCCAGCTGAGCTGCAGTTTCTCCCAGTGCTGCCTGTGTCACTAGACCCAGGGAAGGCAGACACTGGCCTATGGCAAAATATGCACAGCTTTCATTCATAGACCAGAATCTCCAAGCCTTTTGTTGTCGTTGTTCTCCTCTGGCCTAAATTATAACTCACCCTTGCCAAGGGGAAGAATGGTGCGTCTGCATGTATACCAGTCAAGGGTACATTTTTCAACATCTTCTCCTAATGGGCTTCAAAATAAATTCCAATTCTGGTCCTCATTGTCATTCCAACCGAAGTAAGTTCTAGCTCTACCTAATCTGTGCCAGATGCCCTGTAATTCATCGAGCTTAAAAAATGGTTCATTCATTTGGTTAATATACTATATTGCAAATTCAGTAGGCAAAATTTAAGGCTTATCGGGTACCATTTTTCTTTTGAATAGAATTGTAAATACTGTATTGACTCCTTGTAGCAGCCATCTTAATACTTGGAAATGCCACCCCTGTGCAATGTTGAAGTCAATTAGTCATTTCAAAGAGTTTATTTGCCTTTTGAACTTGGTCTGTTTAACATTGTATTTCAACTATTTGTATATACTCTAGTAGCTTGGTAAGGCTGAGCAACAGTTAACCAGTAATGTTTATTGCTACCATTTTTATTTATTTACGTCACAGAGGGAATACCTTTCCTTAGAGAACTGTTTTCTTTATTAACTTAACAAGGTAAAGCAGTTGGTCAAGAAATACAGACCACTTCTCTGGGGCAGATTTTCATTTCCTGTACTTTCCTTCTTTTTACCCTTGGCTAAACTAATAGAGTAGGTAGACACCAAAATAGAACACCAAATATTTACTTATAATCTTAAACATTGATCTGGTGCCAGATAAAATCATAATGGTTTCCAGTCCCAGTAAGACAGTGAAATTCTTTGGACTTTAGCTTAAGAGGTAAGGGTCTTAAGTATATTAGTTATACAGTCATTCTCAGAACAGATAGTTGTATTGTTCAATCAGCGTCTGCCAGCTGTATTTCTAATTCTACAGTAGAATTTCTATCTTTTCTTCTTCCATGTAGGAAGGCACTCCCCACTCTCAAAAATGTGCCGGGGATACAACTCTACGAGGCATCTTACACTTCTAATTTATCTAAAGTCTGCCAAAGAGCTACAAGATGAAGTCCCTTCCTTTTTAATTTCTTTTTTAAATTGAGGTATAATTGACATATAACATTATATTAGAATCAACATAATGATTCCATATTTCTGTACACTGTGAAATGATCTCCATAGTAAGTCTAGTTACCGTCTGTCACCATCCAAAGTTACAAAACATTTGTTTTCCTCGTGATGAGGACCTTTAAGATTTACCCTCTTAGTAACTTGCCAATATGCAATATACTAAGATTGACTATAGTCACCATGCTGTCCATTACAGCCCCAGGACTTATTTGCTTTATCACTGGAAGTTTGTACCTCTTGATCTGCCCTCCCCTTCTGCCACCCAAAGAATCTGGCTCTGGAAAACATTTCTGGACACTCACTTTGGATAATCAATAGTGTTCTTTATCAGAAAGGCATGTAAAATAGAGCACTGGTGAGCGTTAATCTTGCCCCGAAATCCTTCCCACTAGGCACTATAGATTGTGTAATTAAATTGAAATTGAAAATCAAGTCCTTTTTTCTTCTTCCATGAAGCAAGCTACGAGTTGCACGCCAACGTGAGAAATCAGAGCTGGAGCGGAGGGAGGGTTCTAGCCTGCTGGCCGATAGCCAGCGTGCATTTTTAGCCCACAGCTACTTTACCACACCTGAGCTCTGAGAACAAACAACTATTTGAGTTCTCTGGAGCGCACGCCGAATTCTTTCCTGTGTAACTCACTGGGGAGATTAGTATGCTATTTTAAAGTAACCTGTTAACGCAGTCTGTTTACGGGAAGAGGACAAAAATGAGCAGTGAACCGCTAGGCAGCTCACGTCCCAGAATGAGATGAATGCATGACCCATTTTTTTCAGCTGTCCCTTTGGCAGTTCATTGCTGCAACGATTTCCTCTCCGAAGAATGTGCCTTGTAGAGATGAAGTCTCCTGTAGGTTTTTCTGAATAATTTTGACTACGATAGATTAAAGGTAATACCTTAAAATACTACCAAACATACCTTCAAAATCAAATCAGCATAGTGTCAGTACGAGAATGGAAATACTGAATATAAAAACTTTCGACTTCAGTTTTGGAAACTGCCTTCTTACATGGTAGGCAATTTAAACCTGTAGTAAATGAATACCTTCTGTTCATGCCTTTTGGGATAGTAGATCACTGGAACCCATAGCGTATTAATAGTTTGTTTTTAAACAGCTAGTTGCTGAAGAGGGATACCGAACCTGGGGCTCGGTTTCTCGCGGGCGGGATGTGCGTGTTGCGGGGGGACGTTCCCAGTTCTGGTGCTGGTCGTGAGAAAGGCTCGCCTTCGCTGATTGGCCGGTTCAGAGAGAGCCAACGCCATTGGCGGCTGTTACAGCTTCTGGAGCTGTTTCCTGAGACTGCTGCAACAAACTCTCACCGACTGGATGCTCTCAAACACACTAATGTGTTGTCTCTTGGTTCCGGAGGCTAGAAGTTCAAAACCAAGCCGTCGACAGGGCCAAGTTCTCCCTGAAACCTATGGAGGCGGGTCCTTCCTTGCCTCTTTGCTGGCTTCTGGTGACGCCGGCAATCCTTGGGGTCCCATGGCTTGTAGCTGTGTCTCTTCAGTCTCTGCCACTGTCATCGCGTGGCTGTCCTCCCTGCGTGCCTCTTCTCTTCTAATAAGGACACCAGCCATATTGGCTTAGGGCCCACCCCCATGACCTCATCTTGATTACCTCTGCAAAGACCCCCTTTCCAAACAAGGTCACACTCACAGGTACCAGGAATGAGGACTTCAGTGTATCTGTTTGGGGGACACAATTCATGTCATACCAGGCTGGAAACTTTAGAGTCATCCACCACTCCATGCCTCCCTCTGACCAGCCAGCACTCGATGTGCTCTCCATAGCCCTGTCCAATCCAGCTCCTCCGCCACCGCCCAGCCCTTGGCCTCTGCTCCCCCCAGGCCCTCATCTCGTTTGCTCTCTATGGTGACTCCATACGGCTCTCCCACTGCTTCACCGCCATCCCATTCATCTTGGATTCTGTTCCACTTTACTTTCTGAAATACCAGTCACCTGGCACCTCTGCTGAAGAACAATAACTAAACAGAAATGCCTCCCCCATTCTTAGCAGTGATTATTAACACTGCATGTGCACATAATCACCCTGAGACCCGCCCCCCCAATGTCACATGCACCCCCAAGAAATTCTGTGCCAGGGGTTGGGTTCAGACAGGGCCTCACTATTAGACCAGGCCAAGAGGGCTCATGTGCTTTCGAAGGCCTCGAGCACCACAGGCACAGAGAGACAAACACTTTTTTTAAAAAAATATTTATTTATTTATTTATCCATTTATTTTTGGCTGTGTTGGGTCTTCGTTTCTGTGCGAGGGCTTTCTCTAGTTGTGGCAAGCGGGGGCCACTCTTCATCGCGGTGCACGGGCCTCTCACTGTTGCGGCCTCTCTTGCTGCGGATCACAGGCTCCAGATGCGCAGGCTCAGCAGTTGTGGCTCACAGGCCTAGCTGCTCGGCGGCATGTGGGATCCTCCCAGACCAGGGCTCGAACCCGCGTCCCCTGCATTGGCAGGCAGATTCTCAACCGCTGCGCCACCAGGGAAGCCCGACAAACCCTTTTTTTTTTTCTCTCCAGCCTCATGTTTTAAAGTTTGATGACCAATTGAGCACACACAAAATGTTGGAGAGGGATAGAGCAGCTGAATTGGACACTCTGGTCCTTTGGGGTGAGGTTGGGCTGGGGGATAAAAGACCAGCCTGTGCCCTTTGAAACCAGAGAAAGAAAAGCTTTAGTTTCAACATAGCCACGCCCCATGCCCCATCCCCCATAGCTGGAGGATGTGTAGGCAGACAGCGTTCCTCAGCAACAGTACTTCCACCCTCCCTCTGCTTGGGAGATGGATGCAGTGGGCAGGTGTAATTCTGGGCAGTACTTAGAGCTGCCTGGCAATCCCAGGTCAGAAAAGTGAGGCATGAGGTGAGGGAACCTGCCCTTCCCCGGAATCCTGTGAGCTTTACTGAATCATCCCATCCTTGACAGGGGCAGGTCCAGACACTGCCCAGGAGTCCCCAGCTGTGTCTAGTTTCTGGCCTGTCCTCCTCCTGAAGGTCCATTGGGCCACTCAGGCCTCTGTGGCAGGGTGGCCCTCAGGCGACAGGGCTTCTTTAGCTTCTAGGCCCAGAGCAGTCCTTTGGGACAGGCTGCAGACCGCGGGTGGAAACAAGGACGGGGTCTTGTGTATCGCTTACTTTAAAACTTCTGAATATTTAGACATACAGAGTGTGGGCTTCCATTCATCCTCTTGCTCTAGGCCCTGTAAATGTTGAGGATGATCCTGACCAGACATCTACAACTTAAAAACTCAACATGTGATTCCAATAAGAAGCCAAGATGGAACCCACTCACCTCTTGTCTATAGGATAAAATTCAAACCTGTGAGTACAGAATCCAAAGTCCTATGATCTCCATTGGAGAGCGTGCACCCCGCCTCCCTAGACTTATTTCCCATTCTGCTCCTTTATGTAAAACTATTGTGTCCTATTTAAAACTGTTCTACCAACATACTCACACCTTTCTCTGCAGGTACAAAATGTACTCATATTCCAAGACCTCACTCCAATATCACCTCTTCCATGAAGCTTTCCTCATCACAGAGCTAAGAGTAATCTCTCCTTCTTCTGTGCACCTATATTATTTTTTCTGCCCCTTTGCTATAGACCCTTGCATTTTCTACTCTATATTCTAATTATGGATATTCCTATGTGATTTTGTAACTAGATAGTATTGTCCCAAAGGGAAGATGTAATGTTTGACTCATTTCTGTGTTCACTGTTAGACCTTGCACATCGTAGGCATCCAACCCATTCCTGGTCCATTGTACATTCTTCCACTCACTAAATTATTATCCTAGAAACCAGAGGAACTGCTGGTTGTGGGCAGGCTGCTCCCTGGACCCTGGACCGCTCACACCTGGTGTGCCATTGACTCTTGTAAGGCAGGAACTAGGTGTTGTCCTTTGCCCTCCCAAGTGAGGAGTCTAAACCAGAAACAGAAGACACAGCTAAGGCTGCACGTGGTCTCTACGAATAATGGTCACACAGCTGGGGAATGAAAGAATCAAAGGGCAGGGGGACCCACACCTTTATTTCACCCTTATGTCCACATGCCATAACTGCCTGTAGAACGCTGAACCATTTGCTTGGTCAAGACTTGGCACCTGGTTTTTTTTTCTCGAATGTAAACATGGAAATGTCATTCACCGCTGCCTTTTCAGTGTAGCGTGAACTTTACAACTTCTAAATTTAAAGTGGGATTGCATTACCTTGCACTATTCTTATCAAAATGACCATGCACTCAAGGAGACAACTTTGACCTAAAGAGAGTTTCTCTCGGCAGGTTCAGCATGAATAGAGCTAGTAAAGATCCCATCCCCCTCATTCTCTTTTAAGATTACCTTCTAGAATTGGGAGTTGTGCTTTTAAAAAGCTACCCAATTTATGAGTCTTTTTCAAATGCTTGAAAGCAAGACTGAAATGATCCAGAAGTGGGGGCACTAACGGTGGTTAACAAAGAAAGATTTGTAAAAGATGGGCTTTATTAAAGGTCAGAAGGCTTCATAACTAGAAGATACTCAGGTCTAAGTGTCAAAGGGCTGGCACTCGCCTCTTTATTCGGAAGCCAAGAAAGTTAAAACGTTGTATAAGGATGTCTATGGAAAAAGACAATAGACAGTAGTCTCTGGAAATATATTGTTATGACAAAGGGAGGGAGGAGAAGACAGCCCTAGGGTGTTTTAAAAGCGTGAACACCAAGAGGAAAATAATGGTCTATTAGCCTCACTGCGAGAGCTGTTAGCAGTCAAATATGCAGATAATTCTCACTTAAGCATTCCCACTCAAGATCATTCCCACTCAGAATGCTTCTGAATAATCGTGACCAAGAGTTTTGCTAGTCATGTAATGCGCCATCTCATTTATTTGTCACAGCAACCCCAAGAGGATGCGTATTTTAATCTCCTTTTTATACAGGTGGAAACTCAAGCTTGAAAGATTTAGTAATTTTTCAGGTCCTGCCATGCTTAGCACTAAATTAATAATAATAATAGCATTATTATTGTTTAATAAACTTTCTGTGTGTAGGCATTATGATAAGTTTTACGTAAAATTATCTCATTTAAACCTCACAGCCGTAACCTTGGGAGGCAGGTACAAATCAAGGGAGTCAACGTTAGTGAGGTTAAATGCCTTGCCCCAGATCACACACCAGGATGGAAGCAGGCAATCCAACCCTACCGTGTAAGCGCCAGCCACCGTTCCCTGCTGCTTTAAATATCCTTATTTAAAGGCACACACATGATGAGTGGCAGAGCTGGAATCTGAATCCAGGTGGATGGATCTCATTGTGAAATCCTTTCTCTTCGCTATTGTGCTGTCCTACTACTTGTTCTGGAAGTTCTTCTATTAATTAAATGATCCCACTTATGACCACCCTAACCAGTACTCCAATCTTAACACCAGCACTGAAGCAATTGGTTGTGAGAGTCTAGAATACAGATATTTATGATGTGGTAGGTCCTTTTTAAAAAACATTTTAACTATCAAGATAGCATGTACTGGGCTTCCCTGGTGGTGCAGTGGTTGAGAGTCCGCCTGCAGGGGACACAGGTTCGCGCCCCGGTCCGGGAAGATCCCACATGCCGCGGAGCGGCTGGGCCCGTGAGCCATGGCCGCTGAGCCTGCACGTCTGGAGCCTGCGCTCCACAACGGGAGAGGCCACAACAGTGAGAGGCCTGCGTACGCAAAAAAAAAAAAAAGAAAGAAAAAAAATAACAAGTAGTGGTCATTAATACAAGGCCAATTCTGTAGAATCCGTGCTATATAAATGGTTTTGGCCCCTCAGGGCAGATCCCATGGGCATCCCTGATACTGTGTGTAGACTTTTGTGTGTATCTGAATTTGGCTGAGAAAACAGTCCTCATCAGAACTTCAAGAGTGAAAGAAAGTGTCCCGGAGAGTTTTTCTACCTCTCACTAGAGAAAGAAAGTGATCAAACCTATCTCTTTGATTAGGCATAAATTAAAACCAATTTTATTGAAACTTGCTTTTGTACAGTTTTTTAGCACTTATCAGAGAACAAATTTCTGGGAAGGAAAAGATGCACAGACAAGTAGTGAAAATTCAGAGCACCAGTAAGGATCCCACTGAAAGCTACCCTGCTTCATTTTCCTTAATGTGGAAAAAGTTATTATCCATAGAAGTCTTATGTTATATTCTGTGGTCGATCATCAAACAAGGGTGGAATAAACAAGATTATTCACTGTTTTATCACTGGTATGTGCCTTTGCTCAAAATGTATTAAAAGGAAATATTTCTGTCATACCATTACTAGATAATTCAATTAGGCCAATGTTCTGTGGATGCGGAATAATGTAATTTACTATGTTGACTAATTAGCCAATCAGATTTCTCTCATTTTCTAAGGCAATGGATTGACTAAAATGTGACCATAAACAAAATAGATTTTATTAGGCATAATCTGCTTTGTAAACAAATGAAATTAATTCTTTGCCTGACCTAAAGCTTTGAAAATGAAAGACCAAAATTGAACACATGCTTCCAATTTTGGTTCTGTTACTAAGATGACACAGAATATAAAAGTTACAATTTAACTTCCCCTCAAGTATTTCATACTTGAGACTAAATGACTCTTAGAAATATGTTCATCAACAGATGGGAGCCACTTATGGCCTCATAAACTCCAAAGCAAGTGAAATTATCTCAGCGAAATAGAAAGATTACAAGAAAGCCTCATCTGCTTATCTCAGAGATGATTCATGCATTGCATATCGGCTCAATGGTGCAATGAATATTGACAGATAATCACCCTTCTTCATGCAAGAGAAATCCTGAAAAAACGAATGCTCGGGATGCAGGTTTGTCATCAGTCAGTAAGCAATTTCCACACATACCCTGTGTTTTTCCTTTTTACTGCTTCTCCACTGATACCAGACACCAGCCTCTCTCCGGGCTACTCTGTTTCCACTCTTAACGGCCCCCAGTCCATTCTCCACTTGGCCAGCAGAGTGAGCTTTATAAAATGTGCTTCACATCATGTTATCCACCGTATAAAACTTCCAGTGGCTCATATTACACCTCTGATAAAACCCTGCATCTTTCCCATGACCTAAATCCTAAATCTTAAATTCTCCGTGGCCTGGTATTCCTACAGCATGTGGTCCTGCCCTTCTCTTGATTTCTTCTTGAGTCCCCAGGCCCTTTGCACTGACACGACAACCATCTGCCCTCTGTCCCTCCGCTTGACCAGGCTCATTCCCCTTTGAGGGCCCTTTGCCCTCGTTGCCCCAGCCTGCAACACTCTGCTCCCAGAACTGGGGTTTCTCCTTGTCATTCAGATCTCTGCTCAACTAGCTTCTCCCAAATAGATCTTTCCTAGACACCTGGTTCATGCGCTCTTCCCACTCTCCACCTGCCACCCATGCTCTGCCACATCGCTGTGTTTTAGTGTTTGCATCACACGTATCATCATCAAGATTTTTGTTCATGTATCTGTTCATTATCTATCTTCACCCACAGGAATGTAAGTACCATGAGAACAGGACCCTTGTCAGAGTCGTTTGCCCCTCTGGCCCCAATGCCATTAAACAGGGCACATATTAGATGCTCAGAATATATACCCATCAAATGAAGGCATCGCTTGATCCTGCTAGCAGGCTATGACAATAGTCTGGGTGTGAAAAAAAAATGTGTCTAAGTGATACATTGATAGTGGGAATGAACAGTTTAGAGAAAAAATGAATAGAGTTTGGTGTCTGAGTATGAGAAGTGAATTAACAATCTGAGGCAAAGATTAATGCAAGGTCCCCAGGGTTACTGCAGGAAGGTGATACTCTTGACAGAAATGTAAAAGTTGTGGTTAAAAGCCACACTTAATGAGTATATGCTACATGGCAGGCATTGTGTATTTGTTCCATTCATTTTTCACAACTCCATAAAGTCGGCATCATTATCTCTCTTTTATACATGGGAGGCTGAGTCAACTACCCCAAGCTGATTGGTTAGATATCTTATTCCAGTGAGTGAGGTTGATTTGGTAGAAAGTACTAAGTTAAGGTCAGTTGAAAGTTGCAAGTAAAGCATGAATAAGAGTAAAAATTTACTAAGTCTGGTCTCCTTCCCATTTCACAAGTTGTTGGGCTGAAATAGGTGTGAAGTGTGTGTCTCACAACCTACCTTGGCACTCAGGGGTTCTTTTGCAAATTGGTCTGAGCACCTGTAGACCACCACGATTGTCTTCCTCGTTCTGTAACCATGCGGGGCTGGGGGCTGGAAATACCTTGAAGAAGACACCCAACAGGAAACTGACTGGATGGAGGTAAGAGATGAGATCAGTATGATACCAGTTACCTTGGAGACAACCACCTGGAGGGTGATAGGACCCCAGAGAAATTAACCAGGATGCAATACACAAAACTTTCTGGTTTCTGTCTTTTGGGCCAACCATCTGATAAGGCACTAACCTAGAACATGGAAACTAGACTTTGCTGAAAATTAGTTCTGTACGAGGGTCCTGAGGAGACGCGGTCCTGCTGATGAATCTGGGCGGTAGAAGATGCTTGCGACTCAGCACTCAGGGGTCCTATGACTCACAGCAAGAAACGGACATTTTTTCCTCAGCGTATAAATCCCCATGGAGACGGAGTCATAGAGCTAGTGTCTTGTTGATAAAAAGCCATGGGGACCAGATGCACCGGTCACTGGGAGTTCATCAGGGATTGAAAGATACCTTCAACTTCCCTCCTTTCATCCCTGATCCAGACACACATCTCAGAAGTACCCATAAATTATGTGTTTTCCCAGATTTGCAGCCACTGAAATACCGAGATGTAAAATAAGTTCTCTTGAAAAGGCCACCGGGGATGGAGTGAAGACATCATCACTCCAGAAGCACCAAGTCTGGCTAGATGTTTCTAACAGGAGTGTAGAAGCAGGAGAGGAAATAAAGATACCATGAAAACAAGGAGCTTTGTTCTGAGGCATAAAAGCTGAGCTGATGATCACAATTTCTGTATGGTTTATTCAGCATCACAGGAAACCCAAAGTCCAGGCAACACTGGCTCAAATCATGGTTTTCTAGAAACAAGAGCCCAGTCCCCCCTCGGCCATGCTGATTATTTGGGACTGTCCAATAGAGCATCTGTTCTTGGTACCCAACATATGTAGTTTAAATTGCAGAAGAGAAGCAACCAAAGGTTTGGCAATGTCCACTGCACACTCTAGAGCTGACTGCAGCACATGTGGCCATCTCAGTGTAGCTCGGTACAAAGGATAGTATTCACGCGGACCAAAGGGCGAGGAAACAGATTACAGATGTGATGGCACTGAGAGCCCTGTAGAGTGAACATGTGCCGTATGGTAAGAAACACAAGGTTTGGAGCCAGACAAGCCTGAATTTTAATCCCAGCTCTAGGAGTTGCCAGTCGTAAGACACCAAGTAAGTTTAATGGAAACGTGATCGTAACCACATGACAGAGGTGGGGTGAGGATTAACTCGTTGAAGCAGCGCCTGGCACACGTGAAGCGCTCTGTCGCTATTCATCCCAAACCCACCCTCACCACTCATCCTCTCCCTACGGCCTTGGTCCAACAGCTGTGCTTTAACTAAAGGAGGCCGGAGCCCTGACAGGGGCCAAGACATGAAAACCAACCCTCCCAGCCAAATGGTATAAATACATCCTTCCCTGCCCAGGAGGGAGCGTGCTCTGGACCTGGGAATCTCAGTATATAGGCCATGAGTTGCAGGTGAGGCAAGAGTCTTCCCATCGGTCAGAGAACTGATCCAGAAGTGCGCACCTTTTCTTTGGTTTCCACAAGTGCGTGGTGCCTCAAATTCACGCACTTTCATCTTGTTACAGTATAGGCTGTAGTCTAGTTGCTAGTGGCTGCAGTTATGGGCGACCCTAAGAAAATCCCCTGTGTGAAGCCTGAGACGTCCTTCCCCCTACTGTGGGCAGTTTTCTCTTGTGTGGGGAGTAGATGGAGTTAATAGACTGTGATTGTATTTCTGAGCAAGGTACGTCAAGATATGTTTGCTCCTTACAAGAAACAGATTATAGAATCATAGTGAGGAAAGGAGGTTGATGACACAGTGTCTGCAGGACCTTTAGAGAATTATGCTTGCCTGCTTGCTTGATGATAGCTGTGTCTCTGTAAATAGATTAGGCAGGATCCTGTCCATCAGTGTCTCGATATAAGAGAATTGTGGTCGGTCAACACGAGCCCTGCCATTGTCACTACCACTCTCCCAGTTGGCGTTGCGTTCCCAGGGCTCAAGTAACCTTGGACCAGTAAGTAATGGGTGGGGAAGAAACAGTTCCCCAGGTAAATGCTGCTTCCTGGGACTGGAGCTCTGCTTAAAGAAAAGAACAGGAAGGATTGGACTGTCCCTGGCTCCTCCCTCCCCCCTTCTTACCCGACTTCTCCATTCGCACAGTTGCACTTACTGAGGCTGGGCTGCAGGGGGCAGGCAGCCCTCTGTGATCTTCCCATGTGCAGCATGGGCTCATTCTGTACCAGCTCTGGGAAATGAGGTTGTACAGACCCTGAAGGCTCCCAGCCTCAGGCTAAGGGATCAGGACCAGTGGCACTCATACCTGTCCTTGAGAAGAAAGGGAGACCAAAAGGAGTTGGCTGTGGCCACTGTTACTTCTCAGTATCCATTTCAACGACATCTTGAAACAAACTGTCATCTTCAGGAGAAACTATCTATCTTGGAAACCCTCAAAAAACTTCAAAATTTATTATTGATAAAATAATATTCTTAAAATGAAAGTGATAAAATGTATCTTAATGCATGAAGAGATAAGACTTTGCAAATATATGCTGGATCATCACTTTGTTTTGTCAGTCATCTATTCCCTCTGACCCCCTCTGACCCGCCCCCCCAACTCTACTCCTCCTTGCCGCTCTGTCTTGCTTTGCTGGGAGTTTATGTCATACATTCTTCCTTTGCATTCTTTCTCAGCCTGAAATCCTGAAAAGAAATCCCTCTCAGCGTGACCCCAGGTTCCCCAGGGCACAATCTGGTGCCCCAGGCCACCCTCGCATCCTAGCGCAGGCCCATGATAGCACCAAAGAGTGAGTCGCCTGCTCTACACTGAGAGGGTTGGGCCGACACTGAAGAGCAGCCCTGAGTAAAGCCGTGTTGTCAAATATTGCAGGCGACGTAAGCCAGAGGGGTGTGTGTGTCACTCAAAGGTGCTGACACAGGCGAATCTGATCTGGGACTGGAAGATGCTTAACCAAATAAGACAAATGGAGTGTATCCTGCCAGTGTCGCTGCTGCTCTCACAGTTGGCATGGCTGTCTCAGGGCTCAAGTCGCTCAAGTAGTGGATGGCGAGGAAACAGGTCCTTGAGTGTATGCTGCTTCCTGGGACTGGGTTCTCACCTGTGCTGAAGCCCCGTGTGCCTTAAACAAGTTAAATGAAGAGACTGAAGTCAAATGTATGAGCAATGAATTTTTCCCTTGTGTAGTGATCTCCCCAGTCAAACCAGTGACTGGGAAGTAGCTTGGGGAGCAGGGACCTCCAGCAAAGGGAAGTGGGTGAAGGTGAAGGGCATTTCATCTGGTCCGTGTGAGGCCTGATGTGACACCCTGCCTACAATAGAGCATTTGTCTCTGCTTACTGAAATATTCATGTCCACCATATTTGTAGCCTTTCTCTCCTGGATGGTATGAGATGAACTCTTACTTTTTACTTTCCTTTGCTATGCTCCGGTTCAGTGGACCCCAAATGCCATTATTGCCTGTGGAGTACCTGGGGAGCTTGTCTAAATTAGAGTCAGGACCCCATCCCCAGATTCTTTTTGGGGTGTCCACAGGGATGTCTAGGAGTCCAGATAGCTGGCAAGCCTCCAGGAGTTACCAGGCCGCACTGAGTGACTTTGAACCAATCTGACTTCACAGGCAGGTAAGGCTCCCACCTGCATGCCTACTTTAGCATGAGCAGTTCTACCTGTGCCTGTTTTATTTGTCTTCTCTTCTGCCAAAGATTTGTTTGAATACAGATTTTCGGCACCTTAAAAGAATCGGTCAATTATTTACCTAAGTTAACCTTGATCTTCTGATTAGCACTGTTTTTCTTCGACAAGGTCATAAAACAACTGCTTAGAGGCCCATCATTAAATTGTAATCACATTCACTCAATTATTTATTGGTCATCTTCTATGTGTCAGGCAACGTGCTAGGTACCAGAGATCCAACAAAGAACAAGAAAGATTAGACTTCTGCAGTCATATTCTAGTGCAAGAGATGTGGATGGGGTGAAAATAGACAACTAAGAAGTAAAACAGTCATTTCATATTGTGCTAACTGCTATGAGCAAACTAAGCAGGTTCAGTGAGAAAAAACCTCAGAGGGGAGCATAATTTAGACAAAGTAGACAGGGAACAAATCCCTACAGAGGTGACTTCTGAGCGCCACCAGGCATGCTGGCTGCTAAGAGCTTGAATAACATAGTGACGAGTGGTCATAGAATTGCAAAACTGGAAGCAATGATGTACTGGAAGGTTAGACAATGAGGGTCAGAGAGATGATGGAGGGGGCGCAGCCTCTGTCAGTGGCAAGGTCCATGTGAAATGGAGAGACTTCTACGAAAGGCAAGGTGGTCAAGAGAGCAGAGAGTTTATTGGGTGTCAGAGTCACTACACATGATGACAATAGTGGAGATGAAGAAGCAGAGTCTGAGCCGGAAGCTAAACTCTTCAGTGCATGAAGATGAAAGGTCAGTGAGAAAAGCAGATGACAGCATGGGGAGAGGAAAAGGGAGGTTGAGCAGGACACACGTGCTTCACAGAAGCAGGAGGGTTTTGCTGGGGGGTGTCCTGGAAGCCACAGGGAAGGACAAGGAAATAGCTCCCTATCTTCTGGCCTGAGGGACAAGCTGCCCAAAGAATTGAAGTTTCATCTACTTGAAAAAGTGCAAGGGAAGCAGAGGTTTGGGGGCCATCCAGGTTTCATTAGAAAAAGTCATGGAAAACAAACATTCCAGAAGTCTCCGGAGATTAAAGAGGAATTTGATGACCACAAGCTGAAGATCCAGAGAGCACAGTGGAAGGCTGATTTCGTTTTCCTTTTTGTTAATGGGGCAGGGAGAGAATTAACTGGGGCATGTGTAGAGACACGCAAATAACACTCTGGATAATGATGGACAACCAGCGAACCTTGAAATTCACTAGGTCGCTGGGATAGAATACTATTATGATGAAGACTGCTATTAAAACCATAATAGCAATTATTATCTATAGTTGGAGTTGTTGAAGAAGTAGCAGCAGAAGTGTGGTGGCAGTTTGATTTCAGGGCTGTGCTAAGCACTTCCCATGCTGTCTACCAATAACCCCATGATCTTTCGAATCTCAAGTCAAATTTTACATTATATGTGAAAGTTTTACAGACTACAAGTTGTTGATCAGGGGTAAAGAGGGATTCAAGGCTTTCAAGTCACCCTGGCAGTCTCTGAGAAGACCGCAGACAGATGCTTTTAGAGTTGAAACCCCAAGTAGTTGGCTCAGTGGTGTGGAGGAGCTTGGTGGCTGTCTTATGGGGCTACGCAAGTTGGTGTAAGGTGATCAGGGGTTACGTAGTCAATATTCTTCCACTAGAAAGAAGCATCTCTCCTTAAAGCTCAGCTAGTGGAAGGACTGTGATGCCTGGAGGTGGTTCCATACATAGTGCTTCGTTCCTCTGCTCTTTTGCTCAATTTGCTAGAAAATTCCTAATCATCCTTGAAGACCTAATTTGACGGATACATTCATTCCTTCATGTAACAAATATTTGAGAGCAACAACTAGAGACTACAGACCGTTCTTGACCCTGAGAACATAATAGTAAATAGGTCTATATCTATAGCTATCTACCTCTGTCTCTCTCTATATACACATCTCCTCTAGGAAACGTTCCCCAGCACTCCCTCCACACCTAGGCTGGTGGCCCTATGCTTTACTCCCCCAGAACATCATTTATTCATTCATTTTTCCAATACCATGCTGACAACCCTACATGTATAGCCTCAGTCCAGTCTTCTCAACCATCTCTTTCTAGTCTAAGTGAGATCATATTACTTCACTGCTCAGAACACTCCAAAGCCTCTGTAGTTTATCCAGAGTAAAAGTCAAGGTTCTTACAAGTTTTGTCACTATCAGAGGATGCCACCTTGTAAACCCCGTCTCCCATGTCTTCCTTTATCCAGTCACTTCCGAGAGTTGTAGGAAGGATATAGTCAGATGAAGAGCAGACAGTAAATGGGTTGATTCATCCCACTGACAAGAGAAGTAAATTCTCATTCCACTTTTGATACAATTTTATGCAGCAGGACATCAAGTAGACTTTCGGTTTCCCTAGTCTTTCTTCACCTGGGAAAGAGGGAAGGGCTCATACATGAATGAAATTGTATTATAACATGATTATAGTTATGAAATTATTCTGAGAAATGAATTTAGAAAAATAAAACATTTTCCAAGGGAAAATAATATATATCACTTTTTGCAAGTGCTTGGAAAACTGAAGCGGTCACCAGAATTTTATAATTGGCCTTGCTACAATTTTAAGTTGTAATTTATTACTTTGAACTGTTCTGCGCATTACAGAATGTCCCCCAAAACAACAAAAATATCAATCCAAATACAGCTACATTTTGTATCTACATTCAGATGCATTAAATCAATGCTTGAAGGTAACACACTCCTTAATAGCTCAAGAATCGTTGACCTACAAAATGATGGAGTTATATTTTATTGCATTACAGGCAGAGCTTAGATAGAAAATTCAGGGCCTTTTTCCTTTCTTTCTTGTGTATACCTTTTTTCTTTTTTTTTTTGCGTTTTGTAAGATTATATAATTGATACCCACAGATGCACAGTACAAAAACAATAACAAACTTACTATGATCATAGATTCAAATCAATAACTAGTAGTTTTATCCCAATAATATTCAGATAGTTTAGTATGAGAGTATTAATGTAATGCAGCACATGGACATTAAATGAATATCATAGTAGCCCAAATATATATACTATAAAATGTGAAGCTTTGGTTCAAAGTGATGCATGGATACCACTTTCATCGTTACGTTTTCTATGAAGAAGCTTATTACAAAATGTATATTCCACATGCTTTGCTAAATTGTTCTGGCGGCTTACACGAAACGTGTGCCCCTTGATAGCATTTTAAAATAAATATTTTAAGTTCCTTATCAAATACCCACATTTGTGAACGTGCTTTCAACATTTCCCCTTCTCTATTTTAACAGAACCCCAAGTCCCACATGTCCGAGGATCCCAAGAATAAAGAGGAAAATCTACTCAACTCTGAGAGGCCGATCAGGGTCTTCACAGAGAACAACCACTCCCAAGGAGAGGCTCAAGTTTTGAGTAGGATCACAGGGTCACCAACAATTCAGTTGATTGAAAAACATCAAGGGACTAAGACCCTTTTCAGGAAGTTCAGCGAAATGAATTGGCCAGTGGACATTCGCCCTTTAAACAAAAGCTTAGTCACAGATAGCAAATGGAGGAGAATTGATGCAACTCAAGAAAAACGCAGGTCTTTCCTTCAGGAATTCTGCAAGAAGTACGGTGGGGTGAGTCGTCCTCAATCCCATCTTTTTCACATGGTCTCCAGGATCTATGTAGAAGATAAACACAAAATTTTATACTGCGAAGTACCAAAGGCTGGCTGTTCCAACTGGAAGAGAATTCTGATGGTACTCAGCGGATTGGCCCCCTCTGCGTACAACATCTCCCATGATGCTGTTCACTACGGGAAGCATTTGAAAAAGCTCGACAGCTTTGACTTAAAAGGAATTTATGCTCGTTTAAATACCTACACCAAAGCTGTGTTTGTTCGTGATCCCATGGAAAGGTTAGTGTCTGCATTTAGGGACAAATTTGAACACCCCAATAGTTATTACCATCCGGTATTTGGAAAGGCAATTATAAAGAAATATCGGCCGAATGCCTGTGAAGAAGAATTAAATAATGGATCTGGCGTCAAATTCAAAGAGTTCATCCACTATTTGCTGGATTCCCACCGTCCAGTAGGAATGGACATTCACTGGGAAAAGATTAGCAAACTCTGCTACCCATGTTTGATCCACTATGATTTTGTAGGAAAATTTGAAACTTTGGAAGAAGATGCCAATTACTTTTTACAGCTGATTGGGGCTCCAAAAAGGCTGAAATTTCCCAACTTTAAGGATAGGCACTCTTCTGATAAAAGAACCAATGCTCAGGTGGTGAGACAGTATTTAAAGGATCTGACTAGAACTGAGAGACAATTAATCTATGACTTTTATTACTTGGATTATTTGATGTTTAATTATACAACTCCATTTTTGTAGTGTGCGTTCATTTTCTAAAACCCTGGATGTACTTCATGATGATGGCCTCAAATCAGCTAGCTGTAATTTTCCTATAATTCTCTCTATGAGAAAAATTTAACTAAGTGCAGTTGTCTTGGTTTAATGAAGGTTTTTTACCAAAGAGTATGAAACCAATTGGCACAAAGTTATAGGAAAATTACCACAGAGACATGTAAACAACTTCAGTTGCTCTAAAATGTTTGGAAAAGAGCTGCTTTTGCATTATGGATTATATTATAGAAGCAATAACCTAGCCAGCTGCTACATTAGGTACAACTGCCTTTTGCAAGGGCAGGAAAAGCGATCTAAAATGGCATGAGCGTGTGTCTCCATCCTGGGATCTGTTGTCTAAAGTGCATGGAGGTATTTTTAGCAGTCTGTGGCATATGAATCAACTGTTGCCTAGTCTTCTTACAGCCCTGGAAAGCTTTCCATCAACTGTAATGGTAAATCCATTTTGAAATGGTGTTTTGGACCTGAACATTTTACTTTAGATTGGAAGGCATTATGTGATTTACGAGATGAGAATAGAGCAGAAAAACCAGATGAAGCTGTGGCTTTTTATATTCAACAGCCAATAAAAAATGCACAGCATGCGAAGATCAAAGCAACAAAAGTAACCTTCCTCTTCCAGAAAAAACTTAAGGGAATTGATTCTGTTTCCTTCTGAGCCCTTTTTGCAGAGACAAAATGAACGTAACCACTAAAGGTCTTCACTTTTGAAGCAGGCGACTGAGAAATTTAAGCCTCATCAGATATAAATGTGCTCCTCATTCTGGTTTAATTGGGCAGGGGGGAAATTGTTTCAGGATGGAATAATCATCAAAAACAAAAGTTGCCACTCTGAATATAGACCTCAAATAATAACAAAGTTTTATAAGAATATTATTTGAATCAAAGCACCATGTGCATAGCTTTATATGTGGAATGTACTCTAAGAATAGCTTTTGTCTAATTATTCAGCTTGAGAATGACTTTTTAAAAACGAATAAACCACTTCAAAGGTAGGTTATGTTCTAGAGAATAAACATAGAGCCCCTAGAAACTTTTTTTAATAGGCTTATGCATAAACAAAATAAGGTATTTTCTTTTCAAGTTTAAAATATTCTATACTAACAGAATCAAATACTATTGTATTCGAGCAGTCAATCAGAGTCTTTAGAAAATAGGACCATGTGTCACCCCTATGGAAAGTTGTAATGCATTTTGGAAATTTTTTCCAAGGAGCTCTAAACCTGTAGACGCGTCTGGATGGGAAATCTATTTTAATTGGTCGACGGTTACTCTGAGTTAAGCAAACCACACATTCAAACCCTGTTTAAACACATTTCTTGAATATGTTCCTCTTCTCAAACGGTTTTTTGTGTTTTGTTTTGTTTTGTTTTTTTGGCTGTGTTGGGTCTTCGTGGCTGCATGTGGGCTTTCTCCAGTTGCGGCGAGCAGGGCCTACTCTTCGTTGCGGTGCGCGGGCTTCTCATTGCGGTGGCCTCTCTTGTTGCGGAGCACGGGCTCTAGGCGCACGGGCTTCAGTAGTTGCAGCACGTGGGCTCAGAAGTTGTGGCCTGCAGGCACTAGAGTGTGTGGGCTCAGTAGCTGCGGCACACGGGCTTAGTTGCTCCACGGCATGTGGGATCGTCCTGGACCAGGGATCAAACCCGTGTCCCCTGCATTGGCAGTTGGATTCTCAACCACTGTGCCACCAGGGAAGTCCTATCATTTTTTCTTGTCAGTAAATATTCAGTAATGCCTCTCAAAGAAAAGTAGGTATTAATATATGAATATTAATAGACCAAGATAGTTACAACTGTGCTTATTTCATTTTGACTTCCCATTTCATGGCTGAGTTTTCATGAATCGCTTCATTCTTTACACCCGCCTGCCGCATCCCATTCTGTCTCCCGAGGAGAGGGGAACTGCAGCAGGCCGCCAGATCAGAAGTATTAAACCTTCTAAACCAAACTTTTACTACTTTTCCACTCTATTCACTCTTGCCTCTAAACCATACACTTAAGCTGTGCTCTCCGTTTTTAAGTAGTTTCACTCTAGAGTAATCTAAATTGTATAATTTAAATTTTGCTATACCGTGTAGAGTGGATTCCTAGTCAGTTAGAGACACTGAACTTATCTTTTTATGGAGAAAGAGAGAGAAAGAATAGAAAATATGCCCAGCAGCCTGACGTTTTATTCCGAAACTACACAAAACTAGTTTTAGATGGGATCTGCTCTAAAGGATAGGGGAAGTTTTATCAAAGCTATTCCTAAAACCATATAAAGAACAAATAAAAAACCTTTCTTTTCATAACTTTGGGGGAAAAAATGGAAATGAGCGTCCTCTCTTATTAACATTTCTAATGCACTTAAGAGGACGGAGTATATCTATATATATAAACAATCATATATATGTATATAAATGATTGGCATCGGTGGTAGAGAAGAAGGGTGAGAGGAAGTCAACGATACACAGTGCTCTCTATCAAAGCCGTTCTATATCTTACACTGTAAAAACTCCTTTCCCGACTCTTTCCTCAGACCCTATGTAACCATAGTTAGCCCTTCCGTCATTCTTTTCCTCAGTGGACTCTCATGCCAGCTGGCATCCTGTGTGGTTGATTTCCAGGGGCCATGTGTGTTTTTAGGTAGGAAGAACATTTTTAATGTACCTGCTCTCCCTTTTAAATGATGTCTTTTCACATTAGGACCAAAGAAGCCATCATCATCCTGGATTCCTTGGGATTTCAAATACATTTCCCATTTATCTCCCCTGAATTACTCTATTTCTTAGACCAGCTCACGTTCGCCTTTGTCACTTTTGCCTGAGTGTAAATGCCAAGTGTGAGCATCACTGTTCCATTGGACACTCACCATTTCCTGGATTTAGTTTCCTAAAGGCAAGTGACCAAATCTGGACTCATCTTCCAGATGTCCAGTGTTCCCATTTTAACATTAGCATGCCTTAGGTGTAATTGTTAGTCCTCTAATTAAACCCTAAGGATCTTATTTATTTTTATAGACAGCAGTAGCACAGACCCCTTCACTCTGTTATTCTCCTGTCTGGAATTACTATTAGGGTAACAAGTTGGCAATGAAGCCCAAAACCACAGTTACTTAACCTGGTAAACTACCCATGGGTGTGCATTATTGATGTGATTGCGTCCAGAAACTGCCGTAAACTTCAACAGAGACATTTTTGCACAGGACACCCAACTTTCTGATTTTCACATGTATTTGGAAATATCCATTGTCCATGGGAACATGGGGCCACTTGCTAAATTCTCTAACTTCAAGGTCTATAAATATTATCTAGCAATTCAAGAACTACTTGGACACCATTTATAATGACAAAGAGGAAAAAAGCCTGTTAATTACAATTTTTTCATGAATAATTACTCTTCAGAAAGGTGTTATCTCCTAAACACTGTATATTAGTGCTTAGCTGAAGGGAATATATAAGCAGATACAGAGAATTTTTGAATATTAAAGCTCTCTTTGAAAACATCGCTTGCTGAATTAGTATAAGTTGGAATTACTAAGCTGGGGCTGCAATAAACATCTCCCTACTCTGAATTCTCATTTGGCCCCTTGGGGCACCTTTAAAACTCTAGGCCTTTGTGGAATATGGTGAAGCAGAAACTTTGCCCCTGGCTGACATCCCCCGTGTGTCCTGATATTTGAAGAATGGTTGACCAAGGTGTTTCATAGTAGCTCAACCACCTGAGGACCTTAGACCAGGGCTAACATAATTTAGTTCTACCATTAGGGTCACACCGTCTCAATCTTAATCATAATCATTATAGTAATATTCATAATCATAGCTAACAGCTATTCAGTACTTAAGTGCTTTTCATGCATTAATTTATTTAATCTCCATAGTCAATCTAAGTTAGGGGTTGTTATATGCACCCCCATTTCCCATGTATAATAAAGGAAACTAAAGCAGCGTGTGCTTTAGTTAAATTACCAGCTAAAGAGGCATAGCTGGTAATTAGGTGGGGAGGCAGAATGAACCCAAGCAGCAAATACCACTACCAAACACTCTTCTTCTTTTTTAAAAAAAAAATTAATTTGTTTATTTGTTTTTATTTTTGGCTGTGTTGGGTCTTTGTTGCTGTGCGCGGGCTTTCTTTAGTTGTGGCGAGCAGGGGTTACTCTTCATTGCAGTGTGCAGGCTTCTCATTGTCATGGCTTCTCTTGTTGTGGAGCACGGGCTCTAGGCACTCAGGCTTCAGTAGTTGTGGCATGTGGGCTTAGTAGTTGTGGCGCACGGGCTTAGTTGCTCTGCAGCATGTGGGATCTTCCCGGACCAGGGCTCGAACCCGTGTCCCCTGCACTGGCAGACTGATTCTTAACCACTGAACCACCAGGAAAGCCTCAAACACTCTTCTTAGAATAGTATAAACTTAACTACTTACTTTTGGTTTCTCTTACCTATATTCAGAACAGCCAAAGGCAAGAAATATATATTGGCACCTGAAAATTTTTTTGACATTTCAAATCAGCTTATTTCTTATTCTTGTTGAGTTAAATTGACAAATTCCAAGATTTGATAAAAAAATTACACTTCCTCTCCCTCCTCCTTTTTTTGTTTTCCTAGTTGATCATGAGACACAAAGTTTTCAAAAAGAGAAAAAAAGTCCTTGGAACAAATTTAGTCTCACAGAAACACAATGTCATTTTGACAAGGAAGTCCAGACAGATACAGCAGTGGGCAAGGTCACCGGGGATATAGTTCAAGAGGAAGGGAGTTCAGCCTGTTTTCCACACGTCACCACTTGATGGCCATTGTAGATGCTCATGGCTCAGCAAGTCAGCCGAAGGGAAAGCTCCATGACTACTGTTAGAAACTAAGCAATTGTGCTCGTATCTTTTTCCTGAGTTCCCACCCCCAGTACTAGTTTAGTAGTTAGATAACCCTAAACTAACTCAGGAAGACTGTAGAAAAGAATAGAGGAGCAGCTTGACTTAAACCAACTGAAAACCACCATGAAAAAGTCAGATTAAATAAGTGCTCAGCTAGAAGGCGGCAGACTTTTCCTAGGCCTGCGGACGCTCTACCTGAGGAAGGCCAGCTCTGAGTCCAACAAAAGAATACTGCCCTGCATCATTTAATTCTCAGGATTGCCTAGTCCCTCCCGTCTTGGTTTTTCACCAGGATCTTATTCTTCCAGGTGAATTTCTTCAAATCCACTTAAGCGATCATTTTTTCTCATCTCTAAGCCTCTGCTCTAAGCCTCCTCTATTGAAATACTTTCTCTCTGGACATTCATTTCATGTTAACTCACCAAGGAATCTTTTTAGACTAGCCAGTTTTCAAATCTTATTTCTCATGAGCGCTCTCATCAATGGAAAAAGGCAGAATGATCTCCTCCTGATACGACATGCATCCCATTCTTCTTCTCCTGCCAATGAATGCAGACATTCCTTCCCTTACTTTTTTTTTTTCTTCATTAATTTATTTGTTCATTTGCTATATCCCTCTTTATATGCATACAAAATCTCTGTTGTCATTGGAATGTGTCTTAGGTCTTCCAAGAGTGTTGTTTATTTCACTTTGCACAGTTTCTAGCAAAGCATTGCATGGAAAGAATTCCTTTAATAAATGTTTTTGTGATGTTGTGTAAAGGTTCCCCTACTGTTTCTCTTAGTGTATAATGTGCATATTTCTGCCTATGACTTTCAGGCATCTATAGACCCAGTGGATCTAAAGAGGAGGTTCCAGAGCAGGGCAACTGGGGGAAGTGAACCCAAGCCACATGCCTTTTCTATACTAACAGTCACACCTTAACCTGAAGGATAGCTGTGGACACAGCAATCTTGTATTGATACATTTCTAAGGTGACATATTTGTTTATGGAGTTTTCAGAGGAAATGTTGAAAAAATGCATAATTCTGGTCAATATAAGAGCCATTTACTGAGCACCTACTGGGTAGCAGACACTGGAAAAATACATACATTCACTTGACATGAACAGTACGTTTCATACATTCCCCAGAATATGAAAGTTACATATTATTCCACCCATCATTCTATAAATAAGAAAACTGAGGATCAGAGAGGTTTAATGACTAGCTCCAGAGCCAGCTTCCCACCAAGGTCTCTCTGGCTCCAAAGCTAAGACCACACTAGCCACCTACAGGCCAGATCTGGCCACAGATACGTTTGGTTTGACCTACAACGCATTTTATTTACTCTTTGGATTAGTTGGCAACATTTTAAATTGGGACTCTTTGGTCAGTGATAGGGAATTTCTGTTACCCTGCGTCCTACCTGTCTGCCTGAAAACATGCAGAATCAAGGTCAGCCCCTTCAGATGAGGCCAGAGATCTCTCTTGTTCATGCTCTCCACCTAGCCATCATCACTCATTTACCTTACCTGGCTGACTCCTAAGTGTCCCACTTTTCAACACCTGCTCTGAAGAGTATGTTCTTCCATCCACCAAGCTTCCAAAGGAAAAGCGACTTCTGAATGTTTTCTTTGTCTGTATTTGTGTTGTGCCGTCCCTGAGGTCATCACGTTTTGTGTTTCCTTATCCTCACTCGAAATGCTGCTTGTCCTTTGGTCTTCTATCCAGTGTGATGGCCAAACAATATTTCATCGTTTAAAGAAATCTCTTTTGACCAACAAAAGAGATGTTGGGAGAAATCCAATACCTTTCTTTGGCATCCTTCTGTCTTAGCCACTGGGTACCCCTGGAAATAACCGTCCTTCCCATCCCCTTCAGCAGAGATGAGTCATTCTCTCATGCCCTCAGAACCTTGGCATCTAGGGACGAAAACTGGTTCACATGGATGTATCCAGACTCTTATTCGATAACCTTCCTGCAAAAACTCCTGTTTTGAAGGGGTACCTACTCTTCCTCAACTCTGAAAATTGACTGTTTACCAGATTTCTCTGAGGATTTCCCTATCTGGCTCATAATACTCCTCTCCATCCCCTTCCTGCAATTATCCTGGGTGACGTTAGCATTCCCGATGACTTTCCACCAGCTCTGTTTCTCAGTGCTTTAAACTCTCTTTCTCCCACTTCAACGCTTGGACAGCTGGAGAAAACAGAAACACTGCCATGAAAATCAATAGCTACAACTTTTGTCCCCAAAGAGCAAAAAAAATCCTGTGGTAACCTATACAGTACTTCATTTTATCCATTCATTTCCTCAAAATATATCCAAGGCTTAGAAAAATGTTCTTCAGAAATATTTTGAATTGAAATGTACTTGGCACGCTAGAGTAATTACCGAATTAAAATGACAATATTACTAGGGTGACTGTAATTATCCTTAGGAAAAAATAAATCCTGATTTAGTTTATCAGTTCTTCAAAAAAATAATGTATGGACCACCTGGACCAAATTTTTGTTAGAAACAGATTTCTGTAGCCCACCCAGGATGCACTGAATCAGAATCTCTTGAAACCCACTTGGGAATTTTTTTTTAACAATCTGCTGGGATGAGTCTTACATACAGCAAAATTTGAGCACCACTTATATGTGTGTGATTTTTTAAAAATCCTGGTCGATTGTAAGCCTGCTCCTTTCATTCCATTGCTCTGTTGAAAAGTTAAAAGCTCTCAGCTGAGAGATGGGTCAGCAGGTGTTGGTACCAAAGCCCGGCATGGGATTTTGACCAGTGCTGAAGCAGAAACTTGGCATGTGAGGCTGCCAACTGCAAGAACTAGAGCTGGAATGAAGTGAGTTATGGGGACAGTGCTGGGCACTGCCCAGGCTTTTTGAAAGCTTTCAGGATGAAATGGGGAGATGGAAACTTTCCCCTTTTGAAACACAAAAGACAAATGTGTACTGAGGGCAATTCTGGCAACTCAACTTCACACTAAACCAAGTGAAGACAGGATGAGTTTCTCCAATAAAAAATATAAAACCTTTCTCAAATTGAACGAAGATGATTGAAAATGGAAAATATTTGCTATTTGGGTTATTAGTTTGAAAGCAAGTGCCCCAGGAAATATTTTGCAATTAACTTAAATCATAAGAATGTACATTTCTTGGGCTTCATTGAAGAATTTGTCTCTCCTTTCCTTTCTGTGAGGTGGAACCACATAATATTGTCAACATCTGAGCACTTCTGACATACAATCACAGCATTTTTAATGTTTCCACTATGAGTTCTACTGCTCCCTACCAAATTCTAGCTACACTAGCATTCGCCTAGACTATCAGAAATCGCCTCTGGAAAACGCCCTACCCCTCACCACTCTTCCCTTTCCTTTTCTCTTTTTTCCTTTTTAAATTTTTGATTGCGGTTAACTACACATAACCTAAAGTTTACCGTCTTAACCATTCTTAATTCATTATGCAACCATCACCACCATCCGTCTCCAGAATTCTTTTCATCCTCAAAACTGAAGTGTCACACCCATTATTATTTAAATAACTCCCTCTTCCCTTCCTCCAGCCCTGGTAACCGCATTCTATTTAGCATCTCTATGAATTTGACTACTCTAGGTACACCATATAAGTGGAATCATACAGTTTCTGACCTCTTGTGACTGGTTTCTTTCACTCAGCAAAATGTCCTCAAGGTTTACCCATGCTGGGGACATGTCAGAATTGCCCTCCTTTTAAAACTGAATAATGTTCCCTTGTACATATAACTTCTCCCTTTAATCCACTCTGCACACTTCAAAAATAAACTTCCTACAGCATCATTCTGCTCCCAGCTTCTCATTGCCTGGCTTTAAGACCCTCAGCAATATAACTTTTATCCAGTATTACCTGATAATGGCATCAGACCCATTATTCTCCAGCCAAATTGAACTATCACATTCCCTGAAAATATCCTTGCTCTTCTCTCTATTTTGTTCCTATTATTTGCACTGCCTGTAGTGTCCATGTTTCTCTCTCTTAAATGGCCTCCTCACAGGTCCCCTCCAACATGATGCTGCCTCCCATCCCCCCATTCTAACCCCATCCCTCCCTCCCCACCCGCACCATCCCTCACTCAGCTGCTTCACCCACTCTGCCTGGGGAATCTCTTCCGTTCCCCTTGCTGTAACTCCACCCATAGACTGATGGCTCCCAAATCCCTGTCTCTAGCCCACATGTCTGAAGTGGATCTTGACTCAGATTTCCAACTTCCTAGATGGCCCATGGGCACTCCCAGCTCCACATGATGGAAGCTGAACTCATTACCTAACCCCCAAACCTGTTTTTTCCTTATTTGATGCCATCACCATTCATCTCCTCTGTCTCCCATGACAGGAGCCGAGGATTCAAGCCAGACCTCTCCCTGTGCTGACCCCCCATAGCCAGAGGCAAGCCCCCTAACTTCACCACCTACATCTTCCTCCAGCTTCTCCTCTCCTCCCATCCATTCTGCTACTTTCCTAGTTCAAACCCTCCCCCTGTCTGGCCTGCAACACTGCAATACTTTCTAACCGTCCTCCCACCCTTGTGCTCAACGCCATCCTCCATACTGCCATATTCACTCTCAGATGTAAACCCAAGCCTGGCATTTCTCCACTTAAAGCTCCTTAGTAGTGCCAATCATCCAGTTTTGTCTCCTAACACACGTGCAGTGTCCTCCACGATCCTAATTCTTCTCCAGCCACATTTTCTGCCAGTTCCTACCTCCCTGCTTCCTCTCCAATGACCTAGAATGGCCGTGATCCCCGGACCGTGGGTGCTTTCCTGCCCCCTGCCTTTGCTCATCCCGTCCCCTCTGCTGGAAGCATCATCTACCCTCCATTCACCTTCCGAGGCCTCCTAATCCCTAATCTCAGCTCGAACGGGCATCCCTTGCCTCTGCTTTGGCTCACATGAGATGCCCTGCTCCTGTGTTACTGGGAAGCAAAATCCTATGGTGGTTAAGAGCTGGGGCTTGTCATACATAAGAATTGGGTTTGAATCCCATGTCTTCAACTTTCAAACTTTGGGACTTCTCCAATTTATTTAACTTCTCTGAGTGCTAGTTTTCTCATATCAAAAATGAGGATAGCAATGCCTACCTTGTAAGGTTATTGTGAGAAATCAGTGGGAAACTTGTGTAAAGTGTTTAATAAGTGTTCAATGAATTATAACTACTGTTATTATCCCATTAGACCCTTGTGTATCTCTATCTTTGCACTTATAGAATTCTAATTATTTCTGTATGTGTCTGGCTCCCCCAGTACGCTGAATTCCTGTAACCCCAGAGAAGGCACTCGCTAAATATTTGTTGAAGAAATGAATGCAGGAACGGATCTTGCACACCTACCCCTATGTTGGCATTGCACTGCGTCCTTCCCTTATGGCATTATGACTTGTATTATGACAATATGAAAATGTGTCTTAACTTTTCTGTTAGATTCTAAGTTACCTGAGGGCAGAAACCATGTCTCGCTCAATAAATGTACGTGGAATTGAATTTCAGACTTTCAAGTGTTGATTCTTTTTAATAAGATAATCGTTTAAAATAGTGGGCTTTCTAACTACAACGTAGAAACAAATAAGAAAAACCTGTCACACCTGCTATCTTCAGCCCCTTTCTTTCTGTTACCTCTACATCCTGACTGGGCTGAGCCTCGATCTCCTCAGATAAGCACACTGTTCCCCATCTTCGGGCCTTTCTGAGCATCTGGTGCCAATGCACATGCAACCTGTAGGTAGAGGAGAGTTAATACCTGATGGGGAGAGCTTTTGATCAATGGGAAGTGGGACCAAGTGGACATATTACTCTCCCTTTATTTCCTCAACAGACAGTACAGAGACTTTTTCCCCAGTGGTTCTACTGGCAGCCAGCTAGACATTGCATCCTCACAGTGGCCAGCCTCCCGTCCCTGATTCACTCCACTGACCCTCACTTCAGCTCCCTGGGGTTGTACTGATTGTACTGATTCAGGACGAGCATGTAAGACCTCTGCCTCAGATGCTGCCTTCTTGGGAACCGGGGTGTAGTAGTTTCCTACAGCTGCTGTAACAAAGTACCTAAAACTGGGGGCCTTAAAACAACAGAGATTTAGCTTCTCACAATTCAGGAGGACAGAAGTCTGAAATCAAGCTTTCTTCTTGGTTGGCTCCTTATGGAGACTCTGAGGGAGGATTTGTCCCATGTCTTTCTCTTAGCTTCTGGTGATTGCCAGCAAACCTTGGCTTTTCTCATCTTGTAGCTTCATCCCTCCAATCTCGGCCTCCATCATCAAATGGCATTCTTCCCGGGGTGCTTGTGGGTCTCTTCAGGTGGCCTTCTTGTAAGGACACCACTCACTGAATTTAGGGCTCACCCTAATCCACTATGACTTCATCTTAACAACTGATTTCATCTGCAAAGACCCTATTTCCCAATACGGTTACCTTCCAAGGTTCCAAGTGGACATGAGTATTCAGAATGCTCGTCCAGTGTACTGGGTAATCCCTAACAAGCAGGGGCATCACAGTTACTAAGGCTTTTACCTGTGGTCAGTGAGTGGTTAGATGAGGTTCAAGTGGAAGGTGGAAGGTGAGTCATTGAAATATGCAGTGTCTGGACCATGATACTTATAAGGGCTGTGGAGTAGGCTGGCTTCTTCTAACAGCATTTGAAACCTTGCAGAAGGACGATATAGGCTCAGGGTGGACTACTGCCAACTCAGGGTATTCTTTCAAAGCCAGAGAGCCTATGACAGCTTTGAAGAAGACTTTCAACTCCTGAAGCATCAGGGCAGATTCTACTGCGAAATCAGGACCAGGACCAAACTGTGATGGGGCCTAAGTTGAACACTAAGATCTGGGATGGGAGTTCTTTAGATAGAAGAGTCTTGAACATCCAGCCGAGCAGCAGCAACCCCCTTCCCCTTGCCTGACAACAACCTCACCTTCCATGAAGGTCACACAAAAACACACCGAAGGCAGGGATAAGATGATGCTTATTTTCCTCAAGATCTTCCATTACCCCCCTCATTACCTCCAGGCTGATACTAAGATCAGCACAGCCCAACAGGGGACATTCTGGTATAAAATAGCTTGCATGCCGAATGCATCACCAATATCAATCAGCAGGAATCAGAGGAACACATGTGAGAGTGAAATTTGAGGGTGTTGGTCAGGTGGGGACAAGATGAAATACAAAGTTGGAAAGGGCACAATTTATGGACATGGTGGAACTACCCATGTTGTTCTTGCAAAGATTCCTGGAGGTAATCCTAATAGTTGGTTGGTATGGTTCCTTGAATGTTGGGTATGATTATGGCCTACAGAAAATAAATGGAGATGCCAGAACTTTGGGCACAGTACCAAGGAAGGGATCAGACGCCTCCGGATGGGAAATTGTCAAAATGGACTTAATGTGTAAAACGGTGGAACTCACCACTGGACCATAATAACCAGGACAGATCACAAAAAACACTCCTTTCTCTAAGGCAATACAGAATGCACTAGCGAGTACAAGCTCATTTTTGAGAAGCTCAACAAATTTTTCTGTAGGGCAGGATTGACAGTTGAAGATGCTGTAAGAGAACTGGACACTATAACATGACTGGGGATGATGGTGTGGGGATGGTAGAAGCCAGGTGTACACTGGGCTTTCTGAGACAAGGTAGATGTGGTTCCCATAATGGGTGAGAAGACTGGGGTGGTAATCAGGGGGCTGGATCTGCAGTGATCTGTGGCAATGGTTAATAGATCATTTGAATCTGGAGGCAAGATGGGTGGCCAGCTGGTCACGATGTTGCTCAATTTATGTAATCAAAACACTTGAGAGGAGAGAGAAGATGGTGAAATCCTCTGCTTCAGTGAAAAAGCACGGATGTTCGTGCAGTTTCCAGACCTATGCTGGTCTACAGACAGAGATCCTTGGTTGAAATGAAGATCTTATCCCCTTGAGAAAGGGCCTTGCAAAACTATGACAAGAGGACATGGTAAGAATTCCCCCAGTCTTTTCAAAGAGGAACTTGCCACCATTTGTTATGATAACTACGCTTTGGGAAGATACCCAGACTTTTTCAGTTCTGTAAGATATAGGGTCTGAAATAACATTGATACCTAAGGACGCAAAACACCATCACGATCCCCCAGTTAGAGTAGAGGCTTATGGAGACCTAGTGATAAATGGAATTTCAACCTGTATCTATTTTTCAGTGAGTCCAATGGGTTCACAGACCTACCCTGTGTTTGTTTTCTCTGTCTCTGAGTTTGTAATTGGGATAGATATACTTAGAAGTGGCATAATTCTCACATTGGTCCCCTTAGCTGTGTGGTCCTGGCCATTACGATAGGAAAAGATGAGTGGAATCCCCTAAAACTGCTTCCACCCCTGGCCAAGATGCTAAATCAGAAACGCCACATCCCAGGAGTACTTTCAGATTTTAAGTCCTCAAAGACTTAAAAGATGCAAGGGCGATACTCTCTATCACCTCCCTATTCAAGGGCTACTGTAATCTAAACCAAAGGATAGCTGGCCAGACATGGTGTCTTTGCTGCATCAGATCAGCTCCGGCTCTGACATCTGCTTTGTGGATTTTGATCTAGGGAAAGCATTCTTCTCTTTCAGTAGAAAAGATCAAACACAGATCACCTTCACACAGAAGAGAGAATATTCACCTTCTTGCTCCAAGGCTATGTTAATTCTGTTGCCTTTTGTTGGAGTATGCTCCCCAGAGACCTTGATTACCTTGACATTCTGCAAATCATCACATTGACTCACTCTACTGATAACATCAGGTTAATTTGCCCTGTAGAACAGGAAATGGCAAGTTCCCCAGATGTCCTAGAAAGATACATGTGTGCCACAGAGTGGGAGGTAAACCCCTTGAAATTTTAAGAGTCTCCCACATCATTAAAGGTTTTGGAGGTATAACACTTTGGGAGATGTGGGGCATTGCCTCTATGGAAATGACAAGTTGTTGTACCTTGCATCTCCCACCACTAAGAAGGAGGCTGAGTTCATGGTGCACCTCCTTGGATTTTAGAGGCAGCAAATACTGTACTTGGGGATACTGGTCCGATCCATGTTGGGAGACACCAAGGGGACTGCCAGTTCAGGGGCGGCTCAGACCAAGAGAGGACCCAGAAGGAAGCCCAGGCTAGGGTGAAAGTTGCTCTGTCACTTGGCAACATGACCCAGCATGTCTGATAGTACCAGATGTGCCTAAGATGGATAAAGATGCTATAGAGAATTTCTGGCAAGTCCCAACAGAAGAGCTGCAACACATGCCTCTTGGATTGTGGAGCAGATCCATGCCTTCAGCAGTTTAAGACTACTCTCCTTTTGGAAAATAGTTGTTGGCACCTAAGCTTATATTCCCATGCCACCTACCTCTATTGCATCGATGTCTGTCCATCAACTCACACCTGTGGTCTGAAGGTGACCAACTGATGGAAGAAATAACCTGGGCCTGGTTCACAGCTGGCTTAATGTGATATGTTGTTTTCACAAAAATAGACAGCAGCCCCATTATAGCCCCTCGGGGTGGTTCTTAAGGACAGTGGCAAAAGTAATTTCCTGCAGATGAGAAAGCTATAAGAAAATATATTTGGTCAACCACTTTCCATGGAAGGAGGAGCCTGAGAGGTAGACATGCAAGGGCCTCTAGGTAGAGACCAGTAGTATCAATAGCTCAGCTCTGTTCAAGAAAAGGCCTGAAAGAAAATGAGGTTGAAAGAATAAGGAAAATGAGATCTACAGAGAAGATATGCGGACATATGAGAATGGCACAAACAGTGCATGGAGATCTTTGTGTCTCAGGAGCAGTCATCCCAAGGGAATCTCTCAACAATCACGTAGACAGAAGGGTTATCAGTTCGCCTCTCAGCTTTGCCTCCTCGGCATTGGTACAGCGGGTGCATGAGCAGAGTGACCATGAGAGCAGGGATGGCGGCATTGCATGGGTCCCACAGCGTGACTCCCTGTCACCAACACGGATCGAGCTCCTTCCATTACTGAATGCCCTCTCTGCTTGCAGCAAAGACTAGGCAGTTACTTGGCATCCACTGATTCCATTGGACCTGTTCCACTCTGGAGGGAGCAGCAGTTTGTCCTACTGGAATCTACATGTGTTCCTAACGTAGGTTTGCCCTTCGTGTCAGGACACTCAGAAAGATTGATCTACCAACAGGTGTCCCACCCAACACTGCCTCCAATCAAGAGATTCAGTTTTTGGCAAATGAGGTATGACGGTGGGTACACAACCATGGAATCCACTAGACTGACCATGTATTGCTTTCCCCAGAAATAGCCGACAAAAGATGGAATGGCCTGTTAGAGACTCAGCTAAAGCACCGGCTTGAGAAATACACCTGTCTAAGTTGGGTCCTCGTCCTTCAGGATACAACATATATACTGAGAGATAGAGCTGTGTCCCAATAACTGGAATACGAGGCTGTTTCTCTCTTCATTACTCACAGCGAATGACTTGCAGAATTTGTGCTTCCCCCTGGAAACTTAGACCGCTGGGTTTGATTTACTGGTTCCCGGAGAGGAAATTTTCAGCAAGGAGAAATTATAAAGTCCCGTTAAGTTTCTGAACACTTTGGACTCCTCTGCCACTGGGGGTGGAGGAGGGGGGCACAGGGGGAAGGCAGAGAAAGGAGTCACTCTACTGGCAAGGGGATTTGACTCTGATTCCATAAGAAACTAGAGATGCTACTGCCCAATAGGGACAGGAAGGAGGAAATCTAGAACCCAGTGGACTCTTGGAAGGTCTCTTAGTGCTTTCACACCCAGGGAGAACAGAAAATAAGCAATGGCAGCAATCACAGTCCTCCTGGCAAAAAGCAACTAAATGTCTCACATCCCTGAAGGATGCCAATCTGGGTGGTGACACCAGACAAGTAACCCAAACAAGGAACAGTGCTGGCTGAGGGTCAGGAAATTTAGACTGGGGAATTGAGGAGGGAGGTGATGAATATCTACTGTGATTTTGGAAAAAAGCTGTACCAGAAGGGAGCCTTCTTTTTTATTCTCTTAGAAATTTTGGTTTTGTAGGAGACGTTCTGTGTGATTAAATTTATAACTCCTCTCTTGGGGAGAAAGTGAGGACAATAGATTTCTGACAGGTTCCCCTGGGTCTCTCAGTATGGTCATTAGAGTTACCTTCTTAGAACGTAAACACCATTCTCTTGTCCAAACCTTGCTGATGGCAGGAGACACAACAAATGAACTGCGCTTATAGTAAAATACTATGCAAGCTCCACAAATCACACTTTTGAGTAATATTCATGAAATGAAAATATGCTTATGACAAAGGAGAGGAGCAAATCATAAATGAGTCTGTACAGTAGGGTTTCACTTGTTAAATACTGTATGTATGTTTTCAAATGTGTATTTCTGGGGCAATGTTTTTTTTTTGTTTTTTTTGCGGTACGCGGGCCTCTCACTGCTGTGGCCTCTCCCGTTGCGGAGCACAGGATCCGGACGCGCAGACTCAGCGGCCATGGCTCACGGGCCCAGCCGCTCCGCGGCATGTGGGATCTTCCCGGACCGGGGCACGAACCTGTGTCCCCTGCATCAGCAGGCGGACTCTCAACCACTGCGCCACCAGGGAAGCCCTGGGGTAATGTTTTTGAAATAGAGTCCGATCCTTTTTCCTTGCATTTCTGTGTCTGGGACCCGTCCGCATTCCAGGGCTGGGGCTGGGCATGTAGGATGAGACCTGTTCTCGCAGAAAGAAGAAATGCAAAGAGGAGGAGAAATACAAAGGCAATATTCAGCTTTTGGTTATTGAAGCAGAATTTTTGAAATAGTCTTGCAATCTACTCTTTACCAAGACAAGAACTGACTTTTAGAAGTTCTTTTAGCTCCCAGCCAAGCTCTAAATATAAGACACCATGCTGAGGACCAGATCACAGAATTGCATCGCTATGAATAAAAACTCAGGGTCAAAGAGAGAGCAGTGGTTCTCGAACTACTTTGTGAACTCGAACCCTTTCACAATTCTTTAAAATTATTGAGGACCCTAATCATTTCTATTTTAACTACTGATATATATTTGTTTATGTGGGTTATATCTACTGACAGTTACCACATGCCATAGACTGAATGCTTGTGTTCCCCCCCAAATTCATATGCTAAGACCTAATTTCCAATGTGATGGCATTTGGAATAAAGTCATTGAGAGGTAATTAGGGTTAGATTAGGTTATGAGGGTAGAGCTCTCATGATGAGATTAACGCCCTTATAAAAAGGGAATAAGACATGAGAACTTTCTCTCTGTCATGTAAGTATACAGCAAGAAGATGGCCATCTGCAAACCAGGAAGAGAGTTCTCACCAGACACTGCCACCTTGATCTTGGACTTCCAGACTCTAGAACTGTGGGAAATCTATGTCTATTGTTTAAGCCTCTGATAATGTGTTATAGTAACCCAAGCTTAGATACCATATTAGAAATTAAAACTGAGAAAATTGTAAAATATTTATTAATGCACCTAAGATAAAAATAACTCCACCACATTAAGTCAACTATGTAGTTTTGTGAAAAAAACCTTTTCCAACTTCAAAAGAATGAGTAAGAAGAGTGGCATTATTTATATTTGGGCAAATCTATTTAATGTTTGGCTTAATGGAAGACAGCTGGATTCTCCTGTTTCCAATCTGTTGTGGGATTATTGTTTGGGTTAAAATATAGGAAAACACATCCAGCCTCACACAGATATGTACCTGGCAGAAGAAGTATTTTAATAGCCTTTTCAGATAATTGTGTGTATTCTTTGATACTATGCCAAAACTCGACAATTAATACTTTCTTAAATGCTAGTTACAACTTGGAATCTGAAACTATATCAGTGAACATTCATCCTGCTACATTAGAGTTCATTCATTTATCTTGAACTCCAAGTGAATCTTTAACCCATGCATGATTTTTAAACATTATGCATGGATCATTTGGAGAATATTAGTTCACGGAGTTATGTAGATTTTCCTGATGTTTATAGACTTCATTATACAATATCAAAAATCACCATCATCACAAATCTCATCAGAAAAATGTTGAAGTATTGGGAAGCTGTCAACTTCATATGGTGGTGGGTACATATTTTCTAAGCTTCTACTTTTGGGTTGAAAGCTCAAATTTTGTTCTTGGCAACAAATACTTCCAGTTGTTTTCCTTGAAATGACAGGCTCATTTCATTCATTTTTGAGAAAATGTCCACCAAAAATGCAAGTCTGACTACTCAGAGTTTGTCTATCAGTTGTTCTTTCAAGTAAAAATGGTGTTCCATGAAAAAAAATTGCTAATTCAGCTCACAACTCAAATAATTACATAAGTGCATTTCCTCAAAATACCCATTGTGTTTCAGCATAAATTAGAAGTACTTTATTTGTACTTCCTAGTTAGCCACACAGAAAATTCAAAAGATGTGTAATCAAAAGTTGAGATTTTATATATATATTGCTTTACCAAGGACTTTCCTGAATGAAATTAGCAGGTTACTTTTGTTTTAATTTCTTCTTTGTCTCTTGAGGTTGTGTGTGTGTGTGTGTGTGTGTGTGTGTGTGTGTGTGTGTGTGTGTGTGTGATGGATACTGTATAGCACAAGGAACTATATTCAATATCCTGTGATAAACCACAATAGAAAAGAATATATATATGAATAAGAGTCACTTCACTGTACAGCAGAAATTAACATTGTAAATCAACTATACTTCAATCAATTTTTTTAGAGAAAAAGGAGTAAATGAAGGTAAGGTTAAAAAAAAAAGAAAGAAAGAAAGAAAGAAAAGAAACCAGATGAATCAGGGGCATCTTGCAGTCACTGGTAAGGAGTAAATCAAAACAGTCCCTCTGCCCCTGAGGTCAGGGTCACTGCCAGATGGGTACAAGGACTTGCTTCATACACTCAGTTGTGACCTTGGAAAGGGGAAGGGAAAGGAGCAGAAATCTGGAAGACTGAGCATTTAACTAGAGTCTTGCTCATCCGAATGAAACTATTTAAACTAGCCTTGATAGAGGCTGAAACTCAGAAAAGGTTGAATATTGAAACAGAAAGTAAGTATTTTTAAGACTGAGATATAACTCATGATTGAGCAAAGTCCCCCTACTAGCCATCAGGATAGGACCTCCAAAGGGACTATAGAATCCCCTATAGAAAGCAATCATTGTCTGAATAAATCAAAAAACTAAAAAGAAGTATGTTCATTGTTACCAGGGGTTAACTCTGGGTGGTGGAATTATGGATGGCTTTATTGTCTTTTCAGGCTTATCTGAATGCTGTTAGTTTTTTATAATAAAGAATCATTTTTTAATAATCAGAAAATAGGAGGTGATGTCATATTACCTGAAAGATATTGTTCACATTTCTGAGCCTGGTGGAAAAACACCCTCCTTCTACCCTGCTTTACCTCCTCATCTTCCTCTCCACCCACTGCACCTCATTGCCAAGCGACTCCCTGGGCCCCACTGGCCAAGTTTGCTCAGGGTTCTGAAAATTTCTAGCAATATATGCATACTTAATCTTAAATGGAGAAACAGATCTCTAGAGCAAAAGGTAGGTCAAAGCTCATACAACATTTGTATTACCGCCCCAAATATCTTTACATAAAAGAACATCAGTGGGGCTTCTGTGGTGGCGCAGTGGTTGAGAGTACACCTGCCGATGCAGGGGACACGGGTTCGTGCCCCGGTCCAGGAAGATCCCACATGCAGCGGAGCGGCTGGGCCCGTGAACCATGGCCGCTGAGCCTGCGCGTCCGGAGCCTGTGCTCCGCAAAGGGAGAGGCCACAACAGTGAGAGGCCCGCATACCGGAAAAAAAAAAAAAAAGAATATCAGTAGTCACTTTAAAAAATTCATGAGGTTAGCTAATCGAAACAACAAAATTACAGCATAATAATTTTTTAAAATTTAGCAACTTCTTACAGCTGCATCATTCAATAAGTAGCCACTTAGCCACATGTTGGCTGCTGGGTACCTGAAATGGGGCTGGTAAAGCTGAGAAATTGATTTTTCAATTTTATTTCATTTTAATTAGTTTAAAATAAAAACTGTTAATTCAGTTATTGGAAATTTTTAAAGTATGTTTGTGAATCTACTCTTTCGAATGTAAATATGATGATATCTGAACACCAGTCAAGTACAGTCCTCCCTCAGTATCTGCTGGGGATTGGTTCCAGGACCCTCTGTGGACACCCAAATCCATGGATGGTCAAGTACCATAGCTAGACCCCCACATCCATGGTTTCACATCTGGGAATTCAACCAACCCAGGATCGTGCAGTACTGTATGTTTTTATTGAAAAACCTTCATGTATAAGTGGACTTGGGCAGTTCAAACCTGTGCTGTTCAAGGGTCAACTGTATTTCCAATGAAAATTTAGCTTCCAAATGGAAAGAGACTGTAATTGTACAATACTTAAAAAAGTTAAACACTTAGTAAGAAAAAATGTAAAGTGTTTCATTACTAATTTTTTATACTGATTTCTTATTGCAGTGATAGTATGTTACATATATTGGATTAAATAAAATACAGTATTATAATTAAGTTTACCTGTTGGTTTTTACTTTTTTTATTGTAGTTACTAGAAATGTTTAATTATATATGGCTGACATTATATTTCTAGTGGACAGTGCCAACTTCAAGCTTGTTGAGGTATAATTAGACATAAAATAATTTTGTTTACTTTTGACTGTTACTATAAGTCTATTTAAAAATCCTTCTGTATCTCAACTGGAAATATTATTCTTTTTCTCAAAAGTTACCTCTTTTAAATGCTATAATCTCCAAGCTACCTAACCAGGTACCTGTAGTGTGTGAGAAGATTAATATTTATGATGAGTATGTACTTATGAGGAGTATGATTCTGTTATTGCAGTGTTGTTGCTAGGACATTTCTTTAAACCTAGAAAGTTCTGCCTTTCTTTCCAAGCCAGGCTAGTGGAAAATGGCTCCAGACATTGGGTACTTTTGTATAAAGCTAAGAGTAGTTTTGTTTTCTATTTGTCATTATGACTCAATCCTCTTTGTCTTGGCTTTGTGTTGAAGGGTTGAACAATTAAAATTTCCCAGAGGTCCCCTTTTTAACTCTCAACAAAGCCCTAGCAAATGCTTCTGTGTCTTATTCACAGCAATGGTTTTTGCCTTTCAATGAAAAAGTAAAACTGGGAATAGTTTTCAGAGCTTTCAGAACTTTTTCCATTGAAATGCAAACACTCCTCTGGTGCCTCTGAAAATTCTGAGAAATTGTTGGGTTTTGGCGATGTTTCCAGAAAACCTGGCATTCTTCTCCTGTTCATGGCTGGTTTAAGTCCTTCTCTTTCCAAGTACGTTCAAGCAAAGTCAGCAGTTGAGATTGTCTCTTGCAGGGCAAACTCCCAACTTGAACACTGAACAAAAGGGTATCTTTTTCATTCCAAATTTGGGATTGTGACCAGTAAACCTCACAACCTTACCTTGGTACTTCTCTCCAAATGCAACTTAGCTTCTCACATGCACCTCCTCCTTAATCCTGTCCGTGAACTGCCTTGTAGGCAGCGTTTGCAATGACGAGACACACACCCCAACAAGTCACTCATATGTTATAAAGATAATGACAGATATTGGCTTGGATTTCTTGGATTCTCTAATGCAGCCATCTTAACTTGCCTAAAAATTCTTCATCCATAATTTTCAGCATGCCACCCAGCCCATGCTCTCTATTCCAAAGTATCAGTGTAAAATGAAGCCACCCATCTTTTCTGTCTTCATTTCCTCAATAGCAGTAGTCTGAATAGGTAAACCAAGAAAGGGATTGCCAAGCATTCGATTAACACATCACCAGACTCTGATCTGATATAGAATCAATGCAGATATGTCCTCCTTATTTACTGTCTATAATATACAACCTTGCTTCTGTTATGCCATCATATAATAATAATTTGAAAGGTGATGTTATTCACTGTTCTGCGTGTATTTATCTCAACTCAAGGGCAGGAATCATGTCCGGTTTTCCTTTCATGGATCATAGTTTAAGTCCAGTGGACACTTATTTAATGATTGTCGCTTAAGAAACAGTTAACCTAACAGCTCCTAGCATGTTGGGGAAACAAACAGGGCCAATTCGTGCTCAGGTAGAAAATAAGAAGATCTCATCTGGGGTGGAGCTAAAAGTGGCTAATGCATATGGAAGAAAAGCAAGAAAAAACTAAGGAGGGATAAGCTCTCTTCTATTAGATGCCCTGCAACCTTTTGATTTAGTAAATCATCTTCAATCTCTATATTCACCCAGTGTCAGATACTTAAACATCATAACAAAACCCTAACTAAAATGTTGAAGAACAATTCTGTTATAACATATAGTTAAAAACACAACTCTCTCCATTCATCAACAAATCTCTCTGGGACTCTATTTCACCTTCTGAAAAGTGAGCGAATTCGACTAGATATCAAGATTCCAGTGGTTCTATAAATCTGAGCCATGGACCTTTAATTACTGCAGTCCTAAAGAAAGCTTTGCAAGCCTGTGACCCAACATAAAATGAAAAGAACAGCCCTGTACTAATTCTTAACAACAAAACTGGCGTATATGGGTAATAATGATTTGCTGGAAAATGCAAACATTTTTTTTAAAAAGCAAATGGCAGAAAAGATCAAAATACAAGACAACTTTTAGCCCTTAGGGTATGGCTATGGTTCACACTCAGACACTGAGGGCTCAGTCACAGTACCGGGCACAAACTATGTGTTCAAGAAATTTTTTCTCTATGATTGTGTAAATATACCCCAGAGCACTCTCTGAAAGCCAAGGTAGCAGCTCTGGAAAACTGCTGACCAATTAGCACATCTTCTGGGTATTATGTGAACAAGGAGAAAGTGGCATCACCTACATGAGCCTGGTTGACCTTTGCCTGTGTTCAGGGAAAGCTCTCCTCCCGGACCCTTCCTCCTTACCATCCCGTCCTCCCCAGCTCTCCACTCCATGCCATGCCGGCCAAGAAATATTTTTCAGAGCATCTTTCATATACGTTTATAGGCTCCGGGATATGGCTTTACTAGGGGTTCAAACTTGAGGCTGTAACTAAATTTCCAGTATTAACAGCAATGTTCCTGGATACAGATTTTAAATTGTAGTAAATTTAAGAGTTCAAAGTATTTAAAAACTATCACTTGCAAGACAAAACTTATTATCTGGAAACTAACCATACAGCACAGTGGATTTCCCTTTTATTTCACTCACATTCACACACACACACACACACACACACACACAGCTTTCCATATTAAGTTAATCTTTCCAGACAGGAGGACTAGAGAGATGAGCAGAGGCTACCAATGATCAGTGTTGTGTTCTGTGAAACGCAGTGAACTTAGTATTTATCACTAGGAGAGAAAAACATTTTTCTTACAGTTGTGAGATTATCCATGGACATATAACACATTAGTTAGAAAACAATTTAAACTGGGAAATAAGATTTTGAGCCGGTGACCTACATATGTAAAAAATGAAAATTCTTTAAGAGTCATTTGCTGAATTCTTACAATCTTCCAAGCAATAAAATTGACCAAGGAATCAGTGCAATCACATAAGTACCAATACGGGGGAAAGAATCTCCTTAGTTAAATCATAAATTCACTTAATTTTTCATCTGCCACACATCTCCTATTTAGAAAGCCATCTTGGGGTTGTTTCTACCACATGGCACAGAACAGTCTAGAGGGTCAGGGGATCCTGGGTAGAAGAGGCAGAGAGAGCTAGCCATAGCAGCAAACTGCTTTAAATTGGCTCTTCTGTTACAAAGCAAATGGAGTGATGTGTCAGTTTGCAAAGAAATAAAATGAAAAATTGCTTTCAAAGGCCTCAGAATGGACCCTGCTTTGAGGCATTGGAAAAACTTGATTTCAGTAATTGAAAGCAAGTTTTGCGGTGCATAAACAATCAGCTTCACAGACGATTCTGCCTACGCAGCCCGCTGACTTTCATGATATCTGAATTAAGATTGTTCCGTATCCACAAACAAGCAAACAAGCCAGGTGGGCTCAAATCTGTGTCTTTTTTTCTACATGCCTCTAAACATAAGTCTAAAAGTTAGTTACGACAAATGTCAGTTAAGATCTTCCACACACGATAGCAAATTTAAATTTCTTCCCTGATGTGGCCACGTTACCAGATCTTAACCAAATGAAAGGTGAACCCGATCCAGATTGGATTTTTTTTTTTCACCTCGTCACAGACAGCCACAGCTCTCAACCACAGCACAGGTAACCAAATTATTTGTTTGAAAATCTATCTTCTCAATTCTAAATAATGAGATTAAATCCTCATTATTCTTCTATCAGTCAGAGCCTAAATCCAAACGAAACAAAAAAAATACCAAGCTTAATTTCACATCCCTAAAGAGAGGAGGGGGCTTCCCTGGTGGCACAGTGGTTGAGAGTCCGCCTGCCGATGCAGGGGACACGGGTTCGTGCCCCGGTCCGGGAAGATCCCACGTGCTGCGGGGCGGCTGGGCCCGTGAGCCATGGCTGCTGAGCCTGCGCGTCTGGAGCCTGTGCTCCGCAACGGGAGAGGCCACAACAGTGAGAGGCCCGTGTACCGCAAAAAAAAAAAAAAAAAAAAAAGATAGGAAGGGTTTGGGGTGATTATCTTGATTATAACCCACTTCCAAACAAAACCGCATCTAAAATATTCCAAAACAGCTAAAATGATACATTCAATTTTTTAATGACCTTCAGAGAAGCTCACTGGACTCTATTTCAGGTGTTCGTTCTGGAATTGTCAAATCATCAAATCCCTCATACTGCAATTCCATTCATCTTCAGTGTAAGTTGAAGCAATTGGACACAAATTTCTGGAATCTTCCTCAAGCCCCGGAATCACCTTGCCCTTCCACTCTCCCCAGCTTGCTAACCTTCTTGTGGTCACAGGACTCTTGCCAAGTTCAGAAATGATGCATTTAGAGTTAAGAACAGAAAATGTTATGTAGTAAGAACTAAAAAAAAAAAGTTAGTGATTATGATGATGACAGTTGGCCCAGGTGGCGTGGCAGCCACTGTGGTGCTCCTCTCACCAAACACTGGATTTTGTTTTTAAGTAGTCACTGTGCGAGGCTTGATATAACCCCCTCCATTCCCTTTTCCTGTTCTTTCCCTTGCCTGTGATCATGGCTAAAGAAATGTATAGAACTTTACTGACCTTTCTATAAATTCATGCTAACTTCTATGGCACTCCTAGCTAACCAAAACCTTATTGTTTATCTCACGGGCCTTCCCTAGCACACTTCCTAAACAAACATCCAAATCTTTGCTATCTTCAATCTTTTCCACCTGAAGTCTCTTCTCCCACATGATTGATTTTCCTACTATTGATTGACTTTCCTACTATTGATGTTCAGGAATTGATTTTCCTACTATTTTATGTACACCAGCACCTTGCAAAACACCTGAAAGATAGAGGCTATTCAATATATATGTATCTGATTGAAACCAAAAACAATATTTAGTGTAGTTTCTTCACAAACTTCTACTTCCCTTTTTCTAAAGAATTAGGGAAAACCTTAGCCAAATGCAGGTAAGGGACAATTTTCTGTGTTCATCCCATTCAGGCCCCTTTCTGTCATCCTGTTTCCATGACTGTTGCTGTTGTTCTGTGTCCTACATTACCCTGTTCCAACTGGATCTGTATCAAAATGGTCACAGTCGTGACTTCTGTGACTCTTGTCTTGGTGCTAATCGCACATAACGCTCCATGTCTTGGTCTTAAATTGACAAGTTCCCAACTTGATGGTGGAATTTGCAGTACACATTCCCTTTGAACTGAGGCTCCTGTTTCCTGGGGATCGCTTCTCTCTCCTTGGCTCAGTTCTCTGACTCGGGGGTAATCAAGTCTACTCTTGATAGTGGCATGACTGGGTCCCCCTTATTCTTCCCAGTCACAGCGCCACACTACCCCATGGGGAGTGTCACATGCACAAGTGTGGACACCCCAGTCCAAGCTCCATACACATGCACCTGTAACAGCTGTTCGTTGGCCACAGCTGGGACCAAGGCTGTGCACATCAGCTGTGGGATCGGGGGGGCGGGGGAGGGATACCAAAGAAGAGGCCGGTCCAGGCCCCGAGAGCAGAGAATTCCAGAGTCCCAGTCATGGGGCGTGTGGTCTACAGGGGCTCTAAGTACCGGAGGAGGACGATGCACTCAGAGTTGAGGCAGAGTCTTCTAAAGCAGGGGTCCAGGGCAGGGCCCCACTGCCAGGGTCTGAGGACAGCACTGCTGCCACTTCAGTCGTTCTCTGATCTGCATAACAGTTTCCGAAGGACAGTAGAGCCCGAGCTTTTCACTTGAAAAACACCATCCTTTATCCCGAAGTAATTAATTCTGTAATGATTTCTGTGCTGCTCTATCAAACATTCCTTAATCTCTGTGGCCTGAAGGGCCAACCATTTTTTACCACCATCAATTGAGATGAACACAAATCTTCATTTTCCTCCTCTTTTCATTTCATCTTGACAGAAGGCATTTCCTCCTTAAGTCCTCTCTTCCTTGCCTCCTTTCTCAAAAAGAGGGTCATTCCTCACGATGGAAACAGCATATACACACTGATGGTGTGCAAGATGGCTTGAGGTGGTACATGGAATAGACTTTTCTGAAAATTATATACTGAATTTAATATGCATTATAAAAATCTAACCAGCATATCAGACTGATGGTATTGTTGCATAGATTGACGCTGATTAAAATCCGAGTTGACTTTAAATACAGTTGACCCTTGAACAACTCGGGGATTAGGGGTGACCACCCTCCGAGTAGTCGAAAATCAATGGGCGTATAACTTATAGTTGGCCCTCAGGACCCGCGGTTCCGCATCTGTGGATTCAAGCAACCTCGGATCGTGTAGTGTTATAGTATTTACTATGGAAAAAAGTCCGTGTATGGGGAGCTATGCAGTTCAAGCCCACATTGTTCAAGGGTCAACTATATACATATATATTTATATAATTTATAAAATTGTAAAGAGTTGACTTAGATATGGAAAAAATGGTGAAGGTGGAACAGAAGTGATAGAAGTTTGAGAAACTGATAACAACAAACCTAGAGAATGATGTCATGGGAAAGGGAAGGGGGTGTTTCTAGAAGGGGGTATATTGTGGTGCTCATGACCTGTGGCTTTGGCGTCATGGAGACCTGAGTTTGAGACTCTGCACTTCTACCTGTGAGCTGTATGACCTTGGGCACTTTTCTTATTTTTTTTTTAATTGTGAGATGGAATAATAATTGGAGCTTCATCATCAGGATGCCACACAGATTAAATGAGCTGTGTCGTGCCAAGCACTTAGCACAAACCCTGGCACATATGATGATGGACGAGTGGTCAGCGGGGCCAGGTGCTGCAGAGGAAGGTAAAGGCTGGGGCATTGCCTCTAGAGTCACACAACAGAGAAGGCCTGAGTACGTGAAGAAAGCATTTACAGGAAGTGATAGGGACAGAAACTAGGCTATAACCGGTACCGAAGGGTAAAACATGAGAAAAGAGACAATAAATGGAGATAATTTTTTAAGGGTATTTGGCTCTACAGGGGAAAGTAGATTTACTGGTAGGTCATTGGGGTCGAGGGGCGATTTATTTTGGTGAGCTCTTTTCCCAATAGAAAGAGGTAATATTAAGTAGAGAATTAAGATACAGAACATGAGGATAATAATCGGTTAGAGCTATGAGTCTCAAAGAGTGGTCTCCATACCCCTAGGGGGTCCCTGAGATGTTTCAGGGGGTCTGGGCAATCATGGCTGTTTTCCTAATCCTAATGAGATGTTACTTGCCTTTTTTTTTTTTTTTTTTTTGCGGTACGCGGGCCTCTCTCTGTTGTGGCCTCTCCCGTTGCGGAGCACAGGCTCCGGACGCGCAGGCTCAGTGGCCATGGCTCACGGGCCCAGCCGCTCCGCGGCATGTGGGATCTTCCCGGACCAGGGCACGAACCCGTGTCCCCTGCATCGGCAGGCGGACTCTCAACCACTGTGCCACCAGGGAAGCCCCTAGCTGTTCTTTCGTTTTTTTATTACTTGCCTGTTTTACTGTATGACATTTGTATCGTCAGCACAAAAGCCATGGTGGGTAAAATTGCTGACACCTTGTCAGGAATCAAGGCATCAAAACCGTCTTAGCAGGGGTGTCCTCACCATCACATGCAGTACAGTAAGTGTCAATTCTACTTAAGAATGTCTTTGATGTAGCAAAAAATTACTAATTTTATTAAATCTTGACACTGAGTGGAGGTCTTTGTGATGTTCTCTGTGACAAAATGAGCAGTATACATAAAGTACTTCTGCTACAGACGGAGTGTGCTGGCTATCTTCAGGACTGATGGATTCGTGAGCTGAACCAGCCCCTTTGTTCATGGAATACCATTCTTCCTTTAAAGAATGGCTGACAAACTATGGCTATTCAAATTGAGTGACTGGCTGATATTTTCTTGGAAATGAGCAAATGAGCCCATCACTTCCAGAAAAACTGACAATATTTGTTGCCAATAATAATATTTGAGCTTTCAAAAAGCTTATCCTTTTGGAAAATTTGTGTCTGCCACTGTGAGGTTGACAGCTCTCAAAACTTTAATACTTTTCTGATGTGATTGGTGGTGACACTGATGAATATGATATTTTTGATATTATAAAATAAAGTATGCCAACATTTGGAAGATCCACATAAGTCAGTGAATGAACAGATTCCAAATGACCAAACATAATGTTCAAAATGATGCCTTATTAGAAGACTAGTTCAAAGTAAAAAATAGATGAATAGATTTTAAAGTAACAAGGTATGAAAATTCATTAAGATGCCTTCAGCATCTACAGTGACACTAACCTTTAAAAAAACAACCACTTATTGAGTTTTGGTGTACTATCAAAGAAAATTATCTACAATTATCTGAAAAAGTTATTAAAATAGACCTCTCTTTTCCGGCTCCATATATGCGTGTGGCAGGATTCTCTTCCCATACTTCAACCAGACAATCATTTCACAACAGATCGTACGGAGAAGCAGAAAGGGGAATCAGCTGTCTTCTATTAAACCAGACATTAAAGAGAATTGCAAAAACATAAAACAATGCTACTCTTCTCACTAATCTTTTTGCTTTGAAGAATATAAATATATTTCTTTTTCTTTGAAAATTCGATTTAGTTGACATATGCGGGGTTTATTATTGTTATTTTTAAGTAAATTAAAACAATTTTTAAATTCTCTGTTTCAGTTCCTCGTACGGTAAGGGTCAATACCCACAGTTCACATAAACAAAATGTTCATTGGAGGGTTCAGTAATTTTTCAACTGTAAAGTCTGATCGACAAGATCGGATTAGAGAATGGTACTAGGAGGCAGAAATGGGTGGGATGCAGAACAGCACTGAAGGAATCCCTCCAAGACACTGCAGGGATACTTCTCCCATAGGAAACAGGTAAGGAGGAGAGCATTACCAGATGCAAGGCATTTTTAGGTTTGTTCAAGGGAATTCAAAGGATTTCCCATCTGAAGCCTTGTTTTCACTGTGATGCAAGGGTTGAGGTCATACCTGGAAAGAGAGGGGAAAGAGCAGGAAGGTGAGGAGTTCAAGGGACCCATGGAACAGCCCTGGGGCGCCAGAGAACACCTGGCCAGAGCATTAGGAGGGAAGACTGAGCGGTACAGGGCCCCAGGGTGGGTTTGCTCTGCTGAACCAGGGAAAACCCTGTGCTCAATACCCTGCCAAAGCCACTCCACAAGGGCAGTCACATACTACCAGCCAGCTGGATTTATGGTAGTTAGTTAATTTCTTATCAATTTAATATTACAACCATACAGAAATAGAACAGAATCTCAAAACGCTGTAGGCCCACCACCACTGTTTTAACAGTTATACTGTTTTGCCATAGGAAACGTAGACTGACTGTTTAAGCTAACTTATTTCTAGATACCTCAAAATGTCCTAAAATATTTGATTAGTTGCTTAGTTCACTCTTGACATTCTGATTTTATAAACACACAGTTTTTAAATTCTGCTTCCAATGTTGATTTTGAAATGTAACTCTAGAAGATTGGACAGTTGATAATCTTGCTGTCTTATTTTAGCTTTATACAGACAGCAGCAATTTTACTGGGGAAAAATTGTTAAATGGATTCATTTTTCACTTTCTCTTTTAAAAGGTATGATATGGCCTGTTGACTCAGTGTGTTACATAGTGAGGCTCTGATGCAACTAAAAAAATCAAAGCTCAGCTTTCTTGTAGAAGTGAACAAATTCCAAGGGTTAAAGTGAAATCTTCAGGACCCAAATTCTAGGACTGGATCATGTCCTCAACTATGTAATTTTTTATGCTATTCAGTGATTATATTTATTAGAACATTTAATGCAAAATTATAAAACAGGACAGTAATGACAAAAGAAATTAATAAAAAGTATAAATGATACATAAGACTATCACTACTATAAATTAGAAAACCACAAGTATATTTGAAGCACCTATGGGTGTTTGCAGAGCACTAGTCAATACAACACATGCTAATTACACAGATGTGAAGATCACTTATTTCACAAGTAGAACACCACTTCATGCATAATCTGGTGTAAATCATTTGGTCTCTGGTGCTCTAGGCACCAAGAGTCTTATTTTACTAGCAACTATTGAGCACCTGCCAAGATTCTGTACCGTGGATGCTACAGGAGTACAAGTAACTATGACATGGTCTGAGTCCTGAAAAAGCAAGTATTGTAAGATAACCATTGGCTGACAACCAGCCCCAAAGTTCAGAGCCTTTGACTGTGTAATTTTGACAGGTAACTAATCTTTAGGACTTCAGTCTCACTAACTATGAAGACACTTGTTCTCCTTTCACCAAAACTAAAGGTTCAGAGGATTACACAATACTCTGGGGCATTTGAGGAGCTATATACCCATGTTGGGCTGCAGGCGGGCCCAGCGATCGCAGCTGAGGTCAAGGTATTGAGAACATCACAAGTTCTGACACGAACAATCTCTTTCTCTGACGTCCCATGAGCCATATGGTACCACAATTTTTCTACTCAAAATGTTGTGCAGAATGAGAAGGGTAGTATGAAGTTTGCATATTTATTCTGTGAGGTCTTCAATGTGATCCGCTATTGAAGGGTATAATAATGTTGGTATTACCAGGACATTATAGAGCTCTTCCATCTACTCAACAAGCTCTCATTTTTTTTAATGGAATTATTAGCAATAACAGTGAAGAATTGTATTGCTCTTGAAAGTTTATAAAGTGATTTTTGTATGTCCCCTTGGGTGATTATAAAGACTTGTACACAGAAAAGTATCACAAGAAAACTATGAACTATACATTGAGTATGTCTGTAAAACTGTTTAGACCTTGTTACAATGCTCTGTTGTACTAATCCCTCTCAGATAGCAGTGGGAAGCATAGTTCATTATGTCAGTGTGTTCCTGGTTCACTAAACTGTTCTTTTAAAAGTCCCTCCAATTAGAAATGAAAATGTTATTTAAAAAAAATGTTGGGCTGGCCAGAAAGTGCCTTTGGTTTTTAAGTAAAAATAAAAGACACATTTTTCATTTTCACTAAGAACCTTATGGAACAATGTATTCACCCTTTTGTTCCACTACCTTCTGCCATTTTTCAGGCAGCTTTGTAATTCCATCTTTCCAAAACATTTTATCTTTTTGAGCAAAGAACTGTTCCAAGTGCCTTTTATAGTCTTCCAGGGAATGAGAGACAGATGATTCTGGACGAATAGGATTTCTGGGTGGCATTGAGGAGTAAGTTTACTTTGGAAATTATAAATTTGTAAAATTATCCATCCTCAATGGTATTATTTTTTCCAGCCGTACTCAGTGGCCTGAGTGGACATGTGGAGCCATGAATGTCGTTTATTATCTTCCCCAAAGAGCTAATGAGGAGATGACATAAAGGCAGTTTCTTTTTTTTTTTTTTTTTTTTTGCGGTACGCGGGCCTCTCACAGTTGTGGTCTCTCCTGTTGCGGAGCACAGGCTCCGGACGCGCAGGCTCAGCGGCTATGGCCACCAGGGAAGCCCAGTTTCTTATTTTTTAAATGAAATTTGCTGAGACATTTTGGATTAATCCATAAGACAGAGGTTTTTTTAAAAATGTTACTTCTGGGCTTCCCTGGTGGCGCAGTGGTTGAGGGTCCGCCTGCCAATGCAGGGTACGCGGGTTCGTGCCCCGATCCGGGAGGATCCCACATGCCGCGGAGCGGCTGGGCCCGTGAGCCATGGCTGCTGAGCCTGCGCGTCCGGAGCCTGTGCTCCGCAACGGGAGAGGCCACACAGTGAGAGGCCCGCGTACCGTAAAAAAAAAAAAAAAAAAAAAAAAAAAGAATATTCAAGTATGGTGAAATCATCAGTGAGGTTTGACACTTCTAAGAGGTCCTGTGAATTTCTTCACGCGTAGATTTCTTCTGATTGTACACGAAAAGGAAATACAGAGGTTAAAGAGAAGGATGTATGATCATTTAGGAAAGAAGCAAGAGAAAGTTTAGTCTGAATTATGGGAAGGGTCATCTGAGAAAATTCTTAAAGAACTAGGCCGTTGAGAGTCTATCACTTTTTTTTATGGTCACAGATTATGACCCTTTCTTCTCCTTTCTTAGAAAATGTTCATTTTCTAAGAAAAGGCAACATTTCTTTTAACTGCCTAGTTTTTCGGTCTACTCCTATCTACTCCCCCTTTTTACACACAGAATTTTAAGCATTTTGCTCTTTCCTTGAAATTGGGACTATTTTCCTTAGTCTATTAAAAACATAAGGATTCCAAACCTTTTTGTATAAGTGATAATAATTGCCAAAACGTTGATTTGGCTTTTAATATGTTCAAATTTAATTGAAATTTTGGAACAATGACTACTACAGACTACACTTTACAGATTATTGACCATTCCAAACATTTCAGTCCAACCCATTAGATCCCAAAGTCCTTTGCTTCCCAGAAAACAGATTTTTGACTGTGGATGTCTGAGCAGCCTTTAAAACGCCCAACCAAACTCTGAACTGTCATAGTAGCTGGGTAGGCGATAAGGGGTAAGAAAAGTATCCAGTCATCCAACCACATTTCTGCTCTTTTGTACAAGCTTCGGATGAAATACAGTCACTCAATACAGTCCTTCTGTTTCTCTTTCCCTCCCTCCTTTTCTCTCTGCCCATTGGCCTAGAGAGGGGAACCCTAAACCTTTTGGAACCCTGCCAGCAGGACCAAAAGAATCTCTTGACTATTTTCCCAGGGAATTCCTGCCTTAAATGTCAGCAGAGTACAACTTGCCAGCCAAAGCAGAATCCACCTGGACCTGAATCAAGAAAACTGCGCCTGCTATAACCAAACGGGAAAACCTGGCCCCATGGGGCAAGGGGACAGGGGCAGCAATAGAGTGAAAGGGTCCACGTCCATTACCAAGACCCATGTTTTGTCAGATTCACCTCACTGAGGAAAGGAAGCTAAGTCAAACTATTTTTGGTTCCTTGCTGTTTTTTGATTGTTATTTTTATTTTTCTCTTTCGGTGGTGAACCGTATCTCCAGCAACTGCTCTGAATTACTATAACAGTGAGGTAACCCCTCTTTGAAAAGGGAATAAATGTCCACGGAAGCCCTTTGTTGTGGTGCTGGGCGTTGCCTGCTGCTGCTTTTGCTGGTTTGTTTATCTGTTTGTTTTTAATGAACATAATGATATATAAGTGCTCTGGGGGAGAATTCATATCACTGAGATTCATGAAAAGCAAGATAAGATTTGTGAGATGCGACTGAGTCTGTCCCTGCCAGCCTAGAGACACTTCCTGTCTGGTCCTGAGGTACTGCTGGCATTTTTAGTGCGTTTGAATTAGTCTTCAATCTCCAAACACATGAAGGAATACTAAAAGTTCTGAGGGCCAGGATGGGAAAAGGGGTCTACAAATCCCACAGATATACATCAGCTCCCAAGGATAACAATGTGATATAGTAGATTAAAAATTAGGAGCAAAGTGCATCAATCGCTAGTTTTTGCCGAGTACTGGTAATTTTCATTCACCCTTCTTTCATTTTTCTCATATGTTACTGACCTACAACTTCACAAAGCTCTTCAACTAAAAACTCACAAGCTTGCCTGACACACAAGATTGATTTTAAATCAATGTACCATGTCACTATCCTTTTCCTAAAGATCAGAGCACTATATAGTAAGAAAGTCAAGAAGATTTCATCAATAAATTGTTATTCCATCTTTAAATGAATTCAGGCCCTTGCAAGGTTACCAATGGGAAAAAAACAATTTAGATCCCGAATCTCATTTGGCTCTAGGCCTAGGCCAGTTCAAAAACAGGTCAACTTGGGCTTCCCTGGTGGCACAGTGGTTGAGAGTCCGTCTGCCGATGCAGGGGACACGGGTTCGTGCCCCGGTCTGGGAAGATCCCACATGCCGTGGAGCGGCTGGGCCCGTGAGCCATGGCCGCTGAGCCTGCACGTCCGGAGCCTGTGCTCCGCAACGGGAGAGGCCACGACAGTGAGAGGCCCGTGTACCGCAAAAAAATAAAACCAAAAAAAACAGGTCAACTTAGAAGCTATCACTTATATTCGCCAGGGCTCCCTGCCTCATACTTTTTCTACCATCACAAGTGCATTATAGCTGATATCTTCCATTATCATATGCTGCATGCATTGTCACAGACAATCCTATTGGCAGTTTCTGTCCCTAGTTTAAAGAAAAGCCAGGGAAGTAGGTGGTTATTGCACAAGACTGAACGTGTCTCCGGAAGACCAATAAGACCATCTCAAATATAAAAAGGATAATAAGGAAGACCTAATAAGAAAAACTACCGCCAGTAGGTGAAGGGTTAATCCCTGGTCAGTTTTGAACCTCTCTGCCGAGAGTACTAATAAGTTTGAATTTGTGCCAGTTAGGGTGGCCCTTCGCTGGATGGGAACAGCCATCCCTTAGGAACTGGACTGGCAGTGATCAGCCAGCCAGAAGAAAGGGAAAGGGTCTGAGAAACTGTGGTAACCAAGTTCTGCTGGCCCTTTGCAAAATGGTGCCGGGAACTGCCAAGGCCATGGAGTGAATGCTAATGAGCTGAGCGCAACTTACAAAGCGTGGGCCTGAAAAATGTCCCCCCAGTGACCAGCAGCTGTAGGGAGTGCCACTTTTGTAGGTTCCTGTGGATAGGACCACAGGCCTCATTCTTGAGGACAGACCTAAGCCTTGCAACATTGTTCCTTGGGTTCAAAGACCTCGCAAACACTTCTGACTCAATGTCAAAATTTTCAGAATAAAAAAAATTGTTTTGCACCTTTACAAAAAATCTCATTCTAAAATCTGAATGGTAAACAGCTTTAAGAATCGACATGAAATATTTTGAAATATTTTAAGTGTTCTTTGTGGATTCCCAGAAATTCCTCCCTTCCCCTCTCACCAGAGTTTGTTGGGACTTTCAGGGAGCATATTTTTAAAAGCCTGAAACCCCTGATGGACAGCCATCAGTGTGCAGCCACATTCTTAAGGATGTAAATTCAATCTTTGTTATCTGAGAATGCTTGAAACAGGATTAAAGGGCTCCTCTGCAATTCTCACTCAAAATTGTAATTCCTCTTTCTCGTGAGCGCTTTTCAACCATTCCCAAGTCTCAAGGACCCAAAGGAGACAAGAAAACAAAAAACTGTAACTATGATGTGAAAACATAACCGTTTTCTTCTTCTCTCTCCTGTATTTCTTTCTTGCCACACCTCATTCTGAGTAAAACTCCTACGTGAAATGCGATGGTAGGTGGAGAGGCAGGGCAGGGAGAGGGAGGGTCCCGTAGGTAGATGTGAGTTATTATCACAGGTCTAGTTGTTGGATTGAGTGGTGGTTCACGGATGTTCATTATGTACCTTAAAAGTAATCAATTAATGAATGAATTAACCCCTGGTGGGGCAGTGGATGAGACTCCGTGGCGCTCCCAATGCAGGAGGCCCGGGGTCCGATCCCTGGTCAGGGAACTAGATCCCACATGCATACCGCAACTAAGAGTTCGCATGCCACAACTAAGGAGGCTGTGAGCCGCAACTAAGGCTCACACGTGCCACAACTAAGGAGCCCGCCTGCCACAACTAAGACCTGGTGCAACCAAATAAATTTTTTAAAGTAATTAATTACCTATTATAAAATAAAAGAGGGCCATACATGTATTAGTGATGACAGAGTGTCATACACCAAGGATTAGGATTATTCCAATTCTAGGTACCTGAGGTCCATTTAAAGAAAAAAAAGTGAATGAGATGGTGACACAGGCACTAATTCTTAGACCTTCCAGATATCAGACCTTCAGTCGAGGATGCCTTCATGGGCACACAGCTATGCACTTAGAAGGGTCCCACACTTTGTTTCATGTCCTGCTGTTGTGAACTTGAAATTCTTATAGTTCCTCAACAAGGAGTCTTGCATTCATTTGTCACTGGCTCCCACAAAAAATGTAGTCAGTCCTGTCCCAAGGTTTCTAGATATTAAATTTACCTAGAGTTCCCAATAATTTTGTGCCCACCCAGCCTCTATATATTTAAAATTTGCCACTTCTCACCCAACAATCGTTAACATAACAGTCAGGTGAGACTCTACAGCAGCCTGATTTCCTGTTATCCAAATCAGTGCTGCACAGGCTACAAGAGACCTGCAGTTATCTGCTGTGCTTCAAAAGCTGCTTCTCGCCGCATGGCACAGGGATATGGCTCGGTGCTCTGTGACCTCCTGGCGGGGTGGGATAGGGAGGGTGGGAGGGAGGGAGACGCAAGAGGGAAGAGAGATGGGAACATATGTATATGTATAACTGATGCACTTTGTTATAAAGCAGAAACTAACACACCATTGTAAAGCAATTAGACCCCAGTAAAGATGTTAAAAAAAAGCGGCTTCTCGGAACAAAAACTTCACATAGAACCCACTGGATATTTTGCCGCTCAAAAACAAATGCACCTCGGCCGAAATCTCAATTCATCTCAACTGCTGGATAAAGGAAATCCATGCTGTAGTAGTTGCCCAATTTCAACTATACATGTAACCAAAAAAAAAAAGACAAATTGTCAGCAATTCTCTGTGGTGGGAGGAACTCAAATAAAGATTTAGGGAAATCCTCATTTTCAAGGGTCACCAGCTAAAGAAACATTAACACGAGCCAGCGTTTCGTGTTCCTGAAATGCCCTGTGTCTATAGCGATCAGGTAGAAAAAGTCATTTCAAGTTCAAATATAACTTAGCCATTGCCACATGGTGCAGAATCTTTCCACCCCTAAGAATCCACAAGCCCAATCAGACAAGTGGCCGTAATCTGACTCCCAGTGCACTGGGAGCCCAGACGCAGGCAATGAGCGCTGCCCTCTAGCCAAAGGAGGCATGAGTGACAGACCCGCAGGCAGGCAGTGGGGGTAAGTCCTTCTTTGCCTTAAGGGAACAATGCTCTGACGAAAGATGAAACTCAGACTGACTCTTTCATTACAGATACGTGTACCTTCTCAGGCAGAATCTAGAAGGAAACTCTCGGGCAGGTGGGTGGTTCTTTCAGGGCTGGGTACCGGGCATATTCATAAGAGAGGAGAGGCAGAGAGAGGGCAGAAGAAAAGGGATGCTTTGGAGCAAAATCCTCCAGATACTGGAGACCTGTGAAAGCACAAGAAAATGACCCTATGGAGGTAAATCTATCTGTAGTATTTTTCATCAGAAAAATTACTCACCCATGGCCTCAGCTGTCCAGAAGTGGCTCAGGCTGGGCGTTCAGCTAGAAAGTAATGTGTCCGGCTCTGTACAACCCGGTCACATCAACAAATCCCCTTTGTTCTGGGGCGAAAGAAGCAAAACAAATGGTGATGATGCATTTCCAGGGAGTGTGAACAGGGAAGGGAACATTGACGATAGCTAATTAAGAGGGGCTGTGAGAGAGCTGGGGTGAGCGCATGTCAAGCCAGAGGTATGTATGTGCTGCCAGGGGACTTTGGGGTTCACAGCTGACTGAGGTTGGTCACTCTGCCCTGGAAAGAGATCAGCGTTTTGCACGTTTTCAAAGAAAGCTAAAGGCTTGCTTAAGGAGTCTACTTGTTTGGGGGTTTGGGGAGTTGGGTTTTTATTTCTCTGGCTGATAAAAGCTTGAAGTTGAAAGAGCAACTGGGCTTCTCAGATTAGGTCTCTGGAGAGGGAGGCAAGTGCACAGAGAATGCTCAGGGAAGGTGAGGGAGAGGGTGCAGCAGGAAGGCGTCTTGTACACGGGGCCTGCCTCTCCCAGATCCCTGTGCTGGGAATGGGACCTGCCGCATCCTGCCCACCTGGCTGCCTTAGCTTCCTGCCTTGTCCTCTTCCTTTTTCCCACTAAATCCGGCCACAGAGGACCATCGCCTGACATAGCATCTTGCCCTTTGCCATCTCGGCTACAGCCGTGGGTCACTGGTGAGTTCAGAAGCCAGGCTTTTTCAATTTGTGAGTTTCTCCCCCTTTGGGATACTTGTCATTTCTCCCCCAGGGCACCTTGGCTGCCCTGCTCCAAGTGCTGTTTTTGTCCCTTTTTTTTTTTTAATCTTTATTGGAGTATAATTGCTTTACAATGGTGTGTTAGTTTCTGCTTTATAACAAAGTGCATCAGTTATACATATACATATGTTCCCATATCTCTTCCCTCTTGCATCTCCCTCCCTCCCACCCTCCCTATCTTGTCTCTTTATTTTCTCTTCCTCTAGGGAGTGTGATGTCACTGTCCTCCCAGCTGGGGTTTTTCGTAATTACATGATTCACTTAGAGGAGTTCACTGGGGCAAGGGACCGCTGGCGACAGGGCTGGCTGGTCCCCTTCTGGAGCCACCTAGGCTTGGGCAGAAAATGGGTTTTTCTTTCCAACTCTGAAGCAAATCCCCACGTCAGACCAGGGGCTGAGCCGAGATCCTAAAGGTCAGGGCGGCATTCCTCTGGTCTTTGTTGGTGCAGCATGTCTCCACTGCCCAACCAGCCGGACCCGGGCTCCTGGGGACTGTAAGTGACTGGGGGTGGGGTGGGGGTGGGGGTAGTGCGGAGAAGGGCCCGTGCTCCGTAGCCCGTCAGAGGGAAAGCTGCAATAATTCTAATCTGTTAAAATACCTGGCTTTCTTGTCTAACCCTTTTCACAGTCCCCTGGGATGAGAGTCTCCGCTAAATGTTCTCCACGCTTCTCCCCTCCCGCACTATCACAGACGAAGGATAAGGGCAAATGTCTTGAATAATGGGGTAACTGGGCCCACTGTCTCCCAAGGGGAATCCTAGCCATTTCTTGCCATTAATATCCTCAACCCCCACCCCTTATCAGCTCTAAAGATCCAAAGACATTAAGAGGAAGAAAGGGTCTTCCATCCCAAAGGCTGCCTCGCTGCCCTACCCATCCTCCCCCCTCCCCCCAGCCCACAGGTGCGCAAGCTCTCCCCCGCCCCACGCCCCCTCCCCGCCCCAGGAAGAGGCACCAGCAGAATTTAGAGAAGGCCGTCAGGAAGACACTAGAGAAAAACTGCTCTCCGGAGCCTCCTGCTTTGAGGACCATTGTCTCCCTGGCCCCACTCTTCTTGCCCACCTGCCTGCCGCAGCTCTGCCCAAGTCGCTGTCCCCCGCACTTGGCGGGCAGGGTGCCTGGGGCGCCGCTGGTACACACTGGCCTCCAGGATCCCCTTTGGGAGGTTTTATCTGAGAGGTAAACTTCAAGGGGTGGAGAGACAGGCCCAAGAGGGGATGGTCCCTCAACCCTGCAAAAGTGCGCAGAGGCCAGGTTGCACTTTCCCGGGTGAGGTGCCTGCGCCTGGTACCCAGCGGGCGGGGCCGCTGCGTCTGTGCACTGGCGCTGCCTGGAGCCCGCCCCGCCCAGGTGGCCGGTCCCCGCCCTCGGACAGGCGCTCCGGCTCCCCTGGGGCCTGCGGTTGAAACGGCTCTGAGCCGCCTCCGGACCTGGGCGGGCTCCCGGACTCCTCCCGCTGGCCGGGGAGAGCATGGCAGCGTCCCCTTCCCAGTCCCGGGTCCCAGCTCCGGCCCTGCAGTCACCACGAGTGGCCCTCCCACCAAACAAGATTCACCTTCTCCAAAGACAACCTTCCAGCCTTCCAGCCCTCCTGGCTTCCTAGCAGGACTCGCCTTCATCCAGAGTCTCCAATGGGGGAGAGGAGGGACACTCAGCTCTACAAATCCATTTCCAGAATGCCATTTGAACCATAAAGGACAGAACTGGAAAAGACCTCCCTTTTTTATGGCTGTAGGTTCCAAATAGAAATGACATGTAAAAAGTACCTTGAAACGTAAAAACTTGCTCTGAGGGAATTGACTACAAGGTAAATATACTTTATTCTTAATTCTTTAAGGAACTTGATTTAGACATTTTCTTTTCTAGGGACAATTCAGATAATTTTCCAGTGAAACTGGATGATCTTTGGATATTAACTCAAAGGAGATTAGAATAACAATCTCAATAGAATAACATAACAATAGTTACTGTTAGAATAACCATAACAGTAATTACTTAATTATCTCCTTAAGAGATAATTAAGTAATTAAGGAGATTTTTCCAGAAGCATTCTTTCTCTGTATGCAAATAACTTTTGGCTGGGTGGCCTCCCTACTGCGGGGCAAGACTGCTGGCCTGGACATCCTCACCTAAAGGCATAAACCTTGGACTGGTAGCTTCTGATGCCGATTTGTTTTTCCTTTCAGTAAGTGTGGACCTTTGTGTAGAAGAGAGAGTATCATGGTGGCCTTCAAAGGGGTCTGGACTCAAGCTTTCTGGAAGGCAGTCACAGCGGAATTTCTGGCTATGCTTATTTTTGTCCTGCTCAGCCTGGGATCCACCATCAACTGGGGTGGAGCAGAAAAGCCCTTACCGGTCGACATGGTTCTCATCTCCCTCTGCTTTGGACTCAGCATTGCAACTATGGTCCAGTGCTTTGGCCACATCAGCGGTGGCCACATCAACCCCGCCGTGACGGTGGCCATGGTGTGCACGAGGAAGATTAGCATTGCCAAGTCTGTCTTCTACATCGCAGCCCAGTGCCTGGGTGCTATCATCGGAGCCGGGATTCTCTATCTGGTCACGCCTCCCAGTGTGGTGGGAGGCCTGGGAGTCACAACGGTACCATCTTTAGCTCTTGTTTTCACACTCGGACTCTAGGCTTCTTATAGACTACTAAGTGACAACTGGTGGCTTAAGAGACCTTCCTAAAACTGCTAATTTATTCCCAGGGAACGTCTGATGACTCTTGATAGGGGTGAAAACTGATTCCAGCCACGCTGACTACATCATATGAAATCATTATGTGCTATTGAGTAACTTGAATAGCACTAAATCTGGGTAGCACAAAAATTGTGTTGGTTTTTTTCCTCTCTCTCTCTCTCTCCCAGTGACTATATTGACTATATATTTAACTTAAGGCATTTTTGTTACAATTATTTGTTGGTTCATTAGCAAAAGGAACAATTTTGTTTCTTGTCATGTGCCTGAGGTTTAAAGTGATCTGCATCGAGGGTCACACTTAAAAAAATAAATTGGCGTTTGATCCTAGTTTTGTTCTTAGCTGATTAGGAATATCCTTTGTTAGGTCAGCACCAGGGTTGATGAAAAAACCACACACGGTTTAAATTTTAATTGAAATATATATTAATTAATTTAAACCTAATTAATGGATTTAATCATTGCCTTATAAAATTACAAGACTCTTAAGAAACTCTTTTATAAGTTAAGTGCAGCAGTGGCATATTTCGCTTCCTTTGTAGAAAAGGACATTCAGCACAAACTCCCCCTTGGTCATTGTAAGAGTAATTAATTATCTGTGATGGCCCCAAATGAATAGAAATTTATTTCTTCTTTTTTGAGGGGGCAGGGGTGCAAGTGTCTCAACTAGGGGTGGGATAGAAGACTCAAACCAATCATCTGTTTTTGCAGGGATAAAATGTGCCTTTCACAATGATATGTTATCATAGAAAATGTTCCCTTGCCTTAATTCAGATGGAGCGTTTTTCTCTCTCCAGGTTCATGGAAATCTTAGCGCTGGTCATGGTCTCCTGGTGGAGTTAATAATCACATTTCAGTTGGTGTTTACTATTTTTGCCAGCTGTGATTCCAAACGGACTGATGTCACTGGTTCCATAGCTTTAGCAATTGGATTCTCTGTTGCAATTGGACATTTATTTGCAGTAAGTTTCCAAGCCCATTTAAGTAATTGATCCATGTTGTTTATCCTCACCCTAGAGCTGGATGAAGATGTTATGTTTCACAGCTGTAGTTCTTTAGTATCCAGTTACGTCTGTCCATTTTAGGTGATTTTTTTGCTAACTTTGTGATGAGAACATTGATATGGCTGCTAACATCTGGACATCTCTAACTGACTTGGCAAATGGTAGCACATTGCAATGAAGTCTACCTGTGAATAGCCCTGTTTCAGCAATGCCTGAAGTTGTATTCTTTTTCCCTATAGATCAATTACACTGGTGCCAGCATGAACCCCGCCCGATCCTTTGGACCTGCAGTTATCATGGGAAATTGGGAAAACCACTGGGTAACCACCATGTTCATTGTGCCTGTTTTCCTACAGTTGAGGACAATTACCCAGAGAGCTCTTTTTTTCCCATTATTTTGCTCACTAGTTTCCCTTCCTCCCAACTCTGAACCCCTAATTTATTACATCTTTCATAAAGACTAGGGAGAGACTAGGACAGATCTGCTACAAAACATCTCATATCAGTTCTGGACCTTCAGTGACAGTCTTTTTTTTTTTTTTTTTAAAGCACTGCTCTGGGCACTGTATCTGACAGACTTCAGCAGAATATATTGAACATGGAGGTTGCCTATATGGAACAAGTTAAAATCAGGGTGGTGAAATGAATATGGTGTTTAAATAGTTGAAAGTAAATCCTTCCCAGCAATAACGAAAAATATGCTTGCAAAAAAAAAAATAAGAAGAAGAAGAGGAGAAAGAGAAATGCTTAAAAGTATAGCCCATTGCAAAAATATTTACCTTTTTTGTTTACAAAAGCATGAACCCAGTTAATAGTATGGGAGTGGGAAGCATTTTGAACTGCAGATGGTGAGAAATAATTAGTGCAAATATTTATGCTATTATCACCATAACCATAACTGGAAAAAGAAAGGACTTTCAGAAAAGACACACTTCTCAGCCCCATGCCTACCCTACTTATTAATGTGGGGACAGTGCTTCCAGAGAGCAGTGGTATCCATTGTTAAATACCACAGTCAATTTCTATTCAATTGTTTCTTACCAAAAAGAAATTTCAATCCGTTAAATGAATAATGTGGCAGTTTTGAAGACCTCTTACACACTAATTTACAATAACCAATAAAAATAGGTGTATGTCAGCCAGCTTCAAATGGAGCTAACTTTTATCTTCATGTATATATGCCGTGAATGCTCTTTTACATCTTTTATTTTTAAGTCATGAATGTAAGAATATGTCACTTATGTTTTTAATGTTCTTATTGTACTGTAGTAGATTTACAATGTTGTGTTAGTTTCAGGTGTACAGCAAAGTGATTCAGTTATACATACTCAGATTCTTTTCCACTGTAGGTGTCGCTTATGTTTTAATCTCACGCATACGGTGGTTATTGACACAGTCACACGCACTCAACCTTGATGTACGTTGCAAATGAGAAGAAATTGCCCCACTGCTATATGCATTCACTTCTAAGAAAAGTGTACCTATCTATCCCATTAAAGTAATCTATCCCATTAAATAACAGCATGAGTGTCAGTGATCAAAAGCAAGGTTTTGGACCCAGACATGAAAAACTTAGTCAACAATACCACCCATGAGATTGGTTACTTTGACACTGATATTTCCATGTATGTCTCTAAAGATTTGCCACATTAATGGGAATACAAATTTGTAACGGGCAGTATATAGATCTTATGATAAAAGTACAACTTTTAGGTCATCTTATTCAAACAATTTTTGTAAATAAAATTTAGAAAAATGACAACTTTTAATCCATGAGGACTTTAATATGTGAATGAAAATATATGGTTTTATTAATTACTTGAGTTGTGGTACACTAGTTAAAATTTAAGTAGCAAGAAAATCCTTAGCTGTTGATTGAATCCAAGGTTTCCCGTTGTTGCTATTTTATAACAAACTTAATCCTACAGAAAGTGAATGTCCATTTTGTAGCAAAGCTTGTGTGAAATTAACAACTAATTTTAAGTATGTCTGTAGATAGATGGATAGACAATAAATAACAAGATATTAATGATGAATTTTGTGTGTAGTGTAATAACATTTTTTAGTCTTCTTTTCTGGATTTTCTATATTTTTAGCAGTAGAACTTCTTTACCTTTATGAAGTTTAAAAGTTACTTTAAAGGGCATTATGAGTTTGGGAATAGCAACTTGAAACTGAGATTTGTTTATTTTTGAGAGCATGTGGCTAGACATCTTCTTCGTAGGTGTTTTGGGGGAAGTGTCATAATGATTTAGCAGTCCCTTTTCTCCCTTGCGGGATTTGTAGCTTGTGGAATAGAACATATCAAATGAGATCTTACCAAAGGAACAAAGCGCAAAGACATTTTGAGGAGGGTTCTCATTTCTCCTTTGAAAGGGCATAGAGAAGGTAAACTCTGACATGGTTTCTTTCATGTTCAAGATAAGGAACTTGAACATAAGGTTCTTGCAGCCACTTTGTCAACAATTTCCCTGTACAGTATATGTGTTCAATTTCAGCTTAAAGTTTGAATTTCTTCTTTAGATTTTGCAATGAGGTTGCTAAGTGAGCTTCATTTCCAGAGAGTGTTTTAAGCCAGAAGGATTCATCAGATTTTTTTCAAATGGGAGAAGTGTAGTATCGTAGAAAACAGTATAATGGTTCAAAAGAGAGGTCTGAAACCAGACAGACCTGAAATCCCAGCTCAATCACTTGCTAAGCGTGAAGTCTTAAGCAAGCTTCTCACCCTCTCTGCGTGTCCATTTTCTTACCCATAAAATGGGATAATAATAATATCTATCTCAAAGGTCATCATTAGAATTAAATGAGTTAATACAAGAAAAGCACTGAGTGTAGCCAGCTGAGAAAGAGTGCTCAATAAACAGGGTTTCTGTTGCTCAAGTCTATCTGTTGAATGAATGTCTAATATTCTACAGCCTACGTGTGCTCTAAAGCAAGTGTTGAAGTTTATCCAAACTCAAAACTTGTTTTATTCTAGACACATAACTAATATGATAGAAACTTCCAGTTATTGAAATAAATTCCTATGGAATGGCTAATCCTCAACTAACCATTATCCATAAATGCAGTACAGATTTTTCCACCAAGTCATCAGTGCAAGAACCATGAGGATGAAAACACTCTGCAAGAAGATTAATGGGCAAACCATGAGGTTTTCTCTTAAATCAAATCACCAAACTTGAGAGAGAAAATCATGTAACATGAGGAAAGTGACTTATAGCCAGCCTATTCCCATACATCTTTAAATTGTCTAGGAAACAATGGAATGGAGCAAGTTACAATGCAATTGGAACTATGAAGTACTTTACAAGTATTATTTCAATTTAATCCTGACAACCCATGAGGTATGTATTATTATTATCCCTGTTTTGCAGATGAGGAAATTAAGGTTTAGGAAGTTATGTAACAGATTCAAGCAGTAACAAGATTGCTAAGTGGTCGAGCTCATATTCCATTTATCATGCTGTACTGAATAATTAAAGCCCCAAGTGATACAATCTGTACTATGGTTGTGATTATGCAAAAGACCAATGTAAGATGGCAATATTAAGAAAAAAAGTACTCTCCAGAAAATTTTTCCTCTATTTCAGCTGAAGAAGTCGTACCCCCAAAGAGGACCTATCTTTACTGTAAGGATTATCAGAAAATGGAAAGAACATAATTAATGAAAGCAGGAAAAGAGAAGAGGAAACAGTCTTTTCTTATTTTCTGTTCAAATGTTATTTAGCAATATATGGATCTCTGATGTAGATTTAATGTATTCTCTTATTTTCTTTCCGATTCTCTCTCTCCTTTTTTTTAATGCATGACTCATTTGCTCTCTCTCTTTTTTAAAAAATAACCACTTATGTCTTTTTTTTTTTTTTTTTTTTTTTTTTGGCTGTGTTGTGTCTTCATTGCTGCGCACGGGCTTTTCTCTTGTTGCGGCGAATGGGGCTACTCTTTGTTGCAGTGCAGTGGCTTCTCTTGTTGCCGAGCACGGGCTCTAGGCACGTGGGCTTCAGTCGTTGTGGCTCGTGGGCTCTAGAGCTCAGGCTCAGTAGTTGTGGCACACGGGTTTAGTTGCTCTGTGGCATGTGGGATCTTCCCGGACCAGGGCTTGAACCCATGTCCCCTGCATTGGCAGGCAGATTCTTAACCACTGTGCCACCAGGGAGGCCCCACATTTGCTCTCTTAATTTAAACCACCTAAGTTCTATATCCGTGCCTTGTTCGAAGGAATAGTTTTACTCTACTTACACTCTATAACTCTTCCATCTTTCCCCCAGATATATTGGGCTGGACCAATAATAGGAGCTGTCCTTGCTGGTGGCCTTTATGAGTATGTCTTCTGTCCAGATGTTGAACTCAAACGTCGTTTTAAAGAAGCCTTCAACAAAGCTGCCCAGCAAACAAAAGGGAGCTACATGGAGGTGGAGGACAACAGGAGCCAGGTAGAGACCGACGACTTGATTCTAAAACCTGGAGTGGTGCATGTGATCGACATTGACCGGGGTGAGGAAAAGAAGGGGAAAGACCCATCCGGAGAGGTGCTATCTTCAGTATGACTAGAAGATAGCACTGAAAGCAGACAAGAGCCCTTAGAACTGTCCTCAGATTTTCTTCCGCCCATTAAGGAAACAGATTTGTTATAAATTAGACATGTGCAGTTTGTTGTTTCATGTCATATTACTCAGTCTAGACAGTAAATATTTCATTATTTACCAAGGAGGAATGAAAGAAATCTATCATGAATTTCAAATCTAAAAAAAAAAAAAATCTTTTTGAAGTATCCCCAAAGCCAATGTGTATCTAGTTTATCTATTTGCTATTCATTAATAATCAATTTAAAATGTGTATCAAGATTTTGTTAAGGCTTGCCTGACAACTTACAGGCATACCTATCCGCTTACTCCTCCTCTCCCACGAAACCAGTATTGTCAATCCTCATTTGAATATTTATTCTGTTAAATCAAGTTAATCAATGGCAAAATACAGAGTATGTCATAGAGTCATGCACATTCAAGAGAGCAAATACAACAAGCTCTTTTATAACCAGCTCCCCTAGGTTCAACTACCTCGGCAAAAGAATCTTAACAAGAGTCATTGCTAGTGAATTGTTTTCATTTATATTTCAAATATCCAACTTTCAACCCAAACTCCAATTCATAATATTCCTTCCTCCTCCTCACTGCCCAAGGTAATATGGAACTAAAGCCCAGAAATTCAAAGCATGTTCAGAAATCCTATATGTGTTCCACCTAATAAAACCTCCACATCATAAGGCACCTACTGAGATTCAGGACATACAGACTTGTAAGATCTTATGGGGGTGGGTGGAAATTTACCATCGTACAAAAATCATAAGGAAAAAGAAAATCTGCATGCTGGTTTCAAATAGTTGATCTGTTTTCAGTGCACATCCTCAAATACACCACATGAGGTTAACAATCTAAGCTTTTAACTACTTAACCATTTTGCTTTTTTTTTTAATTTATTGGCAAAACTGGGGGTTTTGTTTGTTTGTAATTTTGGTTAACTATATTTAAACATTAGCTGAGACATATTTTTGATAGTAAGAACATAACTAGTCGAGTCCTGACTTTTTGTTAATTATTAAGCTCTGCTCGTTCTAGAAGGTGTAAACTAGTCCTGCCAGTCCCAATCACTGATACTCTCCCACTTTTCAAGACATTTGTTGATAATCTTCATTGTGCGCATCAATATTTTAATGAATTAAAATGCATGAGAGACAAGGAACAACATGACCACGAAATAAAAGGGCGGGGGCATCAAAACGCTCTGTATTCAAAGCTGACTAGATGACCAATCTTTCCTTTGTAGAGATACTATAGGTTTTTTTAAGCATTTTCATTACTGACTCATTTATTTTTCAAAATAACTTGTTCTTTCCCATACTGCTTTGCCTTATGTCAGTAAAATGGTCTCTGGAAACCCCAGTTTCTATTATCTTAACTGTCTAGTCTAGCCTTTATCTTAAAGAGCTGAAAAAGTCCATTTCACTGAACAAAAGCTAATAGTAAAGCAAAAATCTATCACTGCAAAGAGTGGCTTGAATAGCTGATAATCAAGGGCTGTCTTCTCCTACTCACAGTTCCAACTGTGTGCCACTTTTTGGTGTTAATGGCAGCTGTGTGTGTGTGGCAGTGAGATAAAGGACCACTATTAAATCTGATTCTCTTCGGTGCTAAGAAAGTAATGAACGAGGTTCCCAGAGAGACACCACACCAGTGGAGTCCCTGAGAGTCCCCCTGACATCTTTTTGGCAGGTGCCTAAATCCCAGGCCTCTTTGGTGGCTGGCCACACCCTCCACCACTGAGGCACATTGCTTCCTGTTTGGGGCACCATCTATAGGAACTAGGGTGTATTTCTAACGATGGATCTTTTCAAATGTTTGCACAATATACCCTTAAAGGCTTAAAACTGGGGGTGGTTCAGCTCAAAAGATAATGCTATCAACCATCAGCAAACATGTCAGTTCAAAAATAAGTTAGCAAGGAAAAAAATGAAACATTTTCCAAATACGCTTACAATTTACTAGTTTATGATCATTTTTATTCAGCCATATGGTTTACTTCTAATACCCTCACTTTTATACTCACTTCAGTTAGAGCATTCAATAAGTTAGTGCTGGGAAAAAAAAAAAAAAACCCTCATGAATGATGTTTTTGCCATTTGTTTTCCAGCAGCGAGCAGAGTGCCTGACACATAGTAGGTATTCAAAGCAAGTGTGTTAGTTAAGAAAAAAATATATATATATATATACATTTCATTTGTGATTTAAGGATATAAAAAATTTTCTTTTAATCTTTATTTTGCTCCATATTTAATAAGAGCATGAGTTCAAGGACTACTAAGGAAGGCCATAGAAATGTAAAATCCATAAAGTATATTTTTACATCCTACTATTTTAGGGGCATGCAGACAATGAAAGCTTTTGCACTTTGCTTTCCCTGCGTATATTTCACTCAAGGCTCTACCAGTAAAAAGTAACGAAATTGTACCTTTCTAATGGCATCTATGCAGCAGGGGTCTTTTGCCTTGTGGATGGCGTCAAATTATCCAAGTGTGTTAGGAGACTGGGGCTTTTTCCTTTAATCCCTTCTTATTAATGAAGTGCAACGCGCTGCTCCCAGGAGAGTACTGCTGACAGATATACAGAAAAGAGATCAGAGAGAAAAAACTGGAAGGACATAAATGAATTATACCCAGCCAGGAAACAATGCCAGCCGTCTCTTCCCTAAGGAAAAGTACAACAAGCATCCCCCAAATTGTAAGGTGGTCCCTACACTGCAAATGTGTATAGTTTGTCAAAAGAGTACAAAGGGTAAACGCCATTTTTAAGTTTGCAGGGCTTCCTTTAAAACTGGGAGCCCAGAATTTGAATGTATGTTTTCATGATAGAAGAGGACATTTTCTTCAAAGAGTCCTCAACTTTCACACTGGAAGGAAGTATTTTCTGGTATCTAAATAGTTGCTTAAATGTAAGATTCTTACACTTTGTCTCTGCCACTTGATGTTTTCCTAAATTCTTATACTTTCTATCGTCTGACCCTTTTCCTAATGCAGTTGGTAGGTGCTGGCTTAAACTGTGGCTCAGTCTTGAAGGTTTTACAAGATGAGAAATATGTCACTAACATGTATGATGGAATTAAGCTGTCTAATTATTAGAGGTCTGATTCCAAACAGCACAGAATATTCTTCTTAGGTCGTGAAACCAAGCAACTCACTTACCGGTTTAAACTCCATAATGAACCAGGAAATTCCAAAATAGAATAGCAAATTCAAATGCTAGAATCAATCCCAGTGATCTGTTGTAACCTGTTGACACTGTTCCCGCATGTTGTGAACATTTGAAAAAGAAATTGCCTTTGTGACAGCTGAGGATGACAGTGCAAGCCCAGCAGACAAACTTATCAGACAAAAGAAAGCCAATGTAAATTCTCGTCATAAGCATTACAGAATAGGCAAACAGAATATTTTATACCTGAAAGTAATATTGTCTTTCCTAATATGTTTATGGCATCAAAATTATTAGAAAGATGTATTTACTGTCTGGAAAGTGTAACATAACAAAACTCACTCTCTTTACCCCAAATCATGTACATTGCATTGGTGTTGTAATACTTTACAGATCACCCCGAAATAGCAGTAACTTTTGAAACCCTCTCTAAAGTACATGGAAGACATTTAATTCAGGGCTTAAAAACTGTGGCCACTCACTTTGGCAAATGACAATAACCTATGAAAATAGATATCAAATAAATGTTATACGACCTGTACAGTAAACATTAAACTTAAGAACAATTATAGTGTTACCTATGCATGTTAAAATCCAAGAGCTAAAAAATACACTGAATTTATATAACCCATCAGAATGTATTTCTAGATTCTCTTCAGGATTAATTAAATAAACATGCAATTATGAAACTATATAAACAATTATTTATCACTTTTATGACCCAAATCACAATAAAATTGTAATTCATGATAAACTAGTGAGAATAAACTGAACATATGGTCATATTCACCATTCTTTATTAACTGAAATATTATTCCAACGTTAGAGCTAATGTTAAGGAGATTGAAACTGTAATGTTTAATATTTGGGATAATCTATTAAAGTCTTAGCATTGTGGTTGATTTCCGTGAATTATGTTGTATCTCATATTACTAAGCTTGTGCAAATAAACTGTTTAATGTTTTAAAATGTGTTTGATGATTTTGAAAATTCATCCAGAGCTTTTGCACGTCCCATCCTAGAAGCATCATTTAGAAGGACCAGAGGTTTAGATATTCGAGTACAATCAACACCAAAGGAAATGGTGGTGGAATCCATATACTAAAACAAGTTTTGAGAGCCTGCAGAGTACACAGTGTGGTAGATCGTCATATCGACAGTGAAAATTGTGTATTCGTGGGCTTAATTCTAAATGTTCACATCTATGCAAAATAGACCATTGAATATCGACTGTCATTGTAGAGTCAAAAAGTGAAGACTGAAACAACTGTGACTCAAATGAGGCTGGTGTTACTAAATAGATGATCCATCCTTAGGGCCTTTGGCAAATTCTGCCTACCCAGATGGATAATGTAGGTTCAATGAGCACTGGTTTACTCTCTTGGGCTCTCGGTTTGAACCTCTCAATTTTGAGAGGTTACAGCCCCACAGGGAAGGATTGAGGACAATCGTTTATGTACCATGCAACCCATTGGAAGAGTGGAGAACGCTGCCTTAGGAGCCAGGTGGATGTGTACGTCTCTTATCACCTTTGTCACATGGTAGTGAAATCATTTGTGTAGGTTTCTGTCTCCCCCTAGTAGGCTTAAAACTCCTTAAGGGCTAAGACTGTGTCTTATTTATTCTGTATCCTCCACCCTCGGCACTGAGAACTAGGCTTGACATTTCTCTCAATAAATGCTTGTTGCATAAATGAATAAACAACTTATGGAATATCTCACAATCATTAGGAAATACCACAAAGCAATATACCTTAATCAAGTTGGTTTTTACTGTATAGGTGTGTGCAAAATATTTGAATGCGTGTAGTTCCAGTTAGGAGCCCAAAATTAGCTCAAGCACTAAAGAAAATAAAAGGGGAAATGCACAGAAAGAATGAAACACAAATTGGCTTTCTAAAATTTATACCTAACGTGTAAGCAACAAGACACGTTTTCATTGCTATATTTATACGATGGCCAGATGTTAGATGAAATTTAGCTCAATAACTATTTCAGCAGGATAAGTATTTTAACAAGCATGGGAAGCTAGTGAATAAATGTCAGCCTGATTTTATAGTTATCCTGCTGGAAAATGTCCAAAACAATATGTCACCTGAATTAAATCTTACTACTTTCTAGTTTTTTTCTAGCTCTTCCTTGGGTTTAAGGAAGACATAAAATACCCTAAAACGGCCAGGTTGAGTTCTGCTACCTCCACATATTCAGAAGTCTCTGAGAAACCATGACCATGATGTTCGCAACCTTTGTGCATAGCACAATGACAGCACGTAGCTAGTGCTCAATAAATGCAAGATGGTTGGGTGGATGGATGATGGATGGATGGATGGATGGAAGAAACTCTCCAGTCTGGAAGAAATAAGTTAATCTGTGAACAGATGGAGATCATAGCCTGTATTCCTTCTTCCCTTATAAAAGTATTGGCCAAGGGTCAGAATGCTAGAGGAGGAATGTGTAGATTAGAATAATTACCAATTATGAGTATATATGGGGTTTTAGAATTTATAAATATTAGTCTTAATCAGTTAATTTTCAAAGCTCATTGTGGGGCATGCATTGCTATCATTCTCATTTCCAAAGATGAGGAAAGCAAGTGTCAAAGAGATTAAGTAAATTACCCAGAATCATACCTAGTGCTAAAGCAAAAACTGGAAACCACATCCCAGTTAATCCCAATCCCTTACGTTATTTCCCTAAATCACACGAAGTTCTCCCATTCATCCATCAGCCTAATTTCCCATCAGCCACGTTTCCTTAAGTGGCAAGAAATGTATTCTATCCATACTAAGGGAAATCTTTATATGCAACACCAACAAAGGGCGATAAATTAAGTACTACAGATCAGGAGCAGGTATTGCAAAACTTAGAAAAGATCCCAAGTAAGAGAATAGGGTTGAATGCTACAATGGGTTTACTTTAGGATACTTTGGATAATTTAGGAAATTTTTAATGGACTTTTCTTTAGGAAAACATTATAAAGACCACTATTGGAGATAATTTTCATTTGATCTATAAGAGAGAGTTGAAGATTAATTGCAAAGGTACTGATAAGGTTTTCCACATTTCAGTAATAATAATAACTTTAGCCCTCAATTATTCAACATGCACTGTGCACCAGACATATACTTTACACGATATAAAGAAACCTTATGAAGTAGATACTGCTATTTATTCCCATTTTACAGGTGAGAAAACTGAGGTCTAAGACGAGTAAGTAAATAGTTCAGAGTCAGCTACTAAGTGGGAGAAGTGAGATTTGAACCCAGGCAGTCTGTCCACAGACTCTACTCTTAGCCACTGTCCTGTGTTGTCTCTTACCTGGGGTGCTTTAGTTCCCCAGTCATTCCAATGTTCATATCTGCTTTTTCCAAGCCTTTGATTCTTTCATACCTGATACAGATTGCAGCGTGTTTGAACCTCTCTGTTGTTCACGACTTGACCTCTGGTTATCATTTTGACCACCTCCAAAGGAAGATTTAAACTCTCAAGTGCAAATGCCACAAAGATAAATCAGCTAAACTTAAAGTATTTTTGAAAGAGACTTTGAATGGCCAAGAAAACACTTTCTTTTCTTGAGCAGGGTTACGGCAGAAACTTGTTACACAATATACCTTCCACTTTTTAACTCAAATTCTTAGCTGGTCTTTAAGTTACCTAATTTGACAATTTCTCTCTGCCCTACATTGAGACAAGTAATATGTATTTTAATTCTTCTTTACCTATTAATCACCCAATCAATATATATGCTTAAGTACCTATTTTATTCAAGGCTCTATAGAAAATTTCAATAAATTACATTTATTTATTAATTTTATTTAAATAAAATAAAATTTTAATAAGGGAAGCAATAAAACGGTGTTTGGCAATAAATTGAACTAGTGTATGATAACTTATCCTAGCTCAGCCTATAAAGTTGACAGAATGTATTTGTAAAGAAATAAAATAAAGGTGGGAATTCCCTGGCAGTCCAGCGGCTAGGACTCGGTGCTTTCACTGCTGGGGTGACAGGTTCAATCCTTGGTTGGGGACCTACGATCCTGCAAACAAACAAATAAATGAATACATGTAATAATGAGTGGACCAAGTACTAACATTGTTACAATGGCAACAGCTTTGGGAAATGATTGAATGGAATGATAGTTGCCAGTACTTACCTCCTTGTGTCCAAACTATAGCTTCAGTCCCCAAGTATTTTGACTCAGACTCTCAGAAGACAAAAATCTTTTAAAATACAGTATAGAGATGAACAACCAATGACTGGGGAACTATTTGTTTAAATTTGGGGCTCCCAGAGGGGAAAGAAAAAAAAATGAAGAGGATGGATGAAGGAGGGGAGGCAGAAGTCCCTCGGTAACAGCAAAGTAAGAGGACAGGGGCTCCTAGCTTTCCTACTCCCACCCAATACAGGAGCTGCCAGGACAGCCTCTGCCCCTTTGCAGAGAAGAGTCCCTGTGCTGAGTTAGTGTGTTCTTATCATCCTATATGGTAATCAGTGCCCCAAAGAGAACTGGGCTGTGCATTGTACAAACTTAAGCTTTCATCTCAATTTTAATTGTCCAAACCTCACACTAAAGGGAAATAGACTCTTCCCGTGGAATAAAAGGACTCACTGAATCTTGACTTTCAGCAACAAATGCCGGATGGAAGCAGGATCTCCCCCATCTCGTCAAGAAACCGTGCCTTTAAAATGTATTTCTTTCAAAAGGAAAAACGATGAGTCTCATCTTAGCACAGGGCTCTTGGAGACGATTCACCATATTAAAGCTACTCTAGGATTTCAGTGTCAAAACTTATCACAAAGGACGTAAGTTTGATCTTGCTGTTTCAAAAGCCGATCTTATGGAAATGGTGGCAGGAGAATAGAAGAAGGAGAACCGCTGGGATTTCTCTAGTGATCTGCAAGAAAGAGTTGAGAAAAACTGGTACAGAGTATTCAGCTCTGTGGTGTTGGTACATTGTAGTTAAATCATTCATATTCTTTGAACTCTAATAAAAAATTCTCATCAAACAATGATGACATTTTCATCTCATCCAAGTTTAATCACAAGAGTATTGTAATTCTGATTTTCTTCACCTCAGTTCAAATTGAAAGTAATTGTCAGACGTCATTTTAATTCTAACCACTACATCCCTTCTTACATGTTCTCCCTTACATTATTATGGCCCATTTTGTTCTCTAAGAGGCATAACATTTTTTTTTCTATTATTCAAGCAGTTTTAAAAGAGCTTTGTCACCCACCTACAAATAGGACATTTAAGGCTTATTTTAAAAAGAATTTGCGATAACAAATTAACATAAATGGAAAACTTTTCCTTGAAACACTGAGAGACACGAGGGGTAATAAATTCTGACTACTGAAATTCCTGAGGTTGGTAAAACACTTAACTGCCTGAATTGTTGTGTTTTTTAAAATAATTATTTATTTATTTATTTTTGGCTGTGTTGGGTCTTTGTTGCTGCACGCGGGCTTTCTCTAGTTGCGGCGAGAGGGTTTCCTCATTGCGGTGGCTTCTCTTGTTGTGGAGCACGGGCTCTAGGTGCATGGATTTCAGTAGTTGTGGCTCACAGGCTCTAGAGCACAGGCTCAGTAGTTGTGGTGCATGGGCTTAGTTGCTCCGCGGCATGTGGGATCTTCCCAGACCAGAGATCGAATCTGTGTCCCCTGCATTGGCAGGCGGATTCTTAACCACTGCTTGACAATGTCTGGAGGTATATTTGGTTGTGAAAACTGTTACATCTAATGAGTAGACGCCAGGGATACTTCTAAACATCCTACAGTGCAAAGGACAGTCCTCCACACCCTAACAAAGAATTATATGGCTCAATATCTCAATAGTGCTAAGATTGAGAAACCCTATAACTGGCCTACCTGTCTTCAGTCTTGTTTCCCTCCAAGCAAAAAGAGTAACTTGCTTTTAAAAACTGAATCATATTTCAAGGTTATCTTTTAAAAATGAAATCATATCTTTTCATCTTTTAAAGGTTATCGTCTAAATTAAATCATTATTTTTTAAAGTTATCTTTTAAAAATGAAATTATATTTCTTTAGTAAAATCTGGGAGATACTGTTTATTTTTCTATCCAAATCCCACACACGTATTTCTTTGCAGTAAGACTCCTTTTGCTCCAGAGAAGGATGGGTCTTCAGTTTCAGGGAGTCAACCTTTATTAGGCTTACCCAGTCAGGGTAATGTAATTGCCTTCTTCAGTGACTGGTTTAGGAAAGGACCTGAGAACAATTGGTTTAACCCCATCTGAGAAAATATTCTCTACTCTTAAAAGGAGGCTGTGATAGATATATTTGCAAAGATAGACATAATAATACCATTCCTATTCCTGTGGACATTCACGGTATGACTTTGCTGTTCTTCCTGTCATGGGGTGAAATCTTTTTCTCATGCTTTGAATTTGAGCTGTTCCTATAACTTGCTTTACCAATAGAATGCAGCGGAGTGGTACTTGGGACTCTCGAGACTAGGCCTCGAGGTTCCTTGAGCTTCAACTCTCATTTCCTTGGGACATTGCCTGGAGACTGCCATGTAAAGCCCAGTCTAGTCAACTGGGAGCTGAAAGACCACTTGCAGCAGGAGGTCAGCTGTTCCCGCCATCCTGGCTGAGGCCCCAGACATGTAAGTGAGGTCAGCCTAGACTATCCACCTCCAGTTCAGCCACCAGTTGACTGACTACAGGTGAATGTGTGAGGCCAGGAGAGAGCAAGCAGCAGAGCTGCCCAGCTAAGCCCAGCCCAAATCCCTGACTCACGGTCATGAGCTCACGGTGACTGTTTTAGGACAAGCGTGATGTGGTTAGTTATGCAGTAATAAGTAACTGATGCAGAGACAGAAGGCGGAACATGGCCTTTCCCTTCTGTCTATCCTTCACATGCTATTGGAGGAAGAAGAAATATCCAGCTTTTGCAGCTACTCTGAGAGACATACCCAACACACTGAGAAGGGCAGAATAGAAAGAAGAAAAGAGCCTGGTCCCTCAAGATGTCACCGAGCTGCTTAATGACGACCCTACCTCTAGGCTTCTTGTTATGTGATACAGCATAGTAAAACTCCCTTAATGTTTAGACTACTTTTATTTGATCATTCTCTTTCGTGCAGATAAAAGTGGCGTTCATTGGATTTCCTTTGTCTTGAGGATAGAACTGAAATCCATTCATGCACTGGTCCCTGTTAATCCTCTGGCTTTTTTTTTTTTTTTAATGCTTGGCTTTTAATTTATTTATTTGTTTGTTTATTTATTCATTTCTGGCTGTGTTGGGTCTTCATTTCTGCGCGAGGGCCTTCTCCAGTTGTGGCAAGCAGGGGCCACTCTTCATCGCGGTGCGCGGGCCTCTCACTATCGTGAACTCTCTTGCTGCGGAGCACGGGCTCCAGACGCGCAGGCTCAGTAGTTGTGGCTCACGGGCCCAGTCGCTCCGCGGCATGTAGGATTCTCCCAGACCAGGACTCGAACCCACGTCCCCTGCATTAGCAGGCAGACTCTCAACCACTGCGCCACCAGGGAAGCCCCAATCCTCTGGCTTTTTATCTCAGCACTGCCCACCTTGCCCCTCTCACTCCTCTGCTCAACACACTTACCTGGACCTTCTTTCAGCCCCTCAAATGAGCCATGTTCTCTCTATGTCTTGCTCAGGACCTTCACATGGCCTTTTGTTCCGCCTGGAGCTCTCTATTCACCCAACCACCACAGTGCCATCACTCCACCTTTCACCTGAAAGTAATGTAGTAGTTTTTCATAACCTCGTAGCTTCTCTCTCTGTAGGAAATATAACTTCTCCTCCTCTTGCCAGTGTTGCTCAGTGAGCTGTCAAGGTGATCTGGGAGTCTGACTCCTTCAAAAACTAACTTTCGGGCTTCCCTCGTGGCGCAGTGGTTGAGAGTCCGCCTGCCGATGCAGGGGACACGGGTTCGTGCCCTGGTCCGGGAGGATCCCACGTGCCGCGGAGCGGCTGGGCCCGTGAGCCATGGCCACTGAGCCTGTGCGTCCGGAGCCTGTGCTCCGCAACGGAAGAGGCCACGACAATGAGAGGCCCGCATACCAGTAAAAAGAAAAACAAAAAACTAACTTTCAATCCATCCTCCTCATTTTAGTTTTTCTAACCACCCCACTTTTGGAAGTTACTAGAAAGGGGACCCATTTCTAAGCTATGGATTCTGGGTAGTGAAGCTGGATTTCTGCTTTGGAACTTAGCTTTCAGTTCTCTCTGGTCCTTTATCACTCCCCATCTGCTTTCCAGTTTACAAAATTTTGCAGTTATTCCCTCCTTTTCTGTTCTTCTTATGCTTGGGGGCTTAATACTTTGATAAAAAAAATAAAATCACTTTAGAATTGTTTCACGGGGATCTTTCATCTGCCATTTAATCTGCACAGAAATCCTCTACTCTCTTCTGCTCTCTGTTTAATGTTACTTCCTTGGAGACCCCCCACCACCTCGAGCCTACATGATGTACCTCTGCTATGTCTCCCCTGTTACCGCTCTGTGCTCCTCCCATCAGACACGTGGATGGGCGTGTGGATGGGACCAAAACACAAATTTATTTTTGTCTCTTTCTGTCCCTTTAAATTTTCATTTAGTGGAGATATTCATCCCCCGTTCCTGGAAGCAAATCTGGCACATGCCCCTGATTTCCTGCTTACTTACATGAAAAAGACAGTCGTGTGAACACTTTAATTCACAAAACCAGATTCACTAACGTAGACAGTGTCCTGCCCCAAATATGAAGCAGTCCCTCAATTTTTCTCCCCAGTTAGGAGTGCTTCCCCTCCCCTTTGCTAAGGTCTGTAGTTGGCAGCAGCCTGACTTCCAGGAAGGGGGTGCAACTAGCTTCTGCTCTGTCCTTCCCTGCTCCCCTCTTTCCCTTCGGATACTGGCTCATTCAGCTGTGGGCAGAGGGCGAAGTAAGCAAAGAGAGTTGCCAAATTTAACAAATAAAAAGCCTTGTTAGGTAGCTTTGAGCTCTCTGAACCTGGCAAATGATTACTGCTGACTCTCTCATAGGTTGTGTTTTGGTTTTATTCTGTTCTGTTTTTCAATTCTTTGGGATTCCCATCCCTAGGAACTCCTCATCTGTAATTGAGCTCAAGGGGGTGTATTCCAGCTTCCAGGCCTGCAGTCAGCCCTCTGTCCTCGGCACAGTAAGAATTAAGATGGTGCAGCCTGGCCCTTTCTCCCAGGGGAAATACTCGCTGTGCGGCATCAGCTACCGGGCTTTCTGTCGGCCTCCAGATTGCCCAAGGAAATCTGGCACCCACGTGTCAGCCAGACAGCAACCTGTAAATATTTATTGGCTGATGACCAAATGAATGAATGAACGAATTGGCCATTACTCGTTTTCTGCATTGGGCTGTTACACAACAAATTGTCACCAATTCTTTCCCCTCTCTCTACCCAGTAGAGGTACGAGTTTTAGCTTCAATTTGCAGAAAGAACAGAAATGCTAAGTTTTGACAGAAATTACCGGCGAAGATCTTAAAATGTCTTTTTTGAAAGATTTTAAAGTGGGATCACTATTCTTCTCTTTCAAGTGGTTGAGGGTTGACCTTGATAGGGAGTCAAATGAAATACGCAACTGGAGAGATGCTCCAACATCATAATTCTATGAAAATACAGTAGCTTTGTCTCGTTTCTAAGAAGAAATTGAAACTTAGATTAACAGAAAATTAAGTTGGCCGGTTTGGTCAAGCCAAGTGAAACATGAAAAGTAAACAATATCCTGTTCTAAAATTCTATGATTCTAGGATATGAATAGTGGAAAACAATTTGTACTTTTCAAATATTTCCAGCCATCATTTTGCAATTTCTAGTTATAAGCATTTGGAACATATTATACTAGAATATCTGTAGTGAATCAGTCCCAAAATAATACTGAATTTGCTTTTAGTTATTCACAAAGGCGCGGAGCCCTTTATGCAGGGTTATAGAGAAATTTCAAATCACACAAAATTTATCTGACATAAATATCACCTAAAATGTGTTTCTTTCTAACCTCTTATTATGAAATTCATGAATTTATCATTTGTAGCCCCATCTGCTTCCCAAAAGGATTTGAGGTGGATTTCAACTTTTAAAGAAGATATCCAGGGACACAGGATAAATACAAGAAATAACAAAGGCTATAGACAGAATGGTGCTTATTACATCGAGTCAGAGATGAGATATTTGCTACACTTAAGCACTAAATTTAGCTCTAAAGTTTCTGATTTCAAGGCAGAAGAGGAAATGTAATGGCCTGTATTAAATCTGCCATGACGTAGAAAGAAAAATACCAACTCTTTAAGGGTTACTATTTTAGTTTTTGTACTAAATTCCAGGAATAATTTATCCTATGAGTCCTTATAAAATAATAGCTAACATGTATTGAATGTCTATTATGTGCCAGGCATTCTCCTAAGCTCTTTATGTATCAATAATTTAATCGTCATAACTGCCCTGTGAGATAGCCAGCTCTCCCTGTTGTACAGGTTAGAAGATAAAGGCACAGAGAGATAAGTTGCCCATGGTCACAGCTAGAAAGAAAAAGCCGTGCTCTGGACCCCCAAAGCTCCTGTTCTTGACAGCCACACTGCATAAAACCTTCATCAGTGGCTCCACAAATGACCTCCAAAGTCTCCATTTCTTAAATCAATGCTCAGTCAAAGCCAGGGGCATAATATTGAACTTAACGAAAGTATCTGTACTGTTAAAACTTAGCGAACAGAACCATTGGAACTTAGCTGAAGACATGCAGAATTCTTCATTACTCAGTTTAGGAGTAAAGAACAGGACACTACAGGAATAAGAATAATTATGATAGCCCGTACATATTAAGTGCATACCATATACCAGGCACTGTGCCAAATCGCTTAAATGCATTATATAATGTAGTCCTTAGCCTTACCAAGGAGGTACTTATTTACCTATTTGCTCAAAAATGTTGATCGTATATCTTTTATGTGACAGACACTATGCTAAACAATGGGCCACAACGGTGAACAAAAGAGTATAGGGCTGGAGGCTTATGTGAATTAAATCATGAGAAATAAACACGTAACTACAAACAGAAATGCGGTGAAGAAAAGATACAGCATGTTGTGACATTGTTTACAAGGAGATTGAACCTAATCTGGGAGGACTCCCCTGTGGAAGTGGCATTTGAAATGAGATCAGAAGATTGTGTCAGAATTAATTAAGTGAAAGGGGAGGAGGAAAGGGCTCTGGGACATGAGGAAGCATGAGAAAACAAGAGAATGAGAGAGAGAGTGAGAGAGATTAACTTGCTCAACATTAAGAATTATTAAGAGAGAGAGCCTGGATTCATATCCAAGTGTCTGTCACACCTGAGCTCACGTTATTAACCCCTACATTACAATGCCTCTCACCCTGAAGGTGTTTCTCTTAGACATTCTTTGAGAGCTAAAATAGTAGTCAGCCCAAAACTTAGTTCTTAGAGAGCACCGGAAGTACAAATTGTAGGTGTTCTGCAGGTATTTGGAAAAGGTCTTTCCATTGGAGCTGCATCATCCTTTCATTTAATTTTCACAAATTCAACCATAAACACTGGCACTAAAATAAAAAATAGAACAAACATATATTTAATGGCAATCACAGTTTCAGCCAGCATTCCCCACAATGAATGTATGTCCAAGGACGAGGATGTCTCAAGTCCTAGGACGAGTCCATGTGAATCAGCTTGTCCAGGCAGCTTTCCTCCGTGAGCCTCTCCCATGACAGCCAGGGCCCTGCGGTTTCCGGATACATGTTCTGCAACCTCTTCCCTAGTCATAAGCCTCATTTCCTGAACACACATGTCCTTCCCACCTCCATGCCCAAGTGCAGTCGTTTGTGTCCTCTACCTGGGCTGCCCCCTCCCACCCTTCAGATTCCTTGAGCTTCTGCTATGAAGCCCTCTTCTCTGCGCTGTCCACTCTATGCCCTCATCAGGCTGCATGAAGTCGCTGGGTTTCACATTTGTTCCCCACTGTACCTTGAGTTCCTCAAGGACGCTGACAGTGCTTTAGTGACAGGATGTGTGTCTCCCTGATGCCCAGCATATAGTAGGTCTTCAAGAAATTTTTGTGAATTGATGAATAAAAATGTATTTAAACCGATGAACTGTTTATCCAGGGGATTCACTGTCTTCACATGGGCCAGAGAGAGAAGCTTTGACAGTGCCAGGCGCATTGACAATGAGCTTCCTTTTCCCAGCCAGGAAGGATCCCAGTGTTTTAAGGAATTGTCTGTCCATTAACGAGACTCTGGTCAGAAGGTTCATAGTCCAAACTCCAGTCTCTGATCAGAGCCTGACAGGGCACACCCACCAGGGTGCTCCCCCCGCACGTCGGCATTGGGCACACCCAAGACCCTGTCCCCACCCCATCCTTGCAGTGGGTGAAGGGCAGGCATTAGAAATGACAAAGAACTGCCTGGGAGCTGGGGGTGGACATTTTGGAGTTTGTGATAAGAATGGATACTTTGTGATGAATTTTACACCTAAGAGTTCCCCATCCCAGTCCTCCAGAGGTTGAGGTTGAGATTTTTAAGAAACACCAAGGGTTGAGCTATCCAGTTGCCAAGAGAGAGAAAAAAGAGAAACAACAGTAGTAAGGGTCTCATTCCTTCCCCTGACAGTTGACCAAAACCTGGAGGAAAGGATGCACTCTCTCCTCTCCTAGCAACTGGAAGACCAAGACGGTGAGAGGTGGACCCTGAAGGTAGAGAATGTGCGGCAGAAAATCTAGGCTGGGAATGATGTTTGCTTTCGATTTACCCTCAAACCCTGATGCCGATGTTAGACTCAAAGAGGTGCCTAGTCCCCAAACTACAAGATCCCTTGAAATTGATCCTAATGCGGATGATCATCCGACCTGGCTGGGCTAGAGTGGGGATGGAATCACGGAGGGGAGGGGCAAGATTGTCCTGCAATGTCCGAGACAGAAGAAGCAACCAGAGAGCGACGGGCGAGGTCTGCCCCTCCCATGTGACGTATTGACCAACAAAATATTGTCTTTCACTTTTTTAAAATAGCTGCCAGGAACTTCCCTGGTGGCGCAGTGGTTAAGAATCCGCCTGCCAATGCAGGGGACACGGGTTCAATCCCTGGTCCGGGAAGATCCCACATGCTGCGGGGCAACTAAGTCCGTGCGCCACAACTACTGAGCCCACATGCCACAACTACTGAAGCCCGAGCGCCTAGAGCCCATGCTCCACAACAAGAGAAGCCACAGAGCAGTGAGAAGCTCGCGCACCACAACAAAGAGTAGCCCCTGCTCGCCGAAACTACAGAAAGCCTGCATGCGGCAACGAAGACCCAACGCAGCCAAAAATAAACTAAATTGAAAAAATACATTAAAATAGCTACGAACATTGAAGTTGGGGGAGGGGGGATTTTATAAGCTTCTTAAAAATTGGAAAAGGAGTCATCCCTGGACCTCCATCCTCAACGGCAGCCATAGGCTAGAGCGAAGTAGCTTCTGCTCCCTTGGGATGAACTGTCTCTGGACAGGTGCCCTCCCCACTCGTATTGTCGCTTCCTCCAGATCCCCTAGACTCATGTATGTCAGTCACCTCCCAGGTTCGCGGAAGCTGTGAGAGTGCATTCCCCATGACTAGAAGGCAGACAGGCAAGACTTCGTGCAGTGAGTTAGAGCAAGCTCTAGTGTACAAAAAAATTAACCAGTGTCAGGTTTTGTCTTTGTCCCTTATGCGGGAGAAAGTTTGTGTACAGATGGCCCCCAACTTACAACGGTTCCACTTAAGATTTTTGACTTTAAGATGGTGTGAAAGTGATACACGTTCAGTAGAAATCGTACTTCGCATTTTGACTTTTGAACTTTGCCCGCGCTAGCAAAAGGCCCTACAATGCTCTCTGGTGTCACTGGGCAGCCACAGCTCCCAGTCGGCCACATGATCATGAGGGTAAACAACAGATACGCTTGCAACCAATCTGTACCCAGACAACCATTCTGATTTTCACTTTCAGTCCAGTATTCAATCAATTACCCGAGATAGTCAACACTTTAGCATAAAACAGGCTTTGTGTTAGATGATTTTATTCACCTGTAGGCTAATGGAAGTGTTCTGAGCACGGTTAACATAGGTTAGGCTAAGCTGCGATGTTTGGTAGGTTAGGTGGATAAAATGCATTTTCGACTTAACAGTATTTTCGATATCAGGGCGTAACCTCATCACAAGTTGAAAAAGATCTATAATTGATTTGCAGGTGCTGCAAATTTTTCTATGGGCAAAATGAAACCAAGTGGAGAGACCTGAATTCCTTCAGGGACTGCTGCCTTACGGGAGACAAGGGAAAGAAATTCTTAAGTGTGCTGGTGGAGAGGAAACAGGAAGACAGGAAGGAAGGAGGTGACAGAGTGGGGCTGGTAGCCAGGTGATGGAAGGCTGTTCCCCTAGCAGGTGACTCCCCCTAGTGACTTACCAAATCCTCGAAGCCCATCCCACCCCCCATCGAAAGAGCTAGGAAAGGGGGAGTGAAGGAGGGGGGAAGCCAGCAGGAAGAATGAGTGAAGGAAGGGAGGGAAGGAGGGCAGGAGGGTAAGCTAGCTCGATAGCAGTTTCTTCTAGAGACTGGTGAAGACACTGAATCCTGCATCCAGTGTTTCCCTAAACCTGGCAGGAGGAGCCAGCATCCACACAGGGGCCCAGAGATGCAATGCACAAAAAAGACATCTATGGGGACTTTCCGAAATTGAAATGAGGGTTCTGGACTCTCATGACTTGGGAGGTAAGGTTTCAAGCCAAGTTTAAGCAGATTTCAAAGGTACAGGGTGTCCCAGCTGACCTGGGGTCTAGCTGACATGTCACCCAAAGGAAGCCTGGTCCCCACTCAGCCTCGAGGAGGGTCACAGGGTTGATGGCAGCTATAATAAAATCAGTAGATAATTGTCTGTTAAAACTAGGTCCCAAAATAACTAGTTTCCAACATCTAATGAAAGTTTCCTTTAATAATATTAGAAAGCTTTGGATGTATAATCTCCCCAACGCACACACACACACGTGAACGCATGTACATTCTTCCTCTAGAAACAAAAAGTGGTAGCAACAACCACATACATCTTGGTATTATGACAAACTTATACACATATATTCTGGAAGGATTAGATTGACTTTGTGGGACAATTAAAAAGGAAAGGAAAAAACTAAACCCGATGTGGGATAATTGCCCTTCTGGTAATCTCTTGGAATTTACATTCTGATTTTTTTTTCACTTCTCAACTGTTTTGAAAAGATGCTCCCTAGAGGCCAGGTGTTAAGGATCAGAATGTGACAAACTGACAGTCAAAATGATGTTGATGACAAGAAGCAACAATAGTAATCACAAGAAATAACTGTGATGGTGGCAATAATCCTGGAGGTATCATCAGAGCAAAATGTTGCCATGGCAACTGTGAAAATGGGGTGGAGGGGGTAGAAAATCTCTTACAACGGAATGCTGTGTTCCAGCAACTTCTGAGAATGAGCTTGTATATTGTATCCTAAAGAAGATTCCAATATGTAGCTATCTTTTGTGATTATGCACAGCAGAGTTAAGGATAAAATGACTTGCCGAGATGGGAAAGGATGTGTGGGGTGATGGGTTGATACTTGCCCTCAGGTTCTGCCTCAGAGAAACAGCTGCACAACATCTTTTCAGAAAGAATTCAGACCAGCTGCACAACAAGCAATACACACAACAAAATGAAAATGTTCCAAGCGTGGTATTTCATTTCCATCTTCACAGCTGTCCAGACAGTTCAAGTTTAATAGTGGCATGCATTGCTCTTTAAGGCACAGGAGAGAAACTTTCCAAGTCCCAGTATTGAAAGTGAATGGATATAAAACTCTCTCCAGCCATTTCCAAGAACATAAAGGAAATGTTGGTGCAGAAAGAGGTCAGAAAATCCATCTGGATTGCTTTTGAGCTTGGCAGTTCTGTTTTCGGGGTATATTTTTGTGTAAAAACATTCATCACAATGTTATAAAATTATATAGATCATTCTTCATGTTAGGCCACACCCTGGCAAATACTTGCAAAGAAAATTGTTCTCATTTCTCGGGATAGCCAGCCTGTCCGAATATGGGCTGTGAGAGTGCTTCAGAAAGAAGCCCAAGGAGAAGCTGGACCACAGAAGCCGTGCCAGCCCCTGCCGGCCATGGAACCCACTTCCAAGGGGACCAAAGGAAACCTCACTGGGGCCGGGGGTCTCACCAAGCATTGTTTGCCATTAGGACCCAACAATTGATGTTTGCAATGACCAGGGGGTTGCCAGTTATTGCACAAGCAAGAACAGTCTTCTTTCACTTGAGTTTATATTATTCTAGAATGTTCTCCCTTCTCCACTCTCTTTCCTCTCTGTGAGACAATAGCTACTAAATTCTCTTCCTTGTCCTTACACTGAATACATGGTGATGATAGAGGTATGACATCTGTTCTGCAGCATGGAAGTCGCTCTAAGAATACAATAATAAAAAGTATTCACCTTTTCATTTTGCTCTCCTTCCCAAGAATTGAAGACGTTAGATGGAATATTGTTGCGCTTTCATTTCTCTAACTTGAAATGAATAATACTGAATAAATCTTCCCAGCAACACTCTGAGAGAGCCCCAAAATGAATCCTAGTTAAAACCACCATTCCTGAAACCAAACAGAACTGCATTTAAGTCCCAGCTTCACCACTTACCAGCTGTGGAACCTTTATCTTTCTAAATCTCATTTTCTTCATTTGTAGAAAGAGGATGATAAAATCACTAAAGGTATTGGGGAAATTCACAGAAATACACATGTGCCATGCCTTGTCCACAGGAAGTCCTCAGTATTTTTATTAGAGGTGACAAATGGACACCTGGTAACTTTTGCTGCTGTGAGTCACTGTAAGACCTTTGTTCACTCTGACGGAAAGAATGAAAAGGCTACATCATTCTGTAGTTTTATGCTGAAGATTCCTTTTCTAACCAAGAGAAGGTACAGCCATCAGAGCTGGACCAGCTCCAGACGGCTTGCAGATGGAGGAAGTAGGTCCTGCATTCCTGGTACCAGCCCAGCTTGGAGGGGAAGGGTAGACTCTTCCTACATAACCCCTAGTAAACTCCCCGAAGTCACCACCACTTCAAGAATAGCCCCAAAAGTAAATAAGGAAAAAAACCCTCTAATGACAAGAAGCACTGTTATTGCTGCAGCCCGAGGCATCTGACAACAAAGAATATATATCGCCCCAAATGGAAAATATTCTAGAATCACGGATATGACTCCAGGCTGCTTCTGAAGTCTCACAAAACAGCCACTTCCTCTGGCCTTCCTGGTGCTCATTTAGAATTCTGCAAACAATCTAGGACACAGGCCTCAGCCCTCTTCACCCGTAACGATTCAGTTTTCACATTTATCCATCAAGTTGCAAGAGGAACCCCTGAACTAGTATAAAACACATATTCCATTGTTGAAGTTTTGCTCCTTGAGTCACTTTAATTTCACTAAAAGCAGTCATTCAAAGGACATCTTGTAAGCAGAGTCCTAAACAAACAGACTAGCATGAAGCAGGAGTGATTTGAATTCTAAGTGATTTTCCCTTGAAATAAGCTTTGTAGTAAAGGTTGTGATGCCAAGAAAAGATAAAAGGGAGCAGAGTTGCAGATAAAGTTCAGAATGACTTAAAAATCAAATATAATCATCAGATGTTAGGAGTTTAGCTAGATGAGCACACGGCAGCATCTCGGTCCTCTTTCTGTCCCTAAGATTTCTGTATCGTGTACTCTGAAGGTGGATGTCAAGGGATGAACAAGCATGAGGGGCCCTGGGGGAAGGTTCAGAGGGCTCCCAGTCAAGGTGGCCCTATCATTAGGCAGAACAGGCAGTGGCCTAGAGCTGTGAAATATTAGAGCTGTGAAAACACATAGTAACTGAATATTCTGTGACCGACTCACTGCAGGCTTGCAGGCACCAACATTTTCCAGTCCACCCAGGGCCATAAACGTCTTCATCTCCACCTCTCAATTCAATCAGGGACATACAGTATTGATTTCCAACCTTAAATTACACTCATGTTTTCTTTTTTACTTTTATTGTTGGCTACAGAGATTTCCCATTGTTTATAACGCATATGTCTTTTCGGAAAAAAGAAAGAAAAGGAAACCTAAAAGGAGTTTGAGATATCCTGCACTCAGAAGTGTTTTAATGCACAGACTCCATTCACTTATACATTTCTATTGCCTGAATAAAGACACCCTGACTCCCAAAGGCAAGACCAGATTTTGAAAGATGCTACATTGCAACTATTTAATGATAAGAGGCATTAGCTAAGAGCAACCATTCTGTATGTTGATGCAATAAAAGAATATGGAAGAGTTGATCATTGATCTACAGGGACCTACATACTTGATGATACTATTTCAAAAACCCTCTCTTCACGAGACTCCATCTCACCAGGAAAAACTAACTGAGGCTCTCATTGCCCTCAGTTAAACCTACTGTTTGGTGTCCATGGAACACCAAACTCCCACAACTAGTAGACCACTCATCAGCGTACCTGTACAAGTCTGTCCAGGCCCCTGCATGGGAGGCTTAGCAAGAGGCTGTTCCTAAATCCAGTGTTGCCAGTTGTACTTGTTACTGTAATTATGTTATTTCCTTGAGGATTCATAAAAGGAATTAATATGAACACAAAGAGCAAAAGATCTCTTTCTACAAAACCACGTCAAACGTGTTGGAAAGAAACAATAAAAACGGGTCACATAAAAAAAATGCTGTTGTGTTAAAGGTGAGCAAAACAACTATAAAGGATTGAGGGGAGTAGTCATAAAAATCTAGAAGAATCCTGATCTCAGATTGCCTTGTGACTTTCTGTAAGTTCTCCCTTCACTTAAGAAACTGAAGCTGAGCATTGTAAATGATGCTGTGTGGGTGTCACTTGTACACGAGATCCAAGGAAGAACATTCATCAGCAGGACCCAACTCAATGACAAGGTCTTCACCTACTTCACAAGGTTGGTGAATTAGTGTATAATTATGGGTTTCAAGTTGAAATAAAGCCTATAAGATTTGTGTAAGCTATTGTTTTATTTTTTTGAATTTTATTTTATTTTTTTATATAGAAGGTTCTTATTAGTCATCAATTTTATAACATCAGTGTATACATGTCAATCTCAATCACCCAAATTCATTGATTATCTCTAGTAGTTTTCTGGTGGCATCTTTACGATTCTCTATGTATAGTATCATGTCATCTGCAAACAGTGACAGTTTTACTTCTTCTTTTCCAATTTGGATTCCTTTTATTTCTTTTTCTTCTCTGATTGCCATGGCTAGGACTTCCAACACTATGTTGAATAATAGTGGTGACAGTGGAAAACCTTGTCTCGTTCCTAATCTTAGAGGAAATGCTATCAGTTTTTCACCATTGAGAATGATGTTTGCTGTGGGTTTGTTGTATATGGCCTTTATTATGTTGAGGCAGGTTTCCTCTATGCCCACTTTCTGGAGAGTTTTTATCATAAATAGGTGTTGAATTTTGTCAAAATTCATAAAAGAGGAAATCGACAGTAACACAATAATAACACCTCATTATTTCCGAAAATAATAACACCTGGCTTGTAGAGTTTCTGCTGAGAAATCAGCTGTTAACCTTATGGGAGTTCCATTGTATGTTATTTGTCGTTTTTCCCTCACTGCTTTCAATAATTTTTCTTTGCCTTTAATTTTTGCCAATTTGATTACTATGTGTCACAGCATGTTTCTCCTTGGGTTTATCCTGTATGGGACTGTCTGCACTTCCTGGACTTGGGTGGCTATTTCCTTTCCCATGTTAGGGAAGTTTTTGACTATAATCTCTTCAAATATTTTCTTGGGCCCTTTCTCTCTCTCTTCTCCTTCTGGGACCCCTATAATGTGAATGTTGTTGCATTTAATGTTGTCCCAGAGGTTTCTTAGGCTGTCTTCATTCCTTTTCATTCTTTCTTGTTTATTATGTTCCGTAGCAGTGAATTCCACCATTCTGTCTTCCAGGTCACTTATCCGTTCTTCTGCCTCAGTTATTCTGCTATTGATTCCTTCTAGCGTAGTTTTCATTTCAGTTATTGTATTGTTCATCTCTGTTTGTTTGTTCTTTAATTCTTCTAGGTCTTTGTTAAACATTTCTTGCATCTTCTGGATCTTTGCCTTCATTCTTTTTCTGAGGTCCTGGACCATCTTCACTATCATTATTCTGAATTCTTTTTCTGGAAGGTTGCCTATCTCCACTTGATTTAGTTGTTTCTCTGGGGTTTTATCTTGTTCCTTCATCTGGTACATAGTCGTCTGCCTTTTCATCTTGTCTATCTTTCTGTGAATGTGGTTTTTTTCCACAGGCTGCAGGATTGTAGTTCTTGCTTCTGCTGTCTGCCCTCTGGTGGTTGAGGCTATCTAAGAGGCTTGTGCAAGTTTCCTGATGGGAGGGACTGGTGATGGGTAGAGCTGGGTCTTGCTCTGGTGGGCAGAGCTCAGTAAAACTTTAATCCACTTGACTGCTGATGGGTGGGGCTGGATTCCCTCCCTGTTGGTTGTTTGGTCTGAGGCAACCCAACAGTGGAGCCTACCTGGGCTCTTTGGTGGGGTTAATGGCAGACTCTGGGAGGGCTCATGCCAAGGAGCACCCCCCAGAAACTCTGCTGCCAGTGTCCCTGTCCCCACGGTGAGCCACAACCACTGCCCGCCTCTGCAGGAGACCCTCCAACACTAGCAGGTAGGTCTGTTTCAGTCTCCCCTGGGGTCACTGCTCCTTCCCCTGGGTACCGATGTGCACACTACTTTGTGTGTGCCCTCCAAGAGTGGAGTCTCTGTTTCCCCCAGTCCTGTCAATCAAGTCCTACAATCAAATCCCACTAGCTTTCAAAGTCTGATTCTCTAGGAATTCCTCCTCCTGTTGCTGGACCCCCAGGTTGGGAAGCCTGACGTGGGGCTCAGACCCTTCACTCCAGTGGGTGGACTTCTGTGGTATAGGCGTTCTCCAGTCTGTGAGTCACCCACCCAGCAGTTATGGGATTTGATTTTACTGTGATTGCACCCCTCCTACCATCTCATTGGGGCTTCTCCTTTGTCTTTGGATATGGGGTATCTTTTTGGTGAGTTTCAGTGTCCTCCTGTCGATGATTGTTCAGCAGTTAGTTGTGATTCTGGTGCTCTCGCAAGAGGGAGTGAGAGCACATCCTTCTACTCTGCCATCTTGGTCACTTTTTTTTTTTTCAGCTGTTGTTTTATGATCCCCTACTTTAACTGGCTTTTTTCGATTGAGTGACCAACTGAAGTTTCAATTTTCGTCAAAGAAGAGTAATGTTATGATATTACATATGAATATGGTATTTGGGGGGTTATATTGAGGTAATTTTTCCTTTCTTTTATTGTCAGAGGCACCCTCACTTTGAAAGATGCAGAAATACTGTGTATATTCTTGCCAGTGATCTTACCAAGAGGTGAACATTTGTATCTGTTTCCAGCTCAGATGGCATACAACTCCCTCCTCTGCTAAGAGTTATCATTTCTGTGTCTCTCTCAAAATATACAATAAAATAAGATGGAATGTGGCCTTTTAATCTTGGAGTCATAAAAAAAATGTTGAGGGATGGGGGCTCAAACCACGCCCAGACAAGCTATTGCAAGTTGAGAAGTGATAGAGCATATGGTTTTCCATGTGTGAGGCTTCCTCTTGCAGAACAATAAAGGCAAACCACAGACAAGATCAGGAACACCGATTATTGCTTTGGTTTAATCTACTATATCTTAGACGCTCTTTACACGAAACAAAACATGGCGACATGCTTCACTCTCCATCTTCATTCAGAGAAGCCGTGACTATTTCTATGTAGAAGATCAGAGACTGTCAGCATATGGTTGTGAGGTTGTCTGGCTGCCACAATGAAAAATGCCCCCACTGCGAATTGATTTCCAAGTAGCCAGTCCTAATGGGCCAGCTTCAATGATTAAACAACTGAACCAAACATTGTTCTGTTGTAGTAATGGTGACTGGAGCATGTCAGCCATGTACGATCTGATCACTTACTCATCAAAGAGAAAGTTGATTTGTTTGTTCTAATATCTGTTGCCTGTGTCATGTATATGTTCTAGTGACACATCAGGAAAAAATTATGTTAAATAATTTTATAATAATATATAATATATATTATAATATATAATAATATATAATATATAAATATATTATATATATAATATATTTATATATAATATATTATATATAAATATATATATAATATATATAATAATATATAAAATAATCATTTTATAACTTTTCCCAATAAATAGAATAAATTGCTATTATGATGTGTTTAGGAATAGCCAGGTTAAACCACGTTCCCTGAAAACACCTGCTAATTGTGAGTTCTGTAATACGATCTTACTTTTCCTTGCCTCTGTCTCAGGCTTCATCCTCTCTTTTCATACCGATGATCCCTCTGGTTCTATTTAATCAACAATGATTACTGCATCCGTGTTTCTTAACTTTATGGTCTTGGTCAAACTACTGTCCCTGTCAATTCTAAGAAAGATCCACCCTGAAAAGATGAGCCACCTTGAAACCACACCATTAAGGGGATCACTTCCGGGATCCCCATAGCTTCCTGCCATGAGACACGGTCATCGTTGTCTCAGCAGAGTTCTCCAAGGCAATCTTCGCACATGCGTGTACTACAGCTCACTGCTGAGAGCTGACAGCCACTGGAACTCCACTGATCCTTACCTACTAAAAAGGGGATGGTAGAGAACTAGCATATTGGCCACCTGCTTATTTTCATTTTACACTCAGAATTTCCCTGGGAAAACAATGTAATTCCGATGGGAGCTTTCCAAATAGGAATGCTGTCTGATAAAGTTGTGCTCTCAAAGTGGAGGAAAGAAAAAGGATGGAGGGAGGAGAGAAAAAAAGAAAGGGAAGACATGGAAATAAAAGAAAAACATTGGCATGTTTTCTACAAACAAATTACTGTTAAAAAGGGAAATATGAAGAAAAGAGGCAGGGGGCCGCTGACCGAACAGCTATAGCTTTCTTGAGGTGACGATTATGTAACACTCTCAGAGAAAACTGTAACAGTTCAGAAGAATGTAAAATAGTGGGGAGTTATGGACTATCTCCCCCCATCACCACATTCCATTGACAGGAGGTTTTAAAATATGTATTAGTCATCCTCTGATTCCTGCTCAAAACCACAAAGGGTGATCCACAGTGTAATACCGATAAAGGTTTAAATAAATGTTACGTACTATGCCACACAATTTTCCTCATGTACAGCAACACCAATATAAAACAATCCATAGAATGCAAAGATATCTGCATTTGGATGTTAGTTGCAGCAGCACTTATAACAGCAATAAAAAAAGGGAATATTACAAAAATGATCATCGATGGTGAAATAAATTGTGACACATCTGGGCAACGGAATAGTCTACAATTTTGCGTATAGCCAAAAATGGGTATAGCCAAAATGGGTATAGCCAAAATGGTATAGCCATTTTGGGTATTAAAAAAAAGAAAGAAAAGGGACTTCCCTGGGGGTCCAGTGGTTGAGACTCCACGCTTCCACCGCAGGGGCCACAGGTTCGATCCCTGGTCCAGGAACAAAGTTCCCCACATGCCCCTTGGTACAGCAAGGAAGGAAGGAAGGAAGGAAGGAAGGAAAGAAGGAAGGAAAGGAGGGAGGGAGGGAGGGAGGGGAAAATGTGTGTGTTACAAAGGCAGAGAAAACAAGACAAAGATTTATAGAACTACAGGAAATGTAACAGTATAGGAAAAGACTTGGAAGGGATACACACCAAACTTAGCAATGTCTACTTCTGATAGAGAATGAAATCAGAAGAATGGACAAGGGATACTTTCTAGTTTTCATTGACATAATTCAAAATTTGTAAAATTGTATACTTTCTATTTTGTGACATATGAGGGGTTTTTTTCATTTAAAAATGTAGATATTTTGCAACCATAATCCTAGGCCCACTCTGTGTAGAAACCACAACTTCCAGCATCCCATGGGGTTTTAGTCTAGAGTCCTAGACACAAAAGGGGGTCCCTTTATAGATCAGCAAGCCCTAGCAGAAGGTGAGATAAGAATTTGTAAGCACACCTAATCTCTTGGGGTCTTCAAGAGGGAAAGCTGCCTAAGACAATTCCTGGAGTCGTGACCATGTCAGGCTAAAATGCCTAGCATGTGAAGGTCAGAATTGAAAGGCAGAGTACCAAAGATTGCACTTCCTTCCCAAGAATATATCACATGGAGGAGTTTTTAGAAGCTAGTCACAAAATACGTCAGAAAGTTGCATTGCTTATTTAAATCAAAATTTGTGGATTTCATGGGGTAAATAAGGCTGCTCTCCAAAATGGTAAGAGAAATTTCACAAAGTGCCTTTAGTAACATTTTTACGCTGCCCGCTCTCTAAAGCATTTGGGAGGATTGCAAAGTAGTATATCCTATGCAGCAATATGTAATGGAGAACAAAATCTTTAATCTTCCGTTAAGGAGTCATTTGAAAACAAGGGGAGATTGAGAGTATGTTCTTAATACAAACTTGCTGTGTTTGTTTCTACCGTTTCTATTTTGTGCTAACAAGGTAACTTCTATAACACCTGCCCCTGCAACAGACTCTGATTTTGTATCATATTTGTCAATACTCATGTATTGACAAATACATGTCGTATCACAGAAACACCCGCCTCTTTTCATAAACTAACTTTGATGTGCTTTCTCTACATTATCAAAAGTCAATGTCTATTAGTCAATTTTCTCTCCGTACAGTACTTCATTTATTCATTCAGCAACTTTTTTTGAGTGCTGATTGACTAGATTCCAGGAACTCTGTTATGTGAAAATTCTTTGGGTTTTCTTTTTGTTTGTCTTTAATTTATCTTTTTCTTTTTTTGAAGTTTGGTTGATCTACAATGTCAGGTTAATTTCTATTAAAAGTGATTCAGTTACACACATATAAACATTCTTTTTTTATATAGATTTTTTTCCATGATGGTTTATCACAGGCTATTGAATATAGTTCCCTGTGCGACACAGTAAGATCTTGGTGTTACCTGATATGTGAAAATTCTTTGTAATGTGGAAAGTGTATTCAAATATCAATGGTGGTTTTCGGTCCAATCAGACACTCCCAGTCTGCCGCTTCCTCAGAGCAGTTATTGGTTACTCTAGAGAAAGAAAAAAAAGAGAGAGAGAGAGAGAAAATCTGATAAGTTTCAGAGAGGTGATAGAGATATCTCAGCCACTTCCCCCTTTAAAAAGATTATTATATAATATTGTACCACATTAAGGGCAAAAGGACTCATGTCGGCGTCCTAATAGAGTGGGCAGTGTTGATTGGGCGGCATCACCTAATGGCTGCTGGACAGAGCTTGTGTCCTCTACCTGGGGAACACGGGCTGCTGTGTCACTTTCTCCTGGATGGGTTTTAGATATGGGCGATGTAAGTGGCAACCCTTTTATTTGTGCCAAGGTCAAAAGAGACCTACTACCTGGACCACCTCCTTAAATGCTGCTAGAAAGATAGGTAGACACTTTCCGGCTTATTTAGAATCAATGGTACCACTCAGCCTACCCAAAGCCCATAAACTCAGGGCACCACAACTCATACGACAGCAACTTATGTTCTGTTTAAAGGTATCTCTTTTGATTCCTGCTATAGCCAAGAAAAGAAGAAATAAAAACTTAAGGGGAAAAAGATCCTGCTATAACTCACCATATGTCTAAAAAAGAACTTCAGGGAAAATTCACACTGAGATTCTATTTCCCAAGATTAAATTCAAAGAACATCATGATTGAGATGAAGGATAATGTCCCCTCCCTTCTCACTGTTACACGTAGATCCAGACGAGATGCTTTCTTCATTGCTTTCTGCTCTGTGAGTTATTATCACCAGGAAACAGTAATGTACTGAAGAACACACCAAACTTTCCACCTCTCCTATCCTCTCTCACCTCTGCTGAATCTGGTCTTTGTCTTTGAGGCTTTCAATTCCTTCATCTTTACAGTGTCACTCAATCCCTTACTTCTCTTGCTCCATTTTTTCAGACGTACTTTCAAGATGCGGGTTTTCAGGAAGCCATTCATCCTTCATCTTTTCTACACCCTCCCTTCCAATTTGTAATCTCACACGATTCCAGTGACCATTTTGCTTTTGATCCCCATTTTGATCATTGAGCATTGTTGGGGGGAAAGGGAGACGGAGTCACATAACGGAATAGGTCGGATCTTGACACACGTCCCTGCCTACTAATTCCACCTCATCTGCGTCCACTGAGCAACCCTGTCAATGTCTCTACTGACCCCTAGTGAGCTTCTGGTTCTTTTCCACCTTTCTCCGGCCCCCACCAATCCACCACCAGGTTGCTTGTTACCTATATCACTGAGAGGATAGGTGACCCCCGTTTGAACTCTCCCAACTGTCTCCCTTAAACCTCAAATTTCCCTGTTTTTCATGGTTTTCCCTTTTTTGTCCTCATTCAACCAGAAGTGTCCTCTAAGGCTAATTTTCCCCCCCAGGATTTTATCCCCCTTCTTCCCTTTCAGGTACTTAATCTATGGATCATCGCCTCTGTTCACATCTCCCAGTTCTCCTTCGCCTTGGGCATCTTCCTTCCTTGGTTTAAAAACACAACTTCTCCCTTGAACATTTTTTGCCCTCGAGATCAAGTCCCATCCTGTCTCTCTTCTTTGCCAAACTTCTGCAAACAGTAAGCATAACTCGTCACCACGTTCTAACTTCTCTTTAACTTCTAATCACTGACTATCAGGTTTTTCTGCCACTTTCCAATGACATTCGGGCTCTCTGAGGCAGCAATATCCTCCTAATTACCAAAATCCAATGCTTTTTCCTTGGGTCTCACCTCTTTCTATCTTTCCTCAGAATCCAGCCTTGTTCACCATCCCTTTCATGAAACCCCTTCCTACATTGTCTTCCAGGACCATCCCCCAACTTATTCTCCTTCTACTTTTCCAATCATTCCTGCCCACCGTCTCTGCTTGCTTTACCTTGGAGATCCCTCCAACGTAACTATATGCCCAATACATGGGATACATCAGGGAACAGTGCAAATAAAAATCTCTGTCCCCGTGAAGCTCACACTCTAGGGGGAGACAGAAATGAACACGGTCATCAGGCAGATTATTTCAGACGTTAGAAGATGAAGCAGATATGATTATTATCTCTAGCTTAAGATGAGGAGGTAGAAACCTGAAGAGAGTAAATAATTTGCACAAGTACACATGACCTGTACTGGGATTGCTCCAGCCCAAGACTCTTGACTCCCAAACCCCTACTCTTATCCACTGTGCTACACAAAACCTCTGACGCCGAAGCAAAGGCCTTTGGAAGAGGAACCCCAGGTAGAAAAGGATTCTGTGCAGCAGATGCTGACTTCTCCCCCAGGCTTTGCTTCCCATAGTGCTAGTTTCCTTTCTGGACCCCGCTTACCACCCTGCTTAGCCCCTGCAGTATGATGCTCTCCATATAAACTTGCAACCCAAGAAAGAAAAGAATCTAAAGGTGGTCTTCTTTTCCTTCTCTTACCTAACAAAGACAGACTGGAATTTGAAAAATGTCAACACCTAAGGAAAAAGTTAACTTGAAAGTACAAAGAAAATACAAGAAGTATAAATACATTTAATCTTATAAATTACAGACTCCTGACTTAGGCATAAATACCTAAGTGACTCATTCAGCTCCCATTCCATCCCTCCCCCTGCTCTTGGAAAATGTCTGTATATAAGATCTCTGCTGCTTTTGTGTTCATCATCCACTTCCAGGCTGAGAGACCCAACAGAGGGCAGGTGGACACCCTCGGCACCTCCATGAGTGGCCCTTACAGATCGAGGCTATGAGCTCCACCCTCCCATGGAAGAGGTATTCTGTCTCCACCCCTACATCCCATCCCCGTGAAACTAGTAGTCTTACTAAAGTCTACCAGTTAGAGTCCTCAATATAATGACAGCTCAGCTGTGTCAGAATCCATAAAAGTCTGTTTAGTTCAGCTTAACAAACAGTTGTTGAGCTTCTACAACATGCCAGGCTCTGAGCCTGGTGCAGAGTGGGCATTTAGTCAATATTGGGTGAATGAATGAATGAGCAAATAAATGCTTTGCTTTGTGCTGAGGCTGAGGTGAATGAGACATATTCCAGTCTTCAAGGAGCAAGTTTAGTTCTCTTGCTGAACATGTACACATACCAAATTCAGCATATTCAAAAACAAGTTCTTCCTCTTCTTATGAAATTAGATCATGTCCCCTTTCCTTACTTCCTGTAGGTTCCTCATTGCTTTTTTTTTTTTTTTGCCGCGTGGTATGTGGGATGCTAGTCTCCAACCAGGGATCAGACCCGCGCCCCCTGCATTGGAAGCGCAGAGTCTTAACCACTGGACCGCCAGGGAAGTGTCCATTCCTCATTGCCTTTAACCTCAGAGTTACTTGTACCTCCCTCTCCCTGGGCCTCTACACATCCTGAGTCCACAACTTCCTCGTCCTTTCCACGATCACTTTCCTAGGTCATGGTCTTACCAGCTCTCATCTGAATGATTGCAGTAGCTTCCAGACAGGGCCCTCGAGCTCCTGTCCGTCTTGACCCCCGCCTCCCACCCACGTCACCCATTCTCCACTCTGCCTCCAGAATTCTCTTCCTAAAATCAGTATAACCACATCAACTGTGTTTTTCAAAGATGTTGATTGGCTTCCCACCTTCCTCTGATCTGGTAGTCATAGCCATCCATGGCCAAGCCCAGCCTCCAGCTCCAATCTCCGCTGAGCCACACCCTCTCATCTTACCTGACCTCCACACCCCGATACCTGGTCTCATTGGATGATTCTCTGCTCTGGAGCAGGCCTCGCTCTCTCCAGCCTCTGTGTCTATGTTCAGGCTGTTCTCTCCTCCTGAAACGCCCTTTCCCTGTTACAAGTCTACATCTCCTCTGAGGCCTGACTGATCCCTTTCTCTTCCAGATGCTTCCCAAGTTGGAGGTCTCCTTTCTCTCCCTTGTTTCTCGTAATGAAATCCATTCATCCTTTTATTATAGCACATTTCATAGTCTTTCCCATGTTAGAATCACTCCTTTCTGTCTCCCCTGTGGGATTTTGAGATTGCCAACTCTATCTAACTCATCTTTATAATTCCCATAGTACTCAGCTCAGTGGTGGCTGATTGACTTGGGAGTGAAACGTTTCGTCTCTAACTAAAATGAGCATAGCATGGTACTATTGAGGAGTGACTGAGGTTAAACCTGATCTAAAAAAAAAAAAAGAAGAAGAAAAGAAGCAGCTTTGCATGAAGAGAAGTTAGTCCCCCAATTATAGACTGTGTCTCAATCTTATCAGTCCTCCAGCAAATATATACTCTTCCAGGAAACCTCTGTAATTTCTCCACAAGTGCAAAGCCATACTCACAGGGGAGACTGGTGAGAGGATTTCATTAACTCAAGCTTAATTCATCATACTACTATAAATAAAACTCAACGTACATGCCCTGCAGACGGTAGGTCAATAACATCAACTCACATGAAGGATGACCCTAGCAAAGGACAGACTAGGCTGGAAAAAAATACGAAAACAAACTTTTAACTGGTCCAATGCCAGTTTCTGAACCATACCAGAATATGGCCTCTTGATGACTGGAAGAAATTGGAAGGGGAGTAGAAAGAGGGGAATTTCAACTTCAAGGGTATTGAGACAGAGGGGAGGACACACTGCCACCTGCTGGTCGCCAGCCAGGGATTGACCATGTTCGGACTTCGCATGTTCTGCAACCAGATATTTGCTTCCTGGATGCTTCACTAGGCCCCTTCACATCCTCCTGTCTTGACCTGTAATTTCTCCATCCCATCCTTGGCTACACACACTGACGCTTGGCCTCTTCCTTTCCTGGATAACTATGTGTTAGTTTGCTAAAGCTGCCATAACAAAGTGCTACAGACTGAATGACTTAAACAACAGAAATGTATTTTCTCATAGTCTGGAGACTAAAAAGTCTAAGACCAAAGTGTCTACAAGGTTGCTTCTTCTGAGGTCTCTTTCCTCGGCTTACAGACAGCTGTCTTCCTTCTTGGTCTTCACATCATCTTCCCTCTGCACTTGTCTGTCCTAATTTCCTTTTCTTATAAGGACCCAATTCATATTGGATTAAGGCCCACCCCAATGACCTCATTTTTATTTAACTACTTCTTTAAAGAACCTGTTTTCAAGTCCAGTCACATTCTGAGGTGCTGGCAGTAAGAACGTCAACATATGAATTTGAGGGGAGACACAGTCTCGCCCATAACACTCCGTGAGATGTTATGTTGCCCTCTGATCTCTGACTCTGGCTAGCAATCGTATCTCTGATGGGAATAAAGGAACTACTGGCCTTGATCCCAAATCCCTATAAAGGACTGTTAAGTCCTCTACAGCTTATCAGTCTAGTAGTGAAAAGGAACTAGAAAGGATGAACCTAGAGAAAAATACTGCCAAGAACAGTATGTATTTGTTGGATGTGTTCCCTCCGTGTCAAACTCTCTACATAACTAACCAGAGTTGGCTGCAGCCACAGGATATGTGAAGATCTGCAAATGCTGGGCCACCATTCTACAAAGAAACATGACAAGAATGGACCACGGCTCCTACTTGCTGGAGGCCCTGCCATCAACATCCAGCTCATTCCTTGAATTCACTGCCACTGGTCAGCTTGTGTCATTTCTGAGGCTTTATACAATCAAACTTAACCTCCAATATAACCTCATCATTGCCAAGGCCAGGTCCCTTTTGTCCCATATTTTCCCTAACGTCCATTTTGAATCTTGTCCCACGTTAGTCATTTTACTGTGCAGTTACAGATGTCGGTGTTTAAATGGCTTATAAAAACATTTTTTTCCTTAAGAAGAGTCCAGTTATCCAAAATCGTTATTAAACTTTTTGCACACATTATTTTTTAAAGAAAAAGTCCAAGGACAATGAAAGCTAGTAAATACTGGAGTTTTTGAAAAATAAACTTCTAGAAAATATCCCAGGATCGATCCATATTTAGCCCAATTTCCTTAATTTCTCTATGTAAAGTATTGTACAATGAGAATTTATACTCTGATGACCCTGAGGCACTGTAAAATTCTTAATCATCAAAAATGCAATTATGCTCACTATACTGTAATTACTAAGGAAAGAAAGTGCATTTATATATTTTACAAAGATTTTCTACAGAGAGAAACTAGTAGGCTATGTGTGTTGAAGGGCAGAGTTTTAATTAACTTTCAGTTAATCAGAAATTCAAGTAGCCAGAAAACCTCATTTCTTAGACATTCCATGAGCTCGAGCTATGTGCCACGCATTGAATTACTTTACTTTAGAAAAGTGCAAGAAAGGTCATTTCCCAGTTGATAGACGGAACATCTTTCTGGAAGTACAATTTAACAAATGACTCCACTCTAGATTTGCATATCAAGAGAGGTCATATGTAAATATACAAAGCTTTGAAATGTTTAGATATTTTAGGCATCTAAATACAAATGAAATAGCAATAATAGATTTCGAATTTGATTGTAGGAAACCATGAAGTGTTTCTCCCTGCCGTAGGAATGTTTTAACTAAGAGTTTCAGTAGGGACAGACGTTTTACGGTGCAAGTGACCAAAAGCTCAACTCAGATTGATTCAATAAAGGAAATTTGTATGGGACTTCCCTGGCGATCAAGACTTTGCCTTCCAATGCAGGGGGTGCAGGTTGGACCCCTGGTCAGGGAGCTAAGATCACACGTGCCTCAGGGCCTAAAAGCCAAAACATAAAACAGCAATATTGTAACAAATTCAATAAAGACTTCAAAAATGGTCCACATTAAAAAAAAAAAAAATCTTTAAAGGAAATTTGTTGAGTTGCAGCTGAAAAAGCCAGAGGAAACTGTGGTAAACCTAGATCCACAGCTGGAAAGATACTGCCAAGCGTCGAGTTCTATCTGTCTTTCTCTGGCGCTGACTTCCTCCAAAAGTTGCCAAATTCCTGATCTCACATCTTCCTGCCTCATCATCCAGAGGAAGAGAGAAGGTCTTTTCCTACAGCATTTGGGAAGAAGTGTTACATTTTTCTTTCCCAGAAACCCCAGCAAATGTCTCTCCACCCTCATTGGTTTAAAAGTCCTTCCCTGAACCAATCACAGTGGTCAGAGGAGATGGAGTAATCTGATGCCTTAGGCCAATCAGGGCTACCCTGGAACCAGAGGTGGTTTTTTTTTTTAATACAATTTTTAAAGGTTACTTTCCATTTACAGTTATTATGAAATATTGGCTCTCTTCCTCATGTTGTACAGTACATCCTTGAGCCAATACACAATAGTCTGTGGCTCCCACTTCCCACTTCTATATTGTCCCTCCCCCCTCCCCACTGGTAACCACTAGTTTGTTCTCTGTATCTGTGAGCCTGCTTCTTTTTTGTTTCATTCACTAGTTTGTTGTATTTTTTAGATTCCTCATATAAGTGATGTCATACAGTATTTGTCTTTCTCTGTCTGACTCATTTCACTTAGCATGATGCCCTCCAAGTCCATCCATATTGCTGCAAATGGTAAAATTTTGTTCTTTTTTATGGCTGAGTAGTATTCCATTGTATATATGTACCACATGTTCTTTATCCATTCACCTGTTGATGGACACTTAGGTTGCTTCCATATCTTGGCAATTATAAATAATGCTGCTATGAACATTGGGGTGAGTGTGTCTTTTAGTGTTTTTAGGGTTTTTTTGGATGTATACCCAGGAGTAGGATTGCTGGGTCACATGGTAGTTCTATTTTTAGTTGTTAGAGAAAACTCCATCCTGTTTTCCACAGTGGCTGTACCAATTTACATTCCCACCAACAGTGTACAAGGGTTCCCTTTTCTCCACATCGTCGCCAACATTTGTTATTTATGTTCTTTTTGATGATAGCCATTCTGACAGGTGTGAGATGATATATCACTGTGGTTTTGATTTGCATTTCCCAGAGGTAGTTTTAATCCTACCCAACCCCACGTGACTGAGAATGAGAGAAAGTGGTTTCTCAAAGGAAATTCAGGGTACTCTTAGGAAGGAGAAAGGGGGACTGGTGGCTAAAACATAAATAGATGGATGTCTAACTAGATCCACAAATACAAAGCAAACTCTGAGGGTTTTGTTCTTGCAGTCTTGGCCCCAGATCAACAGTAACTTTCCTATGAGTCGTTTTGAAGCATGTTTATTTCAAGGTAATTTCATGAGTGAGAAGTGGGAGGGTAGAGATAGCAACTTAGAGCTGCCCACACTCCTCTAAAATTCTGATTTATGAATCAGAACATCAGACATCCTGAGCATACGTCTCAACCGGCTTTTTGGAAAAATAGGAACTATTGGTCGGTACCTGTAATATAAAGATCAAAACTTTCTAATAATAATAAAAGTTGGGTGTGCGCTTACTGTGAGCCAGGCCCTGTTCTCAACCCATCACACGCATTGAATCATTTAATCCTCACAACAACTCTGGAAAGTTGATCCTGTGATTACCCCCCATACTGTAAATGAGGAAACTGAGGCAGAGAGAGGTTAAGTAACTTACCCAGGATCCTTGAACTTGGGCCATAGAGCTACAGGAAGAAGTCGTGACTCAAGGGGCAATGGCTTTATTCTTGCCTGTTGGTGGCAAGGGACACTTTTGAGTTTGATAACTGGTGCTGCCACTTGGGGGATGTGCTCCAATCCCTAGAATGAGAGGGGTGTAAGATCCTGAAAGTCCAGGGTCCCCCTCCCAGGAACCCAGCAAGAATACTACCTTCAATAATAGGAGTGATGGATCACAGGATCAGCAGGCTTATTATGGGCAGCGAAGAAGTCTCTTCTTTGAGTGAGAAACTGGAGTAAAGGATGCCAGGTGGAGAGAAACCGTACTGGCCTCCAAGGAAAGGAGCCAGTGCGGCCAGAAACTGCCAGGAGTAGGGCAGGCAACTCAAAGACGATGCTTGCCACCCTGATTATTGTCAACTGCACTTTGGAATTTGTCCCTCTAGCCAGGGTGACCCGGGAAAGTAAAGGTTACACATTATAGAACATGATTAAAGGAAAAGTGTTACCTTAGCAGATGCTGAGAATCCTAGTAATTACCATGATTTCATCTTTTAACTATTCTTTTCTACTTTTGCCCAACGTTGAGAGGCAGGGATAGGATTCTAGTACAGCACTTGCTCACAAAACACAGCCTCCCGGTTAGACTCATTCTCTTGACCCACTGCAAATGTTGCAAATACAAAAAAAAAAAAAAATAGAGACTTCAGTCTAAATTGAGTGCAGGTTTTGACATGTATGGTGCAGCTGCCAATGCAAATCCGAGGCTGAAAGGAAAGCTAAGGCAGCAGGGGGCCCGCCGGCTCAGAAACCGCAGGGGGCCAAGAGAAGCAGTCCGTGCAGCTAAAAACCAAATGTTAAAACAAAGAGTGTCAGAGGCGCATAAAAACTCCTGCTGCTGGTTTCTACACAGACTGTCTCCTACAATCTTAAATGGTTAAAAGAAAGGTGGAAGAAAGGGTCCAGGAGTTTCTGCCTTGGTGACATTGCTCGCTTCCGTCCAGCCTAAGTGATCGGTGGCTGCAGTGCGCCACCTAATGGTGACACCAGTTGCTTCTGATTTAAAGAGCATGATTGCACTTTTTAAAACATCTCGTTTCCCTTCTCTAATTTAAATGCAACGATAAAAGCATAAACACCCTTATCACAGTTACAAAGACTAGCCTTGCTTTCATTTTTTCATGGCTCTAGTGAAGACCTTGAGTGTGCTTCTAAATATTAAAATCCCGATTAAGTATCAACTAAATGGGATGACAGCTAAAAAGTGTCTAAGTACACAGCTATGCTTAATGAATAAAAACCGAAAAAGGCTGGGCTTACTTGACTGCGTCCCTTCAAATCCAGGAATTTTAGGCTAAATTTCCTGACACCTTTCTTTTCTCCATCAATCCTGTATTTTTAACTAAGGACCGCACAAAGTTTTAAAACCAAACTTGTTAAAGTGAACAATCCTCCCCTAAGAAACACAATTTCTGCAACATCATTTTCTCTGACCACTTAGTTCTCGACATTTCATGCACATGTCTTGTCAAGATAGGTTCTTTGAGGCCTGAGTCTTTAAGCATCTGTCCCCACCAAGATCTTATATCACAGGGTGAATTGTGAAGGAATTTACACCCATTTATAATCAGGGTACATTTACCAGGAAGGAAAAGGTCTAAGAACCTAATACTAAATAAAGAAAAGTGAGAAAAGGTCGTACAATCCATGCATAGATCATGGATAAATGCAGTAATTATGGGATGGGAAAAGATATATCTCTTATGTATAAAATAGATAACCAACAAGGACCTACGATATAGCACAAGGAATTTTACTCATTATTTTGCAATAACCTATAAGGGAAAAAAATCTGAAAAAGAATATATATGTGTGTGTGTGTTTGTAACTGAATCACTGTGCTATACACCTAAAACTAACACAACATTGTAAATCAACTATACTTCTATTTAAAAAAAAAAAAAAGTGGATCTGCCTAGATCCTGGATAAATGCAGTCCTGCTGGGATGGAAAAACACAGTACCACCCGTGGTCTGTGGTTCTGCAGCTCCACCCCTTGGCAGGTGTTGAAAGTAAGTGATTTCTGCATCAACAACCCTGATTTTTCTTTTTCTTTTTAACATTATATGTGTCTACAGGGTGTGTGTGTGTGTGTGTGTGTGTGTGTGTGTGTAAAATTTTAAGTTTCGAGGGGTGGAGGGTGAATAAAAAGGTGGTGAATCTGTTTTTCTGGCAAAGGGATCACCACAGCAACACTGTGAAAGGAGACACCCTGATGTGTTCCTTCCACAGTGTGATTTCCTGTACAGTTGTTTTCACAGCAACTGCAATGACACTAAATTAGATGCCTCAAAATAGTGAGAGGATGAGGTCAAGAGATGGTAAATCAAGCAACTTAACCACAAGCTGGCTTTTCATCCTTGCACTTCCCGGGATCTTTCTGCCACTCTGGCAAACGCTAAATGCTCACATCCCTGCCAGGCACTTTTTAGCATCTGGGTGTCTGATAAACTGAGCAAATCACCCAACACGTGCAGGATCCGCAGTGACGTCACACAAGAGTCTCGTTAGTAAGTTTGTATGCAACATCCCTAGAGGCGGGAGAAATGATATTTAAGGAAAATAATGCCTTGATTGAAAATAATGATTGGTGTTTCCAATAAATAAAGGAAGTAAGGCCAATGGGGGGAGGGGAGTAGCAGAGGGAGAGGAGAGGTGGGAGCTGTGTGCCCACGTCTCCCTGCAGCTACAGGCAGCCTTGGTCGAATCTGTTCCCCACCTTCCGGAAGCAAAGAAGGCTAGGCTGCTGTGCCCATCCTGAAATCCAGAGGCTGGGGAGGGAGGTGCGGTCAACCAGCCACCCCATCTCTATGTGCTTCTTCAAGTCACCACTTATTTTCCTGCCCTTCCAGTTGTGAAAAGTAGACTGTTGGAGCCTACGATGTGTCTTCCATGAGCTTAAGAAGGCTTTGTATGTGGATGGCACTGGGCTTAAGGGTGATGAGACTTGCCATCTGGACTTACTTGCGACATTATTTCATAAAGACATTTTTGAGAATTTTAATTGTCAATTGCTTCAAAGGCTGTTCTTGTGGTCCACCTTGGAAATATTTGTCTTTTCAACCCTTAATTGTTTGAAGTTTAGATTTCAGACCTTTTTGGTTCTTGGGAAATTCATTGTTATATTATAATTTGAGTCAATTGAAGGGCTTTTTGTAATGCAGGTTATGAATGGCAACTCAAGGGAAAGAGTCTAATGGAATGTCTAAAGCCCAGATAAGGAGGTTAGCAGTTTGGAGGGGGCCTGTCCCCCTCCAAAGTCCCCTACAGATCTTCAACAGGGAGATTCACACCGTCCTCTTGATATAAGAGATTGCCCTTTGATTGCAAGTGCTAGGGGTGTTTTAACACTTTAATTTTAAAATATGTAAATTCCATAGTCCCCAGTAACTCAGGGAAACCCTTCAGGAACTGCCTTCTACCACTCACCTCCCATCTGCCCACCTGTTGGATCCTCTCCTACATCCGCCTCTTCCGGTGGGAAGATGCTCACGAAGTTTAAATAACTAGGCCCCAACCCTAGCTGCACGTGAAAATCACGTGGGAGTTTTTACAAACTATTGACACTTGCTCCCACCCTAAGAGATTCTGATTTTAATTTTCAAGGGTGGAGCCAGACATCCGGATTTTTTTTCTAATGTCCTCAGATGTATCTACTGTGCAGCCAGTGTTGTGACACCTAATTTTAAACACCTCATTCACACACTCACATGACCTCTTTCAAGCCTAACCTGAGGGTTCAATAAAGTGTTACCAATGAGTCCAAGAGGGGCCTGTTACTCCCTCAACTGAATCTGTGAGTGGTCACGGATTCCCTTGTGCCCACAAGTCTCCCCTGAGGTTTACACGTGGCTGGCAGAGGAAGGCTACGTTTCTTAAGGCAGTGGAGACCTCCCTTATGCTAACTTGCCTCCGTAATAGTTTTGTAAAATTGGGTTCTATTTTCTATTAAGACAAAGCTTTAAAAGGACTTCTGCACCGTTTGCTATATTCCTGTTCCTCTCTCATCCTGAGAGCAAGGGGAAACCAGGTGTCACAGTCATTTCCTGGAGGGTTTTGAGGATAAACACTAAAAAAGCTGCAACTTCTACTGACACAATAAAAACCTTACTATGTTAATAATAATAATAGCAAGTCCCTCAAGACTCCTAATAATAAGAAATGGACCACACAACTAACAGATCAACCTTCCAGGTTCCTCCAATTTGTTTTTGAAGGACTGTCTTGAGAAACAGGAGACAATGTAAGAGGGTCTTGGGTCTTTGTCGTGTGTTCTGGAAACAAACAGGCCAGACAAAGCTTCACATCCTTGGATTGAATTTTAACTCACAAACTGAGTCTCCTTTCCTTTGTTGTAAAATGGGGGACAAAAGATTGGCCTACTGGCCTTCCAGGGGACCAAACTCATCGAATGAGTGTAAGAGGGTGTCGTCAAATTTGAAGCCACAAAAGGCTTTCGTGTGGAGCAATAAGAAAAGACACCAAATACCAGCAGACGCCAATGACTGATCAGAGGCTGCACCAGGGATGGTTCCCGCTCCCTCACATATGTTTCACAAACTATTACTTGTACATCACATAAGATAGTCTACAAGACAGGTATTAGAAGCCAAGTTTATTCCAAATACTCAAAATGAAGCTTCATAAATCTTCTAGATAATTCATACTAATTCATTTTTAGGAACATAATATCAATAATCAGAGATGTGCAGAAAGACTTGTGTCTTGTAATTTATTCATCAGACACTTATCCAGCACCCACTATGTGATAAATATTGCTTACACCCACAGTGCTGGTTATAAAATTATTTATGATACCAAAAGTATGGGGAACAATCAAGATGTCAAATATTATTGGAATAATTAAAGTTATGATATATCTAAGTTATCAAATATTATGCAGTAACTCTAAATAATGTTTTAAAAAATATTAGAGAAATGGGAAAATGTTTATGAGATAATGTAAGCAAAAATCAATACACTAAATGAAAATACATAAGCCATCTCAAGTTTTTTAATAACATATGATTGAAGGAAGATATATAGATATATATAAATGTTTTTAAATCACTTTACTGGGAGGGATAGGATTATTTTTTCATTCTCTTTATTATATTTTCTGCATTTTTCAATTTTTCTACACTAAGCATGCATCACCACTGTAATTCCCAAACGAGCAGTATCTTATTTTTTCAGTAAGTAAATAAATAGTGTTTTAAATTATTGTTCTTATTAAACATGATGGTGAAGCCTCACTAATGCTGTTATTTGACATTTTCCCACATTATATCATTTCCAATTTATATTCACTCAGAAAAGTTTAAAGAGATTCTCCTGTATTTAAATGACATCTTTATAAAGTTAGCCATTTCTTTGTGTGTATATTTAAGCCCTTAGAACTACCTTTTAAGTTGAAGTACAGTCATTCCAACTGAGGTCTTCTGGTTGCTATGACAATTTATTTCTTATCTCTGCTACCCTGTGATCCCATCACTTCAGCATTTGGCATCTTACTTGAATTGTTTGTGTAGTGATGCAGAGAAGCTTTGAACATTCTTGCCTTTATATAATATTCTTTAGTAAAGAACTAGTCCTTTGCAATGTACCCTTTGAAGAAAGTTCAGAGGGGGGAAGATAAATAATTCATAAGAAGTAACAAGAGAACCATCATGCCTAGATAGTTCTGTCTATATATGCCACAGCTAAGCTGTAATTAGGATTTGAGTAGCAGAGTTGGTGTGGATTCTAGGAAGCAGCAAGCCTAGGTTTATCTTTTGAAATATAGAGAAAAATAATGCTACCACTCCATCCTTCATGTATTCATTTGTTCATGAGATATTTAAAGACCACCTCTTCTGCGCAAGGCCTGTGCGATATGTATAATGGGGGACACAAAGGACAAGACAGACCCTGCCTGGAAGAAGCCAACACTTGGGGCAGGGTGGAGGGTACAGAGTGATGTCACTGGGAAATGTCCGCCCAGCCCAGATGACATTTTCAAGCCAACCTTGAATCCAGAGGTGGCCATGTGCTACTCACCACTGAAATGAGAATGGCCGTCATATGTCACTTTCAGATCAGTGTTTTTAAGAAGCTGGTGTGCCTTCTCCATGCTTTCATCTTCCATCTGCTGGATGCTAACGAATCTAGGTCCCAGCAGACGGCAGAGCCCCACAAAATTGAAGGAGCGTGGGTCCCATGCTCTGGTGGTTTTAAAATAGGTCCACAGGGAATTACCTGGTGGTCCAGTGGTTATGATTCTGCACTTTCACCGTCAAGGGCCTGGGTTCAATCCCTGGTTGGGGAACTAAGATCCCACAAGCCCACAGCCAAAAAAAAGAAAACTAGGTCCACAGACTCTTTGATACCCCTCCCTTGAAAATTGGAGCTTAATCCTCACCCCCTTGAGAGTGAGCTGGACTTAGTGACTCACTTCTGGAATGGAATCAAACAGGCTCTATCTTGCTCTCTCTTTGGTTTCTCCTTCTGGAGGAAGCCAGCTATTATGCCCTAAGGACACTCAATGGGCAGGTGGTAGGGACTGTGAATGAGTCATCTTGGAAGTGGATCCATCCGCCACAGTCAAGCCTTCAGGTGACTGCAGCCCCAGCCAACAGCTTGACTACAACGTCATGCAAAACCTGAAGATCAGAACCTCTTAGTGAAACCGCTCCCAAATCCCTGCCCCGCAGCATTTGTGAAATAATCAGTGTTTTCCTAAGACAACAGGTATGGGGCTAATTTCTAATGCAGCTAACTTGTTATCTATATTATAGGCAACTAATAGGGAAAATAGACAGGTAAACCAAAAGTTGACAGATAAAACTAACAAAGTCCTGAATCACCAAGGAGAGAAGAGCTTCCAGCCAACCAGTAACACCAGGCTGGCCTGTCATGTTAAATCACTAAATTTTGTGGGTTTGTTTCCTAGAGTAGCTAGCATATCCTTAACTAACACGAGGAGGTTACATATGTTCACATTCAACCTCCCATGTACTACAATGTTTAGCACTTTTAGGTATTCAATTAATATTTATTGAAGGAATAAGTGATTATATTTTAAAAATCACACATGACCTAAAAGAGATACAAACCAATCACAAGAGATGCTCAGAGGATAGAGCATCTTCATTTGTCTTCATTTGTGAGAAGAGAAAATTTTTCATGAAACTGGTGACATTTGAACAGTGCCTTGAAATGGAAGAATGTTGAGAGACAGAATTGGGAAAAGGTGCTCCTATCAGGGTCTCACATCAGAGGAACAGATGCATAGGTAAGAAAAAAACTGGAAACAATTTGAGGCCTAATGGATCATCCAATTTGATTGAAACATTGAGTAATAAGGAGGCTTAGGAGTCAAAGTTAGAAGGAAAACCCAGGATCAAACCCTGAAGATGTTAAATACAAAGAACTGGGTTTTCATCTCAGGGCCACTGATCAAAGTGACCTGAGTAGAGCTACAACTGGTCGTCTTGTGTGAAATGATTAGAGTGAGAAGAGTCTAAAAACTGCGAGCATAGGAGACTAGTGAAATGAGAAGTGAAAGGTCACAGGGTTTCTCCTCCCAGAACGGAAAGAAGGAACAGGTGTAAAGAAAGCAAGACTGGCTTAGGCTCTGTCCATGGTTTCCCACTGGTGCTGGTGGCTCTGCCTTGGGCAGTCCATCATACACTATTTCTCTTTGTGAGTGGATCCTCTGAACATGAAAGAGATTTTCTTCTGCATAAAGTTAAACCACCAGATTTCAAAAACATTTACTTTGGTCTCATTAGCATCAGGTTCTAACCAACTAACTAGTCTCTGAGAAAGACCACACCTGCATCTTGGGCTGGTCTAATAAAGGGAAGCCAAATACCCATTAGCTAATGCTGTTCACTGCTGAGCCCCAAAGCGTCAGCTGTTCTGTTGAAACAATGGACCCCGGGAAGTGGGAACTGGATTGGTACACTACACTGGATTGTCCTGAGAAATTCAAGCTTCCATTTGGCCCAGGTAACAGAGGTAATCCGGTCTCCTCAAACAAGTGAACTGTGAATTCCTATAGGAAAATGGGAGAGTGGCAGGCAAGACGGGGGGAGGAAAGTCATCTCAGGGTATAAGGCATCCTGGTGCATCTTTAAACAAAGTCCTTTCCTCGGATATTCTCTTATCTGCCTCAGCCTTTCCTTTCCAGGCCCTTCTCTCACCTGTGTGCCTTTGTTTACTCTCTGATTGACACGTGGGGCCGTTCCCTGTGCTGAAACTCTTCCTAAAGCTTTGGTCTTCCTGGAAGATGGACTAATTTCGTCCAGCAAAGCTTCCTTCCCTCTCTGTTTTGGTCCTAAGGAATTCCTCCCCATGCCTCTTCCATGTTTCTTCTGGGGGCAGGAGGCACCCAAGTCCACACTCCGGGATCCTGCAGCACACAGAAGGAGATGAGAAAGTTGCTGGTGTAATTCAGCTTGCTTCGTTAAAAAACAACTCTAGGCACTAAAAAGCATGTGTTATTAATATGCATATGTGATATCTTTGAGGCAGAGCTGCCTTCAAGGTGTATTTTCAGCAGGACATTTTCCCACGTGAGGCAGAGAACAACAGGGAATCATATGCGTGGGAGGGAAAAGCCTGTGGGCTGTGTACAATGCTTATTCCCTTTGTGTCTCGCTTCCCTCTCCCCCTCGCCCCCTCCCACCCATTTTATTAATGGTTTCTGCAATTACTGGTAACAGTGCATTGCCAGGAAAGAAAAATCGGTGACTGTGTGACAGATTGGTGGAAGGAGGGGCAAGAGAGATATTGTCTGTGAAGAGAAACAAGGGGATTGCCACTGCAAAATGGAGTTTCTCAAGCGAAGGAACTCTAGGATACGTGGAGGTCAGAGTTAGGTATAGGATTCTCTGTGTTACAGCACCTGACATTTTATAATGAAAAGGGAGATTTCAGAACAGGAGTGGTCACCCTGAGAGCACATCTAACCTTATCTGAGATGATGCTTCTCAAGGGATTCCAAATGGGAAGCCCCAAGAAACTTAGTGGCACATATTTTTATACCTCTATTATAGGTTAAAAGAGACATGTAGTAAGTGAATGCAGTGGTTTAAACATCCAAGGAATAGATTTTTTTCTCTTTTATTTATTACTCAGTGTACAAAAGAAGGATTTCCTATTACAGCCAGAAATGGAAAAAGTAGCCACTAAAAGAAATGTCACATTAAATAAGTAAACAAATAGATATATAGTCCCTAAGAGGAGTATCAAGAAATGTTGTTACAACTTGGTTTGGGTTAGCAGATTTACAAGGGAAATGTCAGCCCAGCTAAATACAATGAATTCTTATTCAACATGGTCTAGCAGAATTCCAAAATGCACAGAAGTTAAAATAAATTCAAATGGTTTTGCCCATCAGAATGACTCTATTACACCTGAAACCAAAAGCTAATATTGAGATTCAGCAGAAGAAGGATATTTCTACTTATTTGTCTTTTATTAGTTGACATCCATCAAGTGTTCAGCAGATACTACCTTTTTATATTTTTTTAAAATGTTTTCAAAGGGTGTTGGTCATAGGAGATATTTGTACTTGAAAAGGCAGATCTCCATCATAGTTTGTGCATGCAGCAATTATATTTTATTTTTTGTTTAAGTGAGAACACGGTAATCATTATCATGATAACAAGTTGATATTTTTTCAACCTACTATGCTTAGAGTTTTTAGGATATGTGTGAATACAGTACTGAAATTTGACAGACTCCATTTGGTTCCATCACAAAGTTTTGCCAGGTTCAGGAAAACACGTCGACGTCTCCAACAGGACTTCAGAAATGACTCAAATCCTTTATTCTATTTCTCAGTGAACCATAAAAGAATGCATGGGTCATGACAATATTACTAGAATCTTCTTTCCTCTTCAATTCTCTTGCTTCCCAAATCTGTGATTACTGACTAACTCCAAAAATTTCTCTCATCTGTACTCTTCCTTCACAGATACCTCTTCCTCATACACACACAAGTGTACACACAGGCACATATACACATACACACATAGGTGCACACACATGGGTCCTCTTGCATGATGTTCTCCAACTGGTGATGATCCCCACAGCCCACAATCCCTTTAGCAGAGCAAATACTTTCACTATTTCTCTTGGAAGAATAAATCTGTAAGCCTGCACCACTTCATCCTTTCCTTTCCTTTCCTGCTCCCCTACATGGGAACTGTAATAATATTAACAGGTCAATATGTTTGTTCTTCATAACACACAACATACACAAACAATTGTGAGATATAGATAGATATAGATGATATATAGATTAAATATATAGACATAGGTGAAAAGATATAGATAATATAGATACAGACAGAAGGATGTATATACACATACAGAGAGACAGAGAGAGAGAAAGCACACAAGCCTCCCGCACTCTGGTCCCTGGCTCTCTCAGACGATCCATTCTATAAAATCCAATCTAGCTCTAAAATTCTGTTGCTCTAACTTCTATGGAGTTTCTGGTAAATGCAATTCAACAAGCAATGTTGCAAAACCCACCCTGAGTCCCATCCCCATGATAAGACAAAGAAATGGAAAGTCACATATCATCTTATACCCACTAGATTGTTTAAGGGAAAAAAAGCTAAGTCTGCCAATAGCAAGGGCTGTAGAGAGAGCAGACCCTCGGGGAATCGCGTAGCTGGCTAGTGGGAGAACAAGTGCTAATCCACTTTGGAAAACAGTTTGGCATCGTCTGGCCAAGTGAAACACTTGCAAACCCTATTCCTAAGTGGATACACCCCCAAATAACTGTTTTTGGTTCATACCAGTAAAGTATCATAACAAAAACAATAAACAAGCCAAATGCCCATCAACAAGAAAATGAAAAAAACAGTTGCAGTATTTCACACCATAGAATATTATGTAGCAATGAACATTAATGAATTATAACTGCATGCAACAACATGAATACATTTTGGAAAGCTAACTTTAAGTAGAGAAAAGAAACTTCCAGAAACATAAATTCAAGATGATAGGATTTTTAAAATAAAACTTAAAAACAAATACAACGAAATAGTACATTGTGTAAGCATATACACATTGAGATAAAACTGTACTTAAGATGAAATGCAATGGACTAATAAACATGAACGTTAAGAGAACTGTTATCTGTGGGACATAAGCAGTGTTTGGCGGAGGAGAAAAATATACAGCAAAATGGAAGTTTTTAATAACATTATAGCTCTTGGATTAGGTGGTTCATGACTTTTAAACTGTCATTTTTTACGTAGTAACGTTTTACAAATATCAAATAGTAGGATAAAATTAAGTAAAATAATGCTAAAAATTAAATGTTCTTGATTTTTTAATTAGTATATAAAATTAAAGCACTTATGAAACAATAGTTTTATTTAAAATGTACTATTATTGTTTTTTTAAAAAAACCTAATCAGCATAAGGCATTGTGCTAGGCATTTTAGAAATTCAAAAACAAGGGCTGTCTTTGAAGAGTCAACTGTCTGTTGACAGGATGGCAACATCAAAGCAGAGGCAGGAACATGGACATCACTGTAGTAACAGGGGTGCATGGATTTGTTCATTCCACTCATACTGTGTCAGGCACCCAGGGATGAATGAGATAAAACCCCTCTGTTGGAGGACTCCGCAGATCAGTGTGGTTGAAAGGGTTTGGGAAATAAAGGAGGAGAGACACGACACCCATTCAATCTGGGAAACTTTACGCAGAGAAGGATGTCACAGTCTTTCAACATGCAAGATGCCACTCAAAATTCTGACCTATTTTCCTGGTACCCTGAGCTGGCCTCATCCTCCAGGCTTTCTCCTTTCACACCTTCAGCACGTGGGGGTTAAATGTTTGCTAACAACCCTACAGAGTCACCTTCTTCCTCAGAGCCTAGCTGTGCCCAAGAGCACTAGGATTCTGAGAAGACATCCACTTAAAAATGCCTTGGCAGGGCTCCACAGCCAACTCCTCCACCAGAAAGGCACCCTCCACACAACATGACATGGCCAGTTCCTTCCCCGGGGTGGCGTCGGGAGTGATCTTCAGCTCTTGAAAATGCAAGAGGTTTTCAAAGTTGACCTGCTTTCTCTCCCATCCTTTCAATCCCAGTCTACACAACTCAACTCTAGCATCTGGAGAGCACCTTCTGCCCTAAGTACAGCAGGAGACACACAGATGATGTGAGGTCAGCCCCACCCTCACGGAGTGTGAATTTCAGCAAAGGAGATGAAGAATAATGAGGAAGAATATCTAAGGCAAAAGGAGGCGCTGAGCCCTCTAGGAGATCCAAGGAGAGAGAGTCCAACTTCAGGATAATCGGAGAAAGCTTTGTGGAAAAAAAATGACATTGGAGAGCTTCCCTGGTGGCGCAGTGGTTGAGAATCTGCCTGCTAATGCAGGGGACACGGGTTCGAGCCCTGGTCTGGGAGGATCCCACGTGCCGCGGAGCAACTAGGCCCGTGAGCCACAATTACTGAGCCTGCCTGTCTGGAGCCTGTGCTCTGCAACAAGAGAGGCCGCGATAGTGAGAGGCCCGCGCGCCGCGATGAAGAGTGGCCCCCGCTTGCCACAACTAGAGAAATCCCTCGCACAGAAACGAAGACCCAACGCAGCAAAAATAAATAAATAAATAAACTCCTACCCTCAACATCTTCTTAAAAAAATAAAAAATGACATTGGAAATAGGCCTTGAAAAAAGGCCTTTTGCTCTCCCCAAACCCATCTAAATCTACATGTGACGATTCAAGAACATCTGTATTCAAGCCACACTCCATAGGTAAGAAGTCTTCACCACAACATTTGCCAGAGAGAGGATGTTTTCTTAATTTTTCTAAAAACCTCAGATGTCTGCTTTCCAAACCTACCTCTCCTCTCTTTTATAGTCACAGACTCCACAGTCTTCTGTTGAAACGACATTTTCATTCGTTTTCACACTCTTTCCTTCTGCTCATTCCTCCAGTACCCAACATCCAGATGACGGTCATCTACCGAGCTGCCCTTTCTTTGAAATGGTAGGAAAAGTTGTATCTCCACAGAAGGGTTAAGGGGGCCGGGAGAGGAACTTTGCCATTGGCTTTGTTTCCAAGGACTGGCCTTCCAGTAAAATTAACAGCCCCACGATTACAGAGGAAGCACAAAAGTATCCACGAAATGCCAACCCAACACTTGAAAATCAGGTCAAATTTTATTTGTCCATAAAACTTCTACCATTAATGTACATCAATGCCTACTAAAAAGGCCAAGAGGAGCAATCATTCAGTAGATTGACAGAGTCGCTGCCAACAATGGACAGAGAGGGAGTTACAGATACATCCGGTACCCAGGAACCCAAGTGCCACGCACGGACCCACACCAGCCAAGCGCTACTAGCAAGAACTGCCTATCAGGGGTGAACGTAATTGAGCTGGATATGATCAGGACACTTGTTAGAACGAAAAGAGCCGTGTCTAATTTAAACTGATCCCACATCAAGTCACACGACATTTAAACCTATGTACGAGGAATCGGGAAACATACCCTGAAAAACTGTGTATGGAAAAAAGTCATTTGCAACTTATTTGCATATCTCTTAGTCCTTGTGGAAAAACAACAACAACAACGTTAATTCTCTGATGAATGAACGTAGCCGAAAACAGTCAGCCAGATATCCCAAAGACTCTGAAGAACCCAGATAAACAAGGTAAGCATTCTGGTATTTGAGATACTGAACTGTGGGAAATTCTGCTGCCCTGTGGAACATGGCAACACAGATTCCTGATCCAATTTGTCTGCTCATTAGCTGCATATTCCATCTTTTCTCCCTTTTGTATTATCAATTTCCAAAAAATAATGTTTTCCAATAACATCTATCAGAATTCTTGACCTAGTCTTGCAAAGAAGTGCTACGGAATCCAAATACACTTCACATAATTAGAAATTATCAAAAGATGGCTCTCTTGTTTTGTGGAGAGGAACCTCACCAGTACCCCTACAGGAAACTGTGAGTTCAGGGGAAAAGGGGAAACCTACTGAAGCAGATTCCATTCAAGTCAACTCAGCAGGAATTTGCCAAATACTCACTTGTGACTGCCTTAGTGCTTTGCTACCCAGAAAAAATAATTAGGATGGTCCCTTCTCGCTCTGAGATGATGACGAAAAAGAGTTCTGAGATTTGGGTGCAAATGGACCTCCATAAGTGACAACTGTTAAATTTTCTGAGCACTCAGACATTGCCCAAGCTCACTGCTGAAAAAAGGGATGCCCTTGCTTCATGTCATAGACTGGCTCCACTCAGTAGGTCCAGCACAAGAATGGAAATCCCTACACAGAAAGACATGTGTCAAAGACACTAGATTCAGAAAAACTACTAAGAGTAGCCTAGCCTGTTTAAGCTCAATGAGGAAACAAAATTACCAACGTTGTGTTGACTTCAAGCTTTCTTTTAAAGGGATGGAGGGCCCCAAATGGATCTAGACATCATACCAAAGAATTTTAGTTTTAGTACATAAGCTACGATTTGGGGTTTTGTTTATTTTATTTTTTTTTTTTATTTTATTTATTTTTTTTTTTTGCAGTACACGGGCCTCTCACTGTTGTGGCCTCTCCCATTGCGGGGCACAGGCTCCGGACGCGCAGGCTCAGCGGCCATGGCTCACGGGCCCAGCCGCTCCGCGGCATGTGGGATCCTCCCGGACCGGGGCACGAACCCGTGTCCCCTGCATCGGCAGGCGGACTCTCAACTGCTGCGCCACCAGTGAAGCCCTGGGGTTTTGTTTATTTTTTAATTTCATAAAGCAAATGAAAATGACTCCAGTCGTAGAATACAAATTCAATAATTAATAGAGAAAGAGCTTGAGGGGAATGATAGAATCTAAAAGAGATAAGACCTAGGACCAGGTGTAAGATGGATGCTATAGAAAGGAAAAATTCAACACATGGGAAAATGTCCTAAAGATATAAAATCACTTAAAAACAGAATGGGCTGCAATATTAGGTGATGAACTCCTCATGGTTAGAAACATGCAAGGCGAGACAGCCCTTGTCAGGGACCCATGAGGTGATTCCTACATTGAAGTGGGAGGCGGTACCAGATGACCTCTAAGGGCTGGGTAGGTAGTGGCGGGGTGGGCTCTGTTTTATGTCTCCTTCCTGGCCCTCGGAAAGATGCTGCATGTGCGTGGATAAGCACAGCCACATCAAACCAGGAGGTGCTAAGCCATTATTCCAGAGAGCATGTTAATTCTGAATGGCACAGGGACCTTGGAGATTAGTGAATAATAAATAAAGCATTTCTTCTTTTGTTGGTAGCGTCTGTCCCTGTTCATTAACTCTCTCTTTCCGGGCAGCCAAGGGGGTTCTGGGAGGCTTGATGCCTTTGGACATTCTTACCGCTGAGCAGAACCCCTAAACAGCTTGGAGTAGGCTGCCTCCACTCCCCAAGGGGAAGATCCAGAGTCTTTGTCTTTTTCCCACCCCCCCATTCCTCACTCGTCCTCTCTCTCGATCAACCATGATATCAACTATGATATCCATAATCTATCTACACGCTCACAGCCCCCCATCCGTTGGCTTTCATTTGTAAATGACTTTAAACACTGGAAAGGTAGCTACTTATGGCCTCATTTGTAAGTTATTCGTTTTCTTTTTCAAGCTTGTATTGTAGAACGTCATTTTTTCATGGGTCTGACTTGAAATTTCAGAATCAGAGGCTGTTTTTCTCCTCAGGAAGCAAATGAGTCTATCTGGTTTTCACTGCAACCATTTTGTGTTTTGATAGATGAGAAAGGACTCAGGTGAGCGCAGGAGAAGAGCTCGTAGTGCCATTCATTCACGACCCACCGGCCACTAAACCACCACCCGGGTTACAGACAAGCCACGCCCCCGAGAGTTCCTTCTCAGCCCCGAGGCTCCAGCCTCTGCACCCGCAGCATTTTGCATGCAGACCCCTCCTCGGGGAAACTCTCTTTCTTGGCTTTTCTGTACCACTGAGTTCTGAATCTCTTCTTATTTCTCTGATGCTAATTCTATGCCTCTTTCGTAGGTTTCAAATTCTCTTTTAATCTAAATATCACTCTCCCTTTTCTTTCCATATGCCTCGCTCGCCCTCAAGTCCTCCTTGAAAATTATTCTCAAAATTGTGCTTCTCTCCCTGACCTCTCTCCTCAGCCTCAGACCTGCTTGTAAACTGCCCCCTGGACATCTCCACCTGGACACCCCGCTGACCTCAGAATCACGACAGCTCACTAACTAGTCAGGTAGTTGTCACAGGTCGGTTCCTTTAGGGCCTCCTCTACTGGAAAACAAACATAACCGAATTATCTTCAGCGTTCCTCCTGAATCTATAAGATGGCGATTGTATCAGATATTGAATTCATCCTTTCTCCCATAATTAGCTCTTTTTCTTGTCTTCTGCTAGACTCCTCCCCCCATCGCAAGTAGACTCAGAACCCCAAAGACCTGTAGGCACGGCTAAAAACAGAAAAACCAAAGTTGAACCAGGTCCCGCCTCCAGCTCAGGGTCCTTCACGTCTTACTTGCCCCACCTCCGTTTTCCTCCATCTGCCTCTTAAGCTCTGCACTCTCCCGGACACGTGATGCTCCAGCGCACGCTCCGGTGGTGCGCTCGCGGCTCCTACGTACCTGCTCCCCAGTTGCGCGCCTCTGTGGCTGTTCTCATGCTTCTCTTCGTCCTCAGACACCACCTTTCACTCCCAAATTCCTCTGCCTACTGGAATCACACCCACTTTTCAGGGTTCTTCTCAAACGCCATCTAAGCCTCTTCCGCTCCCAACTAAGCCAAAGTGTCTCTTGGACATCTCTTGGTCGCTCTTTGCCAGTGGTTCTTAACCTTGGCTGTGCCTTTGAATCACCTGGAAAGCTCTTCTGAAGTCTGAGTCCCCTGGCTGCGCCGCCGACCAATTAAATCAGGACCTCCGGGGAGGAACCTCTGGTGTTTTTCTAGCTCCCCGGGTAATTCCCATCTGCAGTCAAGGTCGATAACCACTGCATTGCACCATTTATCACGTTCTTCCTTGTAGTTGTAATTACGCTGTATTTGTCTTATTCCCACTACTAAATTTGAAACTCCCTGAGGGCACAGACCATCTTACCACATCTGCTTATCCCCTGCAGGTCTTAGTGAATGAGAGAGGCAATAAATACTGTTGAATTGAATTTGGAAACTTAAAATTAACCATAAACTTCAGTTTTAGATCTTGCATATAATTTTAGAAGAGGAATCAATTAATGAAGGACTAATCTGAATTTTTTTTTTAAAAAAAGGTGCAGTTTGCCATTACCAAAAATATTCTGATATGACTTTGAAATCAGAATAGCTCTCGTTCAAGACTGATGACCTGCAAATGTGTGTACGTCTGATGCATCCTTTGCTTTTTACACTTTCTTTTCTGAACTCTTCACAAATGGAATGCATATTCTATGATTCTTTGAGAAGTGGCTGCAAAATGTGACTCTGTGTGTGTGTGTGTGTGTGTGTGTGTGTGTGTATACTCATGTCTCATTGAAATAAACAAAAGCAGTCAGTGACTTGCACAACAATCTGCCTTCCCCAGCTTTGAGACAGAAGGTACCACAAAGCAAAACTGCAATGTGAACTTAACACAGAGCATCTGACCTCCTTTCAGGAGCCGCAGAAAATGAAATGAAAAATGAGACAAGAAATGCTTGCCAGCCTTTCATACGCTACAGTTGCTAAGGAAACGGCTTTCTTAGCTTCAGCCTGTCCAGTCCAGCCCGTTTCACACATTCTTCTGGGTTTTTGAAAATAAGGAAATCAAAGAGGGAAAAGATGATAGAGAATAAAATTCAGGGTGGTGCTGGTCCATACAGAGCCTCATGCCGTTTCTCCCTGCTACACTCTTTCCCACCCACCTAGAATATTTGCCACCTGGCAAAACTCTCCTGGACCTAAAATCACAGAATTAGCCGATGAGGTAAACAAAACAATAGGAAGTCCTATTTGACATGCAACAGTGGCTAAAAAACCGCTTCCTCGCCCCAACCAGGCTGTCTTTCCTGCTGGGAAAGTAGAAGGCAACTCTTAACACAGCAGGAGAAGCGCCTCAGCCCTCACCTGCCCCGCATCTTGGGAGAAAGTGCCGCCATGAGTACGACCCCGGAGCGGAGGCAGCATCCGAATTGCATACGTGGGAAGACGCAGGAAGGGAACTCCAAACTCTCCAAGTCAAGGGAGTGTAGGTTATCCGCTGTTCAGGGAGCAGGGAAATCAAAGGTCAGGAGGCCCAGCTTGCCTAATTCTACATCTCACAGAGGATGTAGAAACAGGAGACAGCACATGGGGACATGTGATAACATAAGAAAGACCGCATTCCATCCGCAGCCAATTAAATGAGCAACTGTTTCTTCAGCATCTCCTGATGACGCACTAAGCTGGAGAAGCCACTGATAGAGATTTCAGAAAGTCATTTGGCTGGACTTGCCTGGCAGTCCAGCAGTTAAGACTCCGTGCTCCCCATGCAGCGGGTACAGGCCTGATCCCTGGTCGGGGAACTAAGATCCAACATGCTGCACAGCACGGCAGAAAAAAAAGCCATTTGGCAATAAATATTGCTGTACTCATATTCACAGATGATGTCCCTGAGGGGTGGGAGAGGGGGAATTGGAGGAAGGTCAAAAGCTTATAACAAACTTCCAGTTATGAGTAAGTACCAGTGTACAACATGATAAATGTTAACACTGCTGTATGTTACATATAAAAGTTGTTAAGAGAATAAATCCTAAGAGTTCTCACCACAAAGAATAACTTTTTCTTCTATTTCTTTAATTTTGTATCTATATGAGATGATAGATGTTCACTAAATTTGTGATAATCACATCATGATATATGTAAATCAAATCATTATGCTGTATACCTTAAACTTATACGGTGCTGTATGTCAAGTGTGTCTCAATAAAACTAGAAGAAAAAACCCAAAGATTATGCCATTTTCTTCCTCCATTTGCCACCAAACACTTTTTTTTTTTTTTTTTTTTTTGCTTTTAGTGAGAATGAGCCTCTTCATCCTCCAATTCTACCTAAATACACTATAAATAAAAGTTCTCTTTCCAAAAGACTAGTAGCACTGTTCAAACCAAGGAGGGGGAAGTAGGCAGCTGGGAGAGGAGAGGAAAGAAAGCTTATTACTATTAACCATTTGCATCTTTTGAATTTTGAACCATGTGCATATTTGAAAATAAGTAAATAATGTTTTAAAATCAAATTAAATGCTGCTTACTTAAAATGTCCAGACTATACTATGGATAATTTTTAGGATGTCATAGGGGAAATATGTATTGATTTTTCTCAAATTTATAGGATCCAGATAATATGTGCAATGTTATCATCTAGTCACTAATCCTATGAAAGGCGATTATAAATATTTTTATTCTATTTTCTATAATATGTATTATATGTCACACATGCAACTTTTAAAATGTGGGCATCTAGGGCTTCCCTGGTGGCGCAGTGTTTGAGGGTCCGCCTGCCGATGCAGGGGACATGGGTTCGTGATCCGGTCTGGGAGGATCCCACATGCCACGGAGCGGCTGGGCCCGTGAGCCATGGCTGCTGAGCCTGTGCGTCCGGAGCCTGTGCTCCGCAACGGGAGAGGCCACGACAGTGAGAGGCCCACGTACCACCAAAAAAAAAAAAATGTGGGAGTCTACTATATTATGCAACATAGCTTAATAAATTCTTTTTATTCAGACTCCTGGGATAATACAAATGAGCCAGAAATAATGACCTAAGATCTGAAGACACTTTGGGTTTTCTCAGTCCTTATGGCAGAAAGCCTTTTTCCTGAGGCTTGGGCAGAGAGCCGTGTGATACTAAGGAAACAGACTGTGATCTAAAACTACAAACAGGCTGGTCCAATCATAACCAGATAACTCTGACCAAGTTACCCAAGTACTTCCACTCCCTCCGCTAAAAAAAAGAAAAAACAAGAAGCACAACATCATCATGGTCATTTGAAAGGATAGTCAATGGCCAGTGGGATTCTCTCAGTTGGAGAGCGAAACTCATCCGAACATTGATTATATTTGGTTTTCTCTTCATTTTACAGGTGAAAGAAAAGATGCCAACATGTTTTCTCAGGTGTGTGTCTCCTGACAGGGGAGTTGGTGCGGATGTTACATCACCCACTAAACCCGAAGATTTCCACGTGGCCCCGTCAGACGGTACAAGCGTTTCTAACATGTCTGGAGACCTGCTCCACAAAATCAATAGGTGAAACGGATTTCCTGTTTCTAAAAAGCACGACGGTAAAATACACCGTAAAATGTCAAGAAATCCTCTTGAAATACTGTATTAAGAGCATATTATAATCTGGCTTGGACTCAGAATTCTGCCCCTCATGTTCACCTCTAGGCCCAGCAGGAATGATGCATGAGGCAGGTGAGGACAGCCTGTAGATGTCAGGGCTTCTTAGCCCTGCCTGAATGTTGGAGCCGCTCAAGGAGCAAGTACAGAACGACCCAAGCCCCGGACCCGCTTCTGAACAATTAAACCAAAGTCTCTAAGTGTGAGGTCCTGGGTGCCTCCCAGTCTGACAGTCACCGGCTTATATGAATTTCAAAACGTGATTAGTCAAAGGTAAAAATCTTTCTGAATGCAAGTACCGTCTTAAGAAGGTATGAAGGTACTAGTCATTGGGATATTAGCTGTGGTCCCAAGGTAGGCAGGTGTGTGCGTGCGCATGTGTGTTTTATACAGTAATGTATTCCCTAATGTTACTGTTCTTTTGTCTGTTTGCTTGTGTTCACAAAACTTCCTTAGCTGATAAAAACCTGGGGCAACCTGAACCCAGAAAAGCATCCATCAGAGAAGTAAAGATGCAGCTTCCCACTAGGGAATGCTTTTGTTGCCTAGGTGCCAACGACTTTGCCTGCCTAAAGAATGCACACTCCCATATAAAACCTTGGCCAACCCTTCCCGAGTTGGCTGAAAGATTCTACTGTGGGCCAGGAAGCATTTTCTGTTCCCCGCAGCGACCAGTTGGCAAAGACTTTGCTCACACACGCAGATTCTCCCTCTCAGGTCCCGTGGCCAGGAGCTTTTTGGGCACTCCAAGCAAAACTTCTCCTCGCAGGCTTCTTTGTCTCCAGAATGCGCATCTATGTTCTCTACACACATATGTGTCTTGGCAGGGGAGAGACTTCCTTTAGGATTTCCTTTGAGGATGCATTTAAAGCGCTGGCTTCAGGCCAAGCCGAAGTGACCTGTGGACAGAGGCATCTGCAGGGAGCCTGTGTGTTCTTTCCACCTCACGTGAAATGTGATAGAGCATCTTTGGGTCTGGGAGAAAGAAGGTGGGTGGAGAGCTGAGGAATGTCTTCATTTCCTTTCCTGTCATGAAGCCCCTCTATAGCCGGGGCTTTGTCAGCTCCAGGCAGACTCCCATCTCCAACGTGAGGCCAGCCTGCTTCGATTTCACTTTGTTTGGGATCTAACTCAACCTTGTTATATGCCAGATACCCTCCAGGGTGTCCTACTTTTGTGGATCTTCTCTTGTGTCAGAGCTCCCGGTAGCTTCTCTTTCTGTCCTTTAGGAGAAAAGCACCCCTGCCGTCACCCCAACCCTTCCCAGAGAGAGGACCCCAGGCTGCTGTTGAAACACCTGGCAAATGCATTTGGCGATTTTAAGTGAAGACTATGAAAACGTGAATTACTGTGACGAAATTACACCAGCCAGGTTTGAAAATAAATGGAGCATGATCTGAATTTGATTGAAAGAAAAAAAAAAAGATTCAAAAATCATTTGAAAATTGGGCTGCGGAAAAGAAATCCCCTTTCTCTGTTCCCTGCCCAGAGTTTTCTTGGTTCTTTTCTTCCCTCCCTGTCCAAATGCAGCTTATTTCCACTTCCAGTGATTTCTTCTTCTTCTTTTTTTTTCTTTTTTTGCGGTACGCAGGCCTCTCTCTGTTGTGGCCTCTCCTGTTGCGGAGCACAGGCTCCGGACGCGCAGGCCCAGCGGCCATGGCTCACGGGCCCAGCCGCTCCGCGGCATGTGGGATCTTCCCGGACCGGGGCACAAACCCGTGTCCCCTGCATCGGCAGGCGGACTGTCAACCACTGCGCCACCAGGGAGGCCCCCCCATCCCCCCAGTGATTTCTTTAGTTTGAGAAACTAACGGAGGTGGAAGTAGGTTTGTTTTGAGAAACCAAAAATATTCCAAACCATACAGGCTCCAGAAGAAATTGCAGTGCACTGGATTTTCATGGCCTCTACAGTCAGACTGAGAATTAGATTCTCTTTTTTTTTTTAACCTTTCTCCTTTAACACTGTTATTTCTTTCAGTTTTCCAGGAAATATTGCTGTGGCAGCATGATCTACTAAAGCAGATTTAGTTGTTGTCATAGACACTGTACTTACTTTTTAAAAAATTGAAATATAGTTGATGTACCATATTATATAAGTTACAAGCATACAACATAGTGATTCACAATTTTTAAAGGTTATACTCCATTTAAAGTTATTATAAAATATTGGCATATTCCTTGTGATGTACAACATATCCTTGTAGCTTATTTATTTTATACATAAGAGTTGGTACCTCTTACTCCCTTACCCCTCTCTTGCCCTTCCCCCTTCCCTATCCCCACTGGTAACCACTAATTTGTTCTCTATATCTGTGACTCTGTTTCCTTTTTGTTATATTTGCTCATTTGTCTTATTTTTTAGATTCCACATGTAAGTGATATCACACAGTGTTTGTATTTCTCTGTCTGATTTATTTCACTTAGCGTAATACCCTCCAGGTGCTTCCATGTTGCTGCAAATGGCAAATTTTCATTCTTTTTTATGGCTGAGTAGTGTTCCATTTTGTGTATATATATATATATATATATATATATATATATATATAAAACCACATCTTCTTTATCCTTTCATCTGTTGATGAACACTTAGGTTGCTTCCATACCTTTGGCAATTGTAAATAATGCTGCTATGAATATTGGGGTGCGTGTATCTTTTCAAATCAGTGTTTTTGTTTTTTTCAGATAAATAAGGGTTAGGTTCTTGATCAGCTGCACAATAACCATGTACCAAATTAAATTACATGACATATTGGTGTTCATGAAATATTACCTTTAAAAGATGCAAATTGGTTAAGAGTGAGATCTTTAGAGTTCATCTTCCGTCTTTGGAACTCACTGGCGATATAACCTGGGGCAAATTATTTAACCTCTCTAAGCCCCAGATTTTTCAAATATATTAAATAGAAGTTTAAAGTTTAGCTCACAGTATAAGGCAAATTCTAACTACTCAAAAAGGCATAATTTTAGAAAACATTATTTTAAACCACTTTCAGATTTATAAAGATAATTCTCATATTTTTCTATTAACAAATATATAGCTCAGCTCTACCTCAAAGTATTTGTTTTACTGGTTTACAGGGAATTTGTTAAAAAAAACAAACAAAAAATGTGTTTATGTTTAGTTATCCAGTTCGTTTTAGCTGGAGTGTTTGTTTGGAGCAATTGAATTAAGGATAACGTTGTACTGGTCAATAAGACACGACCACAAAAATATTTCTGTCCCCAAATGTAACTAAACCATGTCACCCTACACAAGAAAAGCAGCTGCTCCACGGGTCCTTGGTGAGGCTTCTCAAAGTCAACAAGAGAGAGGTCTCAGTGCAATTTGGATTTCGGCGAGCCAGTGGGAAGCTTGCCTGGTTCTGATAGGAGCCTGGGGGTGGGTGTGGAGGTGAGGGGGAAGTGAGCGCTGTAGGAGACCAAAACCAGACAGCCATGGCGGGGGCAGCCTGCCCCATCAGCCAGCGCCTGGAGACCCAGTCCACCCCATGGCTTTCTGTTAGCAAAGACACAATAATGACAGGCCCTGAGCCGATGTTGCCTGTACCTCAGCCACCTTCACCCCAAGATGGAGCATGCTCAAGAGGTAAGAGAGTCTGGTCCTGGGAACAGAAGCAGGAGACTGGGAGACAGCTAGTGGCAATCCCTCTTCTTTTCTTTTATTTACTTGTCTGGTGTCAAGAGTTTGCATTTTGGTTGATACCCACGGATAAATGAGATAAAAGTGTGCAACATTAGGCAACATCTATAAAGAATGAATTTCATGTGATGTTAAAGGAACTCTGGATTCTGCAAAGTAGGAATTTTATGTTATTATTTTCAGGGAGGAACTGAAAATTGAAGCACTCAACTCATCCAACCCTCTTTCTCTGTACCGTGTGCCCTTGGCCACCCGTGAAACTGTGTGCACTCGCACACACATACACTCACACACGTGCACACAGACACACCCTTTCAGCAACTCTCCTAAACCACCTCAGGTCAACAGTGGCCTATTTCACCTTTCCTACGAGGCTAATAATTCCAGGTAGCCACCATCTCTATTCTCTTACTGTCATCCACCGGGCACATGGTGGCCCCCGCCCTCTGTGACATGTTTATTAGAGCAGAAACTAGCACTTGCTTACTGTTATTCCGTGGGCTTGTACTCTGCCTGACACACAGTAGGCATTGTTTAAAGCAGGGAGGGAAGGAGGAAAAGGGAGGGAGGGAGGGGAGGAAGGAAACGTTTTACAGTTTAATTAACATTAACTGCCTCAACATCAGTCATTATCTTGGTTCTTTTCTCATTTTTGTTCTAATTCCAATTTCCCAAGGGGAACAAGAGAGTCAAAAGTAAGATCAAATACTTTATTGCTCAAAATAAATGTATTTCTAAAAGAAAGTCTACAGACATAAAAATAGATGCTATATTATCCATATTCATATGAACTATAAAAGTCAGAATTCTGTTTCAATTACACCACAAAATACTGGCTGAGTAAATATGTACAGTAGACAACTGCACCATTTTAAAATAAAAACTGTTTTAATAGAATATTCAATTGCATGGAAAAATTCTCACAACATATCTTTACGTGAAAAAAAGCAGATTGTACAACAAAATGTATAGTAGATCCCAATTTTAAATACATATATGAAATATATATATGAAAGAATGGAAGGGTGTATCCCAGAATGTTAATAATAATTATTAATGATAAGTGATTTTTATTTTAACTTTATCCTTTATACATCATCCCCAAATTCTTGCAAAATTTGCAAGTATTAAATTTATAATCAAAAAGGAAACTATTTCAAGAAAATAAAAGCCATATGAATACTAAAATGAGAAAGAAATTATTTAAGAAAATCTCTGCCTGCTAGTCAAGATTCCTAGAATGTGATGGTTAGTACCAGATGCTGTAAAGGCAAGAAGGGTTGTTACAATTATTGTTTTCCAGACCAAGATTCCCAGAAACTTCCATTCCTGGCTGAGTGATTTCTGATGCCTCTCTACAACAAACCAAGCTCTTCATTTTACTGCTCATTTTCCAAGCAAAGCTGACCACGATCTAGGGAAAGAAGAGGACTTTATACTTCTGCAAACTGCAATGCCACCACAGCTAGTTTTGTTGCTTCTGTCGTTGTTGTTGTCGTTATTGTCTGCTTATTTGTATGTTTGTGAGCCTCACACAGGGACAGGAAGCCATTAAAATAGAGACCTCACTGTTCGGAACCGCAGGAAGACACGTCTCTGGGTATACCATGATAACATCTGCTTCTAATTGAGATGATTTATCAAAGTGGCTATCAGCAGGACGGGTCAGCAAGAGCATAAATCTAATACAAACACTTTCGGCTCTGAGCCTGGAAACAAACGTCTGGTCTTGTTCCTGAGGTTAAGTCACTGGCTGGCTGAGCCCACGTAAATCAATTAATCTCTTCATAACTCAGTCTCTCCATCTGCAAAGTGGAATTCATATTAGACGTTGATTACCAGTTTGTATCTCTGGTCACAGAGACACTTCTCTTCCACTCATTTATTCTTCCAATAACTGTGGATTGAGGGCTTCCAATGTGCCACGAATTCATCCTCCAAGCCCCCTGTATCCAACATTCTTCTCTCCCCACAGACAGGCTGCCTGAGGACTCCTGGGCCCCCACTAACCCTGTGCTCACACTGCCTGTCCCTTAGGCCACCAAGGTGGAAATAGAGGAAGAAAGGGAACACGGGAGAAAAGCGCAGGAGGTGCCTGATACTTGCTGGGTGTGTAATAACTCAACAGATGACCGTAGTTAGGTAGAACAGGGTTGGTTTTTCACACAACATCACCAAATAAGCTGAGAGTCATGCTACCATCAGGGTGGTCGTACCTGGAAATGATTAAAGTCTTTCTTTTGTTTTCTTTTGCATCCGTTTGTTTGTTTAATTTCCTTGTCTTTGTTTTGGCTGTGTCACTAGGACCAACTGAAGGTCAAAAGCAAATACACGATAAACATAAAGATGACCCCACAAGCTGCAGCAGGGTCAAAAGAGGGATGACTTGGCTTCTTTTCAAAAATGTTAGAAATACTTCCCTGGTCTCACCAGCAGGAGACGAGAAGTTTCGCTCTCTTCGGGAGGTTCAGCTGCACAAGGAGATGCTGACATTCCCCAAGCAATGAGGCATCTGCAAATACTGGTACCCATGGCTTAATAGCTCAAAAGAACCCTGGTCTTCAGATTTTTTTAAAAAAATCAATTCTGAGATCTCTGAATTCTTTATAACAGAGCTGGGGCTGCCACATACGCTCTGAGTCATAGCATCAGAGCAGCGAGAGCCCTCTCCTTGTAAACAATGAGGAAGTTTGATACCAGTTCAAATGGCAGCGCATAGCCTGGCCCAGGGTGGAGCAAGCCGCATTTCCAGGATGTGTCTGAAGCAAGTAGGACTGTGGCCTGTTTGAAGTTTGTCTCATTTTTCACATTTTTCTTTTTTGGGCAAATCCACCCCAAGCAGGCAATTCCCAAGCTTTAATTATAAGCAGTAAGGACTCTTCCCAAATATTTCCCTGAATAAGGGGAAATATTCACATGTGTTGTGTACACCAGTTCCTATAAGCAGGAAAGACTTCATGTAGTGATGCAGGCCGAGCAATGGGAAACAAAAATGGATCACTACAGGATGGTGGCCAGCACTGATCTTTACATGAAAAGAACTGAGCTAAGAGTTACACCAGCATATAATAACAGTCTACACTACTAGAAAGCAAAATGTGTGCATCTGTGTTCAAACAGCTTTGTTCACAATAGCCAAAAGGTAGAGGCAACCCAAATGCCCACCACCAAATAGATAAAGAAAATGTGGTATAGACATTCCAATACAGTGGAATGTTATTCAGTCCTAAACAGGCAGGAAATTGTAACACATGCCACACTATGGATGAAACTTGAGGACATTACGTTAAGTAAAATAAGTCAGTCACAAAAAAACAAATGCTGTATAATTCCACTTATAAAGATGCCTAGAGTATTTAAATTCATAGAGACGGAAAGTAGATTGGTTGTTGCCAGGGAAGGGGAGAATGCAGGGTTATTGTTTAATGGGAACAGAGTTTCAGTTGGTACAGAAAAGTTCTGGGAATGGATGACAGTGACTGTTGTACAACAACGTGAATGCACTTAATGCCACAGAATTGTACACTTAAAATAGTTAAAATGGTAAATTTTACCTCATGTACATTCACCACAATAAAAAACCTTGATAGTCATAGAACGTCTTTACCCAAAGTTAGAGTAATAAATTCTTTTGACCGTGAAGATTTCTGTAAACAAAGACAATCCTCAATGATGATCATGTGTTGCCTGTAGCAATGATGTATTTGTATCTGTTCATCTGCATGCTTTCATACAATCAGGGTGAGAAGGTGTGAAATGACCAACCAGGACGAAGGGTGATGTCTCTGGCCATAAAGGAAAAAGGAATTCTTTGCTCCTAAAAACTTGAAGCCATCCCATGCCCATGAAGACTGAATCTCTGATCTTCGTTGGTTTCTTTGCACCACATACTACTATTCAACCACCATTAACATCAAGCAGCATTGAATGAGCACCTACAGAATGCAAGCCACTGGTTTAACCACAGTGGAAATTATAAACAGACATGAAATACAGTCCCTGCCTTCTAAGACATAACAGAGTACTTGAGACAATGAAAGACATATGAGATGATAAATACCAATAAAGGATAGCATTTAATAAGCCCGAATCAACTAAGCAACTCTGAGAAATAATAAGAATTTATAAAATGGGAGGGGGGAGCTAAATATCTTCTCCAAGGTCATATAGCAAGACTATATGCACTACATTTATTTTTGCACTAATAATATCTAATATGTATTGAATCTGTCCTGTGCCAGGGACTGTGGCAATTACGAGATTATCTCATTTATTCCACATTAGAACCTGTCCAGGTAGTTGTTATCATTATTCAATACTACAGATGAGGAAAAAATGTTCAGTGAGGTTAAATAACTGAGGCACACAGCATAAATGGGAAAACTGGGTTCTCATCCAAGTCTCACTGCATGTCCTGTGCCCTTAACTTCCACTCCCTACTGAACTTGTAGTATCATGCTGTAGGTCTGATTTCCTTTTTTACACCCTTTAAATGTGACTTTGAAAAAAAAAATATATGACTTTGAATTGCCATTTGCCTACACAAAATATAAAATATTTGGCAGTTATAATTGCCAAGTGTGTAAACTATGTTAGTCGTCTAGAGCAAATGATGTTTGGATTTGGATACCCAGTTACATACGGAGGAAAAAAAGAAACAAAAATCCCTAGGTTGTGATTTTGTACCATAGAATGGCAATTAGCATTCCAGGAATCACCCCTGCTAATTAATCGTGGATGTCACTGATTGCTTTAGGACACATGGATAAGAAACTGCTTTTAATATCCAATTCCATATTAAGGGTAGTCCTCTTCGTGATTCTAGGAGAAAAGATAGGTATTAATATCTTTATAATGACATCCATTTATAATAGTGTATAGAGAGAGCCTACCACTCGGAAGTTGGAATGCTGACTTTAAAAGGTCTCTGGAGACTGGCCTCTTGCTTTCAAAAGATTCAGTCCAAGGTTTCTGGATTCCTACATCTCACCACCAAGGAGAGTGAGCATTCTTTCACAGCAGCTTTTTACTCCTAACATGATACCATCAGCAGTGATCACTAGAATATGCAATTTTGGTCATTTTTGTAACAGTGAGCATCGACTTGTGCTGATTCATCCACAGATTTTGCGGCCAGATGCCCCATTGGCAAAGCCCTGGAGCCTTCCCCTCATTAGTCCTCCGCTCCAGCCATCCGAGGTAATTCCTTCCTCTCCTCTCTCCTGAGCTGCTGGTTGCAAACAGAAGCTACCCAAGGAATAAACAAACCTTTGGGAATGAATTAACCAGGCTGCTCTGAGGTACATGTGGGAAGGGTCTGCAAAGGTCAGAGCTTGACCTTGGGAGGGGGCTGCCTTCTTCGGCCCCTGATGCCTTCCCTTGGGCAGGGTTGAGAGCAGGAAGGACAAGGTCACCAACGAAAGGAAGAAAATAAGGGAAACACTTGCTACTGTGGAGAAAAAACCATCTATGTGTCGCAAAATCTATTTCTGTTCCAATTTGGTTTAAGTACTTTGTTTAGTTTTTTATTGTAGTAGGATTCAGAGACAAGTTTTTAAGTGAGCTAGACTTTTGAGTCTCACTGCTAAGTGAACAAAGGGAGAAATAATGCAATGTGTGTGTGTGTGTGTGTGTGTGTGTGTGTGTGTGCAGCCATGCGTGAACATTTTTTTTAATCAGTAAAATCATGTTTTAGCCCCAAAGGTTTCAAAGGTCATCAGTGATTGCGGGGTGATAGTGAAGTGAGGACTGTTGAAAATATGCTACCATGCCTTGCATTGTTGTCTTGCAACTTTGCCATGAAAGATACTACGGGGTCGGAGCCTGGAGAAGAGAAAGGAAACCAACCTGCAGTGAGTACTTACCGTGTGCCCAGGTGATTCACTTAAGGTAACGTATTACATCCCCCAAAACACCTTCCAAGTAAGTATTGTTATCTCCATTTTCTGGTTGTGGAAATGGAATCCCAGGAAGGTTAACTTATCCAATGATCCATGGAAAGTAAGTGGTTCAGAAGGAATTTAGACCAGGTGTTTCCACCTTTACCCAGTAGGGGGAGGCTAATTAAACAGGAAGAGCGAGAGAGCCAAAAAAGATGTCCGCTTCTCTGGGCCCGTGAGCCATGGCCGCTGAGCCTGCATGTCCGGAGCCTGTGCTCTGCAACGGCAGAGGCCACAGCAGTGAGAGGCCCACGTACCGCAAAAAAAAAAAAAAAAAGATAGAAACGTAAAATGACAGCTTGTGAAGATCAAAGATGGCCACTTTAATTTTTTTCTTTTACATTCTTCCCATCTAGAGTTGGGCTTATGACCACTCTTGGACTAGATTCCCTTGAATCTAGGTGAACTTGACTGCTTGACCAATAGAATATGGCAGAAGTGGCTCTGTGTACATTCCTCAGCCCAGACCTTAAGAAGACTGACAGTTTCTTGGAACCTAGCCACCATGCTGTGAGGAAGCCCAAGCAGCCCCGTGCAGAGGCTCAAGTAGAGAGAAGATGAGACCCTCAGCCACAACCCCAGCCGAGCTCCCAAAGGACAACTCATGTCAAGTATGTGTCAGTCACCTTAGAAGTGAATTCTTCGACCCCATCAAGCCACCTCAGCTGATGCTGTGTTCAGCAGAGATAAGCCATTCCCACTGAGTCCTACCCAAATGGCAGCTTTGTGAGAAAAATAAATGACTGTGGTTGTTTGAAGCCACTAAATTTCTGTGTGAATTATAATTCAGCAATAGATAACAAAAACACATTTCATTGCATCCTTAGCATTTAATAAAATTTGAAATTACATAGATAATTGTTTTTATCTTGTTTATCGTCTGTCTCTCCCACTAGAGCATCAGCAGCATAAGGACAGGAACTGTGTCTATTTGGTTCATCTCTCTATACACAGCAACAAGCACGGTGTCTTACCCAGAAGAGCTGTTCAGTAAAGTCGTTGTTAACTGAATGAATGAATAAAGCCTCTCTTCAGGGTATCTTCTGGTATGTCAATGATCCTTGCGGAATGTGTTGGCCAGTACTGGGTCAGTTCACTAGGTGATAGCAGAGCATGATTTTCTGCAAATACTTTCCCCATCTATCAATGCAGCCCGAGATCAAATGAGCTGTTTTGGCAACCACATTCTAAGCTTGACTCTCGTCATGCTTTCAACTCAAATCCCTGAGGCTTTTTTTCTATATGCTACTCCTAGATGTAGTTTCCCCTTTCTGTATTTATGCTAGTCCACACCTGGCAGGTGCCTTTAACTGTTCCCTCCCCACCCTTGCCTAAGGTCATTGCAACAGATTAAAAACCGTGCAGCAACCAGCAGTACGGCAACTGCCCTGGGCTCTGCCTGCAACCTGCCTCCTGCACCCTCTTTAAGGATTCTCTGTCACAGATCTCTATCTGGCTGGCTTTGTAGTCAGATGCTCCCTCTCTCCCTAACCTCTTTGCATATTACTCTGTGGAATGGCTTGGCCAACGTTTGATTCATTATCTCCCTGAGACAAGGTCACCCTGCCCTCTATACCCCCATCCCCCATGCCTGAATACCACCCTCAAGTCATGGCTTCAGAACCCAACACTTCCTCTTCTAGGAGACAAGAACTACCAATAGTACAGGGATGTGTGTGTGTGTGTGTGTGTGTGTGTGTGTGTGTGTGTGTTTATTGGACTCAAGTGTGAGACTTTGCATTTACCCTTTTTGCAATCTGTCTTGTTAGATTTCACCCACTGTTCCAATATTTCTGGATTTTTATCCTGTCATTCAATGTATTTGCTAAACTCATCCTGCTTCCCATAATCTACTAAGGTGATCAGTGTGCCATGAATGATCTCATCCAAATCACTGATAACAGATACTGAACAGTACCGATTAAAGACAGATCCTCTTCAAACATCTTCCAGGATGAGGAAGATCGTTTAACCAGCAATCTCCAGGAACTAGTGGTTCCAACTATACTGCCGAAACACAGGATCATCCCATCCACACGATCCGTCAAATTCACAAAAGATTTTGCCAGCTGTCTTACTGAAATTTAGCAGTTTGATTGCTCACGTAGTTCTTGCACCATGTGTACAGGCAGCACAGAGTTAGGAATTGGAAATACTCCTGTGAGAATTGGGACCACCATTAACTTTACCCCCATCTACCCACTAGGAAAGAATGTGGCCAGAGACCAAGGTTCAGAATAGTGTGTCCTGAGCTGTCTAGACTAAAGAGGGGTCTCTGGTGACACCTGGAAACAATCACTGCCTGCTCGATCCTAACAAGCTCTCGCCCACCTCTCAGAGAGCCACAGAGCATCCAGATGGTTTCCCCTGCCTGCTCTGGTTGGATTTCTTGAGGACGACAGATTGATCACATACTCGTATGGCTGTAGTTCAAAGCAGTGAGTGAAGCAGCAAGGTGCCTGAGGGAGAGGATGCCTTTCTGCCAGGGCAAGAACACAGGCAGCTACAAACTTCGAAGTATGAACCCCAAAACGCTACTATAATGGAGTAGAGATGGGGAAAACCATTCAGGGAAGTCAGTAGTAGCATTTGAAAGCATCTTGCACTATAAAGGAAGGAAAGATAAAGGAAAAGATTACTTCCTCTAGAGAAGAGTGGGAAAGCCACCTTTAATCTGACCTTCCTGGGCCTCTGTCTGTAAAAGAGATGCCTCTAAAAGCTGAGAAATGAGAAAGAAAAAAAAAAAAGCAAGCTATTAATTACATTATGGCTTATTGGTTTTATACCGACATTTTTATTGATTTTTCCCCATTGACTAGGTCATACTGGTTAATGATTGATACATGTTTTCCTTAACAAAGATATCAACAGCCAAAGGAAAAGACCAGAACATTCTTCTACTGTTTGAGGAGTTAAAGACTTAACATACTACAAATGCATCTTCTTCTTAGGTGACCAGCTATGATGACCATTTGGGGTGAATAGTATGAAAAGTGTGGGCAAAGACAGTCAGAAAATGATCAGGACCCAGAATCTGTAGCCCAAATATATTTTATCTCACTTTCTATGGTACATCCAATTTGACTCGTAATTAAACCCACAAAAAGTAGGACCATTCATTCTCCAAATTCCTAGAAAAAATAACTGCAATGTTTTGTGGAAAAAAATCAATTTTTCTTTATTAACTGAGAAGAAATAAGCATGAATCTTTTAACTACACAAACATGGAAGAATTATAGATACCAAATATCAGAAGGCATGAATCCAAACCACTTTCTGAAAATATCAAGGACGAACATACCTCTGTTCATTCATTCAATAAGTACTTAGTGGGCATTTATATGTGAAAAATCCATTACTAAATGCTTTGAGGGAGATGCCAAGGCATACAAGAAATCATCCTTCTTTTCCAGAATTGTAAAATATTTGTATAGAGGTAAGATAAACCCAAACATCTATAACAATAGAAGTATTGTAAAGGATAGCACAATGTTATCAAATAATGTTTGTATTATTTATCTGCTACTCTACAAAAAATTGCCACTAACTTAGCCCCTAAACAACACACATTTATTATCTCATAGTTTTTGTGGGTCAGGAATCTGGGCATCACTTAACTGGGCCCTCTAATCTAGGGTCTCTGACAAGGCTGCAATCATGGCTGGGTTCTCATCTGAAAGCTCATTTGGGGAGGAATCTGCTTCTCAGTTTACCTATGTGGTAGATGGCAGGATTCAATTCCTTTTGGGCTGCTGGACTGAGGGGCTCAGTTTCTAGCTGGCTGTTGACTGGAGGCCACCCTCAAGTCCTTGCCATATGGGCTTCCCAAACTGGGAGACTTGTTTCATTGAGCCTGCAAGGAAGCATGTCTTCTAGCAAGATAGAAGTCACAAGCTCTTTTAATCTGATCATGGAACTGACAACCCCTCAAGATTGAGATATCCTATTTTTTAGAAGCAAGTTACTCCAGGAGAGGAGATTACACAGGACAGTGAATATCAGGAGACAGGCATCATGAAATGCCACCTTAGAAACTACCTACTGCAATGAAAAATTGCAAATGTAAGTACTAAAAAAAAAAAAAAAATCTGCCATTCAAGTTTGGTCAACAATTTTTCCATATTACATAAGGTGTTTAAATACAGGAGAAAAAGAGGAAAATCTTAGTAATCTTTGTTGCCCGCTGGAATTGGAAAGACAAGGATCACAGTTGTCCTACTGGTGGCCTCACAAGGGGGAAAAAACAGAAAAGAAAGGACTGGGGGGTGGGGAGGAACAAGCCTTTACTGCTGCTGCTCAGACCAAGTACTATAGAAGCACAGAAGCCACCACCTATCCACACAGCTCAGCATCCCCATGGCCTTGACCCCGTAAAGCATCTACTAGTTGTAAGAAAATGAAAGCACTTCACTGCATTGTTAGAAAAGTAAACATTTGGATCGAAAATGAGAGGCCAAGACACTTTCCAAAGCCATCAGAGGATAAAAACCATCTACCCTCTTCAACCTAGAGCAGTCATTTCCACCTAAAAAGACATATGTTGCATAGACTTTTCACGACAATTCCTTGGTGTTATTGTCAACAACTGAGTCCTGTGAAAATACAAAATTCAGAGGAATACTTATATTTTCATTTCATCTTGCTATGTCTACTATTTAAATGAATAACACTTGGTCCCCTATACACTGCTTCTTTGAAATCTGTATTTTAAAAGCTAACCTCTCCAACTCACTTGCTGCTTTCAGGAGTTCTAGCATGTATGCAATGAATAAGGGGTGGAGTTGGATGGATATGACAAGCCAGGTCCACAAGTAACAAGTTGAAAGCAGCTACTCCTCTATTACCTTTAGAGGAGAGTGTAAGGGGAAGCCTTTGTTCCCCTTCCTTCTCTTCTGCTCCAAGGGGAACATGCTAACAGAGAATAATGCCTCACTGCACTAGCTATACCAATGAATTACTAGTGTCAGGTTGCCACTTGAGCATCTTATCCAGGTCTGAAAGGAGAACTCCTTCTGTTGGCTCCCCCTTCTCTACCAGATTCCCCGAAGGATGAAGATTTTTATCTGCATAGAGTAGTCAGTCTTGACTGTCCCTTCACATCGTGACAATTATTATCAAATGCAAGCGTCAGTGAAACATGCAGTGAAAGCAATTTCCCACAACTTATTTTAGTGTCATGAAATGGAACCTAAATCCATTATTGGTAATATTCCCATTAAGGGTCATATGTAATTTTGTTTCTCCTTCTGTTTCCCCTCTTTCTGTTCTCCCAGTCTCTCTCCTTCCTTCTCTCCTGACAATCTTTAAGACAAAGTATCATGTTCCCCAAAGAGTGATGATGGCTCGTGGAGGCTGCCATGCAGAGAAGTCGATGTGTCCTTTAAGTACTAGGGTATAGGTCCAGGAATCAGTATTTTTTTCTTTATTTATTTTTTTCTTTCTTTTTGGGAAATCGGTATTTTTTAAGTTTCCTGAGTATCGATTCTACTGTGTGGCCAGGGTCAAGAGCATCTTCCATACTTGGTCTGACTCTCTGTGTTTGGTCTCTATACTTGAAGGAGTAGAAAGAGGAAAAAGTTATGAATGTCAGAAAGACACCAACTATACCGATTTATCCTTAATACGGTTCAGTGAGAGCTGTGGATGTCAAACTGGCACGTATTAGCATCACCTAAGGAAGTGTTTTAAACCCTATGTCCTGCCCCACCCCAGCCCCATTAGGTGGGAACCTTAGGAAACGGGACCCAGGTTATTCTCCCAGGACGGCTCCCAAACAGACCTGTTCCTCTTCCTCTTTCTCTAAGACCAACTTCCCTTCAGTACTTTGTAAAGATCTCCAGGTGACTGTGGAGTGCAGCAAGGCTGAGAACTACTAACTGAGGACCATTTCACTTTATAATCTAACCAAGCATGACCATTTTGAATCAAGTCTATCTACTTGAACATAAATGCTAACAACTGCCTAGCCTTCAGTTCTGTGCACTTCCACAAACTTCTACAGGACTCAGTACCAGTGTGTCAGGAGATGGGGATGCAAAAATGACTATGACAGCCTCTGCCTTCTAGAAATTCAGAGTCTAGGAAAGGAGACAGACATAAATACATTGTGGTAAATGCTTTGATAGACAATAAACAGGGACTTAGGAAATACAGAGAGGAGTATTCAGTTCAAGGTGGTGGTGACAGGGGAGAGGACAAAAAGAATGGCAGTAAAAGAACAACTTTAAAAAAACTTTTATACAATCTTTAAAGGTTACTTTCCATTCACAGTTATTACAAAATATTGACTATATTCCCCATGTTGTACAATGCATTCTTGGGTCTAACTTATACCCAATAGTTTGTGGCTCCCATTCCCCCACCCCTATATTGCTCCCCCAAGTGGTAACCACTGGTGTGTTCTCTGTATCTGTGAACCTTCTTTTCTGTTTCATTCACTAGTTTGTTGTATTTTTTAGATATATATATAAGTGATATCATATATAAGTGATATATATAAGTGATATCATACAGTATTTGTCTTTCTCTGTCTGATTTATTTCACTTAACATAGTGCCCTCCAAGTCCATCCATGTTTCTGCCAAGTGGCAAAATTTCGTTCTTTTTTTATGGCTGAGTAGTATTCCATTGTATGTATATATATATATATATATATATATATATATATATATATATATATATATATACCACATCTTCTTTATCCAGTCATCTGTTGATGGACCCTTAGGTTGCTTTCATATCTTGGCAATTGTAAGTAATGCCGCTATGAACATTGGGGTGCACGTATCTTTTCGAATGAGTCTTTTTGTTTTTTCTGGATATATACGAGGGAGTGGAATTAGCTTCTTCAGGACAGCTACATGGAGTTTTCAAGCTGGCCACACACAGAGCGTGTCCTAGGTAGAGGGAACAGCTTGAAGGAGCCAGGAGGTGTGGAAGTCCATGATGCATAAACCTCCAGAATGTGGTGTAAGGCTGCAGAGAATAGAAATGGGGCCAGAATGGGAGGCAAAGCCCTAGTTAGAAAGCAAATAACAGGCCATATGCAAGGGCTGGGCTTTATCCATTGGAACAGGGTGCACAGAACGTGCAGGGGAGGGCTGGGATCAAGTCTTGATTTTAAAGAGGAGACTCTAGCGGCATCTTGTTGGAATTTGAGGATCATAACAACTAGCAAGAGATAAATTACAAGGGCTGAACTATGCCCATGGCAGCAGGAAGAGAGAGGAGAGGGTACCTGGAGATCTCAGGATCTGTAGTCGACCCAATGTGTCCTGACTTTCCGGACTGAGCAACAAGGTGAATCAGTGGTGAATTGTGTATTAAGTGAAGAAGGGCACCTCTCAGGGGTGCTGGTCCCAGGAAGAGATGAAGCCTGTGCACCTTCTTAGAAGACCTTCATGATTATCCCAGTTATAACATGTGACTGATTTTCAGAGACACCCCAAGGCCTGAGCTGCAGCTGCTACTGCAGAGAGCTTGGCTGAGTGCCTCTTTATCTCCTTGACTCTGAAACAGAACCGTAGAGCCATGTTGGGTGGCTACTGGAATTCTTGATGATGTTTTAGGATGACCACCCTTTTTTCAACCAGAACTCAGAGGAGCCAAAAAACAATGGATGCTTCGATGATGCTGGAATTTTGCTTTACATCCTGTCCCTAATCTCAGAGTTCTAGGACCCAGGGCTCCTGTGATTCTCATCCAAAGAGAGGTTTTAGACTTTATGACCCCCAGCCCAGGGGAAAAGCAGGAGGCCTATTGGGCTCTGGACCACAGCTGGGTCCACATTATTTCTAGAGTAGAACTTGGTGGCTTTGGCAGAGCAGAGAGAGAACGCGGAGCCTGAGAGTGGTACACCTACATCTTCAGATCCTTCTCCAAAGACTTGTCTCTGGAGACAAGTTACCTTGAGCTGGATCAGACAGCCCCAGACCAGTCAGTAACCTGGAGAGTACCAACCACCCTCTCCTCCAGGAAAACAATGAGAATGGTGATTTAAAATGCTAGAAAGTGAATGAACTGCTCCCCAAATTCCGTGCAACTTTCACATTCTGTGGTCACGTTGTATGTCTATGGTTGCTTTTTTTTTTCCTGACAAATGCTAAAAATTTTGTCAAGGCAGAGAGAACTACAATTATGCCTTGTTACACTGACATTATTCACACTAGCTAATGATTAACTCCCTTTGACACTGTAATGTTGTAGACAGCAGAGTTGAACAAACAGCTTCAGGGGGCCCAGAAATGAGTTCCACTACACTGGGCCAACTGACTTGGAAGAGCTCCAGTGCTATTTCCCTAGTTTAGACTTGTCCTAAGGGGCATTTCCATTTGGGGACCTGAAGTTCTGGAATTTCTTCCTCTTCCCGGTTCAACAAAACTCTAATTTATTGACCTTCAGGGCACAGTATAAGACATCTGTTAAGTCTGGCATTTCCTTGACCTACACAGAGAATTCTACTGGATAAAATAGTTCTCCTTTTTAAATTCCATGTTTTGTATTTACCATGTACATGCATCTAGGCTCTGATCCAAAGGGGGTGCCTTTTTATAAACCCAGGAAACAAAAACATGTTGCTTCTTTGTGTCAAAGCTGCACCCTTTGAAGTAGCACCTCAATGCAGTCCTCTCTTTCAGTGTGACGAAACTTTGGACAAATAACCAAGAATCCTTCTTGTACTGTACTTGGGGAAGAGATGAAAATTTATTGAACAGCAAATATTTTGTACTTTGCATGCAAAAAAAATCAGTCCTGCAAGAACCTGAGAAAATTCCTGTATACAAGCCAAACAGTTGTTTCCTGAACACTGCCTAAGAGCTCATGCTCACCCTGGATGAAAAAGATAATGAAATGTAAACAAGGAAAGGAAACAGAAAGGCTTACAAAGCTCCCACCCTGCACATGCTCCAGCCTGAAACTGACAGCTGGGCAATGTCAGTCTCAGACACAGAGGAAAGACAGGCTAAAGGTAATATTCCACTGTACGTATGTACCACATCTTCTTTATCCATTCCTCTGTTGATGGACATTTAGGTTGCTTCCATGTCCTGGCTACTGTAAATAGTGCTGTAATGAACATTGGGGTGCATGTATCTTTTTGAATTATGGTTTTCTCTGGGTATATGTCCAGTAGTGGGATTGCTGGGTCATATGGTAGTTCTATTTTTAGTCTTTTGATGAACCTCAATACTGTTTTCCATAGTGGCTGTATCAATTGACATTCCCACCAATAGTGCAAGAGGGTTCCCTTTTCTCCACACCCTGTCCAGAATTTATTGTTTGTAGATTTTTTGATGATGGCCATTCGGACCAGTGTGAGGTGATACCTCATTTTAATTTTGATTTGCATTTCTCTAATAATTAACTCCAAATGAGGGGTCACCTGTGTAACACAATATTGTTTCTGGTTCCCTATCACGGGCCTTTGCCAGAGTGGGGGATGTCCATTGGATTTAAGTTAAGAGAGGCCTGGGGTTAGATTTCTACAGTCCTTCCTTCAGCTAAAGAAAGAAGTGGGAAACTTGCAGGGCTGGTGGACTCCCAATCCCACTGTTTTATCAGGAACAAGCTTCACTAACTTCAAAAAAAACCAAAAAAGCCAAGCTTTTATCTTAAAACGAGAGATTTATTTTTTAGTATATCCAGATCAAAAGGGGAAATAATTCCAATTTGTTTATAGAAAATGCAGATATGCCTGGGGGTAATGATAAACTGAGATCTAGGTTTCATGTGGGATTTGAGCCTGCACAGCTTACAATAATGCCAGACTGTTTGCAATGTCTTTAACACAGACAATGTCCTCAGACCTTTCAAAGCCAGTATAACTGAAAATCACAGGCAGGAGAAGATTAAGCTGTTTGATCAAGGATAGAAAGAGATACATTTTCATTAACATTTAAAGGAGCCAGGAAGTTGAAAAAGATAGCAAAAAGTAGACTTATGACTACATATAAGAATTTCAGGAGTGAACACATAACCCTCTTCATGCAACGTGTTCATTATCTGATCATCTAAACTATGGATTGCATCAATGTTTGAAGAAAGGAGGAAGATATCTTGAGATAGTTTGATTTTTTCTATATGTCAGTATTGAAAAAAACCAAAATTATATACTCTTTTTTTTTCAAAATTATATATTCTTAAATAAAACGTGATTATATATTTTTTGCATGTTTTCTAAAGTACAAGATAGAACCCATGGAGAAAGAAGAAACAGAGCCTGTTGTGGTTCACATTAAATCACTAACAATAATAAAAAGTATTAAACTTAGTAAAGGGTCAAAGATACTGTCCCAGTGGGCCATTTTCGTTTAGATTTCCAACAGCGGCAATGAAACTGCATTGACCTGCCCGTGCTATTTTTTTCTAAGAGCAACTGCAGAGATTGGCTACAATCTACAGAGAGAAGCAGCGGCTAACTGGCCCCTGCCCAGATCCGGACCATCAGATTGGTTTTCACGGGCATCCTTAATTACGCCAGAGTCATCCACCAAAACAGAGCAGGGCACCTCCTTGCTCTCTCTCTCTCTCTCTCTCTCTCTCTCTCTCTCTCTCTCTCTCTTTCATGTGGTTTTTGCTGATCAAATGCAAAGCAGTGCAGGGTCCTTCTTAAATAGTTTAGCCTAAACCTTGTAACCATTTACAGTGGAAAGAATAGATTTGAAGCCAAGATTCATCTCACTTTCAGAGTTGTTTCAACTTTGTATGTTCTGCTCCAAATAGCAAGTTTTGGGTGGGATCAAGTTTTGGCTGCAAAAGGAATGAAAACAAGGAGGAATCTGATTGTGAAAGAAAAGATTTCCGTGAAAAATCCACAGATGTCTCGTTGGCTACAGCTGCCATAGCACAGACCTGTGGCTTAAACAACAGAAATGGATTTTCTCACATTTCTGGAAGCTGGAAGTTCAAGATCAAGGTGTCTGCAGGGTTGGTTCCTTCTGAGTCATATTTCCTTGGCTTGTAGATGACAGTCTTCTCCCTGGGTCTTCACATGGTCTTCTCTCTGAGTGTGTCTGTGTCCTAACCTTCTCTTCTTGTAAGGACCCCAGGCATACTGGATCAAGTCCACCCTAATGAGCTCCTTTTAACTGAACTACCTCTTTAAAGACCCTAACTCCAAACACAGTCACATTCTGAAGTACTGGGGTCTAAGACTTCAACACATACATTTGGAGGGGATGCATTTCAGGCTAGAACAACAGTTAAATAACTCTAATATCTCCACCAGGGACTACTGCAAGCAAGAAAGAGAATCACAGGCACAAAAACTTGGAAAACTGCATGTGATTTCTTTGAAACAATTCAATATGCCATGCATGTAGCTAAAAGTTACCTGCACTTGAAGTGGAAAAATTCAAGAGCACGGCTTCCCGCACTCCACCCCCGCCCCAGAAAGCCTTAAATAAATCCCTGAAATTATATTAGAGATTTTCAGAATGAGACAGCGCCACAAAGAATCATGTTCCATCCTTTCTCCAGGTAAAGGAGGTAAGAATTTGTTGATCTACACAGATCCCTTCTTATGGCCCTTGAGAAACATGAATGACACCTAGCCTAGTACCCGGCATGTAGAGGCCCCGCAGTAAAATTTAATGGTATCATAAGTATCTGGTTTGAAACAAACATGGGCTTTGTAATCACAAATATTACAAATAAATTGTTTCTAAGAACTCAGAAAATCTGTGCCTCCCTAAGGTCAGATGACTGAAACCCGTTTCAATTTCCTTCCCTGCTTCCCCTTTTACTATTAATTTACTAAATAAACATGTATCCAGCATCTACTAAATTCCAGAAACCACCCTAGACACTGGAGCTGGTCCCAGCCTAGGAGACAAGGCAGACAGAAAAACACAGGGGAAACCCAGCCACAGACAAAAGCTATAAGACAGGTGTGATAGTTACTTTTGTGTGTCAGCTTGGCTGGGCCACAGTTTCCAGATATTGAGTCAAACATTATTCTAAATCTTTCTGGGAGGGTATTTTGGGGATGGAACTAACATTTAAATCAATTGACTTTAAGTAACACCGATTACTCTCCATCATGTGGGTGGGCCTCGTCCAATCAGTTGAAGGCCTTAATAGAACAAAGACGACCTCCCCCTGAGCGACAAGAAGGAGTTCTTCCAGCAGATGGCCTTTGATTCAAAGTGCTCTTTTCTGAGTCTCCAACCTGCAGGCCTATCCATCAGATTTGGGGCTCATCACCCTCCACAATGGTGCGAGCCAATCGCTTACAATTAATCTCTCTCTCTCTCTCTGGAGAATCCTGACTAATTAGGTGGATTTAATTTTCTTTACCCCTTCCCCCAAAATTACACGAGGTTTCACAGAGAAACTAAGATCTGAGTTGGATCTGTAGAAGAGAATACTTTCTAAAACCAGCCAGTTATAAATGTGATTGCAGACTGAGCCAAGTAGTAGTATTTCTAAAACCAGTTTCTATCAACCAGACAAATATTCTGGAATCCAGGGATCTCCATAAGGATTGTTTCTAGTTTTATGTTTCCATTTTGTAATCTTTATAAATATTAATGTGAACATACTTGGTATCACCCAGATAACTGCATAATAATAGAGCACTTTCATGTAATTTAGCATCTCCAATCGCATTTATGTCTATGAAAACTTTGCAAGAAATGACATTAAAACGGTATCTATAAAGGATGTGATAGGAGAATTTAGACACCACATGGCACACCCTGTACTGCTTTGCTCAGTAGTTAGATTAAGGAAAGCAGAGGTACATGCATATAAACACACACACACACACACAGATTCATTCACATGGGTTTTTTTAAAATTACTTTGATATTTCAATGTCTAGAAAATAGTAGATTAAACTAAAACAGAAATCCTTCACCTGCAGAACCTAGAAATGCTGCATAAAAATTGCATAGTTGAGCTTTGAAAGAAGAAAAAGAGAAACAAAAATGAGAGAGGAAGGAAGAAGGAAGGAAGGAAAGAAAGGAAGGATTTTAAAGAAAATGGTAAAGATGTCGATTATTTGTAGATTTTGTCTGATCAAATGGTCATTTTAAAAATTTAAGGATAGCCACTAAACAAATAGAAATCATATATGTAACAGAGGATAAAGTGAGGAATTTTAAAAAGTAGGAAAACTAGTAAAAAAATAAAGAAAAAGCAGGCAGAAAGCATAAAAGGAGACAGAAGAAATAAATTTTAATTATCAGTAATCTCATCCACATAGTAAATATCACCTACTAATCAATGTAAATGGATCAAACTCACCAGTTAAAAGACAGAAACTCTCGGGGACTTCCTTGGTTGCGCAGTGGTTAAGAATCTACCTGCCAATTCAGGGGACACGGGTTGGTCCAGGAAGATCCCACATGTCGCGGAGCAACTAAGCCTGTGCACCACAACTACTGAGCCTGCGCTCTAGAGCCCGTGAGCCACAACTACTGAGCCAGTATGCCACAACTACTGAAGCCCGTGTGCCTAGAGCCAGTGCTCCACAACAAGAGAAGCCACCACAATGAGAAGCCCGCACACCACAACAAAGAGTAGCCCTGCTCGCCACAACTAGAGAAAGCCCGCGTGCAGCAACGAAGACCCAACACAGCCAAAAATTAATTAATTAATTTTTTAAAAAGACAGAAACTCTCAAATGGATAAATTTCACTCAAAGGAAATACAGGGGATTGTAGAACAAGATAAATGATATCACAAAAGAAAACACAGACTTCAAAAGTGCAGAATACGAGGCATTCTACAGGAAACTAACTTGTTTCTGAAATAAGTCAAGAGCCTGAAAGAAAAGCGAACTGCTCTATATTAAAAGAGACCGGGTTTCCATGGTGGTGCAGTGGTTGAGAATCTGCCTGCTAATGCAGGGGACACAGGTTCGAGCCCTGGTCTGGGAGGATCCCACATGCCGCGGAGCAACGAGGCCTGTGAGCCACAACTACTGAGCCTGCTCTCCGCAACAACAGAGGCCACGATAGGGAGAGGCCCATGCACCGCGATGAAGAGTGGCCCCCGCTTGCCACAACTAGAGAAAGCCCTCGCACAGAAACGAAGACCCAACACAGCAAAAATTAATTAATTAATTAATTAACTCCTACCCCCAACATCTTGTTAAAAAAAAAAAAAAAGAGACCTAAGAGACACAATAACCAAGCTAAATACATCGACCTTGTTTAGAGCCTGATTAAAACTGCCAACTGTAAGAAAGCATGAGAAAATTGGAGGAATTAAATTGTATATTGGGTATATATGATAGTAAAGGATTATTATTAGTTTCCTTGAATTTGTTAATGGTATTTTGTTATGTAAGAAAGAAAATGTTCATGTTATTTAGAGACATGTGAAATACATAGGGTGAAATGACATGATACCTGGCAAGTGCTTTAAAATATTTTTGCAAAGAAAAGAAACATTTTTAAAGGGTTAGGGGAAGTAAATGTGATATAATCTTGATAATTAATGGATCTGGTTAATGGATGCATGGGTGTTCATTGTACTGTATTCTCTACTTCTGAATAAGTTTTTATAAAGTTTTAGTTCAACTATAAACTGTTCTCAAAAAACACTTCTAAAAGTAAATAAAACACAAAAATTTTAAATAAACTGATAGAAAGTGATATATTTATTAGCACACACCCATAGGAAGCTAGAAAAACTGTATTCATATCAGACAACTAGATCTTAAAGCAAAAAACAAAAAATGGGGGGAGAGTATAAAGAAGGTCTTTTATAATAATAAAAAGAACAATTAATGGGGGAGGTGCTGAACCTGCAAGTACCTAATAACATCACCCCAAAAGTACATGAAAGAAATATTGGCAGAGGCATGAGAAGTTGAAAATTGATAGGCAGAGTAGGAAACTTTAATACACTGCAGTGGGTTAAATCAAGACCTCCAAAAGACATGTCCCCATCCTGCCCCCCAAAATTTGTAAATGTGACCTTATTTGGAAAAAGAGTCTGTGCAGATGTAATTAAGTTAAGGATGAGATCATTCCGGATTATCTGGGTGGGTCCTAAGTTCAGTGAGAGGTGTTCTTGTAAAATACAAGAGAGAAGACACAGACACAGACGAAAAGGCCATGTGAAGATGGAGTCCGTGGTCAAAGTGATGGCAGCCGCAAGCCAAGTCAGGAGTCACCAGAAGTTGGAAGAGGCAAGGAAGGATTCTTCCCTACAGGCTTTGGAGGAAGCAGAGCCCTGCCCTCACCTTGATTTGGGATTTCTGGCCTCCAGAACTATAAAAGAATAAACTTCTGTTGTTTTAAGCCACCAGATTAATGGGTATTTGTTACGGTAGCCCTAGAAAACCAATACCTCTATCAATAGTTGGCAGATTAAGCAGACCAAAAATAATGAAAATATATAAGATATTTGAACACTATAATTAGCAATTTTTGTCTAATGGGCATCTGTGCAATCCTGCACACAATTATCCTTAAAAACACACATTCTTCTTAATTGCACAGGAACTGTCTATATGAATTTGAGCAATATTGTAACAGAAAATAATTTAAGTCAATATTGTAGAGCTGAAGTCATTTTTGCCCTCAAAAAGAGCAGGTGCATTGCCCAAGTGTGAGAAAAATTGGCTTAGAACTTTCTGACCCTTTAATCTGCTGGAGACAGCTTGAATTCTTTGTGCTTAGAAGAGAATATAGTTCACTAATTAGCTACAAAGAAACAACTACACCCAGGCTCTTAGTTTTATCTCTTTTGAAAGACTCTTACAGGAATTAAAATGTTCAAGGACACATAGATTCCATTGTTATTTCAAAGTAAGCACTCATGCTGGATTCATTGTCATCATTACTAGCAGGATAATTACTCTTAAAGTAACAGTCCCCAGAAGCAAGAAGGTTTTTTTTCTTTTTTCCTTCCTGGTGTCGCTGATCAACCCTGAAGTTTCATAAGTAAATACATACAAAGTTAACATGCTTAAATAAATTTTGCATGAATCAGATCATATATTTTATATGCCTCTCACAAAACGAGGTAGGGTAACAAGGGTAACACATCGGATATCTGGGGGTGGGGAAGTAAAGATAATTTTCAGAAAATCGCCATATCTATCTTTCTTACCTACTATACCAACGTGAAGCAAGAATCAAAACAGAGGGCTTCCCTGGTGGCGCAGTGGTTGAGAGTCCACCTGCCGATGCAGGAAACATGGGTTCGTGCCCCGGTCCGCGAGGATCCCACATGCCGTGGAGCGGCTAGGCCCGTGAGCCATGGCCACTGAGCCTGCGCGTCCGGAGCCTGTGCTCCGCGGCGGGAAAAGCCACAGCAGTTGAGGGGCCCGCGTACCGCAAAAAAAAAAAAAAAGAATCAAAACAGAGCAGCATGATGTGAGGGTACCGAATGCGACTGCCTTTTCCTTTCTTCTTGCATTGCATCATTTATACTGTTACCTCCTCGGGGCAAGGACTAGGTTGTTATTTTTTAGGGCACAATTCTTTTTAACCATGCAATACTTGTATACTTTCAGCTTGTAGAAATATTAGATGATAATTTTATTAAAGGAAAAAAACTCTTCGCCACTTCTGCAACCTATTGTGTCTCCTGGCCCCCAGTAATGGAAGACATCTTTAGAGCTGAGTCCATTTGGAAGGAGGGATGTTTGCCCAGTGAAGCATGAAGTGTGTCCTAGGATATCTAGGAGAAAGGTCACTGTGCCAGGGTTTCCATTTCATCAGCTGTACACTGTCACGGCATTTCCTGGAGGGATTATGTAATGGTTTTGGACGAAGACCTCTCTGGTTGCCCACTGTTCGTGAATAGTGAGCTTTGGAAGGGACAGGGAAGGCAGGAAAAGACAATTCCTTAGGGCAGCTTTGCAGACAGAGCCACGAAGTCTGACGACCCATAAAATACTTTAAGTCCTAACCAGCTCTTGCACAGAGCAGTGTCAGAATCACATCTAACAGCGTGAGCCACATCTGCCAACAGACGACACATGATGGGTTCCAAACTTCTCTTTAATTCTCACTCTTCCTCACGTTGTGGTTTCTTTTCAAACTAGATTGATTGCTTTTGAATCCTGAGCCTAGAGACTTATGCTAATGTGCGTGGCTGCCTTAAAGGAGTGGGATGACACCTGCGGAGAAGCCACCTCAAATGTTAGGGAAAATCAAACATCTTGTGCCAAACGTTCAGAACAGAAGTGCGGTGCTCTAACTGCCCTTTCTGAAAACAGCCAATTGGTAAAAAATCGTTTTTCCTTTTTTAAGAGATTGTCCCGGGCAATGGCTAAACAGCTGATTACAAACTGATATGTAAATGCTCTTCCTTGATTTTTCAAGGAATGGAGCAGTTAGAACCAAAATCTTGAATTAATTACAGCATGTAAATGTTTCATGGATACACAGAAGCACATCCCTTTAGAGGCAGACATTATAAGCCAGGTGATGTTGATGGGTAAAGAGAGATGCCTAGAGCTTGTGCTGGGAGGAACAAGTGTAAAGGGCTGGCCCACCCCTCGAATGTTCTATAGACCCGTGGCTGCAGGGGTTACCCCTGCCCACCCCTTATCTGGACCTTCCTACAATGTTCTTCTCCAGTAGATTCTCAATATCACTGCCAAAGGCTGTCTTCCCCCATTGTTTTCAACTATCCTCACCTTTCCGAAAGCCTTACATTCATTTCCCATGGCCCTACGCATCAAGGCTTCCATCTCTCCTTCAAGAAACTGGGCCCTCCCCTTCTACAGAGATTTACAACCAAAATACCCTACACTTCAAAGCCCCTCAAGGGCCTTTCAGTGGGTTTCCTCCCCTTGTCTCCTCCCTTTCTTTGCCTGTTCTGTGCTCCTGCTAGCCTTCCCACCCAAAAAAAGGGAGACAAAAGAAAGATGTGCAGCGTCCATCAGACATGTTTAAGCCACAGTAACCTTGAACCAACAACTTATAGGCTAGCCCAGCCCTCTCCAAAGGTAAATCGTTTCTGAATCCTCTCTCTCCTCTTCGCTTCCTTTGTCAACTCCCTGAGAGCTTCTGCAGCCCCACCACACAATTTCTAGTCCCGTTATATTCCCATCTCACTCCCACCCCACTGGCTTTCCCTATTCTTCAGCTGTTCAGAGGGGGCCTAGCGGAGTGCCGGGGGGCGGGGGTGGTCTCCACATTCATAAGATAAACATGGCGTATCTCCCAAGGGGGACAATGTGTCTTCAACCAAAGACGGGTGGAATGAGGGGGAGGAATTCAGTAATTTATCTAAGTAATTTGAAACATTATTTCTGTATTAAAACAAACACGGATGTGTTATGGATTAGAATGCAAAAGCCACATGAATTTTTAAAATGAAAATGAGACTTCAAAGAAGTTTAGCATCTGTGGAAGGTGGCTCCTGCCGACACCGGTAGATCTCTCTGCTCATCCATTCTCACTTTCTTCTACCTGCCGTGTGAGCAAAGACACTGGAAAACATCTGCCCAAATCCCAGGCTGCTCTCAATTTATGAGCAATTTCTTCATTCATCACATTGAGCACCTACTATGTGCCAGACCTTGTGAATATAAATATGGTTTAAACACAGCCCCTACCTTCAAGCAGCTCATAATTTAGAGAGACCAACATAAATAAGTAGCTATGAAAGAATGTAGTAAATTTTATAATAAAAGTATGGCCAAAAAGTTACAGTATCACACATAAGGTAGCAATTCACCACTTTGGACAGAACCAAAGAAGAGTTCAAAGTCTGGCAATCTGGCTATATTCTTTAAATTGTGCATATATTTCTACCATATCTTCTACCATCAGCAAAGCGTGCCTTAGGCATTACATTCCTGTGTCTAGCTAATTTACTTTGCATAGTACGAAATGCATATGGACCCTAACGTATTATTTTGATGCTGGGAAATGGTATTGGTTAAACACACTATGTGTTGAACTGCATTTCTCCCCAGAAAGATATGTTATAATCCTAAACCCCAGTGCCTCAGAATATGACTTTATCTGGAAATAGGGTCTTCACAGAGGTAATCAAGTTAAAAGTGAGGTCCTTAGAGTGACCCTAACCTAATATGACTGGTGTCCCTATAAAAGGGAGAATTGTGGACGCAGACACGCAAAGAGGAAAGATAACAGGAAGAGAACCTGGGAGGAGACTGTGATGGGACTTGAGTGATGCAACTACAAGGCAAGTAACACCAAGTATTGCAGGCAAACACTGGAAACTAGAAGAGGCGAGGAAGGATTCCTTCCTAGAGCCGTCAGACAGAGCACAGCCCTGCTGACACCTTGATCTCAGACCTCCAGCCTCCAGAACTGTGAGACAGTCAGTTTCTGTGGTTTTAAGCTGCCCAGTTTTTGCTTCCTGCTACAGCAGCCCTAGGAAACTAACACACACATGTTCTCCATTTCAGAGTAAGTTTATAACCTCTTTTCTGAAAGTAAACCTCAGCTTTGTCTTCCTCGGCAAACTTCTCTGCTTGAAGCTCGCCTCCAAGTAAATGTCTCTATGGCAGTGGTTCTCGAAGTGCTGTCTCTGGACCAGCAGCAAGAGCATCAGCAGGGAACCTGTTAAGAAAAGCAAACATGTCCTTCCCACCCCAGATCTACTAAAATCAGAAACAGTTTGAGCAAGCCATCTGGGTGAATCTGGTTTGAGAACCACTGCTCCACTGCATGTGCCAGTCAATTTCACTTTGCCCCTGAATCCTATTCTGTTCCAGGTATTAAGGATTATGAGGTATTAGTTCTCGTCCTCTGAAATATCGTAAGAATAAAAAATGGCTACAGCTGTCATATGATTTTCTCCCAACTGAACCTGCAAAGACCCAGCAGAGTTTCTTTGGAAGGCCCTTTAATTCTGTGATAGACAAAACTGCCAAGTGCATGATGTGGAGAGATTTTTGTGATTTTTCCCACACTTGGAACTGGCCTCCCAGGTGCCCTTGTACCCAGCATCCTCACCTACAGCACAGGTATCCAAATTCACCAGACCTCCCCACCCAACCCTCTCTTTTCCCATGATATCCAGGATCCAAAATCCCCTTCTCTCTCTCCCTCTATAAAGTGTCCATTCACTCAGAAAACTGCTCTCAATGATGTGGAGGAAACTATTGATGAATTTATAATTAAAATATGAATGACTAACAGCCTTTCCTCTTTAATTAGCCCAGGTTGTCTGATTTTATTTTAAAGGTGATGTTTCAGCCAAAAGAACTCTACTTGGGCGGAGCTCTATTTGAAAAAGCACAATGTAGAAACAAAATAAAAATCTGTTTGTTGTATTTATTTTTAAGGGTGGGTTTGAGGAGTGGATGGCCAGATGCCCTTTAAATTACAACACGTTCATGAACAAACACTCGGCTCACATGAGGCCAGTCCTGTTTGGCAGCTCCTACCCATTCCTGGTCACCAGCCTGCCAGCTCGTTGACCTTGAAGAAATGGCACCAGGCCTATCCTTCTACTTTTGCTACATTCCGTATTGGGTTTTGGTTTTGGGGGGTTTTTTCTTTTGTTTTTTTTGATATTTCAATTTCTTTCTTTTTTTTAATTTATTGATTTTCTTTTCTTTTTTTTGGCTGCATTGGGTCTTCGTTGCTGCTTGTGGGCTTCCTCTAGTTGCGGCAAGTGGGGGCTGCTCTTCATTGCAGTACACGGGCTTCTCATTGGGGTGGCTTCTCTTGTTGTGGAGCACGGGCTCTAGGTGCGTGGGCTTCAGTAGTTGTGGCACGCGGGCTCAGTAGTTGCGGTTCATGGGCTTTAGAGCCCACGGTCAGTAGTTGTGGCGCACTGGCTTAGTTGCTCCATGGCATGTAGGATCTTCCCCGACCAGGGCTCGAACCTGTGTCCCCTGCACCGGCAGGTGGATTCTTAACCACTGTGCCACCAGGGAAGCCCTGATATTTCAGTTTCTTAACAGGAAATTTTAGCTGCTGGTTTGAACCTAATTGAAGCATTTTGTATGCACACCCTGAGACCCTGAGGCTAGGGTGTATTTGTTAATAAATCAAACAAATAAATTCCAAGCTTTGTACTAACTGAAATGTCCTCCTGCCTTTAATGGTGGCCCCTGAAATGGAAATACTAAGAAAGGCAAGAATAATGTCTCTTTAGTGGCAAACAAACCTAATGAAGTAGGGGGCGGGAAGTGGTCCAAGTGTGAAAGGAGAATGAAATTCATGGCATAAACTGTCCTGGAAATTGGCCTCCAGTTCTCAGCTAGCAGAGATCACTCTGAACCTAAGGCAACGGATGGGGGAAAGGGAAATTAATGTGTAATGAACATTGCACCAGGGGTTTTACTTCTATTATGGGATGGTTGGGTTAAGAGACTTCAACCAATCGATATAGTCCCCTGAAAAGCAACCCCAGTTCTTGGTCAAACTTTAGAACTGATTTAGGTTTGCCTATATAAGGAATAAGCCAACGTTAAATCATGACTAGATTCGCTCCCAAACTAGCTCCTTATTCTCAAACCTGAATGGAAAGCAAACCAGCCAACAGAGGGAGGGAATCCAAGCCATTGTATCAGTTAGACTATTGTTTTAAATTGTAAGAGCCCAAGTTTGTGGGCTCCTATAGTTAGAATGTCAGTGGGCAGATAGGTTTCAGGGTCAGTTTGATTGAGCAAAAAGAGGGAGGAGATTTTTCCCCAGAATGCCCCAGAAAAACTTTTTTCCTTTATTCATTCAATATTTATTGAGGAACTACCACGTGGCAGGCACTTGGGGTTCATCAGAAAACAAAACAAAACTTTCTGCCCTCATAAAGCTTAGGTTCTAGCAAAAGCTTACATTTTAGTGTCCCTTGATCTCATTGGAACTGTTCCATGAGCTCTTAGGTTCTAGTAACCTCCCTCACTTCTTTACTTCTGTCCCTCAGCCTAAGGTGTGGTAGCTGCTTCCGATACTTCCTGGCCTCTGGTTAGCTGAATGTCCCCCTTTTGCTCTTTCAGCCTTGGAACATCTGTGTAACCAATCCCCCTTATTAAGCCCCCCTCTGTTTGAAGTAACAAGTATGCATCCCCTTTCTGGATGGGACCCTGACTGATAGAGAATGAAAACCTACACAAAGACTTGGTTACCACCGGGAAAACTGTGAAGGTGAGAGCAAATTCTACGTAGGCACCCAGTTGCTGTCTATTATCACATTATTTTTCACCAACTGAAAGACTTCTGAGCAAAAAGCCATGAGTCAACACATTGAAGAGGAATTTCTGATTTCTGTAAAGGCAGCACATGTCTGGGCATAACTGGTGAATTGACCTCCAGGCGTCGATCTGCACAAATTGATTTGAGTTCAACAGAAGGAAACATTCTAGAAAACAGTTTCTGAGTAGGTACCTAGAGGCAGAGAAGGTACCAGAAGAGGGAGAGAATTGTAGGAAGACAGCATGGTGATGCTTTCTCTGTCCAGACACATGGTCTAGTTCAGTGTCCCATGGAGAGACAGGATGCAAGCCACCACCGGGGTCAAACAGAGCTACTCGAAGCTCAGGTGACAGTTGACTGGAATATTCTCTGACTCTGTATAGAGCTCAGTGAGCTCTGGCTCTTTCTCTCTTGGGTCACCCTCTGACCAGACTTGCATCCCCATCATTCCACCAAAACTGCTCTTGTGAAGGTCACAAGTGACCTCTGTGTTGCCGAATGTCAGTTCTCATCCTACTTCAATATCAACATCACTAACCTTTTGTGTTCTTTTCCAAAAGCTTTCGTTTTACAGACATTCAGCTGCTCTGAATGAATGCCAGCCAGCTAAAGGAAAACTAATCCATCTAATAATTCGGCTACTAAGAATGACGACAATAATGACTCAGCTGAGCATTTCCCATGGGCCTGACACTAGTCCGAGCACCATATGTGGATTTCATCCTCAGTGCCATCCTGTGAGATGAATACTGTTATCTTCTTTTCTTTTTTTTTTTTTTTTTTGCGGTACACGGGCCTCACTGTTGTGGTCTCTCCCGCCGCGGAGCACAGGCTCCGGACGCGCAGGCTCAGCGGCCATGGCTCACGGGCCCAGCCGCTCCGCGGCGTGTGGGATCTTCCCGGACCGGGGCACGAACCCACGTCCCCTGCATCGGCAGGCGGACTCTCAACCACTGCGC